>NC_092334.1:453494687-454148750 GCF_046630445.1 Rutidosis leptorrhynchoides
ATGGTAAGTTTGTTCAACTCTCGGTAGTCGATACACAACCTGAATGTACCATCTTTCTTCTTGACAAACAAAACAGGAGCTCCCCACGGTGATGTGCTTGGTCGAATGAAACCACGCTCTAAAAGTTCTTGTAATTGGCTTTGCAGTTCTTTCATCTCGCTGGGTGCGAGTCTGTAAGGAGCACGAGCTATTGGTGCAGCTCCTGGTACAAGATCTATCTGAAATTCAACGGATCGCTATGGGGGTAATCCCGGTAATTCTTTCAGAAATACATCGGGAAATTCTTTTGCAATGGGAACATCGTTGATGCTCTTTTCTTCAGTTTGTACTTTCTCGACGTGTGCTAGAACAGCATAGCAACCTTTTCTTATTAGTTTTTGTGCCTTCAAATTACTAATAATATGTAGCTTCGTGTTGCCCTTTTCTCCGTACACCATTAAGGGTTTTCCTTTTTCTCGTATAATGCGAATTGCATTTTTGTAACAAACGATCTCTGTTTTCACTTCTTTCAACCAGTCCATACCGATTATCACATCAAAACTCCCTAACTCTACTGGTATCAAATCAATCTTAAATGTTTCGCTAACCAGTTTAATTTCTCGATTCCGACATATATTAACTGCTGAAAGTAATTTACCATTTGCTAATTCGAGTAAAAATTTACTATCCAAAGGCATCAATGGACAACTTAATTTAGCACAAAAATCTCTACTCATATAGCTTCTATCCGCACCCAAATCAAATAAAACGTAAGCAGATTTATTGTCAATAAGAAACGTACTCGTAACAAGCTCCGGGTCTTCCTGTGCCTCTGCCGTATTAATATTGAAAACTCTTCCGCGGCCTTGTCCATTCGTGTTCTCCTGGTTCGGGCAATTTCTAATAATGTGGCCCGGTTTTCCACATTTATAACAAACTACATTGGCATAACTTGCTCCAACACTACTTGCTCCGCCATTACTCGTTCCGACACCATTTGTTCCTTTCGTTCTATTAACCCCTGGTCCGTAGACCTCACACTTCGCCGCGCTATGACCATTTCTTTTACACTTGTTGCAAAATTTGGTGCAGAACCCCGAGTGATACTTTTCACACCTTTGGCATAGCTGCTTCTGATTGTTGTTGTTGTTGCGGTTATTATTGTTGTTGGGATGATTGTTGTAGTTGCTGTTGTTGTTGTTGTTGTTGTTGGGCCGTTTGTTGTAGTTGCGATTGATGTTGCGATTGTTGGGATAATTGTTGCGATTATTGTTGTAATTGCTGTTGTTGTTGTATTGGTGATTCTTATCACCGTTTTCCTTCCACTTTCTTTTGACTTGCTTCACATTGGCCTCTTCAGCAGTCTGTTCTTTAATTCTTTCTTCAATCTGGTTCACTAGTTTGTGAGCCATTCTACATGCCTGTTGTATGGAGGCGGGCTCGTGTGAACTTATATCTTCTTGGATTCTTTCCGGTAATCCTTTCACAAACGCGTCGATCTTCTCTTCCTCATCTTCGAATGCTCCCGGACACAATAGGCACAATTCTGTGAATCGTCTTTCGTACGTGGTAATATCAAATCCTTGGGTTCGTAACCCTCTAAGTTCTGTCTTGAGCTTATTGACCTCGGTTCTGGGACGGTACTTCTCGTTCATCAAGTGCTTGAATGCTGACCACGGTAGTGCGTACACATCATCTTGTCCCACTTGCTCTAGATAGGTATTCCACCATGTTAACGCAGAACCTGTGAAGGTATGCGTAGCGTACTTCACTTTGTCCTCTTCAGTACACTTACTTATGGCAAACACCGATTCGACCTTCTCGGTCCACCGTTTCAATCCGATCGGTCCTTCGGTTCCATCAAATTCCAAAGGTTTGCAGGCAGTGAATTCTTTGTAGGTGCATCATACATGATTTCCTGTACTGCCAGATCCAAGGTTATTGTTGGTATGTAGCGCAGCCTGTAGTGCGGCTATGTTTGAAGCTAGAAAAGTACGGAATTCCTCTTCATTCATATTCACGGTGTGTCGAGTAGTCGGTGCCATTTCCTTCAAAATAGTCAAATGGAACAAGTTAATCATACAGAATATTAAGAGTAGTTAATAGTATTTCGTAGCATAATGTGAACTCATTTATAAAAGCTTTTTCTTCATATTAGCATTTTATAAGTTTAAATTCGGGTAGTACCTACCCGTTAAGTTCATACTTAGTAGCTAATATACAATTCAACTACTACAATTCTATATGAAAAACTGATTGTAATAATATTTCGCGTTCAAACTTTTATACAATATTTTACAAACTTACAATACCGCTTATTTTACATAAAGCATGAAATATAGCACACAATAACTTTGATACAAGATAGTTGTGAAGGTAATTCTAGCTAGTACATAAGTCGTTCAGCAAAGGCAATAAAGACACGTAATTCATACGTCCAGAAACAAGTCATGCATTCTGGTTTTACTAGGACTACTTCCCATTCTTGGTCTTGTGGAACTTAACCGTTATGGCCGTTGATAAGACAGCGTGTTGTAACGTCGTCAAAGGGACGAGGGTTACGTAATGACCAACAGTCTCGTAATAACCTAAAAACCTCATTTCTTACCCCAATTACCGACTCCGTCACTTGTGGGAACGTTTTGTTTAATAGTTGTAGCCCGATGTTCTTGTTCTCACTTTGGTGAGAAGCGAACATTACTAACCCGTAAGCATAACATGCTTCTTTATGTTGCATGTTAGCCGCTTTTTCTAAATCACGAAGTCCTATATTCGGATATACTGAGTCAAAATAATTTCTTAACCCGTTGCGTAAAATAGCATTTGGGTTCCCCGCAATATATGCGTCAAAGTAAACACATCGTAACTTATGGATTTCCCAATGTGATATCCCCCATCTTTCGAACGAAAGCCTTTTATAAACCAAGGCATTCTTGGAACATTCTTCGAATGTCTTACAAACTGATCTTGCCTTAAATAGTTGTGCCGAGGAATTCTGACCGACTCTAGACAAGATTTCATCAATCATGTCTCCGGGTAGCTCTCTTAAAATATTGGGTTATCTATCCATTTTGTGTTTTTATACTGTAAAATAGACAAGAGTTAGATTCATAAAAAAACACTTATTAATACAAGCAATTTTTACATATATCATAAAGCATAAGCACACTATATTACATATATTACACCACACGAATACAACTATCTTATTCCGACTCGCTCGTTTCTTCTTGTTCGGTTTTGGTTCGTTTTGCCAAGTTTCTTGGGATATATGATGTTCCCCTAATACGATTCGTCATTGTCCACATTGGTTTAGAAAAACCTGGTGGTTTAGAGGTTCCCGGGCCATTGTTACAACTTAAGGACTTCGGGGGTTGACGATACATATAAAGTTCATCGGGGTTGGAATTAGATTTCTCTATTTTTATGCCCTTTCCCTTATTATTTTCTTTTGCCTTTTTAAATTCAGTTGGGGTAATTTCTATAACATCATCGGAATTCTCGTCGGAATCCGATTCATCGGAGAATTGGTAATCCTCCCAATATTTTGCTTCCTTGGCGGAAACACCATTGACCATAATTAACCTTGGTCGGTTGGTTGAGGATTTTCTTTTACTTAACCGTTTTATTATTTCACCCACCGGTTCTATTTCTTCTTCCGGTTCCGATTCTTCTTCCGGTTCCGATTCTTCTTCCGGTTCCGACTCTTCTTCCGGTTCCTCTTCGGGAACTTGTGAATCAGTCCACGAATCATTCCAATTTACATTTGACTCTTCATTATTATTAGGTGAGTCAATGGGACTTGTTCTGGAGGTAGACATCTATCACATAATATCAAACACGTTAAGAGATTAATATATCACATAATATTCATATGTTAAAAATATATAGTTTCCAACAAAAATGTTAAGCAATCATTTTTAAAGAAAACACGGTCGAAGTCCAGACTCACTAATGCATCCTAACAAACTCGATAAGACACACTAATGCAAATTTTCTGGTTCTCTAAGACCAACGCTCGGATACCAACTGAAATGTCCCGTTCTTATTGATTAAAAACGTTCCATATTAATTGATTTCGTTGCGAGGTTTTGACCTCTATATGAGACGTTTTTCAAAGACTGCATTCATTTTTAAAACAAACCATAACCTTTATTTCATAAATAAAGGTTTAAAAACTTTACGTAGATTATCAAATAATGATAATCTAAAATATCCTGTTTACATACGACCATTACATAATGGTTTACAATACAAATATGTTACAACAAAATAAGTTTCTTGAATGCAGTTTTTACACAATATCATACAAGCATGGACTCCAAATCTTGTCCTTATTTAAGTATGTGATAGCGGAAGCTCTTAATAATCACCTGAGAATAAACATGCTTAAAACGTCAACAAAAATGTTGGTGAGTTATAGGTTTAACCTATATATATCAAATCGTAACAATAGACCACAAGATTTCATATTTCAATACACATCCCATACATAGAGATAAAAATCATTCATATGGTGAACACCTGGTAACCGACATTAACAAGATGCATATATATAAGAATATCCCCATCATTCCGGGACACCCTTCGGATATGATATAAATTTTGAAGTACTAAAGCATCCGGTACTTTGGATGGGGTTTGTTAGGCCCAATAGATCTATCTTTAGGATTCGCGTCAATTAGGGTGTCTGTTCCCTAATTCTTAGATTACCAGACTTAATAAAAAGGGGCATATTCGATTTCGATAATTCAACCATAGAATGTAGTTTCACGTACTTGTGTCTATTTTGTAAATCATTTATAAAACCTGCATGTATTCTCATCCCAAAAATATTAGATTTTAAAAGTGGGACTATAACTCACTTTCACAGATTTTTACTTCGTCGGGAAGTAAGACTTGGCCACTGGTTGATTCACGAACCTATAACAATATATACATATATATCAAAGTATGTTTAAAATATATTTACAACACTTTTAATATATTTTGATGTTTTAAGTTTATTAAGTCAGCTGTCCTCGTTAGTAACCTACAACTAGTTGTCCACAGTTAGATGTACAGAAATAAATCGATAAATATTATCTTGAATCAATCCACGACCCAGTGTATACGTATCTCAGTATTGATCACAACTCAAACTATATATATTTTGGAATCAACCTCAACCCTGTATAGCTAACTCCAACATTCACATATAGAGTGTCTATGGTTGTTCCGAAATATATATAGATGTGTCGACATGATAGGTCGAAACATTGTATACGTGTCTATGGTATCTCAAGATTACATAATATACAATACAAGTTGATTAAGTTATGGTTGGAATAGATTTGTTACCAATTTTCACGTAGCTAAAATGAGAAAAATTATCCAATCTTGTTTTACCCATAACTTCTTCATTTTAAATCCGTTTTGAGTGAATCAAATTGCTATGGTTTCATATTGAACTCTATTTTATAAATCTAAACAGAAAGTATAGGTTTATAGTCGGACAAATAAGTTACAAGTCGTTTTTGTAAAGGTAGTCATTTCAGTCGAAAGAACGACGTCTAGATGACCATTTTAGAAAACATACTTCCACTTTGAGTTTAACCATAATTTTTGGATATAGTTTCATGTTCATAATAAAAATCATTTTCTCAGCGTAACAACTTTTAAATCAAAGTTTATCATAGTTTTTAATTAACTAACCCAAAACAGCCCGCGGTGTTACTACGACGGCGTAAATCCGGTTTTACGGTGTTTTTCGTGTTTCCAGGTTTTAAATCATTAAGTTAGCATATCATATAGATATAGAACATGTGTGTAGTTAATTTTAAAAGTCAAGTTAGAAGTATTAACTTTTGTTTGCGAACAAGTTAGAATTAACTAAACTATGTTCTAGTGATTACGGGTTTAAACCTTCGAATAAGATAGTTTTATATATATGAATCGAATGATGTTATGAACATCATTACTACCTCAAGTTTAGTAGGTAAACCTACTGGAAGTGACAAGAAATGATCTAGCTTCAAAGGATCTTGGATGGCTTGAAAGTTCTTGAAGTAGGATCATGACACAAAAACAAGTTCAAGTAAGATTTTTACTCGAATTAAGATAGTTTATAGTTATAGAAATTGAATCAAAGTTTGAATATGAATATTACCTTGAATAAGAAAGATAACCTACTATATATAACAAAGGTTTCTTGATCTTAGATGATTACTTGGAATCGATTAGAAAGCTTGGAAGTAAATTAGTAAACTTGAAGGGATTTTTGAAGTGTTCTTGAAGTGTTCTTCCTATGATGATTATAGCTTGATTCTTGAAGTGATTTTTGATGAAGATGATGATTAACTACTGGAAAAATACGTTCATAATAGTGTGGGTGTGTTGAGAGAGAATTAGAAAGAGAAATGGAAGTGAAATGGAGTGAATGATGAGTGGTAATTGGTGAGTGGTGAGTGGGGTTAAAAGGAGTTCTAGTTAGTTGACTAGCTCATGGTAGAAGTTAAAATTGATTAGTCATACATGACATAATCAAGAGTGGAATCCCATGCTAGTTCCTATTGGTATATACTCATAGTAAGTACGTTTTGAAGCTGTGTATAATACGGGTAAGAATACGACTAGAATTCCTGATGAAAGAAAAGAATGGAAAAGTAACTGTAACCATTTTCGTTAAGTATGAGTGTTTTGATATATGTCTTGAAGTCTTCCAAAAGTATTTTAATACATCTAAATACACTACATGTATATACATTTTAACTGAGTCGTTAAGTCATCGTTAGTCGTTACATGTAAGTGTTGTTTTGAAACCTTTAAGTTAACGATCTCAATTAATGTTGTTAACCCATTGTTTATTATATCTAATGAGATGTTAAATTATTATATTATAATGATATTATGATATATTAATATATCTTAATATGATATATTTACATGTAAATGTCGTTAAAACGATAATCGTTACATATATGTCTCGTTTCGAAATCCTTAAGTTAGTAGTCTTGTTTATATGTATATAACTCATTGTTAATATACTTATGGAGATACTTACTTATCATAATCTCATGTTAACCATATGTATATCCATATATATATCGTCATGTCGTTTTTACAAGTTTTAACGTTCGTGAATCGCCGGTCAACTTGGGTGGTCAATTGTCTATATGAAACATATTTCAATTAATCAAGTCTTAACAAGTTTGATTGCTTAACATGTTGGAAACATTTAATCATGTAAATATCAATCTCAATTAATATATATAAACATTGAAAAGTTCGGGTCACTACAAATACAGTCCAATTTTTCAGAACTTTAACAATTTTAACTCCAAATTTTGACAAATTGATTTTTCCTCTTGAAATCCATTTCAATCTTTTCATGAAAAACAATTCTGAGACAATTTCTGAAAACTTTGAACTTACCGAATCTGTACTGTTGGTTGTCAGACTCGGTAAAATGCTAAAAATAGCATTTATTCAGTAAAATTTAAGTATTTTTGGATTTTATCTTTTCCAATTTTTATGAATTTTTCAAAATAAGATTTGTACTTAAAAGAACATTGAATTTTATACAAAGTAAAAATCTTCAGTGATACCAATTGTTGACACGGGTTGCATACTGAGATGTATACAAGCCATAGTGAATTATTTCAGATAAAAACAAAGAAATTTTGAATTCACTTTTGAAAAACAATATTTTTGAATTATTTTCTCCCCCTCAAAATGTGATATACAAGAAAGTAAATCAGCATTTTGATTATATTCCCAAGAAAATGAATTAACTCCCCCTTGAAATAGGATATCAATGAGTTACCTCCCCCTTGCGTAACCATTGAACAAATATATCTAGAAAGTTATCATTAATCTAAAGGCAGTCCCTTAAAGAAAAATTATCTAAAGAACTGAAACTTAGTTGCTCCCCCTAGAAAGTATCTACTCCCCCTAAACACAAGATCCCAAAAATAAGTTCCAACAGATCTAAGGAATATCAAGCACTATACTCTACCATGCCAATCTCTTTGATCAAGAAATTTAGCCTAAGTTCATCTAAAGGTTTAGTGAACATGTCAGCTAATTGCACTTTAGTAGGCACAAAGTTTGTGATGACCCGAGAATTTCCGACCAAATTTAAACCTGAATCTTATTTGATCTCGATACGATAAGCAAGGTTTGTAATGTTGAGTCTAAAAATTTTGAACTGTGTTTCATATATTCAATTGACCTTCGACCATTCCCGATGATTCACGAACAATGGTGTGTAATTAAATATGTAAATATAAATGAAAGTATACATATAATAATAAATATAAATAGTACAATATAATTTAATCATTTGAATTAAATATGTAAAATAATATACCAAATAATAATGTAGTTATTAGAATAAAGATATATATATACATAATTAATATGATATGTATACTAGAATATAAATATAAAAGAAAGGTATAAATATTATATGATTAATAATATGTAGTGTTAACATATTAATTATAACTGCAAATTAAAATACTATTAATGTTATTACTTTTATTAAATTAGATATTGTTAGCAATATCAATATTAATAATACTATCATATATATAACATATAGATATGAGGTTTAATATGTAAAAATTATCATCATTACTAATAACGTTAATAATAGCGTAATTAGCATTATTATGAGTATCATTAATAATATTATTATTATTATTCTTGTAATTATAATTAAGATTACTAAACTTATCTTTTAATTTGAAATTTCTATTAGCTTTATTATTAATACTATCATATCAATATTTGCAATTACACTGTAATAATTGATATTATTATAAATGATAAAATTAATTCTATTATTATTAGTATTAGAATTTTTTATTTTTATTTTTATAATTATGATCATTATTATTATTAGAAAATAATACATTATATGATCATTAACATTAGAAGTAGTATTATTATTATTATTATCATTTGATTATTATTAAGTACCATTATTTATCATTATTATTATTAGTTGTATGTTTATTATTATTAATAATATTAATATTATTATTAATATATTTATTTAATTATTAAAATTAAAGTTTTATATACAGTAACAGATATTTATGTACGCGTGAATTATTGGGTATCACCATCTGTTTTTTTTATTTCTTCTTTATCTCTTTCTGTGTTTTCTTCTTCACCCGTGAGCAACTTCAATCAACCCTACAGTACGTTCTTTGTGTTATTTTTTTGTTTATCGCCGCATCAATCATAACACTTCACACTTTATTTATCTGATGTATTCCAAAAGAAAATCGAACTGAGTTTATATTTTTTGTTTACTCGATACCTCTGTATAACTTTTTGATCAATATTCGAAATCGAAATTTTTTTTAAATCTAAAAATGTAGAAGTGTCCTAAATCATGTCGTTAATGTTTCCTCAAATTCTCAAGTTCTAATTTGTTAAATCGAACTCGAATTTGATGAGTCAAATTTCGAATGTAAAAAGTCAACAAATCTTTTGGGACCGAATTCGAATTCGTGTTTTGGATTTAAGTCCAATTGTCGATTCCATTAGTTTTTAGGATTGAATTGAAATGTAATTCATGTTATAAGTTTTGTTGAATACGCACTCTAGAATCGAAATCATTTTTTTTGTATGATATAAACAGCGACGGGCAGGGGTCTTTTTTTATTTAATTTTTTTTTTCGTTTTATGGATTCGAACAAACACAATTTTTTTTTCCTCTGATTGTTTAAACATAAACCAAATTGGTGTTTTGTTGATATAGAGATAATAGCTCTGGTTTAATCTTGATCTTATAAAGAAGAAGAAGGAGCCAGGAAAGAAGTCGGGTTAAATTGAAATGGGTAGAAAGATTAGACAGAAAAGAGCCGCAGCTCAAATGGTTAAGGGGGTGAGAGCGTGAGCGAGAGGTCTTGGGTTCGAGCCCGGCTTTGGGCATTTCTTTTATTGAAAGTCTTATGAGGTAGTCATCTTTTTACTTATTATTATTATTATTATTATTATTATTATTATTATTATTATTATTATTATTATTATTATTATTATTATTATTATTATTATTATTATTATTATTGTTATTGTTATTATTATTGTCTTATTATTATTAGTATTTATTATTAATATGACAATTGTTATTAATTATAATATTTAGAAGTATCCTTATTACTTTTATGAGAATAATAAAATTTAGTATTAGATCATTAAAAATTAAGACTTGCATCGTTTTAAAATTATTGGTATTATTGTTATTATTACTAGAATTATCATTAGTTATCATATATCATTATTATTATTATAATTATAATTATAACTAAGAACATTGTTAATACTACTATTATTACTATTATTATTACATTTATTAACTAATAATAAATGTATTATCATTATTATCATTATGTTAACATAAAGACTATGATTAATATTATTATTATTTTGATTAAGTAACATCATTAAGTATTAACAACATCATTATTAGTATTATTATTAATAACGTTATTATCAATATTATCAATAGTAATTCATTAGTATTATCAGAAACTAACTTTTAGATAGATAAATAATTTGTACATAAAATATATCTATTATATATATATTATAATTATATCAATATTTTACATAACTATATATATATATCAAACCTATAAATATTGTCTATATAAATACTTACAAATAACAAACTTTTGATTTTTAAAATAACACTAAACAATTATGTATATGAATATGGATATATATAACTACATAAATCTTAATCATTTGGAATATATACACAAGTTAAATTTATATTATATAAATTAAAATATAACAAATAAATTTGTTCGATTACAATTATGTGTATTAATAAATATACAAATGATATAGGTTCGTGAATCCGAGGCCAACCTTACCTTTGTCCATTGTCGTTATATGTATTTTTACTACAAAATACATTAGGTGAGTTTCATTTGCCTTTTTTACAGTTTATATTTTTGGGCTGAGAATACATGCGCAACTTTTATAACTGTTTTTCGAAATAGACACAAGTAATCGAAATTACGTTCTATGGTTGAATGATCGAAACTGAATATGCCCCTTTTTAGTCTGGTAATCTAAGAATTAGGGAACAGACACCCTAATTGACGCGAACTCTAAAGATAGATCTATCGGGCCCAACAAGCCCCATCTAAAGTACCGGATGCTTTAGTACTTCGAAATTTATATCATGTCCGAAGGAGGATCCTGGAATGATGGGGATATTCTTATATGTATATTGTGAATGTCGGTTACCAGGTGTTCAATCCATATGAATGATATTTTTTTGTCTCTATGCATGGGACGTATGTTTATGAGAAATGGAAATATGAAATCTTGTGGTCTATTAAAATGATGGAAACGATTGTTTATGTTAAACTAATGAACTCACCAAACTTTTGGTTGACACTTTAAAGCATGTTTATTCTCAGGTACGAAAAAATCTTCTGCTGTGCATTTTCTCATTATAAGGACATTACTTGGAGTCATTCATGGCATATTTCAAAAGACGTTGCATTCGAGTCGTCGAGTTCATCAAGATTATTATTAAGTCAATTATAGTTGAAAATATTATGAAATGGTATGCATGTCGTCAACTTTCATTGTAATGAAAGATTGTCTTTTCAAAAATGAATGCAATGTTTGTAAAATGTATCATATAGAGGTCAAGTACCTCGCGATGTAATCGACTGTTGTGAATCGTTTATAATCGATATACACTTTGTTCGGATGGATTAGGACGGGTCTTCACAGTTGGTATCAGAGCGGTGGTCTTAACGAACCATGTCTGCATTAATGTGTCTAACTGATAAGTCGTTAGGATGCATTGGTGAGTCTGGACTTCGACCGTGTCTGCATGTCAAAAGTTTTGCTTATCATTTTCGTCAGAAATCATCTGTTTATCATCCTTAGAAAAATTACCTGCTTATCATTCTTAGTCTAGACATATTTTACTGCTATGATTGCATGAATAGTGTATAGACAAATTCATATCTTAGCATATCTGCTAATCCATAACTTAGAGCATCTGTTATTGTTACCTTTGCTTGACAGCATCCGTAGATTTCTCCATAACTTATGGGATTTTAGTATTATATATGTATATGTAAATTATGTATTGCAGAATACTAATCTACAGCCTATAATCTATTTCTTATCTAAAATCCTTCATCCGATCGTACGAGATGAATCCCTCAACTAGATCGAGTCCCTCGGATTCCGACAGCTATTCCGATAGTTATCCCGACAGTTATTCAGAATGGATAGTCATCTAAGCTCCGGAAGCAACGACACCAGAATGAATCAACCAATCATCCATCCCCAATTCATCTGATGGATTCATAGTCGACTTAATAAATGGAGACGCGCAGAAGGTGATCCCATCCACTAACCGAATTCACCTTTTGGCGAAGAACCTGAAGCACTTACCAGCGAACATGTTCGTAACACCATTTTCACCCTCATTTCTCGAATATCTCGCCACAAATATATCATAACTCAGATTCTAAACCGTATTCATTCGCTCGTTCCGACCGACAATCATCCTGGAGTAATAAGTCAACGAACTTCGCGCTCGAATAATCAATTCGGAAAATATGGTGCAAAATGTACCAGCTTCAGCAACATCACCGACACCAACAGTACCATCAATAACAGCACCAGTACCATCAACAATCCATGCTTCAATATCATCATCTGTACTTTGAGTATGATCTTCGTTCTACTTATCGTTCTACCTCATTTATCTTCGTTCGATATGGAGAATATGTAATCTCTAAAGTTTTACAGATTATTTATTCTAGTTCCAACCGAAAACTAAATGAGTTTAATTTCCCATTGACTCATTAAATCCATGATTACGTCTGAAGAAAATATATATGTATATATGTTTTCATAGAGATTGTAATTAAAATTTTTATTGTACAAACTGTTAATGGTGAAAATATTTTAACGGGTAGGTAACACCCGAGGAATATTTAGATTCTACATTAATAAGTTACACTGTACATTCTTCGAATCTGATTCAACATTCATTTACTATCCTACTTACATCCATCGATATACAAATCCGTTCATCACAGAATAACCATTTTCATCCAATTACATATTTGGATTTTGATTTATCAGAATCCATCAAGTGGCATAACGAGGAAATAATGGACACAATAAAAATTGATTAGAAACAGATTAATTAACAATATGAAATTCTATTAAGAACTCACGCTAACAAAATCCTAGCTAACTGTTCCTAGCTAACTGTTAATTCCGTATTACCATTTAATTATCGCAATTTATTTATCGCAATTTATTTTATCGCAATTTAATTATCGCAATTTTAATTATTGTCATTTAATTTTTGTTATTTACTTTACGCATTTTATTTATCGTCATTTAATTTCTGTATTTATTTTACGCACTTTAAATTTCGGGACACGTATACAAGGTTTTGACATATCATATCGACGCATCTATATATATTATTTGGAATCACCATAGACACTCTATATGCAGTAATGATCGAGTTCTCTATACAGGGTTGAGGTTGATTCTCAAATAATATATATACTTTGAGTTGTGATCGAGTCTGAGACGTATACGGGTCACGATACGTATTAATTAATTCGAGTATTATATATTAAATTATACATGAATTATTGGATTGTTAAATGTGGACTATCGACTGTGGACTAATGACATTGGACAATTAAAATGAATTAAAATATTGAATATAACATATGAAACTAAACATTTCTTCAAGTTGCCACTTGATTTCATTTTAAACCTCATTTGTATCTTGACGGTTACAATCTGCGTTCAAACCTTTCATGATTCTTAAAAACACCTCAATCGAGAGGATGAATCAACCGCACTTCATCAACGAAAGAAAAGATTGATGCATATAGTTATGCACCTGGAAACACTCAGAACATGAGTAAACGTTTAACACGTATCTGTGCTAGCTCCTTTGGCGTTGTTACTACCGAAAATAACTTTACAATTCCTTTCTCAATTAGCCAATTTTGTCATAGCTCCAGCAAATCAACTTTGACTTTCATTTGGATTAAACTTATTATAACTTGATTTAAAAGCCCACCTTTCGTCATCGTTACCGGGGAACTGTTTATATTTCACCACATTAACAGAAACTTATCAGCAACTTCATTACTCATCGACTTAATTTCTCCGAAGAATCATTATATTTATTCATTGAAACCCCATCTTGTATTCATCTACACACTGTAACAATAATTGCAATAACAATTACCGGGAATCAGCAATCAGTACTTTGAAAACTCACAGCATATCTACATCAACAGTTATATATATGACATTTATCTCTTAGAATTTTGATCTCTCATTCTGAAATTCTGAAAAGCACTCAGTCACAAATCAATACTCTGAATATTGAAAAAGCTGAATGAAGCAGCAGAAACTGTAGATAACCATAAACGACAATAATCAACGAAAGTTTGATGATAAATATTAGTATGTTAGAAAAGCTCAGAAAAGTTGGAACTGGAAAGCGGATTGAGCTAACCATAAAGGAAACCAAGGAGAAATACAAGTAACATACCCTAAATTCATAGAACCCAGATAAATCTAGATCCGTTGAAATCTTTAGAGAATATCTTACTCCGAAGTCATGTTAAAATTTTGCGGAAAATCTTTCTCCATAAACCATCGAACTTAGAAATTCCAAAATATCATTAACAATATTTTCGATATTTCTGAGGATATTTTCATAAATATTCTCGTCCGAAATTATATACCTCTTCGTGCTTCCTGTGTATCATTATATTGGAAACATTCAATAGAAAAATTAGTACTGAAAAGCAGATTATGCGAAACTATGAAGGAAGCTGTGGACAAATCACAAAGAATAAGTTTGACTTCAAAGAATCCAAATGATTCTGTTTCTGATGAAATCTTTAGCGAATACCTTGCTTCCGAATCTAAACCCTTACGAATAAATCTTCTTCATCATCCATCGATATTAGAAATTCCAAGATATCATCGTAGCTTTCATTATAAATATCCTCCATATTTCTGAAGATATTTTCATAACTATTCTTATCTGAAATTATTAATCTCTTCCTGATATCAGTGTTACATCATATAGAAACTGTTAGTTTCTATATTCTGTAAACTTTCAAGCTTAAAAATATGAATGTTATTAAAGTAATGTTGGGAACTGATGTATGAGTTAGTATAATATAATGACACTTGATCAACGTGATTATATTACAGTAAGTCATGCTGAGTCTCTAATGAAACGTGATGATTCACAGATCCTAACGTCATCACGTGCCGTGTTACATAACTCTTTCATTCTGCTTAACTTCTGAACATATCATGAAAATATATTCTTAATAGTTCTATTTTCAGTGATTCAGATAATTTGACAAAACAAATCGTGCTACTACCTTTCTTTTCTACCTGGTATATTATGATAATTCGAAACTCCATATCTATGAATTCTGGACCGTTGCTTGCGAAAAGTAAACCAAAGCATGAAGCTCCGAAATAGAAAGGGGGTATATATCGCAGCAAATAAGAGAGCGCATTAACCGTGGATGACAATAATTATAGGAGACAGAAGCAGGGATATTGAAATATAAGGGAAGATATAAAACCCAATAATAAAATAGAAGTTACAAACCGTAGATATTAATACGAATAGCAATATAAAGACACGGAATAATTAAGAATAGTATTCCCCCAAGGCAATAGTAGAAGTAAACAAATTTTTTTGGTGGAAGATTGGAAAGAGGGATGACAGATACATAGATAGAAAAATATCAAGAATCAGAACTGGTTGGTGCATTTCCACAATATTTTAGAAATAGGAATAGAGGAAGAAAGTATAGGAAATGGTGAAAGTAATGGAACGGAAGAAGTTCATTTATAGTGAAAATACCAGACAAAGAAATCAAGGCAGATTTCCGCATTAATTATAGAGATCTTAATTTCCTTACTCGCCGAAGAATCAAATCTTTTAGATTTCGAAGATTTTCTTCAAATTCCTTGAATTCCGGAATTCAAGCAAAACAACGTCAAAAGCTAAGACGCATCTTATTTTCTAAATTCGACCAAGACAACGTCAAAATCTAAGGCGAATCTATATTTCTCATTTCACTCTTTTATGATAACTTCACTCGTAGGCTTCACATAATCGAATCATTTATTCTGTAGTGCTCACTAATGATAAAACTATAATTATCAACTCATATTAGTCATGAAAACATTTTTATTGTTAGCCATGACCACCTCACTCAAATTTTGGGACGAAATTTATTTAACGGGTAGGTACTGTGATGACCCGAGAATTTCCGACCAAATTTAAACCTGAATCTTATTTGATCTCGATACGATAATCAAGGTTTGTAATGTTGAGTCTAAAAATTTTGAACTGTGTTTCATATATTCAATTGACCTTCGACCATTCCCGATGATTCACGAACAATGGTGTGTAATTAAATATGTAAATATAAATGAAAGTATACATATAATAATAAATATAAATAGTACAATATAATTTAATCATTTGAATTAAATATGTAAAATAATATACCAAATAATAATGTAGCTATTAGAATAAAGATATATATATATATATATATATATATATATACATAATTAATATGATATGTATACTAGAATATAAATATAAAAGAAAGGTATAAATATTATATGATTAATAATATGTAGTGTTAACATATTAATTATAACTGCAAATTAAAATACTATTAATGTTATTACTTTTATTAAATTAGATATTGTTAGCAATATCAATATTAATAATACTATCATATATATATAACATATAGATATGAGGTTTAATATGTAAAAATTATCATCATTACTAATAACGTTAATAATAGCGTAATTAGCATTATTATGAGTATCATTAATAATATTATTATTATTTTTGTAATTATAATTAAGATTACTAAACTTATCTTTTAATTTAAAATTTCTATTAGCTTTATTATTAATACTATCATATCAATATTTGCAATTACACTGTAACAATTGATATTATTATAAATGATAAAATTAATTCTATTATTATTAGTATTAGAATTTTTTATTTTTATTTTTATAATTATGATCATTATTATTATTAGAAAATAATACATTATATGATCATTAACGTTAGAAGTAGTATTATTATTATTATTATCATTTGATTATTATTAAGTACCATTATTTATCATCATTATTATTAGTTGTATGTTTATTATTATTAATAAGATTAATATTATTATTAATATATTTATTTAATTATTAAAATTAAAGTTTTATATATAGTAACAGATATTTATGTACGCGTGAATTATTGGGTATCACCATCTGTTTTTTTATTTCTTCTTTATCTCTTTCTGTGTTTTCTTCTTCACCCGTGAGCAACTTCAATCAACCCTACAGTACGTTCTTTGTGTTATTTTTTTTGTTTATCGCTGCATCAATCATAACACTTCACACTTTATTTATCTGATGTATTCCAAAAGAAAATCGAACTGAGTTTATATTTTTTGTTTACTCGATACCTCTGTATAACTTTTTGATCAATATTCGAAATCGAAATTTTTTTTAAAATCTAAAAATGCAGAAGTGTCCTAAATCATGTCGTTAATGTTTCCTCAAATCTTTTGGGACCAAATTCGAATTCGTGTTTTGGATTTAAGTCCAATTGTCGATTCCATTAGTTTTTAGAATTGAATTGAAATGTAATTCATGTTATAAGTTTTGTTGAATACGCACTCTAGAATCGAAATCATTTTTTTTTTTGTGATATAAACAGCGACGGGCAGGGGTCTTTTTTTTATTTAATTTTTTTTTTCATTTTATGGATTCGAACAAACACAATTTTTTTTTCCTTTGATTGTTTAAAAATAAACCAAATTGGTGTTTTGTTGATATAGAGATAATAGCTCTGGTTTAATCTTGATCTTATAAATAAGAAGAAGGAGCCAGGAAAGAAGTCGGGTTAAATTGAAATGGGTAGAAAGATTAGACAGAAAAGAGCCGCAGCTCAAATGGTTAAGGGGGTGAGAGCGTGAGCGAGAGGTCTTGGGTTCGAGCTCGGCTTTGGGCATTTCTTTTATTGAAAGTCTTATGAGGTAGTCATCTTTTTACTTATTATTATTATTATTATTATTATTATTATTATTATTATTATTATTATTATTATTATTATTATTATTATTATTATTATTATTATTATTGTTATTGTTATTATTATTGTCTTATTATTATTATTAGTATTTATTATTAATATGACAATTGTTATTAATTATAATATTTAGAAGTATCCTTATTACTTTTATGAGAATAATAAAATTTAGTATTAGATCATTAAAAATTAAGACTTGCATCGTTTTAAAATTATTGGTATTATTGTTATTATTACTAGAATTATCATTAGTTATCATATATCATTATTATTATTATAATTATAATTATAACTAAGAACATTGTTAATACTACTATTATTACTATTATTATTACATTTATTAACTACTAATAAATGTATTATCATTATTATCATTATGTTAACATAAAGACTATGATTAATATTATTATTATTTTGATTAAGTAACGTCATTAAGTATTAACAACATCATTATTAGTATTATTATTAATAACGTTATTATCAGTATTATCAATAGTAATTCATTAGTATTATCAGAAACTAACTTTTAAATAGATAAATAATTTGTACATAAAATATATCTATTATATATATATTATAATTATATCAATATTTTACATAACTATATATATATATCAAACCTATAAATATTATCTATATAAATACTTACAAATAACAAACTTTTGATTTTTAAAATAACACTAAACAATTATGTATATGAATATGGATATATATAACTACATAAATCTTAATCATTTGGAATATATACACAAGTTAAATTTATATTATATAAATTAAAATATAACAAATAAATTTGTTCGATTACAATTATGTGTATTAATAAATATACAAATGATATAGGTTCGTGAATCCGAGGCCAACCTTACCTTTGTCCATTGTCGTTATATGTATTTTTACTACAAAATACATTAGGTGAGTTTCATTTGCCTTTTTTACCCTTTATATTTTTAGGCTGAGAATACATGCGCAACTTTTATAACTGTTTTACGAAATAGACACAAGTAATCGAAATTACGTTCTATGGTTGAATGATCGAAACTGAATATGCCCCTTTTTAGTCTGGTAATCTAAGAATTAGGGAACAGACACCCTAATTGACGCGAACTCTAAAGATAGATCTATCGGGCCCAACAAGCCCCATCCAAAGTACCGGATGCTTTAGTACTTCGAAATTTATATCATGTCCGAAGGAGGATCCCGGAATGATGGGGATATTCTTATATGTATATTGTGAATGTCGGTTACCAGGTGTTCAATCCATATGAATGATATTTTTTTATCTCTATGCATGGGACGTATTTTATGAGAAATGAAAATATGAAATCTTGTGGTCTATTAAAATGATGGAAACGATTGTTTATGTTAAACTAATGAACTCACCAACCTTTTGGTTGACACTTTAAAGCATGTTTATTCTCAGGTACGAAAGAAATCTTCCGCTGTACATTTGCTCATTATAAGGACATTACTTGGAGTCATTCATGGCATATTTCAAAAGACGTTGCATTCGAGTCGTCGAGTTCATCAAGATTATTATTAAGTCAATTATAGTTGAAAATATTATGAAATGGTATGCATGTCGTCAACTTTCGTTGTAATGAAAGATTGTCTTTTCAAAAACGAATGCAATGTTTGTAAAATGTATCATATAGAGGTCAAGTACCTCGCGATGTAATCGACTGTTGTGAATCGTTTATAATCGATATGGACTTTGTCTGGATGGATTAGGACGGGTCTTCACAAAGTATAACTCTATATCCCCTTTCTCTACATGGTCCTTAATGAAATGATAACGAATATCTATGTGTTTAGTTTTAGAATGCTGAATCGGGTTGCTTGTTATTGCAATAGCACTTTGTGAATCACAATAGATCGGGGTCTTATAAATCTTAAAGCCATAGTTTAAGAGTTGAGTTTGCATCCACAAAACTTGTGAACAACAGTGAGCAGCAGCAATGTACTCAGACTCAGCTGTTGATAAAGACACACAGTTCTGCTTTTTGGATGACCAACCAACTAGTCTATTCCCCAACATCTGAATTGATCCTGATGTGCTCTTTCTATCAACATGGCAACCACCATGATCTGCATCAGTATAAGCAGTGAGATTGAAATCGGATCCATGAGGATACCAGATCTCAAGGTTAGGTGTACCTTTAAGGTATTGAAAAATCCTAACAACCGCTTTGGAGTGAGATTTCTTAGGGTTGGACAGAAAGTGGGCACAGACAGTTACAGCAAGTGTAATGGCTGGTCGACTCGCAGTCAGATACATTAAAGAACCAACCATGCTTCGATAAAGAGTAATATCAAAGGGTTCCCCATTAGTATCAGCATCCAGTAAAGTCCTCATTGGGGTTGTCATTGGTTTTAAAGCAGTCATTTTAAAACGTTTTAGCATATCATTGATATACTTCGTTTGACTGATAAAAATCCCATTTGGTAATTGTTTTACTTGTAACCCTAAGAAGAAAGTTAACTGGTCAATCATGCTCATTTCGAATTTACTGGCCATAAGGTCACCAAATTCTTTGCATAAGGCCGGGGACGTGGAACCAAAAATAATATCATCAACGTAAATTTGAACCAAGAGAATGTGACCGTGGTTTTTACGGATGAATAGCATTGTATCAATCATTCCACGAGAGAAGCCATTGTCCAGCAAATACTTTGTTAAGGTCTCGTACCATGCACGCGGTGCTTGCTTCAGACCGTATAAAGCTTTCTCCAAGTAGTAAACGTGGTTTGGATGAATGGGATCGACAAAGCCTTCTGGTTGATCAACATAGACTTCCTCTTGAAGATAACCATTCAGAAAAGCAGTTTTGACATCCATTTGAAACACCGTGAACTTCATATGAGAAGCAAATGCAAGGAAAAGACGAATTGCCTCAATCCTAGCAACCGGAGCAAACGTTTCGTCATAATCAATGCCCTCTTGTTGTCAATATCCTTTGGCCACAAGACGTGCCTTATTTCGAACCACAATTCCATCAGAATCCTTCTTGTTCTTGAAAATCCACTTAACCCCTATTGGTCATTGACCCGTTGGTCTTGGAACTAATCACCATACTTTCAATCGTTTAAATTGATTGATCTCGTCTTGCATTGCAACTACCCAGTATGGATCTAGTAAAGCTTGAGCAACTGTTGTTGGTTCAATCTTACTAAGAAAGGCTGTGAATAGACACATATTCTGAGTAGCCCTTCTAGTTGAAACTGGAGCAGATGCGTCACCAATAATAAGATCTATTGGATGACTTTTAGTCCATCGGGTGTGTGGAAGAGATTGTACATCAATTGTATCCATCAGAACATCAACCGTTGTTGACGTTGAGCCTTGATCTGCTTGATCTGATGTAATAGTATCTAATGGATTCAATAGAGTATCTGGAGAAACAGCTGGAGTTGTATCAAATGATGAATCTTGATCTTGTTCAAGATTATCAATAACAGGAGGTTGAAGGGAGGATGAAGAAGCAACAGGTGAATCAGTTAGTGTTGAATCTTCATCAAAAAGACTTTGAAGAGTCTCCACAGTAGTTGACTGTGATGGTGTAACCGGTACGGTTTGAACATTTAAATCCCGTTGAGGAGTATAAAGACTATCAAACAAGATATCCAGTTCCTCTGATGTAACCGTAGCCATTCCCAAAAATTCATCGAACTTGACGTTAATGCTCTCTTTAATCATCTTTGTCCGCTTATGATAAACACGATAAGCAACTTTATTTGAGGAATAACTAAGAAATATGGCCTGATCGCCATGAGGATCAAACTTTCTGGGGCTGTCAAAATCGTTAAGCACATAGCATATACAACCAAAAACACGAAAATATTTGACATTCGGGCGTCTACCATATAATAACTCATATGGAGTTTTATCAAAATGTTTGTTTACAATACAACGATTTTGGGTATAGCATGCAGTAGAAATGGCCTCCCCCCACATTTTTGGAGGTAATTTGGAGTATGCAAGCATCGTTCGTGCTGCTTCGCACAACGTAAGATTACATCGTTCGACTACTCCATTTTGTTGGGGGGGTCCGAGCAGCAGAGAACTGATGTTCAAAGCCTTGGTCTTTCAAATAACTATCAAGCGGGTCATTCTTAAATTCCGTCCCATTATCAGTTCTGATGCTCTTAACATGTTTGTTAAAAGAGCGTTGAATCTTTTTAATGAATTCAATGATAATGGCGGGGGTTTCTGACTTAGTTCGCAAAAGAAAAATCCATGTAAACCGGGTATAGTCATCAACAATGACAAGCACATGTTTCTTACCACTGAGGCTAGAAATACACATGGGTCCACATAAGTCCATATGCAATAATTGCAAAGACGATGAAGTACTAGGGTTTTGCTTAAGCGGATGATTAGTCCGTTTCAGCTTACCCATCGCACATGATGGACACACATGATGCTTATCATATTGAAAGGTTAGAATACCATCAACTAAATCTTTAGAGACTAATCGATTGATACCCTTGTAATTTTGGTGTGACATCCGATGATGCCATAACCATGAATTTTCTTTGGTAGAACGAGTGGCCAAACACATGGTTGCATGTGATGGTGCATCATTGAGGTCAATAGTATATAGTGAAGCAAAACGTTTACCAACAAGAAGATCATTCCCTTCGATGGATTGCACCGAGCATTGTCAACGTTCAAACAAAACTTTGAGATCTCCATCGCAGAATTGGCTCACACTAAATAAACTGCACCCCAAACCCTCAACATATGAAACCCGTTTGATTGTTATGCCATTTTGCACAAAATCTCCGTAACCCGTTATTGCTGCAATCTCATCGTTTCCGAATGTAACCGTTCCTAGGAATTTGTCAATGAAGTTGACAAGCAAGGATTTATCGCCCATCATGTGAAAGGACCCGTTCATATACATTATAAATGATTCACAATAGTTGATTACATCGCGAGGTATTTGACCTCTATATGATACATTTTACAAACATTGCATTCATTTTTAAAAGACAAACTTTCTTTACAACGAAAATTGACGGTATGCACACCATTTCATAATATATCCAACTATAATTGACTTAATAATAATGTTGATGAACTCAATGACTCGAATGCAACGTCTTTCAAAATATGCCATGAATGACTCCAAGTAATATCCTTAAAATGAGCTAATGCACAGCGGAAGATTTCTTTAATACCTGAGAATAAACATGCTTTAAAGTGTCAACCAAAAGGTTGGTGAGTTCATAGGTTTATCATAACAATCATTTAAATATATTAATAGACCACAAGATTTCCGTTTATAAATATATGCACACTCGCAAGTGTATAAAAGTATTCTATAAGTTGTAGGCACCCGATAACAAGCCTTAACGTTCATGTTTTACCCTCTGAAGTACACCAGATCAGGTGTGTTTAAAATAACCTCGAAGTACTAAAGCATCCCATAGTCAGGATGGGGTTTGTCAGGCCCAATAGATCTATCTTTAGGATTCGCGCCTACCGTACATAGACAAGTAGTTTAATGTTACCAAGCTAAGGGTATATTTCTGGTTTAAACCCACGTAGAATTAGTTTTAGTACTTGTGCCTATTTCGTAAAACATTTATAAAAACAGCGCATGTATTCTCAGTCCCAAAAATATATATATAAGGGAGCAAATGAAACTCACTTTTGCCTTGAAGGTATTTAATTCGACTTGGTCTCCGATAGAACTTCCAATTCAAAGTTCAAGATGGTTTTTAATTATCCAACCCAAAACAGCCCCCGGTTGCACTCCGACGACGTAGATTCAGTTTTTAAGATGTTCTTTGTAAAACCAAATTATATCTTGTTAGGTTAGCATATCATTACGATATATTATAGGTCTTGAAGTGTTTTAAAAGTCAAGTTAGAAGGATCTATTTAGTTTGCGAACAAGTTTGAAATCATTCAAACTATGTTCTTGGTGTTAAAATTTTATACCACAAAATAAGATACCTATATGAATATGAATTGAATAAGATTATGAAAAAGGTTACTACCTCAAGTTACTTGGACAAATTTACTGAAAAAGATAAGAAATAATCTTAGAATAAAGAGTGGTGGAGTTATATCAAAAGGTTGGAAGTAAACTTCTTCAAATGGATGGTTATTTATATATGTTCTTGAAAGAGTTTTCTTATGGTGTTTAAGGCTTGTAATTGAAGCTAAATGATGGGGAAAATACTTGGAGATGATCAAGTATGAAGTTAGGAGTATTTTGAGAGAGAAATGAGGGTGTAGGTATGAGAAAATGGAGTGAAGAAATGGTGTTCATTTATAAAAACGTTTTTAGTTTATAAAGAAAGAAAAGGATTCCTAATTTTGTTTTCTTACTAATAATTCATACTACTTGACAAATCCTAGTTACCTCATATCTAGGGCAGTAATAATGTTGATTAGGATGTTGATTTTATGTGTATATACCAATAGTAAATACGTATAGAAGCTGGGTATGATACGGGTACATATACCCTAGATATACGTATAGAAATCTTGAGGAAACGGAACGAGAATTCAAATATAGCTATCTTTTGTGAATATACTTATATTGTTTTATATATTTAAGTCCTTAAAAAGTGATTAAATACATTATATATACGATACATGTATAAGCATTATAGATTATAAGTATATATATCAGAGAATGTTACGTATAGTTATCGTTTTGAAAACTTAAGTTCGTAGTTTCAATATATACTTATAACTCATTGTCATTAGTACACAATGAGATGTTAAACCATCCTTAGATCATGTTAAATATATATAAATACATATATATACACAAATGTATAATTATCGTATGTTATATAGTTCGTGATATCATCGGTCATATTGGACGGTCAAACGTTGTGTAAAACTCTTTTCAAAAACACAAGTCTCAACAATTTGGATTGCTTATCATGTTGGCATGGTTTAATTTATGTAAATATTAATCTCATAAGTATAATTTGGTCGAAAAATTCCGGGTCATTACAGTACCTACCCATTAAAGAAATTTCGTCCCCGAAATTTGATAGAGGTTGTTATGGATAACAATAAGAAGGTTTTCATGACAAATATAAGGTGATAATGGAGTTTTATCATCATTGAGTAATGTAGATAAAACGATTCGATTATGCGAAGAATATAAATGAGACTATCGTAAAAGAGTGAGATGAGTAAAATATATTCGTCTTAACCGATGATGTAGTTATGATTGATTTCTGGGATTTAAGGGATTTAAAAAGAATCTTACGTAACAAGATTTGGTTCTTTGGTGATTAAGGAAATCAGGATCTTCTTTGATTATATGCAATAATCTGTTTCGATTGCTCTGTCGGATATTTCACTATAAATCACCCCTTCGTTTCCTTATTTTCCATGACTCACACCTTCTATTCTTTCTCCCTTGATTCTTACTTTAAAGCATTCATCAATATACTCCATCCAGTCCTGATTCTTGATCTACTCCTAACTTTTATATCTGTCATTCTTTTTTTTCATCTACCATTAGAAGAATCAATTTACTTCTACTATACTCTTGTGTTTATAGTGTTTCTAATTCTCCCGTGTCTCTATATTGCTATCTGCATCGATATACATGGTTTGTAATTTTGGGGTTATTATCGGAGTTTATATTCTTCATTATTTTTCGGAGCTTCATGCTTTCGTTTTCTCTTCCCGACTTCGAGTCAAGCGAGTAATGGTCCGGAATTCGTAGATATGAAATTCAGAATGAACATAGCTAATGCTCTAAGAAGAAAATGGTAATAGAACGATTTTGATTTGTTAAATTACCAGAATACCCTGGAGAAGACCGAGTCATCCAGAAAAATATTCTCTTGATATGTTTAGAGATTAGATAGAATGTAAGAGTCGTGTAAATGGCACATGATGACGGTACTATGAATCATCATGCTTCATTAGAAACTCATCATGACTTACTGTAATACAATGACGTTGATCAAGTGTCATTATATTATACTAATCCATGCTTCAGTTCCCAACACTACTTCAAAACATTCATATTTTAAACTCGAAGGTTTCAGAATTTAGAAACTAACACAGTTTCTTTTATGTTGCAGATATTACGGAGAGATAAATGATCTCAGATAAGAATAGCTGTGAAAATATCGCCAGAAATATGGAGGATATTTATATTAGAACATACGAGAATATCTTAGAATTTCTAATATCAATGGATGATGAATAAGATTTGTCTGTGAAGGTTTAGAATGAGAAATAAGATGTTTGCTAACGATTTCAACAGGCACAGAATCATTTAGATTCTTTGAAGGCAAACTTATTCTTTGTGATTTGTCCACGACTTTCTTCATAGTTTCGCATAATCCGCTTTTCGGTACTAAATTTTCTATCGAGTGTTCCTAACACTCCTTTCTTTATCATCAAACTTTTGACCATTAAGATCATCTACAACATGCTGCTTCATCAGCATTTTCAAAGTTAACTGATCTGGGTCATCGGTTATCAAACCGAGGTAGTTTTAGGAGAATTGTGTTTTTAGAATGATTAATCGCTTATGGTAATATTGTGGAATATAAAAGGTTCCCCAGTAACAATAAAGAGTACGCATATATATCGCGGTTATAATAAAGTTGTTTCGGATGAAAAGTCGGAGTTGACTTGCTGGAGCTGTGACAAAATTAGCTACTTTGGGAAGGGATTGCAAAACGATCTTCGGTAATAACAATGTCAAAGGAACTAGAACAGATACGTGTCAAACGTTTACTCAGTTTCCGAGGGTTTTTTTGCAGGTGCATAACTATATGCATCAATCTTTTCTTCCGTAGATGAAGTGCGGTAGGTTTATCCTCTTGATTGAGGTGTTTTTAAGAATCATGATAGATTTGAACGCTGATTGTAATCATCGAGATACAATGAGGTTTAAGATGAAATCAAGTGGCAATCTTGAAGAAATGTTTAGTTTCATATGTTATAATCAATATTTTAATTCATTTTAATTGTCCAATGTCATTAGTCCACAGTCGATAGTTCACAGTAACAGTCCAATAATTCATATATAGTTTAATATATAATATATGAATTAATTAATACGTGTCGTGACCCGTATACGTCTCAGACTCGATCACAACTCAAACTATATATATTATTGTAGAATCAACCTCAACCCTGTATAGAGAACTCGATCATTACTGCATATAGAGTGTCTATGGTGATTCCAAATAATATATATAGATGCGTCGATATGATATGTCAAAACATTGTATACGTGTCCCGATATTTAAATTGCGTAAAATAATTACAGAAATTAAATGACGATAAATAAAATGACGATAATTAAATTGCGATAAATAAACTGCGATAAATAAAATGTAATCAGTTAGCTAGGAACAGTTAGCTGGAACAGTTAGCGTGGATTCTTAACAAAAATTTTCATAGTTAATTTGTTTGTTTCTAACAGATTTTATTTTGTCATATGTTTTCTTCATATGCCACTTGTTGGATTCTGGGAAGTCAAAATCCAAATATGAAATTGAATGAAAATGGTTATTTTGCGGTGAACGGATACGTATATCGGTGGTTGTAAGTAGGATAGTAAATGACTGTTGAATCAGCTTCGAAGAATGTACAATGTAACTTATTAAGATGAAATCTAATTATTCCTCGGGTATTACCTACCCGTTAAAAAAAAAATTTCACCATTAATATTTTGTACAAAAGAACTTTTAATTACAATCTTTATGAAAACATATATACATATATATTTTCTTCAGATGAAATCATGAATTTAATGAGTTAATATGATATTAATCTCATTTGCTTTTCGGTTTGAGCTAGAATAAGAAATCACTAAAACTTTTTGAAACCACGTATTCTTCGCAGAATATCAATGAAATTATGGATCAATACTTCATCGTTCATTATTGTTGGTACTCCTTGGTATCTGTGGTGCGTATGATGTTAATGTTTGTGGGACAGATTATGATGTCGAGATGTGTGATGCGGATGTTGTTTGTTAGTGGTGATGATGGTATTATTGATGTTATTGATGGTGGTGCTGATTATGCTGCTGGTGCTGCTGCTGGTGTTTGCAACTTTCGCACCATGTTCTCCAAAGCCGTCACGCGAGCGCGAAGTTCGTTAACTTCTGCTAGTACACCGGGATGATTGGCGGTTGGAGCGAGCGAATGAACAAAATTTGTAATATGGGATAGTATATAATCGTGACGAGATACTCTAGAAATGAGAGAGAAAATGGTGTTTCGAATAGGTTCGCCGATAAGTGCTTCAGGTTCATCGCCAAGAGGGCAATTTGGTGGATGGAATGGATCACCTTCTTCTTGTCTCCAGTGATTTAGTATATTACGAACCCATCCCCAATTCATCCAGAATAGATGATGGGAAATTGGTTGATCCATTCCGGTGACGCTGCTTTCGGAGCCCGAATAGAAATCCATATCGGCATAACTGTCGAAATCTGAAGAATTCGAACTAGATGCGGAATCCATCTTGTATAATGGGGAAAATGAATTTTTGGTATGGAATAGATTATAGGAGTTAGATTTGGTACTCTTCAATACATAATTTACATATGTATATATAATACCAAAATTCCGTAAATTACGGAGAATCTTTGAAAAGATATCAGTCAAAGTTCGCAATAACAGATATGCTAAGATAAGAATTCGTCTATACACTATCAATGCAGTAAATGCAGTAAAACGTGTCTAGACTTATGAATGATAAGCAGGTAATTTCCTATGGATGATAAGCAGATGATTTCCGACTAGAAATGATAAGCAAAACTTTTGACATGTAGACACGGTCGAAGTCCAGACTCGTTAATGCATCCTAACAACTACTAGTTAGACACACTAATGCAAGACCTGGTTCGCTACGACCACCGCTCTGATACCAACTAAAAGGACCCATTCATATACATTATAAACGATTCACAATAGTTGATTACATCGCGAGGTATTTGACCTCTATATGATACATTTTACAAACATTGCATTTGTTTTTAAAAGACAAACTTTCTTTACAACGAAAATTGACGGTGTGCACACCATTTCATAATATATCCAACTATAATTGACTTAATAATAATCTTGATGAACTCAATGACTCGAATGCAACGTCTTTCAAAATATGCCATGAATGACTCCAAGTAATATCCTTAAAATGAGCTAATGCACAGCGGAAGATTTCTTTAATACCTGAGAATAAACATGCTTTAAAGTGTCAACCAAAAGGTTGGTGAGTTCATAGGTTTATCATAACAATCATTTAAATATATTAATAGACCACAAGATTTCTGTTTATAAATATATGCACACTCGCAAGTGTATAAAAGTATTCTATAAGTTGTAGGCACCCGATAAAAAGCCTTAACATTCATGTTTTACCCTCTGAAGTACACCAGATCAGGTGTGTTTAAAATAACCTCGAAGTACTAAAGCATCCCATAGTCAGGATGGGGTTTGTCAGGCCCAATAGATATATCTTTAGGATTCACGCCTACCGTACATAGACAAGTAGTTTAATGTTACCAAGCTAAGGGTATATTTCTGGTTTAAACCCACGTAGAATTAGTTTTACTACTTGTGTCTATTTCGTAAAACATTTATAAAAACAGCGAATGTATTCTCAGTCCCAAAAATATATATAAAAGGGAGCAAATGAAACTCACTTTTGCCTTGAAGGTATTTAATTCTACTTGGTCTCCGATAGATATCACGAACCTAACCATATATATAATATATCAACATATTTTCTTTTTAAGTAATCGTTACATATATATATATATATATATATATATATATATATATATATATATATATATATATATATATATATATATATATATATATATATATATATATATATATATATATATATATACTTTTAATACTTTTAATATTTTCTTAGTCAGTAGTTAGCAGTCCGATGTTAGTGGTCCACAATTAGTTGCTTAAATAAAATAAATAAAGACCCCATCGTATTCGTATTGATCAGAATTAATCTCGACCCATGGTACCATGTTGTCAAATGACGTGTTGCGTACATAAAGTACCGTGTTGTCAAATGACGTGTTGCGTACAATCATGAGGTCTTATGATTAATCTTCTCGTGTTGTTTACGGGTGGTACTGAAATATATAAAATCAAATCATAAGTAATTATATATAAAATATCATATTAATTAGAAAAGATATGATTAATTTACTTTTTCTCCAAATATTTTCGTAGCTAAACTAGCTTCGGATACCCAATCTTGTTTTAGTCGTAGTTTCTTCATTACAACTCCGTTTTTGTTGGTTCAACTTGCCACTTCCTTGGATCGAGTCAAATTTTAAGAATATGAACTGAAAATACCTTAGTTTGTATTCGAAATCATAGGTTATAGGTCAAACTTTGGTGAAACTTATGAAAGTGATCATTTTCCATCATAAAAACAACATTTAATGATCATTTTTCTAAAAATACTTACACTTTGAGTTAAACCATGAAATTTTTATGTGTTAACATATTCATAAGAAATATCATTTTTCCAGAACATGAACCTCCAATTCAAAGTTCAAGATGGTTTTTAATTATCCAACCCAAAACAGCCCCCGGTTGCACTCCGACGATGTAGATTCAGTTTTTAAGATGTTCTTTGTAAAACCAAGTTATATCTTGTTAGGTTAGCATATCATTATGATATATTACAGGTCTTGAAGTGTTTTAAAAGTCAAGTTAGAAGGATCTATTTAGTTTGAGAACAAGTTTGAAATCATTCAAACTATGTTCTTGTTGTTAAAATTTTATACCACAAAATAAGATAGCTATATGAATATAAAATGAATAAGATTATGAACAAGGTTACTACCTTAAGTTACTTGGACAAAGTTACTGCAAAAGATAAGAAATAATCTTAGAATAAAGAGTGGTGGAGTTAGATCAAAAGGTTGGAAGTAAACTTCTTCAAATGGGTGGTTATTTTTATATGTTCTTGAAAGAGTTTTCTTATGGTGTTTAAGGCTTGTAATTGAAGCTAAATGATGGGGAAAATGCTTGGAGATGATCAAGTATGAAGTTAGGAGTATTTTGAGAGAGAAATGAGGGTGTAGGTATGAGAAAATGGAGTGAAGAAATGGTGTTCATTTATAAAGACGTTTTTAGTTTATAAAGAAAGAAAAGGATTTCTAATTTTGTTTTCTTACTAATAATTCATACTACTTGACAAATCCTAGTTACCTCATATCTAGGGCAGTAATAATGTTGATTAGGATATTGATTTGATGTGTATATACCAATAGTAAATACGTATAGAAGCTGGGTATGATACGGATACATATACCCTAGATATACGTATAGAAATCTTGAGGAAACGGAACGAGAATTCAAATATAGCTATCTTTTGTGAATATACTTATATTGTTTTATGTATTTAAGTCCTTAAAAAGTGATTAAATACATTATATATACGATACATGTATAAGCATTATAGATTATAAGTATATATATCAGAGAATGTTACGTATAGTTATCGTTTTGAAAACTTAAGTTAGTAGTTTCAAAATATACTTATAACTCATTGTCATTAGTACACAATGAAATGTTAAACCATCCTTAGATCATGTTAAATATATATAAATACATATATATACACAAACGTATAATTATCGTATGTTATATAGTTCGTGATATCATCGGTCATATTGGATGGTCAAACGTTGTGTAAAACTCTTTTCAAAAACACAAGTCTCAACAATTTGGATTGCTTATCATGTTGGTATGGTTTAATTTATGTAAATATTAATCTCATAAGTATAATTTGGTCGAAAAATTCCGGGTCATTACATCATGTGTCGAGAACAACCGGAATCGATATACCAAACACAGACGTCGAAACCCTGTAAATGTGAATTCCCTAGAGTTTAGGTACCCAAAGATTCTTGGGTCCTTTTCGGTTAGTACCAGCAATAAACTTTTGATTAACAATAAACTTTGGATCAATGATGAAATAATCACGTAAAGCATCATGCCGTTTAGACAATAAAGCATCATTTAAAACCACATTACATGAAGCATCATATGCAATATCAATCTTTACATCGTTATCAGAAGTCTTAACACACAATTTATTTCAAGTAGATGTTTTGTTCACAGACGAAAATTGAAAAACATGAGATGATTTCCTAGGCCGACTAGCAGATTGCTTTGGTTTGGTTGCTACTTTCTTAGTCGTGGACTTAGGAACCCATACAGATTTGTAATTCAAGTTTGAATTATGACCTGTGACACGAAAAACACCTTTGTTAGTTAGACGTCCAAACTTTTCAGTTGACACATGAGATGACTGATTTTGCAGAATTTCCAATTTGATTGTACGTTCTTTTGCATCATACTCACTTAAATCAGGTTTAGAACTTGTGTGTGTTGTGGACTTAACTGATTTCTTTAAAAGACTCGCTTTTGAGGTTTTTGTCATAGGAATCATAGGAATCTTTTCAGTTAACTCAGAACCATTTGGAGAATGAACCTTTTTAACAATATACTGAGTTGTAGAAATAACTTTCGAACCATGATTGTCAAATTGAGAACGTAGAGGATTTTTAAGAATAGTAATGGGTTTTACATCCTTAGATGTTGTTGTTCCCTTCCCCTTCTTAGTAATCCCACCAGTACATTCAAGCACATTGGTTGCAACATTAGACGTTTGCTTAAGTATGTTAGCCTGTTTCATTTGAATTATCTTTTGTTTTAAGCTTTTAATCTCAAGACATAATTCTTCAGCAGAAACTATCACTTCACCCTCCTTAAAAGCATAAGTACATTCTTTCTTAGGCAGTGAAGGCAATTTATCACACAAAGCAAGCATTTTTTTTAATGATTTGCACTTAAGTTGCAAGTCAATATTCTCCTGTTCAAGTTGAGCTACTATACGATTCAAATTACGTACAGTAGGCAAATGCAAGTAATAATCATGCAAAGGATCAAGTTGACTTTCAAAATCTATCAAAGGTTCAATGTTCGGTTCATCCTGAGGTTCTACTTTTTCATCTAAAGAATTTTGACCTAGAGAATCTGTCTCAAAGAAGACAGTTAGTTCATGTGCTAGGTCTTCACGGAAAACATCATCTGGACATGCAAGTAAAGTTGGTAGAATTAGTTTCACATCAAAAATTGGTTCATCAAACACCTCATCTATTGCAGTAATGCTAGAACTAGGTTTGTTAAACACTTCATTCTCAAGCATTAAAATGTATTTCTCTAGCATGAGTGTTGGGATATAAACCAGTCTACGCTTAGGCACATAATCTTCACGTTGCATGTTGTTTTCAGTTTCAACAAGATTTTTCAAGAAATCAGGATTCGATTTACCTATCTTAGCATTGATTTTTTCATACATTAAGCTAATTTGATGGTATTTCCTAGATTTACGATTTACAATAATATCATCAAAATCAGCATCAGAAGCATGTACAAAATGCGATGGTAAACCGGCTTGAAAATAATCAGAATGATATAATTCTGGAATCTTTTTGGAAGCATCTTCCAAAATTTTCGGATCTTCATAACCCAACCCCCACTTTTCACCATGAATCGTTTTTGGTCTATTCATGAAAATCATTTGTTTTGAAAGTTCCATATCCATGATAGCTTTGGATTGCTCTGTTCGATAGAGTTTTTCCTCATATCGAACAAGTTGAGCTTTCATTTGAAAAGATTCTTTTGACAATAAAGAAATTTCAGTGTTCTTTTCAATTATGGTGTTTTCCAATTGAACGATTTTCTTGTTTAGTTTTGAAAGTGTGGGTTCATGTTGGTTTTTCAAATCAGAAAGATCTTTTTCTAAAAATTAAACTTTTTCTGCAAGTCGTTCCGATTTTAAACGATAATCAGTTCTTTCAACTTTAATTGGATGAATTGTCTTTTTAGATCTTCCAACTCAGTTTTTGCAGAGTTGAGTTGGAGAGTCAATTGTTGCACATCTATTTGCAATTTGGATGAGGAAGGTCTGGTCTCATTCATTTTGATTTTATCTTTTAAAACCTTGTTTTCAGATTTTAAGCCTTTGACTTCTTTTGACATTGAGACCAGATTCTTCATCAAGTCATTTTGCATTTTTATAAAATCAGGTGAGATTTCAGTTGATTGTACCTCATCATCGGATGTTGAGTCAGAATTCTCCATTGCTTCCTTAGCTTTGATGAGCTTTGTCACCTTGCAAACATTTGCATGTTCCACCTCTGAATCTGAATCGTCAGTCCAGTTAAACCAAGTATCATCAACCGGTTTTAGCTCTCCCCCAGTTTCCACAATCTTAGCCATCAACATTTTCTTCTTGTAGTAAGCTGCGTCCTTCTTCTTAGGCATCTTGCACTCACGAGAGTAATGACCAGCTTTGCCACAATTGAAACAAATTGAATCTTCCTTCTTGGAATCATCAGTACGTTGTTGTTTAGATTGATCAGCTTTCTTGTAGTACGAGGAAGATGACGAGTTTTTGCGTTGATTGCTTGATTTGCCTTTAAACTTGTGTTTGTTCAAGGCTTTTGTGAACATGGCTGCCATCTTGACTAATTCAAGGTGAGAATCATCAACATCAGAAAGATTCAAATCTTCTGAATCAGTTGATTCTTCTACAAGCACTTTCTTGGACAAGCTTTTGGAAGACGTCAACGATTTGTTCTTCTTTTTGGCAATTATGGCAAGTGGATCACCCGGAGAAGACTCTTTCCTTCCTTCTTGAAGTTTAGACACTTCAGGTTGGTAATGCATAAGAACTCCAACAAGCTCATGAATAGTCAACTTGTCAATCTCTTTAGTAGATCGAACAATGGTTCCATAAGGAAGCCAATCAGCATTGAGCTTTTTAAGAAACTTCATGTTGACTTCAGCATTTACTTTTATGATCTTGCACCTTTTCAACTCATTGAGAACACCATTGAAACGACGATAGGTATCCTTGAGTGGTTCATCAGTTTCCTGCTTGAAATCTTCATAGAATCCCAGAGCCTTATTCAATTTAGTAACGTCTGACATGTCATAACCTTCTTGCTGTCGTTTGATCTCATCCCATATATCTTTTGCTGTTGTGTTGCTATCAACATTTTCAAACAATTCATACAGGATAGCTTGTATAACAATATTCTTTGCCTCTATGTCACCCTGAGCTCTCTCACGCTTATCTCCAGAAAGTTCATAGACTGGAATTGGCATACCAGTATCCGGATGATAATCAACAACTGGACCATCTCTCAGAGAAGCCCAAATGTACTTTGCTTTCTCACCCTTATAGTCTATGTACTGAGTGATACGGTGAAGCCACTGAGTGTACTTTCCATCAAACAACACTGGAGGACAGGAATCTGATCCAATGATCAAAGTATCTTGAGTAGACATCTTGAAAATGAGGTAGATTCGGTAGAGATTCTGTATTACACAAATCTAAGATGAAAAATCACAACAATCTAATCAGAATGTCAGATTCTGTGTCAGATTCGGTACTGTAGCAGATTCGGTACTGTAGCAGATTCGGTAAAGATTCTGTATATCAGATTCTGTAAGAGAAACTGATCAGAAATACAAGAGACACACTCAGATTCAGTATAGATTCGGTAATCACAAGAATTGTAGCCTGTAACCACTTAAAACAATGGATTAAGTGATACAGAAACTCAAATTCTGTATTTGATTCGGTAGTCAGATTCTGTATGAATTTGAAGTTCAAACTCAATTCAATCCTTTTGAATTAGATTCTGTAACTTTGCTGCACAAGGAAACACGTTAGTATCACACAAAATATCAAAGATACCGAAAGTATAGGATACCGAATGTCAACTGTAGCAGTTGACAATACCGAGTCTAAGTTTAAAACTTAGAAATATGATAGAATCCTTTCTCAAACCACACCAAGTAGCTGCGTATAATCAAACCGAATGTGATAGAATCACAATCACACCACAATCTGCAACACTTAAGATGAATTTAAGTAATGAAGCAGATTCGGTATGACAGTTACGATACTGAGTGTTGATCAAATCTTCAAAACTTGATGAATTGAAGAAATTGAACCGTCAGAAATGTGATTTAACACCTCACGAACACAACTGAATCCTTAAATCTTCACAAAAATCCAGAATCAAGCTTGAATTAAGCAATACCGAGAGTTTTAGCCACAAACTCTAAAAATCAACTTGATTCTCCATAATTGAAGTTAAAAAGCTGTAATGATGATCGAAACTCTTTCTAAAATACCTAATGCGCCTTCTCTGAACTTATCACAAGAATCTGAACGTCAGATTATCAAATTCGATAATACTGAATGTGATTCAAAATACCGAGAGTATTCAGATTCTGTAATCTATAATCTCTGGATCGATATAGTGATGTAGAATCACTTCCTGGAAGCTCTGATACCAAATGATAGGTCAGATCATGTTGAGATTGAGAGAAATGATAAGATAAAGAGAGATTCGGTATGTAAGCATGAGACTCGGTATTAGAGAGAATTGGTACAATTACATTCCACGGCTTCTAGAACACAGTTACAATGCAATGGCTATCTAATTAGGACTACTTAGGTTCCTTATATAGCCCTCTTCTAAGGAACCTTCAATTAAGCTTATTTCACATTAACACTATACAACTTCGGGGTCCTAACAGGATTTGTACTAGTGGTAGACATCTATCACACAATATGAAACACATTAAGAGGTTAATATATCACATAATAATTACATGTTAATAATATATAGTTTCCAACAAAAGTGTTAAGCAATCGTTTTTAAAGAAAACACGGTCGAAGTCCAGACTCACTAATGTATCCTAACAAACTCGATAAAACACACTAATGCAAATTTCTAGTTCTCTAAGACCAACGCTCGGATACCAACTGAAATGTCCCATTCATATTGATTATAAATGTTCCATATTAATTGATTTCGTTGCGAGGTTTTGACCTCTATATGAGACGTTTTTCAAAGACTGCATTCATTTTTAAAATAAACCATAACCTTTATTTTATCGACAAGGTTAAAAGGACACCACCTAGATTATCAGAAATGATAATCTAAAAATATCACACTTACACACTGTAGTGACCCGAACTTTTCCATGTTTATATATATATTAAATGAAATTGTTATTTTACATGATTAAGTGTTTCCAACATGTTAAGCAATCAAACTTGTTAAGACTTGATTAATTGAAATAGGTTTCATATAGACAACTGACCACCCAAGTTGACCGGTGATTCACGAACGTTAAAACTTGTAAAAACTATATGATGACATATATATGGTTATATATATAGTTAACATGATATTATGATAAGTAAACATATCATTAAGTATATTAACAATGAACTACATATGTAAAAACAAGACTACTAACTTAATGATTTTGAAACGAGACATATATGTAATGATTATCGTTGTAACGACATTTAATGTATATATATCATAATAAGAGATATTCGTACCTCATAATATCATGATAATATAATAATTTAAAATCTCTTTTGATATTATAAACATTGGGTTAACAACATTTAACAAGATCGTTAACCTAAAGGTTTCAAAACAACACTTACATGTAATGACTAACGATGACTTAACGACTCAGTTAAAATGTATATACATGTAGTGTTTTAATATGTATTCATACACTTTTTAAAGACTTCAAGACACTTATCAAAATACTTCTACTTAACAAAAATGCTTACAATTACATCCTCGTTCAGTTTCATCAACAATTCTACTCGTATGCACCCGTATTTGTACTCGTACAATACACAGCTTTTAGATGTATGTACTATTGGTATATACACTCCAATGATCAGCTCTTAGTAGCCCATGTGAGTCACCTAACACATGTGGGAACCATCATTTGGAAACTAGCATGAAATATCTCATAAAATTACAAAAATATGAGTAATCATTCATGACTTATTTACATGAAAACAAAATTACATATCCTTTATATCTAATCCATACACCAACGACCAAAAACACCTACAAACACTTTCATTCTTCAATTTTATTCATCTAATTGATCTCTCTCAAGTTCTATCTTCAAGTTCTAAGTGTTCTTCATAAATTCCAAAAGTTCTAGTTTCATAAAATCAAGAATACTTCCAAGATTGCAAGTTTACTTCCAAGTTTTCTAAATCCATTCCAAGTAATCATCCAAGATCAAGAAACCTTTGTTACTTACAGTAGGTTATCTTTCTAATACAAGGTAATAATCATATTCAAACTTTAATTCAATTTCTATAACTATAACAATCTTATTTCGAGTGGAAATCTTACTTGAAATTGTTTTCGTGTCATGATTCTGCTTCAAGAACTTTCAAGCCATCAAAGGATCCTTTGAAGCTAGATCCATTTTTCTCATTTCCAGTAGGTTTATCCAAGGAATTTGAGGTAGTAATGATGTTCATAACATCATTCGATTCATACATAAAAAGCTGTCTTATTCAACGTTATAAACTTGTAATCACTAGAACATAGTTTAGTTAATTCTAAACTTGTTCGCAAATAAAGTTAATCCTTCTAACTAGACTTTTAAAATCAACTAAACACATGTTCTATATCTATATGATAGGCTAACTTAATGATTTAAAACCCGGAAACACGATAAACACCGTATAACTGGATATACGCCGTCGTAGTAAAACCGGGGGCTGTTTTGGTTGGTATAATTAAAAGCTAAGAAGAACTTTGATTTAAAAGCTATACTTCTGGAAAAATGATTTTTCTTATGAACATGAAACTATATCCAAAAATCATGGTTAAACTCAAAGTGAAAGTATGTTTTTCAAAATGGTCATCAAGATGTCGTTCTTTCGACGGAAATGACTGCCTCTTTCAAAAACGACTTGTAACTTGTATTTCCGACTATAAACTTATACTTTTTCTGTTTATAATCATAAAGTTAAGTTCAATACGAAACCGTGGCCACTGGAATCACTCAAAACGGATTAGAAACGAAGAAATGGCGAGTAAAACAAGATTGATAAAAACTACTCATTTTACCTACGTGAAAATTGGTAACAAATCTATTCTAACCATAACTTAATCAACTTGTATTGTATATTATGTAATCTTGAGATACCATAGACACGTATACAATGTTTCGACCTATCATGTCGACCCATCTATATATATATTGCGGAACAACCATAGACACTCTATATGTGAATGTTGGAGTTAGCTATACAGGGTTGAGGTTGATTCCAAAATATATATATAGTTTGAGTTGTGATCAATACTGAGATACGTATACACTGGTTCGTGGATTGATTCAAGATAATATTTATCGATTTATTTCTGTACATCTAACTGTGGACAACTAGTTGTAGGTTACTAACGAGGACAGCTGACTTAATAAACTTAAAACATCAAAATGTATTAAAAGTTTTGTAAATATATTTTGAACATACTTTGATATATATGTATATATTGTTATAGGTTTGTGAATCAACCAGTGGCCAAGTCTTACTTCTCGACGAAGTAAAAATCTGTGAAAGTGAGTTATAGTCCCACTTTTAAAATCTAATATTTTTAGGATGAGAATACATGCAGGTTTTATAAATGATTTACAAAATAGACACAAGTACGTGAAACTACATTCTATGGTTGAATTATCGAAATCGAATATGCCCCTTTTTATTAAGTCTGGTAATCTAAGAATTAGAGAACGGACACCCTAATTGACGCGAATCCTAACGATAGATCTATTGGGCCCAACAAGCCCCATCCAAAGTACCGGATGCTTTAGTACTTCGAAATTTATATCATATCCGAAGGGTGTCCCGGAATGATGGGGATATTCTTATATATGCATCTTGTTAATGTCGGTTACCAGGTGTTCAGCATATGAATGATTTTTATCTCTATGTATGGGATGTGTATTGAAATATGAAATCTTGTGGTCTATTGTTACGATTTGATATATATAGGTTAAACCTATAACTCACCAACATTTTTGTTGACGTTTAAAGCATGTTTATTCTCAGGTGAATACTAAGAGCTTCCGCTGTTGCATACTAAAATAAGGACAAGATTTGGAGTCCATGTTTGTATGATATTGTGTAAAAACTGCATTCAAGAAACTTATTTCGATGTAACATATTTGTATTGTAAACCATTATGTAATGGTCGTGTGTAAACAGGATATTTTAGATTACCATTATTTGATAATCTACGTAAAGCTTTTTAAACCTTTATTTATGAAATAAAGGTTATGGGTTGTTTTAAAAATGAATGCAGTCTTTGAAAAACGTCTCATATAGAGGTCAAAACCTCGCAACGAAATCAATTAATATGGAACGTTTTTAATCAATAAGAACGGGACATTTCTGTTGGTATCCGAGCGTTGGTCTTAGAGAACCAGAATTTTGCATTAGTGTATCTTATCAAGTTTGTTAGGATGCATTAGTGAGTCTGGACTTCGACCGTGTTTACTTGAAAAATGATTGCTTAACAAATTTTGTTGGAAACTATATATTTTTAACATATGAATAATATGTGATATATTAATCTCTTAACGTGTTTGATATTATGTGATAGATGTCTACCTCTAGAACAAGTCCCATTGACTCACCTAATAATAATGAAGAGTCAAATGTAAATTGGAATAATTCGTGGACTGATTCACAAGTTCCCGAAGAGGAACCGGAAGAAGAGTCGGAACCGGAAGAAGAATCGAAACCGGAAGAAGAATCGGAACCGGAATAAGAAATAGTACCAGTGGGGGAAATAATAAAACGGTTAAGTAGAAGAAAATCCTCAACCATCCGACCAAAGTTAATTATGGTCAATGGTGTTTCCGCCAAGGAAGCAAAGTATTGGGAGGATTACCAATTCTCTGATGAATCGGATCCCGACAAGGAATCCGATGATGTTATAGAAATTACCCCAACACAATTTAAAAAGGCAAAAGAGAACAATAAGGGAAAGGGCATAAAAATAGAGAAATTTGATTCCAAACCCGATGAACTTTATATGTATCGTCAATGCCCTTATTTCTTAAGTTGTGACAATAACCCGGGAACCTCTAAACCACCAGGTTTTTCTAAACCAATGTGGAAAACGACGGCTCGTATTAGGGGAACAACATATATCCCTAAAAACTTAGCAAAACTAACCAAAACTGAAGAAGAAGAAATGAGCGAGTCGGAATAAGATAGTTGTATTCGTGTGGTGTAATATATGTAATGTAGTGTGCTTATGCTTTATGATATATGTAAAATTTGCTTGTATTAATAAGTATTTTTTTATGAATCTAACTCTTGTCTATTTTACAGTATCAAAACACAAAATGGATAGACAACCCAATATTTTAAGAGACCTACCCGGAGACATGATTGATGAAATCTTGTCTAGAGTCGGTCAGAATTCCTCGGCACAACTATTTAAGGCGAGATCAGTTTGTAAGACATTCGAAGAACGTTCCAAGAATGCCTTGGTTTATAAAAGGCTTTCGTTCGAAAGATGGGGGATATCACATTGGGAAATCCATAAGTTACGATGTGTTTACTTTGACGCATATATTGCGGGGAACCCAAATGCTATTTTACGCAACGGGTTAAGAAATTATTTTGACTCAATATATCCGAATATAGGACTTCGTGATTTAGAAAAAGCGGCTAACATGCAACATAAAGAAGCATGTTATGCTTACGGGTTAGTAATGTTCGCTTCTCACCAAAGTGAGAACAAGAACATCGGGCTACAACTATAAAACAAAACGTTCCCACAAGTGACGGAGTCGGTAATTGGGGTAAGAAATGAGGTTTTTAGATTGTTACGGGACTGTTGGACATTACGTAACCTTCATCCTTTTGACGACGCTACAACATATTGTCTTACTATCGGTCACAACGGTTATGTTCCACAAAACCAAGAATGGGAAGTGGTATTAGTAAAACCAGAATGCATGACTTGTTTCTGGACGTATGAATTACGTGTCTTTATTGCCTTTGCTGAACGCCTTATTTATTAACTAGAATTATCTTCGCAACTACTTTGTATCAAAGTTTTATGTGCTATATTTCATGCTATATGTAAAATAGCGGTATTGTAAGTTTGTAAGTTATTGTATAAAGGTTTGAATATGATATATATATTTTGTGATTAGTTTTTCATATAGAATTGTAGTAGTTGAAATGGTATGTTAGCTACTAAGTATGAACTTAACGGGTAGGTACTACCCGAACTAAAGAGTATAAAACGCTAATATGAAGAAAGAGCTTTTATAAATAAGTTCATATTACGCTACGAAATACTATTGACTACTCTTGATATTCTATATGATTAACTCGTTTCATTTGACTATTTTGAAGGAAATGGCACCGACTACTCGACACACCTTGAATATGAGTGAAGAGGAATTTCGTGCCTTTCTTGCTTCAAACATAGCCGCAGTACAGGCTGCGCTACATACCAACAATAATCTTGGATCTATCAGTACAGGAAATCGTGTAGGATGCACCTACAAAGAATTCACTGCCTGCAAACCTTTGGAATTTGATGGAACCGAAGGACCAATCGGATTGAAACGGTGGACCGAGAAGGTCGAATCGGTGTTTGCCATAAGTAAGTGTACTGAAGAGGACAAAGTGAAGTACGCTACACATACTTTCACAGGTTCTGCGTTAACATGGTGGAATACCTATCTAGAGCAAGTGGGACAAGATGATGCTTACGCACTACCGTGGTCAGCATTCAAGCACTTGATGAACGAGAAGTACCATCCCAGAACCGAGGTCAATAAGCTCAAGACAGAACTTAGAGGGTTACGAACCCAAGAATTTGATATTACCACGTACGAAAGACGATTCACAGAATTGTGCCTATTGTGTCCGGGAGCGTTCGAAGATGAGGAAGAGAAGATCGATGCGTTTGTGAAAGGATTACCGAAAAGAATCCAAGAAGATATAAGTTCACACGAGCCCGCCTCCATATAACAGGCATGTAGAATGGCTCACAAACTAGTGAACCAGATTAAGGAAAGAATTAAAGAACAGACGGCTGAAGAGGCCAATGTGAAGCAAGTCAAAAGAAAGTGGGAGGAAAACGGTGATAAGAATCACCAATACAACAACAACAGCAATTACAACAATAATCGCAACAACTATCCCAACAATCGCAACATCAATCGCAACTACAACAAACGGCCCACCAACAACAATAACAACAACAACGACAGCAGCAGCAACTACAACAATCATCCCAATAATAATAACAACCGCAATAACAACAACAATCAGAAGCAGCTATGCCAAAGGTGTGAAAAGTATCACTCGAAGTTCTGCACCAAATTTTGCAACAAGTGTAAAAGAAATGGTCATAGCGCGGCAAAGTGTGAGGTCTACGGACCAGGGGTTAACAGAACGAAAGGAACAAATGGTGTCGGAATTAGTAATGGTGGAGCAAGTAGTGTCGGAGCAAGTTATGCCAATGTAGTTTGTTATAAATGTGGAAAACCGGGCCACATTATTAGAAATTGCCCGAACCAGGAGAACACGAATGGACAAGTCCGCGGAAGAGTTTTCAATATTAATGCGGTAGAAGCACAGGAAGACCCGGAGCTTGTTATGGGTACATTTCTTATTGACAATAAATCTGCTTACGTTTTATTTGATTCGGGTGCGGATAGAAGCTATATGAGTAGAGATTTTTGTGCTAAATTAAGTTGCCCATTGACGCCTTTGGATAGTAAATTTTTACTCGAATTAGCAAATGGTAAATTAATTTCAGCAGATAATATATGTTGGAATCGAGAAATTAAACTAGTTAGCGAAACATTTAAGATTGACTTGATACCAGTAGAGTTAGGGAGTTTTGATGTGATAATTGGTATGGACTGGTTGAAAGAAGTGAAAGCAGAGATCGTTTGTTACAAAAATGCAATTCGCATTATACGACAAAAAGGAAAACCCTTAATGGTGTACAGAGAAAAGGGCAACACGAAGCTACATCTTATTAGTAATTTGAAGGCACAAAAACTAATAAGAAAAGGTTGCTATGCTGTTCTAGCACACGTTGAGAAAGTACAAACTGTAGAAAAGAGCATCAATGATGTTCCCGTCGCAAAAGAATTTCCCGATGTATTTTCGAAAGAATTACCGGGATTACCCCCACATCGATCCGTTGAATTTCAAATAGATCTTGTACCAGGAGCTACACCAATAGCTCGTGCTCCTTACAGACTCGCACCTAGCGAGATGAAAGAACTGCAAAGTCAATTACAAGAACTTTTAGAACGTGGTTTCATTCGACCAAGCACATCACCGTGGGGAGCTCCTGTTTTGTTTGTCAAGAAGAAAGATGGTACATTCAGGTTGTGTATCGACTACCGAGAGTTGAACAAACTTACCATCAAGAACCGCTACCCACTATCGAGAATCGACGACTTATTTGATCAACTACAAGGCTCGTTTGTTTATTCAAATATTGACTTACGTTCCGGGTATCATCAAATGCGGGTGAAAGAAGATGATATTCCAAAGACTGCTTTCAGAACACGTTACAGTCATTACGAGTTTATGGTCATGCCGTTTGGTTTAACTAATGCACCAGCTGTGTTCATGGACCTTATGAACCGAGTGTGTGGACCATACCTTGACAAGTTTGTCATTATTTTCATTGATGACATACTTATTTACTCAAAGAATGACCAAGAACACGGTGAACATTTGAGAAAGGTGTTAGAAGTATTGAGGAAGGAAGAATTGTACGCTAAGTTTTCAAAGTGTGCATTTTGGTTGAAAGAAGTTCAATTCCTCGGTCACATGGTGAACAAAGAAGGTATTAAGGTGGATCCGGCAAAGATAGAAACTGTTGAAAAGTGTTAAACCCCGAAAACTCAGAAACACATACGCCAGTTTTTAGGACTAGCTGGTTACTACAGAAGGTTCATCCAAGACTTTTCCAGAATAGCAAAACCCTTGACTGCATTACGCATAAAGGGAAGAAATTTGAATGGAAGGATGAACAAGAGAAAGCGTTCCAGTTATTGAAGAAAAAGCTAACTACGGCACCTATATTGTCATTGCCTGAAGGGAATGATGATTTTGTGATTTATTGTGATGCATCAAAGCAAGGTCTCGGTTGTGTATTAATGCAACGAACGAAGGTGATTGGTTATGCGTCTAGACAATTGAAGATTCACGAACAAAATTATACGACGCATGATTTGGAATTAGGCGCAGTTGTTTTTGCATTAAAGACTTGGAGGCACTACTTATATGGGGTCAAAAGTATTATATATACCAACCACAAAAGTCTTAAACACATATTTAATCAGAAACAACTGAATATGAGGCAGCGTAGATGGATTGAATTGTTGAATGATTATGACTTTGAGATTCGTTACCACCCGGGGAAGGCAAATGTGGTAGCCGACGCCTTGAGCAGAAAGGACAGAGAACCCATTCGAGTAAAATCTCTGAATATAATGATTCACAATAACGTTACTACTCAAATAAAGGAGGCGCAACAAGGAGTTTTAAAAGAGGAAAATTTAAAGGATGAAATACCCAAAGGATCGGAGAAGCATCTTAATATTCGGGAAGACGGAACCCGGTATAGGGCTGAAAGGATTTGGGTACCAAAATTTGGAGATATGAGAGAAATGGTACTTAGAGAAGCTCATAAAACCAGATACTCAATACATCCTGGAACGGGGAAGATGTACAAGGATCTTAAGAAACATTTTTGGTGGCCGGGTATGAAAGCCGATGTTGCTAAATATGTAGGAGAATGTTTGACGTGTTCTAAGGTCAAAGCTGAGCATCAGAAACCATCAGGTCTACTTCAACAACCCGAAATCCCGGAATGGAAATGGGAAAACATTACCATGGATTTTATCACTAAATTGCCAAGGACTGCAAGTGATTTTGATACTATTTGGGTAATAGTTGATCGTCTCACCAAATCAGCACACTTCCTGCCAATAAGAGAAGATGACAAGATGGAGAAGTTAGCACGACTGTATTTGAAGGAAGTCATCTCCAGACATGGAATACCAATCTCTATTATCTCTGATAGGGATGGCAGATTTATTTCAAAATTCTGGTAGACTTTACAGCAAGCATTAGGAACTCGTCTAGACATGAGTACTGCCTATCATCCACAAACTGATGGGCAGAGTGAAAGGATGATATAAATGCTTGAAGACATGCTACGAGCATGTGTTATTGATTTCAGAAATAGTTGTGATCGACATCTACCGTTAGCAGAATTTTCCTACAACAACAGCTACCATTCAAGCATTGAGATGGTGCCGTTTGAAGCACTTTATGGTAGAAAGTGCAGGTCTCTGATTTGTTGGAGTGAAGTGGGGGATAGACAGATTACGGGTCCGGAGATAATACAAGAAACTACCGAGAAGATCATCCAAATTCAACAACGGTTGAAAACCGCCCAAAGTCGACAAAAGAGCTACGCTGACATTAAAAGAAAAGATATAGAATTTGAAATTGGAGAGATGGTCATGCTTAAAGTTGCACCTTGGAAAGGCGTTGTTCGATTTGGTAACGAGGGAAATTAAATCCAAGGTATATTGGACCATTCAAGATTATTGATCGTGTCGGACCAGTAGCTTACCGACTTGAGTTACCTCAACAACTCGCGGCTGTACATAACACTTTCCACGTCTCGAATTTGAAGAAATGTTTCGCTAAAGAAGATCTCACTATTCCGTTAGATGAAATCCAAATCAACGAAAAACTTCAATTTTTCGAAGAACCCGTCGAAATAATGGATCGTGAGGTTAAAAGACTTAAGCAAAACAAGATACCAATTGTTAAGGTTTGATGGAATGCTCGTAGAGGACCCGAGTTCAACTGGGAATGAGAAGATCAGATGAAGAAGAAATACCCGCATTTATTTCCAGAAGATACGTCAACACCTCCAACTGCTTAAAATTTCGGGACGAAATTTATTTAACGGGTAGGTACTGTAGTGACCCGAACTTTTCCATGTTTATATATATATTAAATGAAATTTTTATTTTACATGATTAAGTTTTTCCAACATGTTAAGCAATCAAACTTGTTAAGACTTGATTAATTGAAATAGGTTTCATATAGACAATTGACCACCCAAGTTGACCGGTGATTCACGAACGTTAAAACTTGTAAAAACTATATGATGACATATATATGGTGATATATATAGTTAACATGATATTATGATAAGTAAACATATCATTAAGTATATTAACAATGAACTACATATGTAAAAACAAGACTACTAACTTAATGATTTTGAAACGAGACATATACGATTATCGTTGTAACGACATTTAATGTATATATATCATATTAAGAGATATTCGTACCTCATAATATCATGATAATATAATAATTTAAAATCTCTTTTGTTATTATAAACATTGGGTTAACAACATTTAACAAGATCGTTAACCTAAAGGTTTCAAAACAACACTTACATGTAACGACTAACGATGACTTAACGACTCAGTTAAAATGTATATACATGTAGTGTTTTAATATGTATTCATACACTTTTGAAAGACTTCAAGACACTTATCAAAATACTTCTACTTAACAAAAATGCTTACAATTACATCCTCGTTCAGTTTCATCAACAATTCTACTCGTATGCACCCGTATTTGTACTCGTACAATACACAGCTTTTAGATGTATGTACTATAGGTATATACACTCCAATGATCAGCTCTTAGCAGCCCATGTGAGTCACCTAATACATGTGGGAACCATCATTTGGCAACTAGCATGAAATATCTCATAAAATTACAAAAATATGAGTAATCATTCATGACTTATTTACATGAAAACAAAATTACATATCCTTTATATCTAATCCATACACCAACGACCAAAAACACCTACAAACACTTTCATTCTTCAATTTTCTTCATCTAATTGATCTCTCTCAAGTTCTATCTTCAAGTTCTAAGTGTTCTTCATAAATTCCAAAAGTTCTAATTTCATAAAATCAAGAATACTTCCAAGATTGCAAGTTTACTTCCAAGTTTTCTAAATCCATTCCAAGTAATCATCCAAGATCAAGAAACCTTTGTTACTTACAGTAGGTTATCTTTCTAATACAAGGTAATAATCATATTCAAACTTTAATTCAATTTCTATAACTATAACAATCTTATTTCGAGTGGAAATCTTACTTGAAATTGTTTTCGTGTCATGATTCTGCTTCAAGAACTTTCAAGCCATCAAAGGATCCTTTGAAGCTAGATCCATTTTTCTCATTTCCAGTAGGTTTATCCAAGGAACTTGAGGTAGTAATGATGTTCATAACATCATTCGATTCATACATAAAAAGCTGTCTTATTCAACGTTATAAACTTGTAATCACTAGAACATAGTTTAGTTAATTCTAAACTTGTTCGCAAATAAAGGTAATCCTTCTAACTAGACTTTTAAAATCAACTAAACACATGTTCTATATCTATATTATATGCTAACTTAATGATTTAAAACCCGGAAACACGATAAACACCATAAAACTGGATATACGCCGTCGTAGTAAAACCGGGGGCTGTTTTGGTTGGGATAATTAAAAGCTAAGAAGAACTTTGATTTAAAAGCTATACTTCTGGAAAAATGATTTTTCTTATGAACATGAAACTATATCCAAAAATCATGGTTAAACTCAAAGTGAAAGTATGTTTTTCAAAATGGTCATCAAGATGTCGTTCTTTCGACGGAAATGACTACCTCTTTCAAAAATGACTTGTAACTTGTATTTCCGACTATAAACTTATACTTTTTCTGTTTAGAATCATAAAGTTAAGTTCAATATAAAACCGTGGCCACTGGAATCACTCAAAACGGATTAGAAACGAAGAAATGGCGAGTAAAACAAGATTGATAAAAACTACTCATTTTACCTACGTGAAAATTGGTAACAAATCTATTCCAACCATAACTTAATCAACTTGTATTGTATATTATGTAATCTTGAGATACCATAGACACGTATACAATATTTTGACCTATCATGTCGACCCATCTATATATATTGCGGAACTACCATAGACACTCTATATTTGAATGTTGGAGTTAGCTATACAGGGTTGAGGTTGATTCCAAAATATATATATATATTTTGAGTTGTCATCAATACTGAGATACGTATACACGGGTTCGTGGATTGATTCAAGATAATATTTATCGATTTATTTCTGTACATCTAACTGTGGACAACTAGTTGTAGGTTACTAACGAGGACAGCTGACTTAATAAACTTAAAACATCAAAATGTATTAAAAGTTTTGTAAATATATTTTGAACATACTTTGATATATATATGTATATATTGTTATAGGTTTGTGAATCAACCAGTGGCCAAGTCTTACTTCCCGATGAAGTAAAAATCTGTGAAAGTGAGTTATAGTCCCACTTTTAAAATCTAATATTTTTGGGATGAGAATACATGCAGGTTTTATAAATGATTTACAAAATAGACACAAGTACGTGAAACTACATTCTATGGTTGAATTATTGAAATCGAATATGCCCCTTTTTATTAAGTCTGGTAATCTAAGAATTAGGGAACAGACACCCTAATTGACGCGAATCCTAAAGATAGATCTATTGGGCCCAACAAGCCCCATCCAAAGTACCGGATGTTTTAGTACTTCGAAATTTATATCATATCCGAAGGGTGTCCCGGAATGATGGGGATATTCTTATATATGCATCTTGTTAATGTCGGTTACCAGGTGTTCACCATATGAATGATTTTTATCTCTATGTATGGGATGTGTATTGAAATATGAAATCTTGTGGTCTATTGTTACGATTTGATATATATAGGTTAAACCTATAACTCACCAACATTTTTGTTGACGTTTAAAGCATGTTTATTCTCAGGTGAATACTAAGAGCTTCCGCTGTTGCATACTAAAATAAGGACAAGATTTAGAGTCCATGTTTGTATGATATTGTGTAAAAACTGCATTCAAGAAACTGATTTCGATGTAACATATTTGTATTGTAAACCATTATGTAATGGTCGTGTGTAAACAGGATATTTTAGATTACCATTATTTGATAATATACGTAAAGCTTTTTAAACCTTTATTTATGAAATAAAGGTTATGGTTTGTTTTAAAAATGAATGCAGTCTTTGAAAAACGTCTCATATAGAGGTCAAAACCTCGCAACGAAATCAATTAATATGGAACGTTTTTAATCAATAAGAACGGGACATTTCAATTGGTATCCGAGCGTTGGTCTTAGAGAACCAGAATTTTGCATTAGTGTATCTTATCGAGTTTGTTAGGATGCATTAGTGAGTCTGGACTTCGACCGTGTTTACTTGAAAAATGATTGCTTAACAAATTTTGTTGGAAACTATATATTTTTAACATGTGAATATTATGTGATATATTAATCTCTTAACGTGTTTGATATTATGTGATAGATGTCTACCTCTAGAATAAGTCCCATTGACTCACCTAATAATAATGAAGAGTCAAATGTAAATTGGAATAATTCGTGGACTGATTCACAAGTTCCCGAAGAGGAACCGGAAGAAGAGTCAGAACCGGAAGAAGAATCGGAACCGGAAGAAGAATTGGAACCGGAAGAAGAAATAGAACCAGTGGGGGAAATAATAAAACGGTTAAGTAGAAGAAAATCCTCAACCATCCGACCAAAGTTAATTATGGTCAATGGTGTTTCCGCCAAGGAAGCAAAGTATTGGGAGGATTACCAATTCTCCGATGAATCGGATCCCGACAAGGAATCCGATGATGTTATAGAAATTAACCCAACACAATTTAAAAAGGCAAAAGAGAACAATAAGGGAAAGGGCATAAAAATAGAGAAATTTGATTCCAAACCCGATGAACTTTATATGTATCGTCAACGCCCTTATTTCTTAAGTTGTGACAATAACCCGGGAACCTCTAAACCACCAGGTTTTTCTAAACCAATGTGGAAAACGACGGCTCGTATTAGGGGAACATCATATATCCCTAAAAACTTAGCAAAACGAACCAAAACCGAAGAAGAAAAAATGAGCGAGTCGGAATAAGATAGTTGTATTCGTGTGGTGTAATATATGTAATATAGTGTGCTTATGCTTTATGATATATGTAAAAATTGCTTGTATTAATAAGTATTTTTTTTATGAATCTAACTCTTGTCTATTTTACAGTATCAAAACACAAAATGGATAGACAACCCAATATTTTAAGAGACCTACCCGGAGACATGATTGATGAAATCTTGTCTAGAGTCGGTCAGAATTCCTCGGCACAACTATTTAAGGCGAGATCAGTTTGTAAGACATTCGAAGAACGTTCCAAGAATGCCTTGGTTTATAAAAGGCTTTCGTTCGAAAGAAGGGGATATCACATTGGGAAATCCATAAGTTACGATGTGTTTACTTTGACGCATATATTGCGGGGAACCCAAATGCTATTTTACGCAACGGGTTAAGAAATTATTTTGACTCAATATATCCGAATATAGGACTTTGTGATTTAGAAAAAGCGGCTAATATGCAACATAAAGAAGCATGTTATGCTTACGGGTTAGTAATGTTCGCTTCTCACCAAAGTGAGAACAAGAACATCGGGCTACAACTATTAAACAAAACGTTCCCACAAGTGACGGAGTCGGTAATTGGGGTAAGAAATGAGGTTTTTAGATTGTTACGTGACTGTTGGACAATACATAACCTTCATCCTTTTGACGACGTTACAACACATTATCTTACTATCGGTCACAACGGTTATGTTCCACAAAACTAAGGATGGGAAGTGGTATTAGTAAAACCAGAATGCATGACTTGTTTCTGGACGTATGAATTACGTGTCTTTATTCGTGTCTATGGTATCCCAAGATTACATAATATATTAGAATACATGTATAATACAATATGAGTTAGCTAGGATATGATTAATATAGATTTGTTACCAATTTTCACGTAGCTACAATCAAGAAAAATTAACCAATCTTGTTTTACCCATAACTTCTTCGTTTTAAATCCATTTTGAGTGATTCAAGTTGCTATGGTTTCATATTGAACTTAAGTTTATGAATCTAAATAGAAAAAGTATAAGTTTTGTGATGACCCGAGAATTTTTGACCAAATTTAAACTTAATCTTAATATGAATTCGACACGATAAGCAAAGTCTGTAATGTTGAGTCTCAAAAATTTTGAACTGTTTCATATATTCAATTACCCTTTAACTATTCCCGACGATTCATGAACAATTGTGTGTAAATATAAATATAAGTATACATAATAACTTGAATCAATAAAATACAATTGAATCATTTGAATTAAAAATGTAAAGTAATATACAGAATAATTAAAATACTAATAAAAATGAACATATATATATTTATATGAATATGATTTTTTATGAATGATTGATGGTTATATATATATTGTAGTATATATAAAATGTATAAATATTAAATATTCAACAAAGGTTATTACATAATTAATAATATATAACATTTAGATATAAAATCTAATGTGTATTATAATTGATATTAAGATCATAACTAATAATATTAATATTACTATAATTAGTAGAAAGATTATGATTTTTGTTATTATTATGATTAATGTTACTATTACTGTCATGATTATAATAAATAAAAGTTTGATAAATTTTATGATTATCAAAATAAAGATATATTTTTAAATATTATAATAGGAATAATTGAAATTATAAATTGGTATGAGTTAAATAAATTATTAGTCATTAGTATCAATATTTTTTTTATTAAAATTATCATTTTTTTAATTTTAATATCATCATGTTATCATTATTATTATAATTGTCACTTTTAAATTTATTATTATTAGTATTAATAATTTTTGTTTATTATTATTATGATAACTATTATTATTAATATTAATTGTATTATTATTAAAATATTTATATTTATAAATATTAAAACCAGATGAAGACTAAATCTGTTACATATCCCTATCGTGTTTATATTTATTTTCAGTCTTCATGTTCCGAGGGAATGAATCTGGTCAACACTTCTCTATCATATATTATTCGATCCTATCATTGATAAAAAGATACTCATTTTTCTTCACCATCAATATCAATAACAGCTAGTACCCATCTGCTTTTCAATTTTATTTAATATTTCTGTCCTTCCTCATTAACCTCTTGTTGAGAATCATTGCTGTAAAGCAATCAGTGTAATCAGGTTATCAAACACACACCATTTAATTATATCACAATTACTATCAATTATCAAATATAGCTATTTTGTTGAGTGAATTAAATTGAAAATATTAAACTACAGTCGTCATTTGCTGTTTAATATGGAGCTTATTTAAAGGTAGTTTGAATTTTGATTATTATTATTATGTTATTATTATTCATTATTATTATTAATATTATTACATTTATTATTATTATTATGATTATTATTATCAATATTAAATTGTTTAAAAGATTGTTAATTGTTAATATTATTGTTATGAATATAAAATCTATGTACACTTATTATATTTTTTTTAGTTTTACTATTATCATGATTAATTGTTACTAAAATTATTAAAAAGTTAAAATTTTGATTAGTATGATTTCTAATACATTTAGGATGTAAGCCTAACGACAAAATGGATAAATTCTTATCCTCTAAAAGGTAATAATACAGAGTAAGAAGTGTTAGTATAACGATAGTATTAAGAATAAGATGATGATGATCATAAACATTAAAATATTAATTATTATATAGTTAATTACAAGTATAAGTTATTAAGATAGATATAAATATATATGAGAAAACTAACAATTTAATTATGATTAAACGATATAATCCTTATCATTACTAGTATTATAATTAGTATTATAATTATCATTATCATAATTAGCAATAACAATAAAAATTAATATTTTTACATTCACTATCATTAATCTTATTACTAATAAAACTAATAGAACTATTAACATTATTATTTTATTAATAATATTAAATATTATAAACATTTTTATCACTAATAATATTATTTTTAGTATTATTATAACTACTGTCATTAATATACGAATGATATATTTAATACATATAACATAACGAAAATTATTATTTTTATCTAATAAAATGAATATAAGAAACATATATATTTATATATATAATTATTAATATAAAAAGGATATAACTAATAAATTTATATATATATATATATATATATATATATATATATATGTGTGTGTGTGTGTGTGTGTTCGATTACAATTATGTATATTAATAAATATACAAATGATATAGGTTCGTGAATCCGAGGCCAACCCTGCATTGTTCAGTTGTTTAATGTCATTATATGTATTTTTACTACAAAATACAGTATGGTGAGTTTCATTACTCCCTTTTTAAATGCTTTTGCAATATATATTTTTGGGACTGAGAATACATGTACTGCTTTTATAAATGTTTTATGAAATAGACACAAGTACTTAAAAATTACATTATATGGTTGGATTATTAACCGAATATCGCCCTTCAAGTCTGGTAACCTAAGAATTTAGGAAAATGGCCCCTGATTGACGCGAATCCTAAAGACAGATCTATGGACCTTGACAAGTCCCATTCGGGGTACGAATGCTTTAGTACTTTGAGATTATTATACAGACGAGAGGTTTTGTTTTGGGGATATTCTATGCATTAAGTTAACGTCGGTTACCAGGTGTTCAATCTATATGAATGATATTTTTGTCTCTATTCATGGGACGTATATTTATGAGAAATGAAAATCTTGTGGTCTATTAAAATGATAGAAATGATTATTTATGTTAAACTAATGAACTCACCAACCTTTTGGTTGACACTTTAAAGCATGTTTATTCTCAGGTATGAAAGAAATCTTCCGCTGTGCATTTGCTCATCTTAGAGATATTACTTGGAGTCATTCATGACATATTTCAAAAGAGGTTGCATTCGAGTCGTTGCGTTCATCAAGATTATTAATAAGTCAATTATAGTTGGATATTTTATGAAATGGTATGTCTGTCGTCAACTTTCGATGTAATGAAAGATTGTCTTTTCAAAAACGAATGCAATGTTTGTAAAATGTATCATATAGAGGTCAAGTACCTCGCGATGTAATCAACTGTTGTGAATCGTTTATAATCGATATGGACTTCGTCCGGATAGATTAGGACGGGTCTCTACAGTTGGCATCAGAGCTGGTATAACGTCATCCATGTGTGGCGGGTTAGTCGTAAAGGTGGTTCTCACAGTGTTACCTGTGACGAAGCATTGGCTCTTACTCCTTGCGATCCCTTACGAGGGTTGGCAGTAGCCGAGAGGCAGGCCCTAAAATCAGTATCTGAGGTACACTCAGTGGTCACCAGGCGGTTAGCTGGGAAGGCACTGGGTGGGACGGTGGTTATCCCCACTGTATCTACAGTTGGTATCAGAGCGGTGGTCTTAGTGAACCTGGTCTTTCATTAGTGTGTCTAACTAGTAGTCGTTAGGATGCATTAGTAAGTCTGGACTTCGACCGTGTCTGCATGTCAAAATTTTTGCTTATCATTTTCGTCGGAAAACTTCCTGCTTATCATTCTTAGTCTAGACACGTTTTACTGCATTGACTGCATGAATAGTGTATAGACAAAAATTCATATCTTAGCGTATCTGCTACTGTAGACTTTGCCTGACAGATTCCGTAGATTCCTCCGTAACTTATGGGATTTTAGTATTTTATATGCATATGTAAATTATATATTGCAGAGTACTAATTTACATCCTATAATCTATTTCTTATCGAAAATCCTTCATCTGATTATACGAGATGAATTCCTCAACCAGTTCGAATTCCTCGAATTTCGACAACTATTCCGATATGGAGTTTCACCTAAGCTCCGAAAGCAGTGTCACCAGAATGAATCAACCAATTCATTTGATGGGTTCGTACCCTACTTAATTATTGGAGACAAGAAGAAGACGATCCTTTCCACCCACCAACCGAATTTACCTTTTGGCGATGAACCTGAAACACTTACCGGCGAATCAGTCCGAAACACCATTTTCACCCTCATTTCTCGAATATCTCGCCACGATTATACTCTATCTAAGATTCTAAATCTATTCATCCGTTCTTTCCGACCGACAATCATCCTGGAATAATGGAAGAAGTCAACGAGCTTCGCGCTCGAGTAAACAATTTGGAAAACGTGGTGCAAAACCTACCAGTTTCAGCAACATCACCGGCACCAACAGTACCATCAGTAACAGCAACCGTACCATCAAAAATATACGCCTCAACATCTCATTCTGTACCTCTAGTATAATCATCGTTCTACGTATCATTCTACATTATTTATCTTCGTTCAACATGACGATTATATAATCCTTAATGTTTTAGAGATTATATATTCTCATTCTAACGGTAAATCAAATGAGTTTAATATCATGTTGACTCATTAAATTCATGATTACATCTGAAGAAAATATATATGTATATATGTTTTCATAAAGATTGTAATTAAAAATTCTTTTGTACAAACTGTTAATGGTGAAAATATTTTAACGGGTAGGTAATACCCGAGGAATATTTACATTTCACATTAATAAAGTACATTGTACATTCTTTCAAATCTAATTCAACAATCATTTACTATCCTATTTACAACCACCGATATACGTATCCGTTCACCACAGAATAACCATATTCATCCAATTTCATATTTGAATTTTGATTTATCATAATCCAACAAGTGGCATAAGGAAGAAAACATTGGACAAATAAAATTTATTAGAAACAAACAAATTAACTATGAGAAATTTTGTTAAGAATTCACGCTAACGAAATCCTAGCTAACTGTTCCTAGCTAACTGAGTATATTTTATTTATCGCAGTTTATTTATCGCAATTTAATTATCGCAATTTTATTTATCGTCATTTAATTTCTGTTATTTACTTTACGCACTTTATTTATCGTCATTTAATTTCTGTTATTTATTTTACGCACTTTAAATATCAGGACACGTATACAAGGTTTTGACATATCATATCGACGCATATATATATATATATATATATATATATATATATATATATATATATATATATATATATATATATATATATATATATATATATTATTTGGAATAACCATAGACACTCTATATGCAGTAATGTGGGAGTTAGCTATACAGGGTTGAGGTTGATTCTACAATAATATATATACTTTGAGTTGTGATCGAGTCTGAGACGAATACGGGTCACGATACGTATTAATTAATTCGAATATTATATATTAAACTGTATATAAATTAATGAATTGCTATCTGTGGACTATCAACTGTGGATTACCAACATCGGATAATTAAAATGAATTAAAATATTGACTATAACATATGAAACTAAACAATTCTTCAAGTTTGCCACTTGATTTCATCTTAAATTTCATTTGTATATTGACGATTACAATCTGCGTTCAAAATCTTTCATAATTCTTGAAAGCACCTCAATCAAGAGGATGAACCAACCGCACTTCATCTACGGAAGAAAATATTGATGCATATACCTATGCACCTGAAAATCTCTAGAAAACTGAGTAAATGTTTAACACTTAGCTGTGCTAATTCCTTTAGTATTATTATTACCCAAAATAACTTTGCAAAAATTTTTTTTTATATAGCCAATTTTGTCATAGCTCCAACAAGACAACTTCGACTTTTCATTCAAAACAACCTTATTATAACCTTGAGATATATGCGTGCTCTTTTATTGTTATCGGGGAACCTTTTATTATATTCCACCATATTACCAGCAGATGTACCAGCAACCTCGTCGCTCCTTGGTTTAAATCTCTCCGATAAATCACTAAATTTATCTATTGAAGTCTCTTCATGTACTCATCCGCATCTTGTAACAAGAATTGCTATACCAACTACCGAGAATTAGCAAATCAGTATTTTGAAATCTCGCAGCATGTCTACATCAATAGTTATATGTATACATGTAACAATTATCTCCTAAAATCACGATCTTCAATTCTGAAATTTTGAAAAGCATCCAGCCCACGAATCAATACATTGAACTTTGAAAAAGCTGAATGAAGCAGCAGAAACTGTAGGCAACCATAAACGACCTTAATCGTCGGAAGTTTGATGATAAAGAATAGTATGTTGGAAAATCTCAGAAAAGTTGAAACTGGAAAACGAATTGAGCTAATCACGAAGGAGACCAAGGACAAATACAAGGACCATACCCTATATTCAAAGAATCCAGGTAATTCTGGATCCGATGAAACCTTCAACGAATATCTTGCTCCGTACTCATGTTAAAATCTTGCGGAAAATTTTTCATCGATCTTAGAAATTCCAAGATATCATTGTATCTATCATTATAAATATCCTCCATATTTCTGAAGATATTTTTATAATTATTCTTATCTGAAATCATTAATCTCTTCATGCTATCAGTGTTACATCATATAGAAACTGTTAGTTTCTATATTCTGTAAACTTTTGAGATTAAAATATGAATGTTATTGAAGTAATGTTGGGAACTGATGCATGAGTTAGTATAATATAATGACACTTGATCAACGTGATTATATTACAGTAAGTCATGCTGAGTTTCTAAATGGAACATGATGATTCACAGATTATAACGTCAACATGTGTCATGTTACATAACTCTTTCATTCTGCTTAACTTCTGAACATATCAAGAAGGTATATTCTTGATAGTTCTATTCTCAGTGATTCTAGTAATTTGACAAATCAAATCGTGCTATTACGTTCTTTCTTGTTTAGAACATTAAGTTCATTCGAAAATCCATACTTACGAATTCTGGACCATTACCCACTTTACTAGAGATCGAGAGGATAATAAAAAGGCAACGAGCTCTAAAATATAAGAGAAAATATAAATCCCAATGACGACACGGAGGTTACAAACTGTGGATATTAATGCGAATAGAAATATAAAGACACTGTATAATTAAGAATAGTATAACCCCAAGGGCGAAGTAGAAGAAAGCAGATTCCTCTGGTGGAAGTTGGAAAAGGAGAATGAATGTCGCGATAGTAAGGATGAGGACAAGGATCAGAACTGGATTAAGCATTTTTACAATCGTTTGAAAGCATGGATCGAGAAAGAAAGAATTGGAGTGGTGGAAATTAATGGAACGGAAGAAGTTCATTTATAGTAAAAATACCAGACAAAGAAAATCGAGGCAGATCATCGTATTTAATTATAGAGATCTTAACTTCCTTATTCACCGAAGAATCAAATCTTTAGATTTCGAAGATTTTCTTTAAATCCCTTGAATTCCAGAATTCAACCCTGACTTTGTCAAAAGTTTAGATGAATCTTTACTTTCCTATTTCACTCTATGGTGATAGCTTCATTCGTACTCTTCGAATAATCAAATTATTTTTATCCATACTACTCAATGATGATAAAACTCAATTTATCAACTCATATTTGTCATGAAAACATTTTTATTGTTAGCCATGACCACCTCACTCAAATTTCGGGACGAAATTTCTTTAACGGGTAGGTACTGTGATGACCCGGGAATTTTCGACCAAATTTAAACTTAATCTTAATATGAATTCGACACGATAAGCAAAGTCTGTAATGTTGAGTCTCAAAAATTTTGAACTGTTTCATATATTCAATTACCCTTTGACTACTCCCGACGATTCACGAACAATTGTGTGTAAATATATATATATATCATAAAAATAAATATAAGTATACATAATAACTTGAATCAATAAAATACAATTGAATCATTTGAATTAAAAATGTAAAGTAATATACAGAATAATTAAAATACTAATAAAAATGAACATATATATATATTTATATGAATATGATTTTTTATAAATGATTGATGGTTATATATATATATATATATATATATATATATATATATATATATATATATATATATATATATATATATATATATATATATATTGTAGTATATATAAAATGTATAAATATTAAATATTCAACAAAGGTTATTACATAATTAATAATATATAACATTTAGATATAAAATCTAATGTGTATTATAATTGATATTAATATCATAACTAATAATATTAATATTACTATAATTAGTAGAAAGATTATGATTTTTGTTATTATTATGATTAATGTTACTATTACTGTCATGATTATAATAAATAAGAGTTTGATAAATTTTATGATTATCAAAATAAAGATATATTTTTAAATATTATAATAGGAATAATTGAAATTATAAATTGGTATGAGTTAAATAAATTATTAGTCATTAGTATCAATATTTTTTTTATTAAAATTATCATTTTTTGTTAATTTTAATATCATCATGTTATCATTATTATTATAATTGTCACTTTTAAATTTATTATTATTAGTATTAATAATTTTTTTTATTATTATGATAACTATTATTATTATTATTAATTGTATTATTATTAAAATATTTATATTTATAAATATTAAAACCAGATGAAGACTAAATCTGTTACATATCCCTATCGTGTTTATATTTTTTTTTTTTGTCTTCATGTTCCAAGGGAATGAATCTGGTCAACACTTCTCTATCATATATTATTCGATCCTATCATTGATAAAAAGATACTCATTTTTCTTCACCATCAATATCAATAACAGCTAGTACCCATCTGCTTTTCAATTTTCTTTAATATTTTTGTCCTTCCTCATTAACCTCTTGTCGAGAATCATTGCTGTAAAGCAATTAGTGTAATCAGGTTATCAAACACACACCATTTAATTATATCACACTTACTATCAATTATCAAATATAGCTATTTTGTTGAGTGAATTAAATTGAAAATATTAAACTGCAGTCGTCATTTGCTGTTTTGGGTTCAATTTCTAAAAACTTCAAAAACGAATAAATCTTCGAAATGTGTAAATGCAATAGTGTTTTAATTCTTCTACTCAAACTATCTGCCAAAGCTCAAGTCTCAATTCTTAATATCGACTGTGAATTTTAGAGTCAAAGTTAATTTTCAAAAAGTCAAACGCATTGTTCTTGGTTAAATTCGAATCCAGTTTAATGTTTTCAGTTAAATTGATGATTGAAAATGTTTCTAAGGGTGATTTGAAATGTATTTCATGTTGTAATATTTGCTTAAAATAGTCTTAAATCCAAAACCTGATTTGTGTTCTTCATGAAAAAAAATTTCGAACAGTAGCTGTTACATGAATCCTTTTTGTTATTTTTTTTTCGTTTTTAATTAATACCCTCACTAAATATTGTTATTTTTCTTGTTAGTGATGAACCAAAAACCGTTTTGTAAATAATCCAGTTAAAGATTTGTATTTGGGTCGACTAGGATTTTGAGAAGAAGAAGATAAAGAAAGACAGAAAATATACGGGGTATATATTAATGGGTTGGGTGAATGAAATGTCCCATTCTTATTGATTAAAAACGTTCCATATTAATTGATTTTGTTGCGAGGTTTTGACCTCTATATGAGACGTTTTTCAAAGACTGCATTCATTTTAAAACAAACCATAACCTTTATTTCATCAATAAAGGTTTAAAAAGCTTTACGTAGATTATCAAATAATGATAATCTAAAATATCCTGTTTACACACGACCATTACATAATGGTTTACAATACAAATATGTTACAACAAAATAAGTTTCTTGAATGCAGTTTTTACACAATATCATACAAGCATGGACTCCAAATCTCGTCCTTATTTAAGTATGCGACAGCGAAAGCTCTTAATAATCACCTGAGAATAAACATGCTTAAAACGTCAACAAAAATGTTGGTGAGTTATAGGTTTAACCTATATATATCAAATCATAATAATAGACCACAAGATTTCATATTTCAATACACATCCCATACATAGAGATAAAAATCATTCATATGGTGAACACCTGGTAACCGACATTAACAAGATGCATATATAAGAATATCCCCATCATTCCGGGACACCCTTCGGATATGATATAAATTTCGAAGTACTAAAGCATCCGGTACTTTGGATGGGGTTTGTTAGGCCCAATAGATCTATCTTTAGGATTCACGTCAATTAGGGTGTCTGTTCCCTAATTCTTAGATTACCAGACTTAATAAAAAGGGGCATATTCGATTTCGATAATTCAACCATAGAATGTAGTTTCACGTACTTGTGTCTATTTTGTAAATCATTTATAAAACCTGCATGTATTCTCATCCCAAAAATATTAGATTTTAAAAGTGGGACTATAACTCACTTTCACAGATTTTTACTTCGTCGGGAAGTAAGACTTGGCCACTGGTTGATTCACGAACCTATAACAATATATACATATATATCAAAGTATGTTCAGAATATATTTACAACACTTTTAATATATTTTGATGTTTTAAGTTTATTAAGTCAGCTGTCCTCGTTAGTAACCTACAACTAGTTGTCCACAGTTAGATGTACAGAAATAAATCGATAAATATTATCTTGAATAAATCGATAAATATTATACGTATCTCAGTATTGATCACAACTCAAACTATATATATTTTGGAATCAACCTCAACCCTGTATAGCTAACTCCAACATTCACATATAGAGTGTCTATGGTTGTTCTGAAATATATATAGATGTGTCGACATGATAGGTCGAAACATTGTATACGTGTCTATGGTATCTCAAGATTACATAATATACAATACAAGTTGATTAAGTTATGGTTGGAATAGATTTGTTACCAATTTTCACGTAGCTAAAATGAGAAAAATTATCCAATCTTGTTTTACCCATAACTTCTACATTTTAAATCCGTTTTGAGTGAATCAAATTGCTATGGTTTCATATTGAACTATATTTTATGAATATAAACAGAAAAAGTATAGGTTTATAGTCACAAAAATAAGTTACAAGTCATTTTTGTAAAGGTAGTCATTTCAGTCGAAAGAACGACGTCTAGATGACCATTTTAGAAAACATACTTCCACTTTGAGTTTAACCATAATTTTTGGATATAGTTTCATGTTCATAATAAAAATTATTTTCTCAGAATAAAAACTTTTAAATCAAAGTTTATCATAGTTTTTAATTAACTAACCCAAAACAGCCCACGGTGTTACTACGACGGCGTAAATCCGGTTTTACGGTGTTTTTCATCTTTCCAGGTTTTAAATCATTAAGTTAGCATATCATATAGATATAGAACATGTGTTTAGTTGATTTTAAAAGTCAAGTTAGAAGGATTAACTTTTGTTTGCGAACAAGTTTAGAATTAACTAAACTATGTTCTAGTGATTACAAGTTTAAACCTTCGAATAAGATAGCTTTATATGTATGAATCGAATGATGTTATGAACATCATTACTACCTTAAGTTCCTTGGATAAACCTACTGGAAAAGAGAAAAATGGATCTAGCTTCAACGGATCCTTGGATGGCTCGAAGTTCTTGAAGCAGAATCATGACACGAAAACAAGTTCAAGTAAGATCATCATTTGAAATAAGATTGTTATAGTTATAGAAATTGAACCAAAGTTTGAATATGATTATTACCTTGTATTAGAATGATAACCTACTGTAAGAAACAAAGATTTCTTGAGGTTGGATGATCACCTTACAAGATTGGAAGTGAGCTAGCAAACTTGAAAGTATTCTTGATTTTATGTAACTAGAACTTGTAGAATATATGAAGAACACTTAGAACTTGAAGATAGAACTTGAGAGAGATAAATTAGATGAAGAAAATTGAAGAATGAAAGTGTTTGTAGGTGTTTTTGGTCATTGGTGTATAGATTAGATATAAAGGATATGTAATTTTGTTTTCATGTAAATAAGTCATGAATGATTACTCATATTTTTGTAATTTTATGAGATATTTCATGCTAGTTGCCAAATGATGGTTCCCACATGTGTTAGGTGACTCACATGGGCTGCTAAGAGCTTATCATTGGAGTGTATATACCAATAGTACATACATCTAAAAGCTGTGTATTGTACTAGTACGAATACGGGTGCATACAAGTAGAATTGTTGATGAAACTGAACGAGGATGTAATTGTAAGCATTTTTGTTAAGTAGAAGTATTTTGATAAGTGTCTTGAAGTCTTTCAAAAGTGTATGAATACATATTAAAATACTACATGTATATACATTTTAACTGAGTCGTTAAGTCATCGTTAGTCGTTACATGTAAATGTTGTTTTGAAACCTTTAGGTTAACGATCTTGTTGAATGTTGTTAACCCATTGTTTATTATAACAAATGAGATGTTAAATTGTTATATTATCATTATATTATGATATATAATATACCTTAGTATGATATATATACAGTTAAATGTCGTTACAACGATAATCGTTACATATATGTCTCGTTTCGAAATCATTAAGTTAGTAGTCTTATTTTTACATATGTATTTCATTGTTAATACACTTAATAATATATTTACTTATCATTTAACATAATTAACCAAGTGTATCAATATCTTAATATGATTCATATGTACCTAGTAAGACGTTGTTATAACGATAATCGTTATATATATCGTTTTCGAGTTTCTTAAATTAATAGTCTCATTTTTATGTATATAACTCATTGTTAAAATACCTAATGAGATACATATACTTATAATAAAATCATGTTAACTATACATATAACCATATATATGTCATCGTATAGTTTTTACAAGTTTTAACGTTCGTGAATCACCGGTCAACTTGGGTGGTCAATTGTCTATATGAAACCTATTTCAATTAATCAAGTCTTAACAAGTTTGATTGCTTAACATTTTGGAAACATTTAATCATGTAAATATCAATCTCAATTAATATATATAAACATGGAAAAGTTCGGGTCACTACAGTACCTACCCGTTAAATAAATTTCGTCCCGAAATTTTAAGCTGTTGAAGGTGTTGACGAATCTTCTGGAAATAGATGCGGGTATTTCTTCTTCATCTGATCTTCACACTCCCAGGTGAACTCGGGTCCTCTACGAGCATTCCATCGAACCTTAACAATTGGTATCTTGTTTTGCTTAAGTCTTTTAACCTCACGATCCATTATTTCGACGGGTTCTTCGATGAATTGGAGTTTTTCGTTGATTTGGATTTCATCTAACGGAATAGTGAGATCTTCTTTAGCAAAACATTTCTTCAAATTCGAGATGTGGAAAGTGTTATGTACAGCCGCGAGTTGTTGAGGTAACTCAAGTCGGTAAGCTACTGGTACGACACGATCAATAATCTTGAATGGTCCAATATACCTTGGATTTAATTTCCCTCGTTTACCAAATCGAACAACGCCTTTCCAAGGTGCAACTTTAAGCATGACCATCTCTCCAATTTCAAATTCTATATCTTTTCTTTTAATGTCAGCGTAGCTCTTTTGTCGACTTTGGGCGGTTTTCAACCGTTGTTGAATTTGGATGATCTTCTCGGTAGTTTCTTGTATAATCTCCGGACCCGTAATCTGTCTATCCCCCACTTCACTCCAACAAATCGGAGACCTGCACTTTCTACCATAAAGTGCTTCAAACGGCGCCATCTCAATGCTTGAATGGTAGCTGTTGTTGTAGGAAAATTCTGCTAACGGTAGATGTCGATCCCAACTGTTTCCGAAATCAATAACACATGCTCATAGCATGTCTTCAAACGTTTGTATCGTCCTTTCACTCTGTCCATCAGTTTGTGGATGATAGGTAGTACTCATGTCTAGACGAGTTCCTAATGCTTGCTGTAATGTCTGCCAGAATCTTGAAATAAATCTTCCATCCCTATCAGAGATAATAGAGATTGGTATTCCATGTCTGGAGACGACTTCCTTCAAATACAGTCGTGCTAACTTCTCCATCTTGTCATCTTCTCTTATTGGCAGGAAGTGTGCTGATTTGGTGAGACGATCAACTATTACCCAAATAGTATCAAAACCACTTGCAGTCCTTGGCAATTTAGTGATTAAATCCATGGTAATGTTTTCCCATTTCCATTCCGGGATTTCGGGTTGTTGAAGTAGACCTGATGGTTTCTGATGCTCAGCTTTGACCTTAGAACACGTCAAACATTCTCCTACGTATTTAGCAATATCGGCTTTCATACCCGGCCACCAAAAATGTTTCTTGAGATCCTTGTACATCTTCCCCGTTCCAGGATGTATTGAGTATCTGGTTTTATGAGCTTCTCTAAGTACCATTTCTCTCATATCTCCAAATTTTGGTACCCAAATCCTTTCAGCCCTATACCGGGTTCCGTCTTCCAGAATATTAAGATGCTTCTCCGATCCTTTGGGTATTTCATCCTTTAAATTTCCCTCTTTTAAAACTCGTTGTTGCGCCTCCTTTATTTGAGTAGTAAGGTTATTATGAATTATTATATTCATAGATTTTACTCAAATAGGTTGTCTGTCCTTCCTGCTCAAGGCATCGGCTACCACATTTGCCTTCCCCGGGTGGTAACGAATCTCAAAGTCGTAATCATTCAATAATTCAATCCACCTACGCTGCCTCATATTCCGTTGTTTCTGATTAAATATGTGTTGAAGACTTTTGTGGTAGGTATATATAATACTTTTGACCCCATATAAGTAGTGCCTCCAAGTCTTTAATGCAAAAACAACCGCGCCTAATTCCAAATCATGCGTCGTATAATTTTGTTCGTGGATCTTCAATTGTCTAGACGCATAAGCAATCACCTTCGTTCGTTGCATTAATACACAACCGAGACCTTGCTTTGATGTGTCACAATAAATCACAAAATCATCATTCCCTTCAGGCAATAACAATATAGGTGCCGTAGTTAGCTTTTTCTTCAATAACTGAAACGCTTTCTCTTGTTCATCATTCCATTCAAATTTCTTCCCTTTATGCGTTAATGCAGTCAAGGGTTTTGCTATTCTGGAAAAGTCTTGGATTAACCTTCTGTAGTAACCAACTAGTCCTAAAAACTGGCGTATGTGTTTCGGAGTTTTCAGGGTTTCCCACTTTTCAACAGTTTCTATCTTTGCCGGATCCACCTTAATACCTTCTTTGTTCACTATGTGAACGAGGAATTGAACTTCTTCCAACCAAAATGCACACTTTGAAAACTTAGCGTACAATTCTTCCTTCCTCAATACTTCTAACACCTTTCTCAAATGTTCACCGTGTTCTTGGTCATTCTTTGAGTAAATAAGTATGTCATCAATGAAAACAATGACAAACTTGTCAAGGTATGGTCCACACACTCGGTTCATAAGGTCCATGAACACAGCTGGTGCATTAGTTAAACCAAATGGCATGACCATAAACTCATAATGACCGTAACGTGTTCTGAAAGCAGTCTTTGGAATATCATCTTCTTTCACCCGCATTTGATGATACCCGGAACGTAAGTCAATCTTTGAATAAAAGACGAGCCTTGTAGTTGATCAAATAAGTCGTCGATTCTCGGTAGTGGGTAGCAGTTCTTGATGGTAAGTTTGTTCAACTCTCGATAGTCGATACACAACCTGAATGTACCATCTTTCTTCTTGACAAAAAAACAGGAGCTCCCCACGGTGATGTGCTTGGTCGAATGAAACCACGCTCTAAAAGTTCTTGTAATTGGCTTTGCAGTTCTTTCATCTCGCTGGGTGCTAGTCTGTAAGGAGCACGAGCTATTGGTGCAGCTCCTGGTACAAGATCTATTTGAAATTCAACGGATCGATGTGGGGGTAATCCCGGTAATTCTTTCGGAAATACATCGGAAATTCTTTTGCGACGGGAACATCATTGATGCTCTTTTCTTCAGTTTGTACTTTCTCGACGTGTGCTAGAACAGCATAGCAACCTTTTCTTATTAGTTTTTGTGCCTTCAAATTACTAATAAGATGTAGCTTCGTGTTGCCCTTTTCTCCGTACACCATTAAGGGTTTTCCTTTTTCTCGTATAATGCAAATTGCATTTTTGTAACAAACGATCTCTGCTTTCACTTCTTTCAACCAGTCCATACCGATTATCACATCAAAACTCCCTAACTCTACTGGTATCAAGTCAATCTTAAATGTTTCGCTAACCAGTTTAATTTCTCGATTCCGACATATATTATCTGCTGAAATTAATTTACCATTTGCTAATTCGAGTAAAAATTTACTATCCAAAGGCGTCAATGGACAACATAATTTAGCACAAAAATCTCTACTCATATAGCTTCTATCCGCACCCGAATCAAATAAAACGTAAGCAGATTTATTGTCAATAAGAAACGTACCCGTAACAAGCTCTGGGTCTTCCTGTGCCTCTGCCGCATTAATATTGAAAACTCTTCCGCGGCCTTGTCCATTCGTGTTCTCCTGGTTCGGGCAATTTCTAATAATGTGGCCCGGTTTTCCACATTTATAACAAACTACATTGGCATAACTTGCTCCGACACTACTTGCTCCGCCATTACTCGTTCCGACACCATTTGTTCCTTTCGTTCTATTAACCCCTGGTCCATAGACCTCACACTTCGCCGCGCTATGACCATTTCTTTTACACTTGTTGCAAAATTTGGTGCAGAACCCCGAGTGATACTTTTCACACCTTTGGCATAGCTGCTTCTGATTGTTGTTGTTGTTGCGGTTATTATTGTTGTTGGGATGATTGTTGTTGTTGCTGTTGTTGTTGTTGTTGTTGTTGTTGGGCCGTTTGTTGTAGTTGCGATTGATGTTGCGATTGTTGGGATAATTGTTGCGATTATTGTTGTTGTTGTATTGGTGATTCTTATCACCGTTTTCCTCCCACTTTCTTTTGACTTGCTTCACATTGGCCTCTTCAGCAGTCTGTTCTTTAATTCTTTCTTCAATCTGGTTCACTAGTTTGTGAGCCATTCTACATGCCTGTTGTATGGAGGCGGGCTCGTGTGAACTTATATCTTCTTGGATTCTTTCCGGTAATCCTTTCACAAACGCGTCGATCTTCTCTTCCTCATCTTCGAATGCTCCCGGACACAATAGGCACAATTCTGCGAATCGTCTTTCGTACGTGGTAATATCAAATCCTTGGGTTCGTAACCCTCTAAGTTCTGTCTTGAGCTTATTGACCTCGGTTTTGGGACGGTACTTCTCGTTCATCAAGTGCTTGAATGCTGACCACGGTAGTGCATACGCATCGTCTTGTCCCACTTGCTCTAGATAGGTATTCCACCATGTTAACGCAGAACCTGTGAAGGTATGTGTAGCGTACTTCACTTTGTCCTCTTCAGTACACTTACTTATGGCAAACACCGATTCGACCTTCTCGGTCCACCGTTTCAATCCGATCGGTCCTTCGGTTCCATCAAATTCCAAAGGTTTGCAGGCAGTGAATTCTTTGTAGGTGCATCCTACACAATTTCCTGTACTGCTAGATCCAAGGTTATTGTTGGTATGTAGCGCAGCCTGTACTGCGGCTATGTTTGAAGCTAGAAAAGTACGGAATTCCTCTTCATTCATATTCACGGTGTGTCGAGTAGTCGGTGCCATTTCCTTCAAAATAGTCAAATGGAACAAGTTAATCATACAGAATATTAAGAGTAGTTAATAGTATTTCGTAGCATAATATGAACTCATTTATAAAAGCTTTTTCTTCATATTAGCGTTTTATAAGTTTAAATTCGGGTAGTACCTACCCGTTAAGTTCATACTTAGTAGCTAATATACAATTCAACTACTATAATTCTATATGAAAAACTGATTATAATAATATTTCGCGTTCAAACTTTTATACAATATTTTACAAACTTACAATACCGCTTATTTTACATAAAGCATGAAATATAGCACACAATAACTTTGATACAAGATAGTTGTGACGATAATTCTAGCTAGTACACAAGTCGTTCAGCAAAGGCAATAAAGACACGTAATTCATACGTCCAGAAACAAGTCATGCATTCTGGTTTTACTAGGACTACTTCCCATCCTTGGTCTTATGGAACATAACCGTTATGGACGTTGATATGACAGCGTGTTGTAACGTCGTCAAAGGGACGAGGGTTACGTAATGACCAACAGTCTCGTAATAACCTAAAAACCTCATTTCTTACCCCAATTACCGACTCCGTCACTTGTGGGAACGTTTTTTTTAATAGTTGTAGCCCGATGTTCTTTTTCTCACTTTAGTGAGAAGCGAACATTACTAACCCGTAAGCATAGCATGCTTCTTTATGTTGCATATTAGCCGCTTTTTCTAAATCATGAAGCCCTATATTCGGATACATTGAGTCAAAATAATTTCTTATCCCGTTGCGTAAAATAGCATTTGGGTTCCCCGCAATATATGCGTTAAAGTAAACACATCGTAACTTATGGGTTTCCCAATGTGATATCCCCCATCTTTCAAACGAAAGTCTCTTATAAACCAAGACATTCTTGGAACGTTCTTCGAATGTCTTACAAACTGATTTCGCCGTAAATAGTTGTGCCGAAGAATTCTGACCGACTCTAGACAAGATTTCATCAATCATGTCTCCGGGTAGGTCTCTTAAAATATTGGGTTGTCTATCCATTTTGTGTTTTTATACTGTAAAATAGACAAGACTTAGATTCATAAAAAAAATACTTATTAATACAAGAAAGTTTTACATATATCATAAAGCATAAGCACACAATATTACATATATTACACCACACGAATACAACTATCTTATTCCGACTCGCTCGTTTCTTCTTCTTCGGTTTTGGTTCGTTTTGCCAAGTTTCTAGGGATATATGATGTTCCCCTAATACGAGCTGTCGTTTTCCACAACGGTTTAGAAAAACCTGGTGGTTTAGAGGTTCCCGGGTCATTGTTACAACTTAAGGGCTTCGGGGGTTGACGATACATATAAAGTTCATCGGGGTTGGAATTAGATTTCTCTATTTTTATGCCCTTTCCCTTATTATTTTCTTTTGCCTTTTTAAATTCAGTTGGGCTAATTTCTATAACATCATCAGAATTCTCGTCGGAATCTGATTCATCGGAGAATTGATAATCCTCCCAATATTTTGCTTCCTTGGCGGAAACACCCTTGACCATAATTAACCTTGGTCGGTTGGTTGAGGATTTTCTTTTACTTAACCGTTTTATTATTTCCCCCGCCGGTTCCTCCTCTTCCGGTTCTGATTCTTCTTCCGGTTCTGATTCTTCTTCCGGTTCTTCTTCGGGAACTTGTGAATCAGTCCAATATATATTCGACTCTTCGTTATTATTAGATGAGTCAATGGGATTTGTGCTAGAGGTAGACATCTATCACACAATATCAAACATGTTAAGAGATTAATATATCACATAATATATACATGTTAATAATATATAGTTTCCAACAAAAATGTTAAGCAATCATTTTTAAAGAAAACACGGTCGAAGTCCAGACTCACTAATGCATCCTAACAAACTCGATAAGACACACTAATGCAAATTTCTGGTTCTCTAAGACCACCGCTCTGATACCAACTGAAATGTCCCGTTCTTATTGATTAAAAACGTTCCATATTAATTGATTTCGTTGCGAGGTTTTGACCTCTATATGAGACATTTTTCAAAGACTGCATTCATTTTAAAACAAACCATAACCTTTATTTCATCAATAAAGGTTTAAAAACCTTTACGTAGATTATCAAATAATGATAATCTAAAATATCCTGTTTACACACGACCATTACATAATGGTTTACAATACAAATATGTTACAACAAAATAAGTTTCTTAAATGCAGTTTTTACACAATATCATACAAGCATGGACTCCAAATCTCGTCCTTATTTAAGTATGCGACAGCGGAAGCTCTTAATAATCACCTGAGAATAAACATGCTTAAAACGTCAACAAAAATGTTGGTGAGTTATAGGTTTAACCTATATATATCAAATCATAATAATAGACCACAAGATTTCAAATTTCAATACACATCCCATACATAGAGATAAAAATCATTCATATGGTGAACACCTGGTAACCGACATTAACAAGATGCATATATAAGAATATCCCCATCATTCCGGGACACCCTTCGGATATGATATAAATTTCGAAGTACTAAAGCATCCGGTACTTTGGATGGGGTTTGTTAGGCCCAATAGATCTATCTTTAGGATTCACGTCAATTAGGGTGTCTGTTCCCTAATTCTTAGATTACCAGACTTAATAAAAAGGGGCATATTCGATTTCGATAATTCAACCATAGAATGTAGTTTCACGTACTTGTGTGTATTTTATAAATCATTTATAAAACCTGCATGTATTCTCATCCCAAAAATATTAGATTTTAAAAGTGGGACTATAACTCACTTTCACAGATTTTTACTTCGTCGGGAAGTAAGACTTGGCCACTGGTTGATTCACGAACCTATAACAATATATACATATATATCAAAGTATGTTCAAAATATATTTACAACACTTTTAATATATTTTGATGTTTTAAGTTTATTAAGTCAGCTGTCCTTGTTAGTAACCTACAACTAGTTGTCCACAGTTAGATGTACAGAAATAAATCGATAAATATTATCTTGAATCAATCCACGACCCAGTGTATACGTATCTCAGTATTGATCACAACTCAAACTATATATATTTTGGAATCAACCTCAACCCTGTATAGCTAACTCCAACATTCACATATAGAGTGTCTATGGTTGTTCTGAAATATATATAGATGTGTCGACATGATAGGTCGAAACATTGTATACGTGTCTATGGTATCTCAAGATTACATAATATACAATACAAGTTGATTAAGTTATGGTTGGAATAGATTTGTTACCAATTTTCACGTAGCTAAAATGAGAAAAATTATCCAATCTTGTTTTACCCATAACTTCTACATTTTAAATCCGTTTTGAGTGAATCAAATTGCTATGGTTTCATATTGAACTCTATTTTATGAATCTAAACAGAAAAAGTATAGGTTTATAGTCACAAAAATAAGTTACAAGTCATTTTTGTAAAGGTAGTCATTTCAGTCGAAAGAACGACGTCTAGATGACCATTTTAGAAAACATACTTCCACTTTGAGTTTAACCATAATTTTTGGATATAGTTTCATGTTCATAATAAAAATTATTTTCTCAGAATAACAACTTTTAAATCAAAGTTTATCATAGTTTTTGATTAACTAACCCAAAACAGCCCGCGGTGTTACTACGACGGCGTAAATCCGGTTTTACGGTGTTTTTCGTGTTTCCAGGTTTTAAATCATTAAGTTAGCATATCATATAGATATAGAACATGTGTTTAGTTGATTTTAAAAGTCAAGTTAGAAGGATTAACTTTTGTTTGCGAACAAGTTTAGAATTAACTAAACTATGTTCTAGTGATTACAAGTTTAAACCTTCGAATAAGATAGCTTTATATGTATGAATCGAATGATGTTATGAACATCATTACTACCTTAAGTTCCTTGGATAAACCTACTGGAAAAGAGAAAAATGGATCTAGCTTCAACGGATCCTTGGATGGCTCGAAGTTCTTGAAGCAGAATCATGACACGAAAACAAGTTCAAGTAAGATCATCATTTGAAATAAGATTGTTATAGTTATAGAAATTGAACCAAAGTTTGAATATGATTATTACCTTGTATTAGAATGATAACCTACTGTAAGAAACAAAGATTTCTTGAGGTTGGATGATCACCTTACAAGATTGGAAGTGAGCTAGCAAACTTGAAAGTATTCTTGATTTTATGTAACTAGAACTTGTAGAATATATGAAGAACACTTAGAACTTGAAGATAGAACTTGAGAGAGATCAATTGAGAAAGTGTTTGTAGGTGTTTTTGGTCTTTGGTGTATGGATTAGATATAAAGGATATGTAATTTTGTTTTCATGTAAATAAGTCATGAATGATTACTCATATTTTTGTAATTTTATGAGATATTTCATGCTAGTTGCCAAATGATGGTTCCCACATGTGTTAGGTGACTCACATGGGCTGCTAAGAGCTTATCATTGGAGTGTATATACCAATAGTACATACATCTAAAAGCTGTGTATTGTACGAGTACGAATACGGGTGCATACGAGTAGAATTGTTGATGAAACTGAACGAGGATGTAATTGTAAGCATTTTTGTTAAGTAGAAGTATTTTGATAAGTGTCTTGAAGTCTTTCAAAAGTGTATGAATACATATTAAAATACTACATGTATATACATTTTAACTGAGTCGTTAAGTCATCGTTAGTCGTTACATGTAAATGTTGTTTTGAAACCTTTAGGTTAACGATCTTGTTGAATGTTGTTAACCCATTGTTTATTATAACAAATGAGATGTTAAATTGTTATATTATCATTATATTATGATATATAATATATCTTAGTATGATATATATACAGTTGAATGTCGTTACAACGATAATCGTTACATATATGTCTCGTTTCGAAATCATTAAGTTAGTAGTCTAATTTTTACATATGTATTTCATTGTTAATACACTTAATAATATATTTACTTATCATTTAACATAATTAACCAAGTGTATCAATATCTTAATATGATTCATATGTACCTAGTAAGACGTTGTTATAACGATATTCGTTATATATATCGTTTTCGAGTTTCTTAAATTAATAGTCTCATTTTTATGTATATAACTCATTGTTAAAATACCTAATGAGATACATATACTTATAATAAAATCATGTTAACTATACATATAACCATATATATGTCATCGTATAGTTTTTACAAGTTTTAACGTTCGTGAATCACCGGTCAACTTGGGTGGTCAATTGTCTATATGAAACCTATTTCAATTAATCAAGTCTTAACAAGTTTGATTGCTTAACATGTTGGAAACATTTAATCATGTAAATATCAATCTCAATTAATATATATAAACATGGAAAAGTTCGGGTCACTACAGTGAATACCAGAAAAACAGGCGACGGAGGAGTGGTTTGAGTACTTGAGGGGTGAGCGTGAGGTCGTGGGTTCGAGCCCAGCTTGGGACATTCTTTTTAATATGGAGCTTATTTAAAGGTAGTTTGAATTTTGATTATTGTTATTATGTTATTATTATTCATTATTATTATTAATATTATTACATTTATTATTATTATTATGATTATTATTATCAATATTAAATTGTTTAAAAGATTGTTAATTGTTAATATTATTGTTATGAATATAAAATCTATGTACACTTATTATATTTTTTTTAGTTTTACTATTATCATGATTAATTGTTACTAAAATTATTAAAAAGTTAAAATTTTGATTAGTATGATTTCTAATACATTTAGGATGTAAGCCTAACGACAAAATGGATAAATTCTTATCCTCCAAGAGGTAATAATACGGAGTAAGAAGTATTAGTATAACGATAGTATTAAGAATAAGATGATGATGATCATAAACATTAAAATATTAATTATTATAAAGTTAATTACAAGTATAAGTTATTAAGATAGATATAAATATATATGAGAAAACTAACAATTTAATTATTATTAAACGATATAATCCTTATCACTACTAGTATTATAATTAGTATTATAATTATCATTATCATAATTAGCAATAACAATAAAAATTAATATTTTTACATTCACTATCATTAATCTTATTACTAATAGAACTATTAACATTATTATTTTATTAATAATATTAAATATTATAAACATTTTTATCACTAATAATATTATTTTTAGTATTATTATAACTACTGTCATTAATATACGAATGATATATTTAATACATATAACATAACGAAAATTATTATTTTTATCGAATAAAATGAATATAAGAAACATATATATTTATATATATAATTATTAATATAAAAAGGATATAACTAATAAATTTATATATATATGTGTTCGATTACAATTATGTATATTAATAAATATACAAATGATATAGGTTCGTGAATCCGAGGCCAACCCTGCATTGTTCAGTTGTTTAATGTCGTTATATGTATTTTTACTACAAAATACAGTATGGTGAGTTTCATTACTCCCTTTTTAAATGCTTTTGCAATATATATTTTTGGGACTGAGAATACTTGTACTGCTTTTATAAATATTTTACGAAATAGACACAAGTACTTAAAAATTACATTCTATGGTTGGATTATTAACCGAATATCACCCTTCAAGTCTGGTAACCAAAGAATTTAGGGAAATGGCCCCTGATTGACTCGAATCCTAAAGATAGATCTATGGACCTTGACAAGTCCCATTCGGGGTACGAATGCTTTAGTACTTCGAGTTTATTATACAGACGAGAGGTTCTATTTTGGGGATATTCTATGCATTAAGGTAACGTCGGTTACCAGGTGTTCAATCCATATGAATGATATTTTTGTCTCTATGCATGGGACGTATATTTATGAGAAATGAAAATCTTGTGGTCTATTAAAATGATGGAAATGATTATTTATGTTAAACTAATGAACTCACCAACCTTTTAGTTGACACTTTAAAGCATGTTTATTCTCAGGTATGAAAGAAATCTTCCGCTGTGCATTTGCTCATCTTAGAGATATTACTTGGAGTCATTCATGACATATTTCAAAAGATGTTGCATTCGAGTCGTTGCGTTCATCAAGATTATTAATAAGTCAATTATAGTTGGATATTTTATGAAATGGTATGTCTGTCGTCAACTTTCGATGTAATGAAAGATTGTCTTTTCAAAATGTCTTTTCAAAAACGAATGCAATGTTTGTAAAATGTATCATATAGAGGTCAAGTACCTCGCGATGTAATCAACTGTTGTGAATCATTTATAATCAATATGGACTTCATCCGGATGGATTAGTACGGGTCTCTACAAGTTTATAGTCAGAAATACAGGTTACAAGTCGTTTTTGTAAATGTAGTCATTTCAGTCGAAAGAACGACGTATAGGTGTCCATTTTGGAAAACATACTTCCACTTTGAGTTTAACCATGATTTTTGGATGTAGTTTCATGTTCATAAGAAAAATCATTTTCCCAGAAGAACAACTTTTAAATCAAAGTTTATCATAGTTTTTAATTAACTAATCCAAAACAGCCCGCGGTGTTACTACGACGGCGTAAATCCGGTTTTACGGTGTTTTTCTTGTTTTCAGGTTTTAAATCATTAAGTTAGCATATCATATAGATATAGAACATGTGTTTAGTTGATTTTAAAAGTCAAGTTAGAAGGATTAACTTTTGTTTGCGAACAAGTTTAGAATTAACTAAACTATGTTCTAGTGATTACAAGTTTAAACCTTCGAATAAGGTAGTTTTATATATATGAATCGAATGATGTTATGGACATCATTACTACCTTAGGTTTTGTGGATAAACCTAATGGAAATGAGAAAAATAGTTCTAGCTTCAAAGGATCCTTGGATGGCTTGAAAGTTCTTGAACCAAAATCATGACACGAAAACAAGTTCAAGTAAGATTTCCACTCGAAATAAGATTGTTATAGTTATAGAAATTGAATCAAAGTTTGAATATGAGTATTACCTTATATTAGAAAGATATCTTACTGTAAATAAGAAAGATTTCTTGAGGTTGGATGATATCTCAAAGTGGATTTGCAAGATTGGAAGTAAGCTAGCAAACTTGAAAGTGTTGTTGGTGTGTTCTTGAGTAGTTGTTTTATAACTTGGTTTATGTATGGATTTATGAACTAGATTGAGCTAGATTTTGATGAAGATGATGATGAACACTTAGAACAATGGAAGAACACTTGAGAGAGAGTAGTTTGATGCATGAAAGTTGAAATGAAAATGTGTTTGTGTGTGAGCTCTTTCACGTGAATATGGGGTTCCCATATAGGCTCTATTAGTTTGTTATTTTGTGAGATATTTCATACTAGATGTTAAATGATGGTTCCTACATAGTTAGGTGACTCACATGGGCTGCTAATAGTTGATCATTGGAGTGTATATACCAATAGTAAATACATTTAGAAGTTATGTATTGTACGAGTACAAATACGAGCGTATACGAGTAGAATTGTTGATTAAAATGAATGAGGATGTAATTGTAAGCATTTTTGTTAAATAGAAGTACTTTGATAAGTGTCTTGAAGTCTTTCAAAAGTGTATGAATACATATTAAAACACTACATGTATATACATTTTAACTGAGTCGTTAAGTCATCGTTAGTCGTTACATGTAAGTGTTGTTTTGAAACCTTTAGGTTAACGATCTTGTTAAATGTTGTTAACCCATTGTTTATTATATCAAATGAGATGTTAAATTATTACATTATCATGATATCATGATGTATTAATATATCTTAATATGATATATATACATTAAATGTCGTTACAACGATAATCGTTACATATATGTCTCGTTTCGAAATCATTAAGTTAGTAGTCTTGTTTTTACATATGTAGTTCATTGTTAATATAATTAATGACATGATTACTTATCATTTATCATGATTAAACATAGTGTATCAATATCTTAATATGATTCATATGTATTTAGTAAGACGTTGTTATAACGATTATCGTTATATATATATAGTTTTCGAGTTTCTTAATTCAATAATCTCATTTTTATGTATATAACTCATTGTTAAAATACCTAATGAGATACTTACTTATCATAATATCATGTTAACTATATATATAACCATATATATGTCATCATTTAGTTTTTACAAGTTTTAACGTTCGTGAATCACCGGTCAACTTGGGTGGTCAATTGTCTATATAAAACCTATTTCAATTAATCAAGTCTTAACAAGTTTGATTGCTTAACATGTTGGAAACACTTAATCATGTAAATATCAAATTCATTAAATATATATAAACATGGAAAAGTTTGGGTCACTACAGAGTCAACCCTACACCTGCTTAATTTTCGGGACGAAATTTCTGTAATGGGAGGGTACTGTCACGACCCTATTATTTCCGTTATCTTTTACCGTTTGTTATTTAACGTCCGTTAATTTTTATTCGTGCCACGTCATTTCTATGACTTATATTATTATTTTAGTAAAAATATATTATATATTATGTGTTATATGAATATTTGTATTCGTATTTAAAATCGTACTTTTCTACTTGTCGTGGATTTCTATCCGGCGAATCATTTCGGTTTTCAAACCAACGGTTAGACTTTTGAGATTTTTGAATCCAAATTATTTTAATTATGATATTTTTATATCATATGAGCATATAAAGTATTTCTATATTTTATTTTTCGCGTGTGCGTGATTCCTCCGAAGATTTAATCGCGTAACAGCATTTTCGCGTTTCTGGCTTCGTTCGGGCATTCGTGCCAAAATCTATTAGTCATTTAACAAAATTGGCCCACTAAGGGGCCCACTCTACCCATTTTTGGCCGGATCCTCTTTAGAGAGGGGGTAATTTGTAATTTTTGCATACTAGTGCCTTTTAGTCAAAAATTCACTACTACATTCATTTTAATCATAACCTAAAGGCTTCTTCTCTTCTCCTCTCATCTTGCATGAACTCTACAACCTCATAATCATCATTTTCTATTTTCTTCATCAACATATCAATTGTTCATCATCTATAAAGATCAATTGCATATACGGGTTCTCCATCTCGCGATCTTCAACATCCTTCTTCTTGATTTTTGATTAGGGTATAAAAACTAACCCTAAATTTTTCAATTTCAATTATTTTTACTGATTTTATGTGTATGATGATGTTATAGTACTTGTGTGTGATTGTATTGTTGTTATTATGCGTAAAATTGCTCGATTTCATGTGTTTTCGGATGATCAAAAAGTGGACAGCCTATATAATGTTAAAATCAGTACACTTAACTTATGTTGTTGGTTAAATAAAGTGATTAGATAAGTTCCTCTCATCAAGACAATAATTTTAGGCTTTGGATTCATGTTGTTTTGAGTTTCGGATCAAAAGTTATGCTTGTTTTTGTATTTTGTTGAAATTGGAATGTAAAAGCATGTATGAATAGATAGGGTCCGACTTTTTGACCATTTTTGGAGCCTTTAGGGTGTACCATTGGGTTAGAATTGATGATTGGATGAACATTCATGTTCGGGTCATCGAAATCCGAGCCACGGATCACCCAGAATGGCTAAAACAAGATTTAAATCGGATTAAAGAATTTAGTTGGTTCATGGCTGTTCTCTACAACCCATGAACTGATCTTAGGGTTTTATTGAGTGCACTAATGTTTCGGTTTGGTTGGTTAGACGAAGATATATATAAAATTCCTCAAAAACCGACACCCGAGGCTCAAGTTATGACCCGGCGAATTTTTAATTAAACTTATGGTTATAAAATTTAAACTTATGTTATAAATAATGATTTGCATTATAATTAATTACTTATGATATAAAAGTAATTATTTTTAATTAAGACATATGATATATTTTTATTATATCATTTAATAATTATATTATGATTTAATTATTCTTATAATTAAACTTATGATTAATAATACTTTTATTATTAATGAAATACTTATGATAAGTATTAAACTTATGTTATGAGATTATTATATCAAGACTTATAATAAAGATTATTTATTTATTTATTTATTTATTATAAGGCTTACTTATTATTTAATTATAAATTTAATTATTAAATACTTATGGTTTAATAATTATAATTAAAACTTATGATATGATAAATAATTCATTATTAATTAATAATACTTATGATATGATTAAAAATTTATTATTAATTAATAATGCTTATGTTATGATTAATATTTATTTAATTAATTAAATACTATGTTATATTAAATATATCATTTAAACTTATGTTAACTTTAATAATTCAAATTAATTTAATTAAACTTATGATATGACATGATTATACATGTATGACTTTAAATAACATTATAAATTATATTATTAATATAATTTACACTTTAATTTCAATGTTGACTAACTTATATTATTAATATAATTTACACTTTAATTTCAATGTTGACCAAGTTTGACTTTTGAGTTGACTTTCGGTTGACTTTGACTTTCAGTTGACTTTTGTTGACTTTTCTAATTAAGAAAACTCTCTAAAAATAGAAACTTTACAAAAATAGAAACTTTCCAAAAATAGAAACTTTCCAAAAATAGAAACTTTCTAAAAATAGAAAGTATGTGTTATACGCTGTCCTAATCATACTGAAACATACTGAGTGTTGTTCTATGCTTATTTACAACAAGTACTATAGTTATCATACTAAGAATTGACCTAAGTTAGTTATTTATATCGACCTGCTTTATTTATAGGTCGGCGTTGTGATCATTCTTGATCACTTTACCATTTGCTGTCGCATTTTTGTGTTGTTGCTTCGTTTACGTTAAGGTGAGTTATAGTCCCATTTTTCTATTTTAAATCTTTTAGGATGAGAATACATGCAATTTATTTACATATTGGAAACAAGTGGAATTTGGTTTAAATTATTCACTGTGAGTCGAACGAAAATATTCCCTAATATGGTAATTTTAATCATTGGTTTCTGCTGGTGAACGCGAATCCTATGGATAGATCAATCGGGCCTGACAGCCCCATTTCGTGCTAGTCGCGCTAGCAGTTACAGACGGAATGTATTAGTACTTCGTATTTTGGAAGATACACCTGTTCAGTGTATATTGTTATATTGGTTTTTGTTAAGGGTAAGGAGTTGTTAAGTGAATTACCAGGCGGCTCACGGGTTAATGGAATAATGTTTTTATATGTTTTCGAGCATATAATTTTGTGGTCCAAGATGAGTCTTTATGTTTGCAAACATAAATTTTTATGGTTTAAATTAAATATTGTTTGCAATATTAAACCTATAATTCACTCAACATTTTTGTTGACAGTTTATTCGCATGTTTTATTCTCAGGTTCATGATTGATTGTTTCCGCTGTGCTTAGAGATTCTGCATATTTATGATGGCAGCTTTTGTTAAACATTAACTTGCATTCTATTTTGATACATTAAATTGTAGGTGTTTGTTAACTTTGTTTTGGTCAACTTTTGGTTAAGTATTTATGTATAGTTTTTCTAAACTTACATATTTTGGTACGTTTCCATTATAGGAAATCATTTTTAAATAAAGAATGCAAGGTTATTTATTAAATTCATTTAGAGTTATGATCAAGCTGTGGGACCAAGATAACGATGGTCGTCAAGTGTACTTTGAAGGGTCGTTAAACTTGAGGTCATGTCCTCCTTAGTAGGATTAGAGTGGGTAGTTGGAATATACGAACCTTGACGGGCAAGAGGATTGAGCTCGTGAATACCTTCCTTAAGAGTAATGTGGACATATGGTGTGTTCAAGAGACTAGATGGAAGCGTGTAGGGGCGGTAGATATTAAGGACTATAGGTTGTGGTACTCGGGTTCTAGGATAGCACGGAACGGGGTAGGAATCTTTTTGGGAAATCTACATAAGGATAACGTTGTTGATGTGGGTAGGTTTAGCGATAGGATTATGTCGGTTAGTCTAATTATTAAGGAGGAGACTTTCACGGTCATTAGCGCATACGCACCTCATGCGGGTTTAACCGATGCGGAAAAGAATATTTTTTGGGGAATTTTTAGATGAGGTAGTGAGGGGGTGCCCTGCCGATCATCGACTGATTATAGGGGTGATCTGAATGGACACATAGGAGGGGAGGCAGAAGGTTACGATGGAGCCCATGGGGGCTTTGGGTTTGGTCCTAGAAATGAAGAAGGGCGCTCAATTCTTGAGTTTGCCATTGCCCACGAGTTGGTCGTAGCAAACTCTTTCTTCAAGAAGAGGGATGCTCAGTTAGCCACTTTTCATAGCGGGGGTCGTCGCACCCAGATTAACTTTTTTCTCCTTCGTAAAGGGGAACTTATGACATGTAGGGACTGTAAGGTCCTTCCAGCCTTGACGTGCTCCTCCCAGCATAGATTGTTGATCATGGACTTAGTCACCCGGGGAAGAGTTGGCAGGAGGGCCAGAGTTCTGCAACATAGAATCCTTTGGAAGAACCTACATAGAGTGAAGGCAGAGACTTTTAGAGCGACTGTGGTTGATAGATTGAGTGTAGAAGGGGATAACGTAGCCCCTACTGATGTAGACCAGATATGGAACCGCATGGTGTCCACTATCAGAGAGGTGGCAAAAGAAGCTTTATGGGTGGCATTAGGGATGTCGAGAGCCCATAAGAGTAGTAGAGAGTCTTGGTGGCTTAGTGACGATGTCCAAACGAAAGTCGCGTTAAAGCAGACGAGGTTTAGGGAGCTCATTACTTTTGGGGAAGGGACACCTGCAGAGAGAACTAGGGTAGAAGAAAGATATAAAGAAGCTAAAAGAGAAGCAAAGAAGGCCGTAACAATTGCAAAAGATAAAGCTTATGAAGATGTAAGACCCTAATAATAATTATACAGCAGTGTAATTATGGTACATGAAGTGTGGGTGACTTTGTATATTAAAACAGAGGTCGGAGAGTGATCTGGGCTGGGTGCGATCAGCGCACACATAGGGGTGCGCCTGGCGCACTCCTCACTGTAGCCGGGTTCTGCTTATTTTAATTAGATATTTTGATGGGCTTTTTGGTAATTTCAGTTGTGGACGAGTTTGAGGCCAGTAGGTCAGATCTTGGGGTGTCATTCACTCCATTTCCAATAACCTCATCCTATCCACTTCAATTTTAGAGAGAGAGAGTGTGAGATTCTTGTGTGAGAAAGCTCAAGCAAAGGAAAAAGGAGCTAGTTTTGAGTCTTAGCTCGAGTTATAAAGTTGTTCATCTCCTCTCTAGCTACGTTTTAGTTGTAGTGGTACGTTCTAACATTAATTTACTTACTTTGATTTTGTGTAAGGGTTAGGGTTTGGGTAAATGGTGAACATAAAACCCATGTTTGGCGATTTTGGGTGTTCTTGGGTAAGATTGAGTCATGTAGACTCAATAGTAACTAACCTAGGGTTTTAAAGTATTAATTGGGTTGTATGAACATAAATTGGTTAGCAATTACTAGCACACCTAAATTTTTAGTAAATGAGTGTTAGGAGGGTTTGTGGAAGACCCGAAATAGGTGTATTAAAGTGATTAAATGAGTAATTGTTGACCTAGTTGGGCAAGATGGGTGTGAAATGTCATAAGTTTGGGTAAGACGGTGTTGTTAGACCTTAATCACTAGCTTTTAGTGACTGATGATGGGTCTTGACCTTAAATGACGGTTTTAGTAAATGGGGCATTTAATGAAATTAAGTCACTGAATGCACATGTGTAAATTGTTGGCATTTAGTCCAACTAGTTTGTATGTTAATGGAGTATTTATTATATTAGGTACTATGCTTTGAAGCTTGCGGAATTATAAAATCGTCACCAAATTGTTAAGGTGAGTGGAGTAATTATACATGTATGTATATGGTGTATTTATTTGTATGCTATGGTATGACCTACGGAGCCGGGAGTGCCATAGTATGTGTGAGTGTACTATGATGTGAACCACGGAGCCGGTAGCATCATGGTGCACGTGTTAAGATGTGAACCACGGAGCCGGTAGCATCAAAGTGTGAACCACGGAGCCGGTAGCACTATAAAAATTAGGTGTGAACCACGAATCCGGTAGCACCGAAGTGTGAACCACGGAGCCGGTAGCACTATAAAAGAGTATGACTCGAATGTGTAGTGACGTGAACCACGGAGCCGGTAGCGTCATAGCATTACGTATGGTGTGAACCACGGAGCCGGTAGCACCATGACGTGTGTATGGTTAACCATATAGCTTGTGTATGTGTTGTTGTACAGCATAAGATATTATTTTGGTGAATATGCTATTGATTATGCTAGTTGCGGTATTTGGAGGTTATTAGCTTATACTCGGAGTTTGTATGCTAATTGTTATTACTAGCGAGTATTACGGTGTATGTAAGTGTATGCAAGTAGGTATATTATATATGTATATGTATAATTATTGCATTCACTAAGCTTTGCTTACCCTCTCGTTGTTTATCTTTTTATAGGCTCCGGCGTTGACAAGGGTAAGGGTATTCGATTGGATTAGAGATCCCGCTTGTTGTTTAGGGAACGCTTTTGGGATGTGATAGCTTTTGGAGTTTGACCGAGACTTGGGTAGTTTAACCCCAAACACCATGCTCATAGTGTGTTTTGGAAATTAAACTAATGTGGTCGAAACTCATGATTTGTACGAAACTCGTAAAACGGCCGATGTGGGCCCCGTTTTGTAAAACTCATTTTTATGTTTGAATCGTATGAGTTTTTCATATTAGAACATGTTGTGAAAAGCATTTCGTCTAATTATGTCGGGAAGTGGGAGATCTTTATTTGAAAAATTGAAAAATCGGACAGAACTGAATTGGGGTCTGTGCGCGCCGAGCACCCTGTGGTGGTGCGCGTGGCGCACTCCACTGTTATAAAAAAAAATAATTCTTTCGCGCGTTCGGATGGTTACTGGATTGGGTTGTTACAAGTGGTATCAGAGCATGGTCTAAGGGATTTAGGCGACTTGAGATAGGTGCCTAGACTTAGACTTAATTGTGTATGCACTTTATGCGGGACTTGTAGGAGACGGTTCGGACCGGGAGTTGGTTAAGTGCTTAGGTTTATGTGAACTAATCTTGCGCTAATTGTTTTGTGTTGCGTTTAGGAATCATCAAGCGAGATAGACGTTGTACTAGCAAGTTATTGCGACGTGCTTGTGTAACAATGATTAGCTACCATTGTTACGGGTTCAAATCGTGTCAAAAAAGCGATGTACAATGATTGTTGAGCAAGATGGGATAGTGTGGTGTATATGTATATACATATGTGTTAAGTCCTTTCGTTTCGTTGTTTAATCTTTTCCGTTTTATAGAATGAAGATGAGAAATGGACACGACACCAATGACGGAAGTACGAGTGAGGACGTTGAGTTCACGGCCAAAGTTGAGGCCATCTTTAAACGTCAAAAAGTGGAGTTTCTCGAAGATGTTAAGAAGATGTTCCTAGATACGATTGACGAGCAACTAGTCAATGTGGTAAAGGAGCAAGTTAAGGCCGTTCTTCAAAAGGATAATGTGGGGAGACGGGACTTCTTCTATAAGAATTTCAAGGACTCTCAACCTCCCACCTTCGATGGTGAACGGGACCCACTTAAGAGTGTCCGTTGGATCTCCGATATGGAGGGGGCTTTTCGTACATGTGAATGCCCTCTCGATAAAAAGACGAGATATGGTTGTAGCATGTTAAGAGGTGATGCTAAATTGTGGTGGGACGCGAAAATCCAACTTTATGGCGAAGAACAATGCATGGAATTCACTTGGGATGAATTCAAGAAGGAGTTTTTTGACGAATACCGAACTTCAGCCGATCTTACAAGGCTTAAGGATGAGTTACGTTCCTTGAGGCAAGGGTCGATGGATTTGAGCACTCTCAAATTCGTTTTCTTGTCAAAGACCCAATTTTGCCCGGAGTATGTCGGGAATGATAAAATGTTGAAAGAAGATTTTTACCGAATCTTGAACGATAACTATCAAGAAAAGATTAGTGTAAATGTGGTAAAAAGCTTTGATGAATTGTTCAACATGGCAAAGGGTTTTGAGGCGCTCGTTTTGAGAAAGAGTGGCTTTACTTTCGGCAAAAGAAAGTTTGAGGGTTCGAGCCATTCGAACTTTTCAAACAAGAATAGCAAGAAGGGCTCCTAAAGCGTTGGTAGTGTGAAGAAGGGTGCGTCCGGGGGCTTTAGACCCAAATGTTATAATTGTGAACAACAAGGACACATGGCTCGTGATTGTACAAATGCATCATCTACACCCAAGCTCACTTGTTATAATTGTGGTAAAGAGGGGCACAAGAGGCCGGAATGTCCCGATTTGAATAATGATCATGTTAAGAAGTTAGAGAAGGCGGTAGGTACGGCTAGGGGTCGCAATTACTTGATGACCAATGAGGAAGCCAAGCAATCTAACGAAGTTGTTTCAGGTACTTTCATGGTTAATTCTAATCCGGCAAGGATACTCTTTGATAGTGGTGCAAACTTGTCGTTTGTGTCACCAAAATTTGTGCCTAAACTTAATAAACCGTTAGCTAAGTTAAGTCGTCCGATAGAAGTTGAAATAGCAGATGGCAAGACGGTGCTAGTGGTTGATGTGTGTAAAAATTGTAATGTTGTGTTTGGTGCCGAAAATTTTAAAATCGATCTCATTCCGATGACTTTGGGTGATTTTTGTAGTGACCCGAACTTTTCCATGTTTATATATATTAATTGATATTGATATTTACATGATTAAATGTTTCCAACATGTTAAGCAATCAAACTTGTTAAGACTTGATTAATTGAAATATGTTTCATATAGACAATTGACCACCCAAGTTGACCGGTGATTCACGAACGTTAAAACTTGTAAAAACTATATGATGACATATATATGGATATATATATAGTTAACATGATACTATGATAAGTAAACATATCATTAAATATATTAACAATGAACTACATATGTAAAAACAAGACTACTAACTTAATGATTTTTAAACGAGACATATATATAACGATTATCGTTGTAAAGACATTTAATGTATATATATCATATTAAGAGATATTCATACATGATAATATCATGATAATATAATAATTTAAAATCTCATTTGATATTATAAACATTGGGTTAAAAACATTTAACAAGATCGTTAACCTAAAGGTTTCAAAACAACACTTACATGTAACGACTAACGACGACTTAACGACTCAGTTAAAATGTATATACATGTAGTGTTTTAATATGTATTTATACACTTTTGAAAGACTTCAATACACTTATCAAAATACTTCTACTTAACAAAAATGCTTACAATTACATCCTCGTTCAGTTTCATCAACAATTCTACTCGTATGCACCCGTATTCGTACTCGTACAATACACAGCTTTTAGATGTATGTACTATTGGTATATACACTCCAATGATCAGCTTTTAGCAACCCATATGAGTCACCTAACACATGTGGGAACCATCATTTGGCAACTAGCATGAAATATCTCATAAAATTATAAAAATATGAGTAATCATTCATGACTTATTTACATGAAAACAAAATTACATATCCTTTATATCTAATCCATACACCAACGACCAAAAACACCTACAAACACTTTCATTCTTCAATTTTATTCATCTAATTGATCTCTCTCAAGTTCTATCTTCAAGTTCTAAGTGTTCTTCATATATTCTACAAGTTCTAGTTACATAAAATCAAGAATACTTTCGAGTTTGCTAGCTAACTTCCAATCTTGTAAGGTGATCATCCAACCTCAAGAAATCTTTGTTTCTTACAGTAGGTTATCATTATAATACAAGGTAATAATCATATTCAAACTTTGGTTCAATTTCTATAACTATAACAATCTTATTTCAAGTGATGATCTTACTTGAACTTGTTTTCGTGTCATGATTCTGCTTCAAGAACTTCGAGCCATCCAAGGATCCGATGAAGCTAGATCCATTTTTCTATTTTCCAGTAGGTTTATCCAAGGAACTTAAGGTAGTAATGATGTTCATAACATCATTCGATTCATACATATAAAGCTATCTTATTCGAAGGTTTAAACTTGTAATCACTAGAACATAGTTTAGTTAATTCTAAACTTGTTCGCAAACAAAAGTTAATCCTTCTAAATTGACTTTTAAAATCAACTAAACACATGTTCTATATCTATATGATATGCTAACTTAATGATTTAAAACCTGGAAACACGAAAAACACCGTAAAACCGGATTTACGCCGTCGTAGTAACACCGCGGGCTGTTTTGGGTTAGTTAATTAAAAACTATGATAAACTTTGATTTAAAAGTTGTTATTCTGAGAAAATGATTTTTATTATGAACATGAAACTATATCCAAAAATTATGGTTAAACTCAAAGTGGAAGTATGTTTTCTAAAATGGTCATCTAGACGTCGTTCTTTCGACTGAAATGACTACCTTTACAAAAATGACTTGTAACCTATATTTCTGACTATAAACTTATACTTTTTATGTATATATTCATAAACTTAAGTTCAATATGAAACCATTGCAATTGGATTCACTCAAAACGGATTTAAAACGAAGAAGTTATGGGTAAAACAAGATTGGATATTTTTGCTTGTTGTAGCTACGTGAAAATTGGTAACAAATCTATATTAATCATATCCTAGCTAAATATTATTGTATTATACATGTATTCTAATATATTATGTAATCTTGGGATATAGAGTGTATTATATATTATTATTGTATAATACAATAATATTTAGCTAGGATATGATTAATATAGATTTGTTACCAATTTTCACGTAGCTACAACAAGCAAAAATATCCAATCTTGTTTTACCCATAACTTCTTCGTTTTAAATCCGTTTTGAGTGAATCCAATTGCAATAGTTTCATATTGAACTTAAGTTTATGAATATATACATAAAAAGTATAAGTTTATAGTCAGAAATATAGGTTACAAGTCATTTTTTTAAAGGTAGTCATTTCAGTCGAAAGAACGACGTCTAGATGACCATTTTGGAAAACATACTTCCACTTTGAGTTTAACCATGATTTTTGGATATAGTTTCATGTTCATAAGAAAAATAATTTTCTCAGAAGAACAACTTTTAAATCAAATTTTAACATAGTTTTTAATTAACTAACCCAAAACAGCCCGCGGTGTTACTACGACGGCGTATATCCAGTTTTACGGTATTTTTCGTGTTATCAGGTTTTACATCATTAAGTTAGCATATCATATAGATATAGAACATGTGTCTAGTTGATTTTAAAAGTCAATTTAGAAGGATTAACTTTATTTGCGAACAAGTTTAGAATTAACTAAACTATATTCTAGTGATTACATGTTTAAATCTTCGAATAAGATAGTTTTATATGTATGAATCGAATGATGTTATGAACATCATTACTACCTTAATTTTAGTAGGTAAACCTACTGGAAATGAGAAAAATAGATCTAGCTTCAAAGGATCCTTGGATGGCTTGAAATTTCTTGAAGCAGAATCATGACACGAAAACAAGTTCAAGTAAGATTTCCACTCGAAATAAGATTGTTATAGTTATAGAAATTGAATCAAAGTTTGAATATGAGTATTACCTTGTATTATAAAGATATATTACTATAAATAAGAAAGATTTCTTGAGGTTGGATGATCACTTTACAAGATTGGAAGTAAGCTAGCAAACTTGGAAGTATTCTTGATTTTATGAAACTAGAACTTATAGAATTTATGAAGAACACTTAGAACTTGAAAATAGAACTTGAGAGAGATAAATTAGATGAAGAAAATTGAAGAATGAAAGTGTTTGTAGGTGTTTTTGGTCGTTGGTATATGGATTAGATATAAAGGATGTGTAATTTTGTTTACTTGTAAATAAGTCATGAATGATTACTAATATTTTTGTAATTTTATGAGATATTTCATGCTAGTTGCCAAATGATGGTTCCCACATGTGTTAGGTGACTCAAATGGTCTGCTAAGAGTTGATCATTGGAGTGTATATACCAATAGTACATACATCTAAAAGCTGTGTATTGTACGAGTACGAATACGGGTGCATACGAGTAGAATTGTTGATGAAACTGAACGAGGATGTAATTGTAAGAATTTTTGTTAAGTAGAAGTATTTTGATAAGTGTATTGAAGTCTTTCAAAAGTGTATGAATACATATTAAAACACTACATGTATATACATTTTAACTGAGTCGTTAAGTCATCGTTAGTCGTTACATGTAAATGTTGTTTTGAAACCTTTAGGCTAACGATCTTGTTAAATATTGTTAACCCATTGTTTATTATATCTAAAGAGATGTTAAATTATTACATTATCATGATATTATGATATATTAATATATCTTAGTATGATATATATACAGTTAAATGTTGTTACAACGATAATCGTTACATATATGTCTCGTTTCGAAATCATTAAGTTAGTAGTCTTATTTTTACATATGTAGTTCATTGTTAATACACTTAATGACATGTTTACTTATTATTTATCATGATTAAACATAGTGTATCAATATCTTAATATGATTCATATGTATTTAGTAAGACGTTGTTATAACGATAATCGTTATATATATCGTTCCGAGTTTCTTAATTCAATAAACTCAATTTTATGTATATAACTTATTGTTAAAATACCTAATGAGATACTTACTTATCATAATATCATGTTAACTATATATATAATCATATATATGTCATCATATAGTTTTTACAAGTTTTAATGTTCGTGAATCACCGGTCAACTTGGGTGGTCAATTGTCTATATGAAACCTATTTCAATTAATCAAGTCTTAACAAGTTTGATTGCTTAACATGTTGGAAACACTTAATCATGTAAATAATAATTTCATTTAATATATATAAACATGGAAAAGTTCGGGTCACTACAGTACCTACCCGTTAAATAAATTTCGTCCCGAAATTTTAAGCAGTTGGAGGTGTTGACGTATCTTCTGGAAATAAGTGCGGGTATTTCTTCTTCATCTGATCTTCTCATTCCCAGGTGAACTCGGGTCCTCTACAAGCATTTCATCGAACTTTAACAATTAGTATCTTGTTTTGCTTAAGTCTTTTAACCTCACGATCCATTATTTCGACGGGTTCTTTGACGAATTGAAGTTTTTCGTTGATTTGGATTTCATCTAACGGAATAGTGAGATCTTCTTTAGCAAAACATTTCTTCAAATTTGAGACATGGAAAGTGTTATGTACAGCCGCGAGTTGTTGTGGTAATTCAAGTCGGTAAGCTACTGGTCCGACACGATCAATAATCTTGAATGGTCCTATATACCTTGGATTTAATTTTCCTCGTTTACTAAATCGAACAAAACCTTTCCAAGGTGCAACCTTAAGCATGACCATCTCTCCAATTTCAAATTCTATATCTTTTCTTTTAATGTCGGCATAGCTCTTTTGTCGACTTTGGGCGGTTTTCAACCGTTGTTGAATTTGGATGATCTTCTCGGTAGTTTCTTGTATTATCTCCAGACCCGTAATCTGTCTATCCCCCACTTCACTCCAACAAATTGGAGACCTGCACTTTCTACCATAAAGTGCTTCAAACGGCGACATCTCAATGCTTGAATGGTAGCTGTTGTTGTAGGAAAATTCTGCTAACGGTAGATGTCGATCCCAACTGTTTCCAAAATCAATAACACATGCTCGTAGCATATATTCAAGCGTTTGTATCATCCTTTCGCTCTACCCATCAGTTTGTGGATGATAGGCAGTACTCATGTCTAGACGAGTTCCTAATGCTTGCTGTAATGTCTGCCAGAATCTTGAAATAAATCTGACATCCCTATCAGAGATAATAGAGATTGGTATTCCATGTCTGGAGACGACTTCCTTCAAATACAGTCGTGCTAACTTCTCCATCTTGTCACCTTCTCTTATTGGCAGGAAGTGTGCTGATTTGGTGAGTCGATCAACTATTACCCAAATAGTATCAAAACCACTTGCAGTTCTTGGCAATTTAGTGATGAAATCCATGGTAATGTTTTCCCATTTCCATGCCGGGATTTCGGGTCATTGAAGTAGACCTGATGGTTTCTGATGCTCAGCTTTGACCTTAGAACACGTCAAACATTCTTCTACGTATTTAGCAACATCGGCTTTCATACCCGGTCACCAAAAATGTTTCTTGAGATCTTTGTACATCTTCCCCGTTCCAGGATGTATTGAGTATCTGGTTTTATGAGCTTCTCTAAGTACCATTTCTCTCATATCTCCAAATTTTGGTACCCAAATTCTTTCAGCCCTATACTGGGTTCCGTCTTCCCGAATATTAAGATGCTTCTCCAATCCTTTGGGTATTTCATCCCTTAAGTTTCCCTCTTTTAAAACTCCTTGTTGCGCCTCCTTTATTTGAGTAGTAAGGTTAGTGTGAATCATTATATTCATAGCTTTTACTCGAATAGGTTCTCTGTCCTTTCTGCTCAAGGCGTCAGCTACCACATTTGCCTTCCCCGGGTGGTAACGAATCTCAAAGTCGTAATCATTCAGCAATTCAATCCACCTGCGCTGCCTCATGTTCAGTTGTTTCTGATTAAATATATGTTGAAGACTTTTGTGGTCGGTATATATAATACTTTTGACTCCATATAAGTAGTGCCTCTAAGTCTTTAATGCAAAAACAACCCCGCCTAATTCTAAATCATGCGTCGTATAATTCTGCTCGTGAATCTTCAATTGTCTAGTCGCATAAGCAATTACCTTTGTTCGTTGCATTAATACACAACTAAGACCTTGCTTTGAGGCATCACAATATATCACAAAATCATCATTCCCTTCAGGTAATGACAATATAGGTGTCGTAGTTAACTTTTTCTTCAACAATTGAAACGCTTTTTCTTGTTCATCCTTCCATTCAAATTTCTTCCCTTTATGCGTTAATGCAGTCAAGGGTTTTGCTATTTTGAAAAAAATCTTGGATGAACCTTCTGTAGTAACCAGCTAGTCGTAAAAATTGGCGTATGTGTTTCGGAGTTTTCGGGGTTTTCCACTTTTCAGCGGTTTTAATCTTTGCTGGATCCACCTGAATACCTTCTTTATTCACTATATGACCGAGGAATTGAACTTCTTCTAACCAAAATGCACAATTTGAAAACTTAGTGTACAGTTTTTCTTTTCTTAGCAACTCTAGCACTTTTCTCAAATGTTCTTCGTGCTCTTGATCATTCTTCGAGTAAATAAGTATGTCATCGATGAAGACAATGACAAACTTGTCAAGATATGGCCCACACACTCGGTTCATGAGGTCCATGAACACAGCTGGTGCGTTAGTCAATCCAAACGGCATAACCATAAACTCGTAATGACCGTAACACGTCCTAAAAGCAGTCTTCAGAATGTCATCCTCCTTCACCCGCATTTTATGATACCCATAACGTAAATCAATCTTCGAATAAACCGACGAGCCTTGTAGTTGATCAAATAATTCGTCGATTCTCGGTAGTGGGTAGCGGTTCTTGATGGTAAGTTTGTTCAACTCTCGACAGTCGATACACAACCTAAATGTACCATCTTTCTTCTTAACAAATAGAACAGGAGCTCCCCATGGTGATGTACTTGGTCGAATGAAACCACGCTCTAAAAGTTCCTGTAATTAACTTTGTAATTCTTTCATTTCGCTGGGTGCGAGTCTGTATGGAGCACGAGCTATTGGTGCAGCTCCTGGTACAAGGTCTATTTGAAATTCAACGGATCGATGTGGGGGTAATCCCGATAATTCTTTCGGAAATACATCGAAAAATTCTTTTGCGACTGGAACATCACTGATGTTCTTTTCTTCAGGTTTAACTTCCTTGATGTGTGCTAGAATGACGTAACAACCTTTTCTTATTAGTTTCTGCGCCTTCAAACTACTAATCAGATTTAATCTTGCGTTGTTCTTTTCTCCGTACACCATTAAAGGTTTTCCTTTTTCACGCACAATGCGAATCGCATTTTTGTAACAAACGACCTCTGCTCTCACCTTTTTCAACCAGTCCATACCAATTATTATATCAAAACTCTCTAACTCGACTGGTATTAAATCAATTTTAAACGTTTCATCCCCCAGTTTAATTTCTCTATCCCGACATATATTATCTGCTGAAATTAATTTACCGTTTGCTAATTCGAGTAAAAATTTACTATCCAAAGGCATCAATGGGCAACTTAATTTAGCACAAAAAACTCTACTCATATAGCTTCTATCCGCACCCGAATCAAATAAAACATAAGTAGATTTATTATCAATAAGAAACGTACCCGTAACAAGCTCCGGGTCTTCCTGCGCTTCTATCGCATTAATATTGAAAACTCTTCAGCGGCCCTGCCCATTAGTATTTCCCTGATTCGGGCAATTACTTCTAATGTGGCCCGGTTTTCCACATCCATAACAAACAAAGGCGGCATTACTTGTTTCGCCACTATTTGTTCCTTTAGTTCTGTTAAACTTTGGTCCGTAGACCTCACACTTTTTCGCACCATGGCCAGTTCTTTTACACTTGGTGCAAAATGTCGTGCAGAACCCATTCTGGTGGTACTCTTCACCCCTTTGGCATTTTTGGTTTTTGTTGCCGTTGTTGTTATTGAGGTTGTTGTTGAGATTGTTATTGTTGTTGGAACGGTTGTTGTAGTTGTTGTTGTTATTGGGATGTTTGTTGTAGTTATTGTTAGGATTGCGGTTATTGTTGCGATTGTTGTTGCGGTTGTGGTTGTAATTTTTGTTGTTGTTGTTGTTGTATTGGTGACCCTTGTCACTGGTTTCTTCCCACTTTCTCTTGAGTTGTTTCGTGTTGGCTTCTTCGGCCGCCTGCTCTTTAATTCTTCCCTCAATCTGATTTATGAGTTTATGAGTCATTCTACTTGCCTTTTATATGGAAGTGGGCTCGTGTGAACTCACATCTTCTTGAATCCTTACTGGTAACCCTTTTACAAACGCGTCGATCTTCTCTTCTTCATCTTCGAATGCTCCCGGACACAATAGGCACAACTCCGTGAATCGTCGTTCATATGTGGTAATGTCGAATCCTTTTGTTCGTAACTCTCTAAGTTCTACCTTGAGCTTATTGACTTCGTTTCTAGGACGGTACTGCTCGTTCATCAATTGCTTGAATGCCGACCACGGTAGTGCGTAAGCAGCATTTTGTCCTACCTATTCATGATAGGTGTTCCACCACGTTAACGCAGTACCTGTGAAGGTATGCGTAGCGTACTTAACTTTGTCCTCTTCAGTACACTTACTTATGGCAAACACCGATTCAACTTTCTCGGTCCACCGTTTCAATCCAATTGGTCCTTCGGTTCCATCAAATTCCAAAGGTTTGCAGGCAGTGAATTCTTTGTAGGAGCATCCTACACGATTTCTTGTGGAATTAGTTCCACTGCTAGATCCAGAGTTATTGTTATTTTGCATCGCAGCCTGTACTGCGGCTATGTTTGCTGCAAGGAAAACACGGAAGTCTTCCTCGCTCATGTTCAGATTCTGATGAGTCGCCGGTGCCATTTCCTTCAAAAATAGGCAAAAGAATTGAGTTAATCATACAGAATATTAAGAGTAGTCAATAGTATTTCGTAGCATAATATGAACTCATTTATAAAAGCTTTTTCTTCATATTAGCGTTTTATAAGTTTAAATTCGGGTACTACCTACCCGTTAAGTTCATACTTAGTAGCTAATATACAATTCAACTACTACAATTCTATATGAAAAACTGATTATAATAATATATAACATATAAATATTCTTCAAACTTACAACATCACTATATTACATATAACATGAAATATAGTACACTTTGATACAGGATAGTTTTGAAGATAAATCTAGTTAATACGCAAGTTGTTCAGCAAAGGAAATAAAGACACGTAATTCATAAGTCCAGAAACAAGTCATGCATTCTGGTTTTACTAAGACGACTTCCCATCCTTGGTCTTGTGGAAAATAACCGTTATGACCATTGGCTAGGCAGCATGTTGTAATGTCGTCAAAAGGACGAGGGTTTCATAGTGTCCAACAGCCCCGTAATAATCTAAAAACCTTGTTTCTCACCCCAACTACTGAATCCGTCACTTGTGGGAAGGTTTTATTTAAAAGTTGAAATCCGATGTTCTTTTTCTAACTTTGGTAAGAAGCGAACATCACTAACCCGTAAGTATAACACGGTCGAAGTCCAAACTCACTAATGTATCCTAACAAACTCGATAAGACACACTTATGGAAATTTCTGGTTCTCTAAGACCAACGCTCGGATACCAACTGAAATGTCCCGTTCATATTGATTATAAACGTTCCATATTAATTAATTTCGTCGCGAGGTTTTGACCTCTATATGAGACGTTTTTCAAAGACTGCATTCATTTTTAAAACAATCATAACCTTTATTTTATCGATAAAGGTTTAAAAAGCATTACGTAGATTATCAAATAATGATAATCTAAAATATACCGTTTACACACGACCATTACATAATGGTTTACAATAAGAGTATATTACATCAAAAATAAGTTTCTTGAATGCAGTTTTTACATAATATCATACAAGTATGGACTCCAAATCTTATCCTTATTTTTAGTATGCAACAGCGGAAGCTCTTAATAATCACCTAAGAATAAACATGCTTAAAACGTCAACAAAAATGTTGGTGAATTATGGGTTTAACCTATATATTATCAAATCATAATAATAGACCACAAGATTTCATATTTCAATACATCCCATACATAGAGATAAAAATCATTCATACGGTGAACACCTGGTAACCGACATTAACAAGATGCATATAGAATATCCCCATCATTCCGGGACACCCATCGGACATGATAAAATCGAAGTACTAAAGCATTCCAAATTCCAGAATGGGGCTTGTTGGGCCCGATAGATCTATCTTTAGGATTCGCGTCAATTTGGGGGTCTGTTCCCAAATTCTTAGGCTACCAAGCTAAAAAGGGGCATATTCAGCTTCGATCATTCACTCATATAAAGTAGTTTCATTTACTTGTGTCTATTTCATAAAATATTTATAAAATTACATGTATTCTCATCCCAAAATATTAGATTTTAAAAGTGGGACTATAACTCACTTTCACAGATTTTTACTTCGTCGGGAAGTAAGACCTGGCCACTGGTCGATTCACGAACCTATAATAAATATGTACATATATATCAAAGTATGTTCAAAATATATTTACAACATTTTTAATACATTTTACTGTTTTAAGTTTATTAAGTCAGCTGTCCTCGTTAGTAACCTACAACTAGTTGTCCACAGTTAGATGTACAGAAATAAATCGATATATATTATCTTGAATCAATCTACGACCCAGTGTATACACGTCTCAGGCTAGATCACAACTCAAAGTATATATATTTTGGAATCAACCTCAACCCTGTATAGCTAACTCCAACATTACTGTATATAGAGTGTCTATGGTTGTTCCAAATAACATATATACATGGATCGATAAGATATGTCAAAACATTTACATACGTGTCTATGGTATCCCAAGATTACATAATATATTAGAATACATGTATAATACAATATGAGTTAGCTAGGATATGATTAATATAGATTTGTTACCAATTTTCACGTAGCTACAACAAGCAAAAATATCCAATCTTGTTTTACCCATAACTTCTTCGTTTTAAATCCGTTTCGAGTGAATCCAATTGCTATGGTTTCATATTGAACTTAAGTTTATGAATCTATACAGAAAAAGTATAATTTTATAGTCGGAAATACAGGTTACAAGTCATTTTTGTAAAGGTAGTCATTTCAGTCGAAAGAACGACGTCTAGATGACCATTTTGGAAAACATACTTCCACTTTGTGTTTAACCATGATTTTTGGATATAGTTTCATGTTCATAAGAAAAATAATTTTCTCAGAAGAACAACTTTTAAATCAAAGTTTAACATAGTTTTTAATTAACTAACCCAAAACAGCCCGCGGTGTTACTACGACGGCGTATATCCAGTTTTACGGTGTTTTTTGTGTTTTTTGATTTTAAATCATTAAGTTAGCATATCATATAGATATATAACATGTATCTAGTTGATTTTAAAAGTAAATTTAGAAGGATTAACTTTATTTGCGAACAAGTTTAGAATTAACTAAACTATATTCTAGTGATTACATGTTTAAATCTTCGAATAAGATAGTTTTATATGTATGAATCGAATGATGTTATGAACATTATTACTACCTTAATTTTAGTAGGTAAACCAACTGGAAATGAGAAAAATAGATCTAGCTTCAAAGGATCCTTGGATGGCTTGAAATTTCTTGAAGCAGAATCATGACACGAAAACAAGTTCAAGTTAGATTTCCACTCGAAATAAGATTGTTATAGTTATAGAAATTGAATCAAAGTTTGAATATGAGTATTACCTTTTATTATAAAGATATCTTACTATAAATAAGAAAGATTTCTTGAGGTTGGATGATCACTTTACAAGATTGGAAGTAAGCTAGCAAACTTGGAAAGATTCTTGATTTTATGAAACTAGAACTTATAGAATTTATGAAGAACACTTAGAACTTGAAAATAGAACTTGAGAGAGATAAATTAGATGAAGAAAATTGAAGAATGAAAGTGTTTGTAGGTGTTTTTGGTCGTTGGTATATGGATTAGATATAAAGGATGTGTAATTTTGTTTACTTGTAAATAAGTCATGAATGATTACTAATATTATTGTAATTTTATGAGATATTTCATGCTAGTTGCCAAATGATGGTTCCCACATGTGTTAGGTGACTCACATGGACTGCTAAGAGTTGATCATTGGAGTGTATATACCAATAGTACATACATCTAAAAGCTGTGTATTGTACGAGTACGAATACGGGTGCATACGAGTAGAATTGTTGATGAAACTGAACGAGGATGTAATTGTAAGAATTTTTGTTAAGTAGAAGTATTTTGATAAGTGTATTGAAGTCTTTCAAAAGTGTATGAATACATATTAAAATACTACATGTATATACATTTTAACTGAGTCGTTAAGTCATCGTTAGTCGTTACATGTAAATGTTGTTTTGAATCCTTTAGGCTAACGATCTTGTTAAATATTGTTAACCCATTGTTTATTATATCTAAAGAGATGTTAAATTATTACATTATCATGATATTATGATATATTAATATATCTTAGTATGATATATATACAGTTAAATGTTGTTACAACGATAATCGTTACATATATGTCTCGTTTCAAAATCATTAAGTTAGTAGTCTTATTTTTACATATGTAGTTCATTGTTAATACACTTAATGACATGTTTACTTATCATTTATCATGATTAAACATAGTGTATCAATATCTTAATATGATTCATATGTATTTAGTAAGACGTTGTTATAACGATAATCGTTATATATATCGTTTCGAGTTTCTTAATTCAATAAACTCAATTTTATGTATATAACTCATTGTTAAAATACCTAATGAGATACTTACTTATCATAATATCATGTTAACTATATATATAATCATATATATGTCATCATATAGTTTTTACAAGTTTTAACGTTCGTGAATCACCGGTCAACTTGGGTGGTCAATTGTCTATATGAAACCTATTTCAATTAATCAAGTCTTAACAAGTTTGATTGCTTAACATGTTGGAAACACTTAATCATGTAAATAACAATTTCATTTAATATATATAAACATGGAAAAGTTCGGGTCACTACAACTTATGCCTCTCGGCAATTAATGGAACACGAAACGAGATATCCGACTCACGATCTTGAGTTGGCGGCGGTTGTTCATGCGTTGAAAATTTGGCGCCATTACTTGTATGGTGTCAAGTGTACGATTTATTCGGATCACAAGAGTTTGAAACATCTTTTTGATCAAAGAGATTTGAATTATCGTCAACGTAGATGGATGGATGTGGTGAAAGACTACGATTGTGAAATACTTTATCATCCGGGTAAGGTGAATGTGGTCGCGGATGCATTAAGTCGAAAGAGTCAACATCGGGCGATACGAGTTGGATCGTTACGTATGATTATTACTAACGATTTTCTTGAAAAACTTGGTGTGATTCAAATTGAAGCTTACGTTCACAACAAGCATGCAGAATGAATTATGGGGCAATCAGAGTTCATTACTATGGGTTCGCGTGGTTTGTTGTCTTTTCAAGGAAGAGTGTGGGTGCCTAAGATGGGGGATTATCGACGAGTGCTACTTGATGAAGCACATAAGTCAAAGTATTCTGTTCATTCGGGCTCGGCGAAAATGTATCTCGATTTGAGAAAGGATTAGTGGTGGCCGGGCATGAAACGTGATGTTGTTAAGTATGTTGAGCAATGTGTCACGTGTTTGCAAGTTAAAGCCGAACACCAAAAGCCGTATGGTAAATTACAACCGTTAGAAATCCCGAAGTGGAAATGGAAGCACATTACCATGGATTTCATCACAAAGTTACCTAAAACGGCGAGAACCCAATTCGATTCGATTTGGGTGATAGTTGATCGATTGACGAAGAGTGCTTTGTTTCTTCCCATTCGGGAAGCGATATCATCGGAGACTTTGGCTAAGTTGTTTATCAAGGAAGTGATAGCGAGACACGGGGTTCCTATATCTATTATTTCGGATCGAGATACCCGTTTCACATCTCGGTTTTGGGAAAAGTTTCATGAAGATATGGTCACACAATTGAAATTGAGCACGGCGTATCATCCTCAAACGGACGGTCAAACCGAACGTACTAATCAAACTTTGGAGGATATGTTACGGGCGTGTATTATTGATTTCGGTGGTAGTTGGGACGAGCACTTACCTTTGGTGGAATTCTCGTACAATAATAGTTATCATACTAGTATCGGGATGCCACCTTACGAGATGCTTTATGGGCGGAGGTGCCGACCTCTGATTTGTTGGGGTGAAGTTGGTCAAAAAGAAATCGGGAGTACCGATTTGGTCTTAGAAATGAATAGTAAGATTGATATGATTCGGGATCATTTGAAAAAGGCGCAAGATAGACAAAAGTCGTATACTGACAAGCATAGATGAATGATCGAATTTCAAGAAGGTGACATGGTGATGCTTAAGGTTTCGCCATGAAAAGGTATTATTCGGTTTCAAAAACGGGAAAAGTTAGCTCCTCGGTTTATTGGTCCTTTTAAAATTTTAGCTCGTATTGGTGAAGTAGCGTATCGTTTGGAATTACCCGAAGAGCTTGCGGGGGTCCATAATACATTTCATGTTTCCCATCTCCGTAAGTGTCTTGCGGATGATTCATCATGGGTGCCATTAGACGAGATTGAGCTAAACAATAAGTTAGAATATATTGAGGAGCCGATTGCCATACTCGATGAGAAGGTCAAACGGTTGAGAAATAAAGAAGTGAGAACTTATAAAGTTCAATGGCGTCATAGTATTGGTTCCGAGTTTACTTGGGAGCCCGAAGAGTTTGTGTTAGTGTATCTTCCCTCTTGTCATGCGGCTTGGATCGCGAGGACGCGCTCCAATTCAAGTGGGGGAGAGTTGTAAGACCCTAATAATAATTGTACAGCAGTGTAATTATGGTACATGAAGTGTGGGTGACTTTGTATATTAAAACAGAGGTCAGAGAGCGATCTAGGCTGGGTGCGCTCACCGCACACATAGGGGTGCGCCTGGCGCACTCCTCACTGTAGCCGGGTTCTGCTTATTTTAATTAGATATTTTGATGAGCTTTTTAGTAATTTCACTTGTGGACGAGTTTGAGGCCAGTAGGTCAGATCTTGGGATGTCATTCACTCCATTTCCAACAACCTCATCCTATCCACTTCAATTTTAGAGAGAGAGTGTGTGATGACCCGAAAATTTCTGACCAAATTTAAACTTAATCTTTAATGTTTCCGACACGATAAGCAAAGTCTATGAAGTTGAATCTCAAAATTTTAGAACTGTTTCATGTATTTAATTACATTTAACTGCTCTCGACGATTCATGAACAATTATATGTATGTATGTATGTGTATATATATATATATATATATATATGCAAGTAAAAACGACTTTCCTACAGTAAAACACTATTTGCTACAGTAAAAATGACTTTGCTACATTAAACACTATTTGCTACAGTAAACACTATTTGCTACAGTGAAACCGTACTTTGCTACAGTGAAAAACGACTTTGCTACAGTAAAACACTATTTGCTACAGTAAAGCGCTATTTGATATCGACGAACTAGCAAACAAAAACGGATAAGGCGGCCATGCGATCGCATGGCAAAAACACTGAAAACTCATGCGATCGCATGAGGTACTGTAGCAGGCCACATACTATAAAAGCTCGATCTGGTCTCCACATACTATTATTATTTATTATATTATTATTATTATTATTATTATTATTATTATTATTATTATTATTATTATTATTATTATTATTATTATTAAGATTAATATATTATTATTAATCTTATTATAATATTATTATTAGTAGTATATATACATAAAATACTACGACGAGGTTATGAGCGTGTCACCTTCAAAATGGGTTTTTGAGCGGGATAGAGCTAAAGAAATTATGGGTTATTGCCAAGGAGGTTATGGGTAATGTTCGAGGGTATATTTGTGAATCAAATCTAGTGTTTTTCATCTTCGTTGCGTCTACATACTTTCCTGCAATATTGAATCACAATATTGATACGTGAGCATTCATATCTTATCTTTTATATATTAAATGTGTATCCATGTCTAGTGCTCGAGTATATATATTTATATATGCTTGTATGCTAAATTTCGTCGTTAAATAGTTTATAATGAATCACGAATTAAATACATATATTACTGGTAAAAGGTATATGATATACATGTTTTTGGAAAGCTGGCTAAAAATCAATAACATTTCATTTAGATATCGAATAATTTCGATGAACGGATTAAAAGATATGATCAATTGAATTATGATTGACGTTAATTGAAATTGCTTTTGAATCTGCAATTAAGATTTAAACAACTCGTTTGTAAGATTGATAAATTGGATTTTTGAATATTACCAACCGAGTAAATGAATCCTTATATAAGGTACGTCTCGTTTTGTTAAACTATTTTCAAAATTGACTTTTTGAAACGACTTTGGATAACTTTTGTATGTCGATCTCGAGCATTAGGATTGTGATACACTATGACCTGACCTAGCTTGATAGACTATTATTGACCAACATATGTTCTCTAGGTTGAGATCTACGGTTATTTGGTATTCCAAGTTTCGGTCACATTTCGGTGAACGACTTTATGTACTGCTAAGGTGAGTTTCATTGATCCCTTTTTAATTGCTTTTGTAATATATTTTTGGGCTGAGAATACATGCACTTTATTTTAAACGCAATGGATACAAGTACATATTAAATTCTACACTGAGTTTGAACCGAAAATCCCTTAGCTTTGGTAACTAGTAACTGCCAGTTATAAGAACTGGTGGGCGCGAGTAGTAGTATATGGATCCATAGGGCTTGATATCCCCATCCGAGCTAGAGCACTAGCCTTTTAACGGACGTATACTATTTTAGAAACGTACACGTTGGTTTGCGTGTATTATTAACATGATTATACAAAGGGTACAAATTATATATACGTTAAGTTTAGTTACCAGGGTGCTCAATTTCGTAGAATATTTTGATAAACGTTTCTGGATGAAACAACTGAAATCTTGTGATCCACCTTTATGTACAGATTATGCAAAACATTAAAACTATAAACTCACCAACCTTTGTGTTGACACTTGTTAGCATGTTTATTCTCAGGTTCCCTAGAAGTCTTCCGCTGTTTGCTTATATGTTAGACAAGCTATGTGCATGGAGTCTTACATGGCATATTTTTCAAGAAAACGTTGCATTCACCAAATCATCACCATGTATCTTATTTTGACTGCATTGTCAATGGAAGTACTATTGTAAACTATTATTTACGGTGATTGTCTATATGTAGAAATCATCAGATGTCGAAAACCTTTGATTTAAATATTCATTTATGGTGTGCCTTTTCAAAAGAATGCAATGTTTACAAAACGTATCATATAGAGGTCAAATACCTCGCAATGAAATCGATGAATGACGTGTTCGTTCATATGGATTTGGAGCGATCATCACAGAGAGTGAGATTCTTGTGTGAGAAAGCTCAAGCAAAGGAAAAAGGAGCTAGTTTTGAGTCTTAGCTCGAGTTATAAAGTTGTTCATCTCCTCACTAGCTACGTTTTGGTTGTAGTGGTACGTTCTAACTTTAATTTCCTTACTTTGATTTTGTGTAAGGGTTAGGGTTTGGGTAAATGGTGAACATAAAACCCATGTTTGGCGATTTTGGGTGTTCTTGGGTAAGATTGAGTCAGGTAGACTCAATAGTAACTAACCTAGGGTTTTAAAGTATTAATTGGGTTGTATGAACATAAATTGGTTAGCAATTACTAGCATACCTAAATGTTTAGTAAATGAGTGTTAGGAGGGTTTGTGGAAGACTCGAAATGGGTGTGTTGATATTAAAGTGATTAAATGAGTAATTGTTGACCTAGTTGGGCAAGATGGGTGTGAAATGTCATAAGTTTGGGTAAGACGGTGTTGTTAGACCTTAATCACTAGCTTTTAGTGATTGATGATGGGTCTTGACCTTAAATGACGGTTTTGGTAAATGGGTCATTTAATGAAATTAAGTCATTGAATGCACATGTGTAAATTGTTGGCATTTAGTCCAACTAGTTTGTGTGTTAATGGAGTACTTATTATATTAGGTACTTTGCTTTGAAGCTTGCGGAGTTATAAAATCGTCACCAAATTGTTAAGGTGAGTGGAGTAATTATACATGTATGTATATGGTGTATTTATTTGTATGCTATGGTATGACCCACGGAGCCGGGAGTGCCATAGTATGTGTGAGTGTACTATGATGTGAACCACGGAGCCGGTAGCATCATGGTGCACGTGTTAAGATGTGAACCACGGAGCCGGTAGCATCAAAGTGTGAACCACGGAGCCGGTAGCACTATAAAAATTAGGTGTGAACCACGGAGCCGGTAGCACCGAAGTGTGAACCACGGAGCCGGTAGCACCATAAAAGAGTATGACTCGAATGCGTAGTGACATGAACCACAGAGCCGGTAGCGTCATAGCATTACGTATGGTGTGAACCACGGAGCCGGTAGCACCATGACGTGTGTATGGTTAACCATATAGCTTGTGTATGTGTTGTTGTATAGCATAAGATATTATTTTGGTGAATATGCTATTGATTATGCTAGTTGCGGTATTTGAAGGTTATTAGCTTATACTCGGAGTTTGTATGCTAATTGTTATTACTAGCGAGTATTACGGTGTATGTAAGTGTATGCAAGTAGCTATATTATATATGTATATGTATAATTATTACATTCACTAAGCTTTGCTTACCCTCTCGTTGTTTATCTTTTTATAGGCTCTGGCGTTGACAAGGGTAAGGGCATTCGATTAGATTAGAGATCCCGCTTGTTATTTAGGGGACGCTTTTAGGATGTGAAAGCTTTTGGAGTTTGACCGATACTTGGGTAGTTTAACCCCAAACACCATGCTCATAGTGTCGTTTGGAAATTAAACTAATGTGGTCGAAACTCATGATTTGTACGAAACTCGTAAAACGGCCGATGTGGGCCCCATTTTGTAAAACTCATTTTTATGTTTGAATCGTATGAGTTTTTCATATTAGAACATGTTGTGAAAAGCGTTTCGTCTAATTATGTCAGAAAGTGAGAGATCTTTATTTGAAAATTTGCAAAACCGGACAGAACTGAATTGGGGTCTGTGTGCGCCGCGCACCCTGTGGTGGTGAGCGTGGCGCACTCCACTGTTATAAAAAAAAAAAAATTTCTTTCGCACGTTCGGATGGTTACTGGATTGGGTTGTTATAGAAGATTTATATAGGAAACTAGAGTCTAAAGAGGGACCCAATGACATATATAGAATAGCTAAAGCTAGGGAACGAAGAGGTTGGGACTTAGTTGTGAAGACCCGTCCTAATCCATCCGGACAACGTCCATATCGATTATAAACGATTCACAACAGTTGATTACATCGCGAGGTACTTGACCTCTATATGATACATTTTACAAACATTGCATTCGTTTTTGAAAAGACAATCTTTCATTTTATCAAAAGTTGAAGACAGGCATACCATTTCATAATATAACTAACTATAATTGGCTTAATAATAATCTTGATGAACGCAACGACTCGAATGCAACGTCTTTTAAAATATGTCATGAATGACTCCAAGTAATATCCCTAAAATGAGCAAATGCACAGCGGAAGATTTCTTTCGTACCTGAGAATAAACATGCTTTAAAGTGTCAACCAAAAGGTTGGTGAGTTCATTAGTTTATCATAAACAATCATTTCATAATTTTAATAGACCACAAGATTTTCATTCTTCATAAATATACGTCTCATGCATAGAGACAAAAATATCATTCATATGGATTGAACACCTGGTAACCGACATTCACAATATACATATAAGAATATCCCCATCATTCCGGGATCCTCCATCGGACATGATATAAATTTCGAATTACTAAACCATCCGGTACTTTGGATGGGGCTTGTTGGGCCCGATAGATCTATCTTTAGAGTTCGCGTCAATTAGGGTGTCTGTTCCCTAATTCTTAGATTACCAGACTTAATATAAGGGGCATATTCGATTTCGATAATTCAACCATAGAGTGTAGTTTCGATTACTTGTGTCTATTTCGTAAAACAGTTATAAAAGTTTCGCATGTATTCTCAGCCCCAAAATGTATATAAAAAGGGAATAATGAAACTCACACTACTGTATTTTGTAGTAAAAATACATGACGACATTGAACAACTGAACGATGCAGGGTTGGCCTTGGATTCACGAACCTATATTATTTTTATATATATTAAAACATATACTCGTAATCGAATAAATCTATTTATTAGTAATAATGTATTTGTTATATTAATACTTTATAAGTTTTATTATTTATTTATATATTTTCATTTTTTTATATATATAGAAATTTTATTAAGTTATGTAATTTGAATATATTTGTACATATGTAATCTTTATTTTATACTTATAATCTTAATAATATCTTTAAAACCTTTATTTTCAAAATCACAATAATATTAATGATATTGATAATACTAATAATAATAATAATTATTATAATGTTAAAAATGTTACTTTTAATGATACTTTTAGTTTTAACAAAAACGAAATGTTTGAAAATTAATGTTACTTTTAGTAGTAATGGTATTACTAATAATACTAATATTGATAATAATAATATCTACAATAATGATAATAATAATAACATTAGTAATACACATAATACTTGTAATTATGATATTATTAAGAATTACTATAATACTAATGATAACAATAGTAATAATAATCATAGTAATAATAATAATCATTATAGTAATAATAATAATGATAATGATAATGATAATAACAATGATACTCCTACTCATAATAATAATAATAATAATAATAATAATAATAATAATAATAATAATAATAATAATAATAATAATAATAATAATAATAATAATAATAATAATAATAATAATAATAATAATAATAATAATAATAATAATAATAATAATAATACATATTTGTAATAATCATAACATACTAATAATTATAATACTTGTAATATTTATAATAAATGAATAATAATAACAATAATAATAATAATAACTTAACAATGAAAAACTACCTCAAAGTGATAAAAAAAATGCCACCAGCAGGTCTCGAACCTGAGACCTCACGTTTCCATAGCAAGCACCCAAACCACTTAAGCATTTCTGTTTTTCTGATTTACTAGTTCTTGCTTATTTATTATACCCGTATTATTATTTATTTCTTCATCTCCTTCCCTTTTCAACTGAAATCGATCAGGGAATAATTTCCTTTTAACAACAACACTTCTTTTGGTTTTAAGATTTGTAATTGAAACATACAACAATCATATGATGAATCCTTTTGTTTTTTTTTTTGTTTTTTTAAAAAATTATAGAAAAGGCCGGCTGTGTCGCGACCTTCTTAAAGAAAAAAAAAATGGATTTTCGAATTTGAGCAAGAATTAGACTATATTTATAACATGAAATAGTTTACTAATCACGTATAGAAACTATTGGAATCGTAAATTAAACTTGAAACATAAACTTGGATTCGAATTTCTTCAAGAACACTTCGGTTGACTTTTTTTTAATAAACTTTGACTTTGAAATTTGAAATCAAACGAACGAATTAAAGCGTGAAAACTTACAGATAGATCAAATATACGATTCCTAACACATCTGCGTTATTAGATTTGATGTTTGATTCGAATATTGAGTTATGGTTTAAAATGGTTTGCGAATAGAAAACTTGGTTTGCTTCTGGGAGTTTTCTTTTTTTTTTTCTTTTTTTTTTTAACGAATGGCATCCAATTGAATAAGGTACCAGTGATTGATTTAAGTGATAACAATAATTTAACACAAGTTGTTTTGTTGTGTTGTTGGAAGTCGACCAGTGTTCACGAGCAAGGAAAAGTAATGAAAAAAAAACAAAATTTTACTAAAGTAGATAGTTACAGCGCATGTGTTTTTTTTATATATTTTATAAATAATAATGATAATTAATAAATATACTAATAACTAATAATAAAAATAATACTATTCTTATTAATGATACTAATAATAGTATTAATATTAATTACAATAATTAATATTTTACTATTAATTATAATAGTAATGACATCAATAATGATGATAATAATATTACTACTGATGTAACAAATCAAATGTATTAAATTTCATATAGATATAATATTATTATTAATACTAATATTAATATTAATATTAATATTACTATTTATAATAGTAATAAAAGTAATAATATTAATATAACAGCTATATTTTAACTTGTGTTATTTAATAGTCATAAATAATATGATAATCTTCATTGAATATTTATTAATTATAAATTTTATATATATATATATATATATATATATATATATATATATATATATATATATATATATATATATATATATATTACAATATACATATAATAATAATTATTCATAGAAGTCATATATATAGATTCATTTTAGATTTACACTCTATTATTTTATATATCATTTTACATATTTAATTCCAAAGATTGATTTGTATTTTTATTATTTCAATTTATTATATAAACTTATATTTATACATATTTATTAACAACAGTTGTTCGTGAATCGTCGGGAATAGTCGAGGGTAATTGCATACATGATAATAGTTACAAAAATTTTGAGACTCAACATTACAGACTTTGCTTATCGTGTCGAAACCATATAAGATTCAAGTTTAAATTTGGTCGGAAATTCCCGGGTCATCACAGTACCTACCCGTTAAAGAAATTTCGTCCCGAAATTTGAGTGAGGTCGTCATGGCTAACAATAAATATGTTTTCCTGACGAATATGAGCTGATAAATAGAGTTTTATCATTATTGAATAATACAGATATAATAATTCGATTATTCGAAGAGTAAGAATGAAGCTATCACCAAAAAGTGAAATAGGAAAGTAAAGGTTCATCTTAACTTTTGACAGAGTCAGTGTTGAATTCCGGAATTCAAGGGATTTAAAGAAAATCTTCGAAATCTAAAAGATTTGATTCTTCGGCGAATAAGAAAATTAAGATCTCTATAATTAAATACTGTGATCTGTCTTGATTACTCTGTCTGATATTTTCTTTATAACTTTACCTTTTTCCGTTCCATTTGTTTTCACCGCTTCTATACTCAATTCCCAAATTCAAAAGATTTATGAAAATGCTTAACCCTGTTCTGACCCTTGTTCTTATTCTAACTATCGCAATGATCGTTCTTCTTTTCCAACTCCCCCCTGAAGAATCTGTTTATTTCTATTATGCTCTAGGGATTTTTGTATTTATAATCCTCCCGTGTCTTTATATTGCTATACGTACTGATATCCATGGTTTGTAATTTCGGTGTTGTCATTGGGCTTTATATTTTCTCTTATATTTTGGATCTCTTTGCCTTTTTATTATCCTCTCGACTTCTATTAAAGCGAGCAACGGTCCAGAATTCATAGATATGAATTTCGAAATGAACATAGTTAATGTTCTAAGAAGGGAATGGTAATGGCACGATTTTTGATTTGTTAAATTACCAGAATACCCTGGAAAAGACCGAATTATCAAGAAATATTTTCTTGATATTTTAGAGGTTTAAATAGAATACAAGAGTCGTGTAATATGGCACATGATGACGTTATGATCTGTGAATCATCATGTTCCATTTAGAAACTCAGCATGACTTACTGTAATATAATCACGTTGATCAAGTGTCATTATATTATACTAACTCATGCACCAGTTCCCAACATTACTTCAAAAACATTCATATTTTAAGCTCGAAAGTTTACAGAATATAGAAACTAACAGTTTCTATATGATGTAACACTGATAGCACGAAGAGATTAATGATTTCAGATAAAATAGTTATGAAAACATCTTTAGAAATATGGAGGATATTTATTATGAAAGATACGATAGTATCTCGGAATATCTAAGATCAGATGATGATGGAAACTATTGTCCCCAAGGGTTTAGAGTAAAGTGCAAGATATTCGCTAAAGACTTTAGCAGGCATTGAATCATTTGGATTCTTTGAAGTCAAACTTAATTTTTTTTTTTTTTTTGCGATTTGTCCACGGCTTCCTTCATAGTTTCGCATAATCTGCTTTTCGGTACTAAATTTTCTATTGAATGTTTCCAATATAATGATACACAGGAAGCACGAAGAGGTATATAATTTCGGACGAGAATATTTATGAAAATATCCTCAGAAATATCGAAGATATTGATGATGATATTTTGGAATTTCTAAGTTCGATGGTTGACGGAGAAAGATTTTCCGCAAGATTTTAACATGACTTTGGAGCAAGATATTCTCTAAAATAATTTCAACGGATCCAGAATTATCTGGATTCTTTGAATATAGGGTATGGTACTTGTATTTGTCCTTGGTCTCCTTCATGGTTAACTCTATCCGTTTTCCAGTTCCAACGTTTCTGAGCTTTTCCAACATATTATTCTTTATCATCAAACATTCGATGATTAAGGTCGTTTACGGTTGTCTATGGTTTCTGCTGCTTCATTCAGCTTTTTCAACATTCAGAGTATTGATTTGTGACTGAGTGTTTTTCAGAATTTCAGAATGAGAGATCATAACTCTAAGAGATAAATGTCATACATATAACTGTTGATGTAGATACGTTGTGAGTTTTGATTGCTGATTCCTGGTAATTGTTATGGTGGTTCTCGTTACAAGATGCGGTTAAGTACTTGACGAGACTTCAATAGATAAATATAGTGATTTGTCAGAGGGATTTAAACTAAGGAGCGACAAGGTTGCTGGTACATTTGCTGATAATATAGTAGAATATGAAAGGTTCTCCGGTAATAATAAAAGAGCACGCATATATATCAAGGTTATAATAAAGTTGTTTTGAACGAAAAATCGAAGTTGTCTTGCTAGAGCTGTGACAAAGTTCGCTACTTTGAAAAGGGATTGTAAAGTTATTTTCGGTAATAATAACGCTAAAGGAATTAGCACAGCTACGCGTTAAACGTTTACTCAGTTTTCGAGAGTTTCCAGGTGCATAACTATATGCATAAACCTTTCCTTTCGTAGATGAAGTGCGGTTGATTCATCCTATCGATTGAGGTGTTTTCAAGAATCATGAAAGGTTTGAACGCAGATTGTAATCGTCAAGATACAGATGAGGTTTAAGATGAGATCAAGTGGCAAACTTGAAGATATGTTTAGTTTCATATGTTATAATCAATATTTTAATTCATTTTAATTATCCAATGTCGACAGTCCATATTTGATAGTCCATAATTAATAGTCCGATAATACATATATAGCTTAATATATAATATCTGAATTAATTAATACGTATCGGGACCCGTGTACATGTCTCAGACTCGATCACAACTCAAAGTATATATATTATTATAGAATCAACCTTAACCCTGTATAGAGAAATCGATCATTACTGCATATAGAGTGTCTATGGTGATTCCAAATAATATATATAGATGCATCGATATGATATGTCAAAACCTTGTATACGTGTCCCGATATTTAAAGTGCGTAAAATAAATAACAGGAATTAAATAACGATAACTAAAGTGCGTAAAGTAAATAACAGAAATTAGATGACAATAAATAAAATTGCGGGAATGTAAATTGCGATAATTAAATTGCAATAAATAAAATGCGATAAATAGAATGTAATCGGTTAGCTAGGAACAGTTAGCTGGAACAGTTAGCATGGTTTCTTAACAAAATTCCATATTGTTAATTAGTCTGTTTCTAATCAATTTTTATTGTGTCCATTATTTCTTCATTATGCCACTTGTTGGATTCTGGTAAGTAAAAATCCAAATATGAAATTGAATTTGAATGAAAATGGTTATTCTGTGGTGAACGGATTCGTATATCGATAGATGTAGGTAGGATGGTAATCGACCGTTGAATCAGATTCGAAGACTGTACAATGTAACTTATTAATGTGAAATCTTAAATATTTCTAGGGTATTACCTACCCGTTAAAATATTTTTACCATTAACAGTTTGTACGAAATAATTTTTAATCACAATCTTTATGAAAATATATTTACATATATATTTTCTTCAGATGTAATTATGGATTTAATGAGTCAATGTGATATTAAACTCATCAGATTTACGATTAGAACTATGATACATAATCTCTAAAACATTAGAGTTTACATAATCGTCATGTCGAACGAAGATAATTGATGTAGAACGATACGTAGAACGATGATCATGCTTGAGGTACAAAATGAGATGTTGAGGCGTGTGATGTTTGAACTTGGGTTGTTGGTGGTACTGGTGCTGTTACTGATGGTACTGTTGGTGCCGGTGATGTTGCTGAAGCTGGTAAATTTTGCACCATATTTTCCAAAGCTATAACTTAGGCGCGAAGCTCGTTGACTTCTTCCATTACTCCAGGATGATTGTCGGTCGGAACGAGCGGATGAATAAGATCCAGAATTTGAGATAGTATATAATCATGGCGAGATATCCAGAGAATGAGGGTGAAAATGGTGTTTCGAACTGGTTCGCTGATAAGTGCTTCAGGTTCATCGCCAAGAGGTAAATTCAGTTGGTGAAAAGGATCGTCTTCTTCGCGTCTCCATTGATTAAGTCGACTACGAACCCAGTAAATGAATTGGGGATGGCTGATTGATTGATTCATTCTGGTGACACCGCTTTCGGAGCTTAGGTGAAACTCCATATCGGAATAGCTGTCGGAATCCGAGGAATTCAAACTGGTTGAGGGATTCATCTCGTATCGGATGAAGGATTTTTTTGATAAGGAATAGATTATAGGATGTAGATTAGTACTCTGCAATACGTGATTTACATATGCATATATAATACTAAAATTCCATAAGTTACGGAGGAATCTACGGAAGCTGTCAGGCAAAGGTAACAATAATAGATACGCTAATATATGAATTTATCTATACACTGTCTATGCAAAAGAGGCAGTAAGACATGTCTAGACTAAGAATAATAAGTAGGTAATTTTCTAAAGATGATAAGCAGATGATTTCCGACTAGAAATGATAAGCAAAACTTTTGACATGTTGACACGGTCGAAGTCCAGACTCACTAATGCATCCTAACGACTTATCAGTTATACACACTAATGCAGACCTGGTTCGCTAAGACCACCGCTCTGATACCAACTGTGAAGACCCGTCCTAATCCATCCGGACAACGTCCATATCGATTATAAACGATTCACAACAGTTGATTACATCGCGAGGTACTTGACCTCTATATGATACATTTTACAAACATTGCATTCGTTTTTGAAAAGACAATCTTTCATTTTATCAAAAGTTGAAGACAGGCATACCATTTCATAATATAACTAACTATAATTGGCTTAATAATAATCTTGATGAACGCAACGACTCGAATGCAACGTCTTTTAAAATATGTCATGAATGACTCCAAGTAATATCCCTAAAATGAGCAAATGCACAGCGGAAGATTTCTTTCGTACCTGAGAATAAACATGCTTTAAAGTGTCAACCAAAAGGTTGGTGAGTTCATTAGTTTATCATAAACAATCATTTCATAATTTTAATAGACCACAAGATTTTCATTCTTCATAAATATACGTCCCATGCATAGAGACAAAAATATCATTCATATGGATTGAACACCTGGTAACCGACATTCACAATATACATATAAGAATATCCCCATCATTCCGGGATCCTCCATCGGACATGATATAAATTTCGAATTACTAAACCATCTGGTACTTTGGATGGGGCTTGTTGGGCCAGATAGATCTATCTTTAGAGTTCGCATCATTTAGGGTGTCTGTTCCCTAATTCTTAGATTACCAGACTTAATATAAGGGGCATATTCGATTTCGATTATTCAACCATAGAGTGTAGTTTCGATTACTTGTGTCTATTTCGTAAAACAGTTATAAAAGTTTCGCATGTATTCTCAGCCCCAAAATGTATATAAAAAGGGAATAATGAAACTCACACCACTGTATTTTGTAGTAAAAATACATGACGACATTGAACAACTGAACGATGCAGGGTTGGCCTCGGATTCACGAACCTATATTATTTGTATATATATTAAAACATATACTCGTAATCGAATAAATCTATTTATTAGTAATAATGTATTTGTTATATTAATACTTTATAAGTTTTATTATTTATTTATATATTTTCATTTTTATATATATATATATATATATATAGAAATTTTATTAAGTTATGTAATTTGAATATATTTGTACATATGTAATCTTTATTTTATACTTATAATCTTAATAATATCTTTAAAACCTTTATTTTCAAAATCACAATAATATTAATGATATTGATAATACTAATAATAATAATAATAATTATAATGTTAAAAATGTTACTTTTAATGATACTTTTAGTTTTAACAAAAACGAAATGTTTGAAAATTAATGTTACTTTTAGTAGTAATGGTATTACTAATAATACTAATATTGATAATAATAATAATATCTACAATAATGATAATAATAATAACATTAGTAATACACATAATACTTGTAATTATGATATTATTAAGAATTACTATAATACTAACGATAACAATAGTAATAATAATCATAGTAATAATAATAATCATTATAGTAATAATAATAATGATAATGATAATGATAATAACAATGATACTCCTACTCATAATAATAATAATAATAATAATAATAATAATAATAATAATAATAATAATAATAATAATAATACATATTTGTAATAATCATAACATACTAATAATTATAATACTTGTAATATTTATAATAAATGAATAATAATAATAATAACAATAATAATAATAATAATAACTTAACAATGAAAAACTACCTCAAAGTGATAAAAAAAAATGCCACCAGCAGGTCTCGAACCTGAGACCTCACGTTTCCATAGCAAGCACCCAAACCACTTAAGCATTTCTGTTTTTCTGATTTACTAGTTCTTGCTTATTTATTATACCCGTATTATTATTTATTTCTTCATCTCCTTCCCTTTTCAACTGAAATCGATCAGGGAATAATTTCCTTTTAACAACAACACTTCTTTTGGTTTTAAGATTTGTAATTGAAACATACAACAATCATATGATGAATCCTTTTGTTTTTTTTTTTTTTTGTTTTTTTTTTTAAAAAAATTATAGAAAAGGCCTGCTGTGTCGCGACCTTCTTAAAGAAAAAAAAATGGATTTTCGAATTTGAGCAAGAATTAGACTATATTTATAACATGAAATAGTTTACTAATCACGTATAGAAACTATTGGAATCGTAAATTAAACTTGAAACACAAACTTGGATTCGAATTTCTTCAAGAACACTTCGGTTGACTTTTTTTTAATAAACTTTGACTTTAAAATTTGAAATCAAACGAACGAATTAAAGCGTGAAAACTTACAGATAGATCAAATATACGATTCCTAACACATCTGCGTTATTAGATTTGATGTTTGATTCGAATATTGAGTTATGGTTTAAAATGGTTTGCGAATAGAAAACTTGGTTTGCTTCTGGGAGTTTTCTTTTTTTTTTCTTTTTTTTTTTAACGAATGGCATCCAATTGAATAAGGTACCAGTGATTGATTTAAGTGATAACAATAATTTAACACAAGTTGTTTTGTTGTGTTGTTGGAAGTCGACCAGTGTTCACGAGCAAGGAAAAGTAATGAAAAAAAAAAACAAAATTTTACTAAAGTAGATAGTTACAGCGCATGTGTTTTTTTTATATATTTTATAAATAATAATGATAATTAATAAATATACAAATAACTAATAATAAAAATAATACTATTCTTATTAATGATACTAATAATAGTATTAATATTAATTACAATAATTAATATTTTACTATTAATTATAAAAGTAATGACATCAATAATGATGATAATAATATTACTACTGATGTAACAAATCAAATGTATTAAATTTCATATAGATATAATATTATTATTAATACTAATATTAATATTAATATTAATATTAATATTTATAATAGTAATAAAAGTAATAATATTAATATAACAGCTATATTTTAACTTGTGTTATTTAATAGTCATAAATAATATGATAATCTTCATTGAATATTTATTAATTATAAATTATATATATATATATATATATATATATATATATATATATATATATATATATTACAATATACATATAATAATAATTATTCATAGAAGTCATATATATAGATTCATTTTAGATTTACACTCTATTATTTTATATATCATTTTACATATTTAATTCCAAAGATTGATTTGTATTTTTATTATTTCAATTTATTATATAAACTTATATTTATACATATTTATTAACAACAGTTGTTCGTGAATCGTCGGGAATAGTCGAGGGTAATTGCATACATGATAATAGTTACAAAAATTTTGAGACTCAACATTACAGACTTTGCTTATCGTGTCGAAACCATATAAGATTCAAGTTTAAATTTGGTCGAAAATTCCCGGGTCATCACATTAGTTAACGTCAAATATATCAAGGATGAAGCAGGCCAAAGTATAGTGAGAGAAGACCTTATTAGGAATAGATGGGAAGAGAATTTTGCATCTCTTTTCGGTAGGGAAAGGACGGAGCGTGTAACATCCCGCGTTTTTTCGTTAAATTTATTTTTAACACCGTTTTTTTTAAATTAATATCTTCCATTATCTAGATTCGTGTCCTTCGTTAACTAACATTCGTGATATTTCCGTTATTCGATTATAACATCTCCCGGTTATTCTAGCATTTTTAAAATATTCGTTTGGTTAATTCACGCACCCGCTTTGAAACTTGAGGGACCGAAGTTGCCAAGTGGGCAAACTAGTTGACTAGGTCAACTAGTCAACCCACTCTTTCGACCATTCATTTCATTTTCACCTCCTCATCTCTTTCTCTCTTTTCTCTACTTCCATTTTTGAACTCAAACACCCAAATTATTCATTCATCATCTAAATTCGATCTAGGAAGCTTGCAACAAAACAAATTACATATTCGTGATCCTCTCTTCATCCTCTACATTTTAGTACCAATTTCATCTCATTTGGATAACATTTCTAAAACTCTAGATTTCTCAAATTCGATTTATAAACTTGAAATGGTGTTAGTTAGTGTCTATGGCTCAAGTCTAACATGAATATGTGTTTAGTTTGCTCGATTTGTTGTTTTGAGTAACTAGTTTGAATATGAAAAATGGATGTGCTTAATCTTGAGTTTTGGATGATTAAATGTTGATTAAATGCTAAAGTTCATGTATTAAATGTGTTACTAGCATCATTAGCTTCAATTTGATGTGTAGGTTGATTTGGAAAACATCACTAACATGATTATTGATTTTGTGATTCTTGGTTAGGGTTTGATAGCTTTTAAAATGAACTTTTGATGCTTTGAATGCCATGAAATGTTATTACTAAGTGTTTAGTTGTATTGTATGTTTAATTACCTTCGAAACGGCATATCGTATGTGTAGATTGGATTCCCAAGTCAAGAAATGCATATTATGAACTTGAAACTTTGATTTTGAATGTTTAGCGATCATTCAACGAGGTTTTTGTTTTTGTAAATGATGAACTTGATTGATGAAAAGTGTTTAGTTGTTTTCCTCGTCAAAATACCTTTCCAACGATATAAGATACGTGTTTTGAATGTTTACGGTTCATAAGTTATGGTTGTTTGAAGTTGGATTCGTTTAAGTGTTAAACTGCCCCAGAATTGCTGAACCAGACACAGATGCGGCGCATCTACCTTGGATGCGGCGCATCTGAGGCAGACTGCCCAAAAATGTCCGTTTTCGTTTAATTCTAGCTATGCTACGCACCCCCGATTGACATGAAACTTGGCCAACATGCTCATATATGACTTCTAAGCTCAGGAAAATAGTTCGGGACCCGACCCGAATGTGTTGACTTTTTCGTTGACTTTGACTTTGACCAAGTTTGACTAAAAGTCAAACTTAACCAAACACTTATGCAATCGTTCTAACGTGCCTTTATACTTGATTCTTGCATGAAACTTGACAACGTGATTCACATGCTATACTATTCGAGTCGTAACGAGCCATAGGACTAATTGAACACATTTCGCCCGACCTTATGTCGTAACCGGTTAATTGATACAACTTACTTGTTTAGGTCAAGACTAAGCAAGTATCATGCACACGTTTACTTTGTGAAGTACATTTATACTCGTGCACTCGAGGTGAGATCATAGTCCCATTTTTCAACAACTTTTATACTTTTAAATCATGGGATGAGAAATATATACAGTTTTATACTACATACTATTATGCTTTGAAAACAAGTACGAAAACAAACATTCCACAACGAGTTTGAACAAAAATCCTCAATTCGATTATCATTAGTTACACTTGCAGGGTGTAAGCGAGAACTTATATTGTGTGGTTATACGGGTTTGATAAACCCTCATTCGGACGGTTCGCTACCGTTAAGCGGATGAAATTATATTTTTGAGAAACAGTGTATGTTCTAACACTATTGTGATGGGGTTCGTGAAACGTTAAGTCTTGATAATTGGGTGCTCGCGAACAATACTTTTGGAATGCAAACGATTTAGATAATCAACGTTATGGAAATACAAAATCTTGTGGTTCAAAAACAACGTTTACAAACACCTATGATTTCACCAACGTTTTTCGGTGACAGTTTTCTATATGTTTCTCAGGTTCATACATGGCTATTTGATACATGCTTCCGCGTACATTCATACTTGCTTAGGGTCAAGCATACATGCATACACTCTGATTACTTGCTTGGAGTCAAGCATACATACATACTTACGCTATTTATAACAACCGTGATTTTCAACTAATTATGTCGCAAGTTATTTCATTTATGCATTACTGCTTTTGTAAACTTAAACTTGTTGTCGATCCATTTGGTAAACTAAACTTTGTAAGTCTTGTACGTTTCAAATGAATGCGACATAATTTTGGTCAAACGAGTCTCATTTAGGGACTATGACCACGTTACGGGACTTAAGTTAACGGCGCCGTCAATGACGATTTTGTCGGGTCGCTACAGAGCGGAACGGGGAACTCCACGAGATTTGTGAATATCAAAACAGCTGTTTCTACACAAGGATTAACCAGGAGGAAGTTAGAGCGGCTCTAAAGATGGGGAGAAACAAAACAGTAGGACCAGACCAAATTCCGATTGAGGCGTGGAGGTGCCTAGGAGGCGATGGGGTTAGATGGTTGACAAACCTTTTCAACACGACGTTTAAAAGCACAAAGATGCCTATGGAATGGTGACTCAGTGAGGTTATTCCCATTTATAAGAACAAGGGAGATGCGCAAATATGTAGTAATTAGGGATGGCAAAAAGACCCGTACCCGATGGGGAAACCCGAAACCCGACATTTTCGGGCCGGGTTTACGGGTCCGCGGGCCGGGTATGGGGATGATTTTAAAAATTTATCCGGGTTTGGGTTCGGGTATGGTTTTAGATACAAACCCTGTTACCCAGCCCGTATACCCGATATATGACCCGAATCCGTATACCCGACCCGCTTATGTATATATATATATATATATATATATATATATATATATATATATATATATATATATATATATATATATATATATATATATATATATATATATATATATATATATATACTATTTTGTTATATATCTATATTTATTATTATAAATAATGGTAACAGTGTCGAATGTTTATGTAGCAAATTTTGTTGTAGCAATGAAGCATGCATATTCTATGAGTTTTGTTGAAGCCTGCATGTTATGTAGGTTTTGTTGGTTCACCCTTTACGTGCTACATGTAAATTGTACATTTATTTATACAGTATATAATTTATATTGAATAAATAATGATTATCGCTATTCGAAAGCATATATATATAGACTCAGATACTCGTGGAGAAACCTATTTATCCGATAACTATTAAATAAATGGGGACCCGAATACCCGCGGGAAAAACCCGAAACCCGATAGTTAGTAAGTAAATGGGAGCCGTCGGGTTTGGGACCGGGTTTGGGACATAGTTTCTTAATCAGGTTTGGGACTGCGATTACATATACCTGGCCCAAACCCGGCCCGATGCCATCCCTAGTAGTAATTACAAAGGCATAAAGTTACTTAGTCATACTATGAAGCTTTGGGAGAGAGTGATTGAGACGAGGCTCCGACGCGAGATAAAGGTTTCAGAGAACTAATTCGGTTTCATGCCAGGACGCTCGTCGATGGAGGTGATTCACATCGTTAGAAGCCTTATGGAGAAGTATACGGAAAAACCAAAGAACCTACACATGGCGTTCTTAGACTTGGAAAAGGCTTATGACCGTGTCCCGCGCGAGCTGATTTGGGAGACTCTTAATGTTAGGGGTGTTCCAAGTAGATATATAAGAACTATTAGAGATATGTACGAGGGGCGAAGACTCGTATACGTACGATGGTAGGAAACACTGAGTTTTTCCCAATAGAGGTAGGTTTACATCAGGGATCGGCTCTTAGCCCATATCTTTTTACTTTGATCTTAGACGAACTAACTCAAAGGATACAAGATAACATCCCATGGTGCTTAATATTCGCCGATGATATTGTATTAGTTTCGGATTCCTAGGATGAGCTTAACAGAAGGCTAGAGCAATGGAGGATCGCCCTAGAATCAAATGGCCTACGGATTAGCAGACTTAAATCGGAGTACCTTAGATGCGATTTTAAGACGAGCGAAGAGGAACAACAGGATATAGTGGATGTCCGAATTGGGGATCAGATTTTACCTCCACAAGAATCCTTTAGATATTTAGGCTCGATGCTTCACAAAGCAGGAAGGATAGATGAGGACGTGACGCATCGTATACTAGTAGGATGGTTAAAGTGGAGGGCAGCGAAAGGGGTGTTGTGTGACAAGAAGGTACCCCTTAAATTGAAAGGGAAATTCTTCAAGGTGGCAATCAGACCAGCCATGTTGTACGGCTCAGAGTGTTGGCCAATGACGAAAGCCCAAGAGAGGAGGATGGAGGTGACAGAAATGAGGATGCTTAGGTGGACGTGTGGTAAGACCATGCTAGATATGATACCAAATGGAGTTTTTAGGGAGAACTTGGAAGATCGAAACATAACCAACAAGCTGAGGGAAGGACAAGTTAGATGGTTTGGGCATGTTATGAGGCGCCCACTTTTAGCCCTAGTTAGGAGAGTCGAGACCCTCATTTTTGGAGGTGTAAGGAGAAGGGGTAGACCCAGACGTTGGTTGGAGGATCGATTGAAGCTTGACATGAAAGAGCTTCTACTGGTGGAGGACATGACTTCTGATAGGAGCCTTTGAAGGAGTAGAATTAGTATAATTGAGTAAGATTTTTTTTTTCCAAAGTGTAGTATATATTTATTTTACCACTACTTATATAATTATCTATATATCTAATAGACAAAACTCTGTAGCACTATTCATCAATAGTAACCAGGGGTATTTTTGTCATTTTACTTTTTTTGTCTCCAACGATAAAAGAAGCAACTCTCATAAAAGAACCAACTCTTCAATATTACCAAAAGATGTCGAAAACAATTCTTTTTTACCAAAAAAATCAACTAACCTTTTTTTTCCTTTTCTTCCTCAACGATAAAGGAGGCAACTTTCATAAAAGAAACAACCCTTCAATGCTACCAAAAGATGTTGAAAAACATATTTTTTTACAAAATAGATCAACTAACTTTAAAAAAATGAACGCTAAAAGAAGCAACTTTCACAAAAGGAACAACTCTTCAATGTTAGATGTCGAAAAAAAATTCTTTTTTACAAAATAGATCAAGACTTTTTTTTTTAACTCGCATTCGAAACGGAGCCCCCGGTGCGAAGCGAGGGCTCCACAACTAGTTTTAACCAATTTAGTCCAACTTTCGTATGCACCCAAAAGAATCAAACACTTTCAACGTATCAAGACCACAACTAATTTTGTGGCTCACAATCCCTCTCCATTGCTTACGTGGCATCTACCTTTCTTTCACAACCCCTTAGACTCTTTTTAACGTGGCGTTATCACCCGGAAATCGCAACCATCACGCCTCAAGATAGCTATAACGCGGCGTGATTAGCCGGATTTGTTGATGGTGCCATGGCTGCTTCATGGAAGGGAAAAGTAGCGTGAGGGATGGATGGACGAATCAGTGTTTGACACATCACTTAGAGAAGATGTATATATATATTTTATTGCTTTTTTCTAATTTGTTTTTTAATTAGAGAGTGAAATAATTTTTGTAACTGTGATTTTTTTTTCTTCTGGGTTGTTGGAGATGAATAGATGATAACGATGATAAGAGATTTAAAGAAGATAAAATTAGTGAGACGACCCGTCCTAATCCTCCTGGACGAAGTCATCAACATTTGGTCCCATTGTGAGGTACTGACCTAAATATGTCATGAACGACTCCAAGTAATATCTTTAAAATGAGCAAATGCACAGCGAAAGATTTCTTTAATACCTGAGAATAAACATGCTTAAAAGTGTCAACCAAAAGGTTGGTGAATTCATTAGTTTATCATAAATATTCATTTCCATCATTTTTATAGACCACAAGATTTCATTTTCATAAACAATCTTACACTCGCAAGTGTATAAAAATCATTCATATGGTGAACACCTGGTAACCGACATTAACACAAATGCATCTAGAATATCCCCATCATTCCGGGACTCTCATCGGACATGATAAAATCGAAGTACTAAAGCATCCGTAAACCGGATGGGGTTTGTTAGGCCCAATAGATCTATCTTTAGGATTCGCGTCATTTAGAGTTTCTGTTCCCTAATTCTTAGATTACCAGACTAAAAAGGGTGATATCCGGTATAATAATCCAACCATAGAATGTAGTTTCAAGTACTTGTGTCTATTTCGTAAAACAGTTATAAAAGCAGCGCATGTATTCTCAGTCCCAAAAATATATATTGCAAAAGCATTTAAAAAGGGAGCAAATGAAAACTCACAATACAATATTCTGTAGTAAAAATATTCATACGACGGAACTGAACTTATGCAGGGTTGGCCTCGGATTCACGAACCTATATCATGTATATATATTAACACATATAATGGTAATCAAACAAATTTATATATTATTATTAGTGATATATCTATTATTTTAATGATTTTTTTGTTCCATTAATGACTTAAATATATATTCATTTTATATATCTTACTTATAAAAAAATATAAAAATAGAATTAGTTTATATGTATTAGATATATTAATATAGTTAAATATATTTTTATGTAATGATTATTTATTTGTTAAATTAATAATTGTAATAATACTAGATTCATGATAATAATAATAATAATAATAATATAGTTGTAAAAATAATAATTTTTAATAATAACAATGCTAATAATGATAATAATAATGTTATTAATAATAATAATAATACTTACAATAATAATAATAATAATAATAATAATAATAATAATAATAATAATAATGATAATAAAGATAATAATACTTAATACTTAATAATAATAATAATAATAATAATAATAATCATTGTAACCATAATCATAATAATAATAATAAATGATACTTAATACTTGTATTAGTAGTAGTAGTAATAATAATAATAATAATAATAATAATAATAATAATAATAATAATAATAATAATAATAATAATAATAATAATAATAATAATAGTTATAATAATAATAATAATAATAATAATAATAATAATAATAATAATAATAGTTATAATAATAATAATAATAATAATAATAATAATAATAATAATAATAATAATAATAATAATAATAATAATACTAATAATAATAATAATAATAATAATAATAATAATAATAATAATAATAATAATAATAATAATAATAATAATAATAATAATAATAATAATAATAATAATAATAATAATAATAATAATAATAGCTACCTCAAATAATAGGTCCTTTAAAAAAATGAAGCCTCTGCCCAGGCTCGAACCTGTGACCTCGCGTTCCCCTAACATACGCCCAACCATTACTCTGTCCATGTTTTTCTGATTTAGTTCACAGACTAAATCTCTTAACCCGAAATTTTCTGTTTTCTTCTTCTTAAACTAAAAACCCAAACTTACATAAACCCAATTACCTATTAATGGCCCAAGTAGCAATCAATGGCCCAAAAAGTTCACGAGCCCTCCATTTAATTATCTCGAAACCCATCATAGTAATTTAATAAGCCCAAGGCAGTGATCTAAAAACGATTTACTGAGTTTGGTCTAGAACTAGGAAACTTCGAACGAGTAAAAAATAGAAACCGGAAAATATTACGCATCCAGTCAACATCATCTACGCCATTACACTACTCATCTTCTTCTTCCTTCGTTTCATTTCATCATCTTCCTTTAATTAAACAGTAGCAGCGGTTAATGGTGTTCGAACCCAATTGCAGTAATCGTGACAGATACAAGGGTATAGCTTCAGTAGCAGCTCAACGTTGATAAAAAAAAATGAACATCTAGGTTTGGGTGATGGTTGTAGTGGTGGTGAGTCGATAGTGGTAGTGGTAGTCGAAAGGGTTTGCAGGTGTGGTGTTAGATTGGAAGTGGTGATCGATGGTTTTGATATTTGAATAGAAACAGAAATCATCGAGCATTTTTAGGGTGGCAACGTGGTGGTTTGGTTAATGGTTTTCGAATATCAGAAAAGTAAAACAATAATATGCAGTAGTGGCTGCTTCAAACGCAACTAGTAGCGAGCAGAAATAATGGTTTATATGGTGGTTACTTGGTGGTGGTTGTGGTGATTTAGTGTGGTGGTGTTTAAATGGGTGTGGGTGTGGTTGTTCTTGAGTGACGGTGAAGGGGGAAAGGTGATGGTTGCGAGGGTCGCCGGTTGTGGTGGCGGTTCTTGGGTGGTGGTGGTGTTTTAAATCAATCCGGATCAGTAGGTTGATTCGTGGTTTTAACAAGACAGAATAGTTACAAGCAGTAGCAAAAATCTATGATTTGTTATGGTGGTCGATTGGTTGTTCATGGTGACCGAAGATGGTGGCAAGTGTTCATGGTTATATGATGGTTGAGGTCTCATGGTAATGAAAAGGTGTTGATTTAAAACAGAAACCGAATCAAATAATTAAAGAGATGGTGAGTGGTGTGAAGTTTTTATATCGTGTATGTATATGCATATTGTATATATATATAAATAATGTGGGTGTAGTGAACTGAACACAGAATTTTTTAAATTCAACATAAGCACAGTATGTAATTTATATGTATATGATTTTATATCATGATTGAGTCAAAAGTAGCAATATAATACTAATGATTAATATGAAAATGTGCATACACAATAATAGCAGCCTTAAATTTTGTAATATAGTGCCGACAGTTTTTCACGGACTAGATTTCGTACTCCGTGATTAATTAGTAGCGGATTAAAAGTGTTCATAAAAATCCCAAATTTTTTACAGTAATTATCTTTATTTATTTCAGTCATTATGGTATGAAATTGGTCATTAATTTATTAAATAAAAATTACATCAATTGTCCGTACTCGATCCTGGGTAAAATATAAAAAGTGTTAAAATTTAATAGTTAGATCCTAAATAGACTTTTAATAAGCCTATAATTTATATAACTCATTTTCGGATCATCGTTTATTTTAAAATCACATAAGTTCGAATTTAACTTGCTTATTATCAATTAGAACATCAAACGAGTATTACAATCATAAAATATTTATTTTTAATATACTTTTATTTATATATAGGTATATGTTTTAAATAATGATTATTATAATATCATATTTCATTTTATTTTACATAATTAATTTTTAATAACATTATCATATACTATTTTAAATTATTTTTCAAATTAATATATATATATATATATATATATATATATATATATATATATATATATATATATATATATATATATATATATATATATATATATATATATATATATATATATATATATATATATATATATATATATAAATAGTTGTTCGTGAATCGTCAGGAATGGTCGAAGGTCAATCGAACAGTTCAAAATTTTTGAGACTCAATCTAACAGACTTTTCTTATCGCGTCAAAAATATTAAATCGTATCGAGAGTTTGCTTTAAAATTAGCCGAAATTTTCCGGGTCATGACAATTAATTTGTTACTTTACAACTTTAACCCTTCAATTATAAATAAGTTTACATAAAAGAATACTCTATTTACACTATAGTCTTGAAAGTATTAAAATAACTTTAACTTAACTAAATTTTATTATATTTTTAGTTACTACAATAAAACTCAAACAAAAGTAATATTAATTTTAATAATAATACTAATAATAATTATTATTATTATTATTATAAAAACTCAAACAAAGATGAAAAATAAATTAAAAATGTAGGACCAACAACCCCCATCACGCCTACCATTACAAACTCCATCACCCCATCACCCCATCACCTTTGCCACATCAGCACTATACCCCACAAAAACCTCATCACCCCCCCCCCCCCCCCCCAATCACCCCCATCACCATTAAAAAGAGTCTTATTATATCTCGTTATAACTATTTATTATATATATATATATATATATATATATATATACATGGTATATGATTTTGCTTGTATATATTTTTCCATCATATTTACGAGTTATTTGATGGTCTGTATTTGTATCTACGTATAGGTTTCTGTATCTATGTTTATATGTATAAGTGTATATGCCTCTGTATCTATGTGTTATTTATTTAGGTTATATATAGATTCCTGGGTATATGTTTGTATCTGTATATGTATGTATGTATCTAAGTGCATGTATCTAAGTTTATATATGTATGCCTGTATTTGTACCTAGATACATATACCTATTAATGTCTCTATATGTATACATGTTTAGGTATAGGTATTTATACATGCTTGTGTGTGGGAGTATATATATATATATATATATATATATATATATATATATATATATATATATATATATATATATATATATGTGTGTGTGTGTGTGTGTGTGTGTGTGTGTGTGTGTGTGTGTTTGTGTGTGGATGTGTGGCTGTGTATTTTGATTGTTTGCATGTCTACTTGAATTTACATATTTCTGCGCATATTATTATCCATGCTATTTGTCATACTGCTATATGTGTTTTCTTTTATGAATACTTTGTATGGTTGCATCTTCCTAGGCGCACATAACTCTTACATGTACGTACGTTTGCCCGCACTATTTCGTTTTGAGGAGCATTCCTGGCCGGAGGTCCTTTAGGAAGCAATCTTTTGGCTCTCGAGTAGAGGGAGGAACGAACTTATCTAGTCACGGGTTCTATACCCGCGGGTGGAGTAGTGACTTTCTTCTAATCTAGGGTTCGAGGAATGATTGTCTACACTCCACCTCCCTCATACCCTACATTCGTGGGATTGAGTATTGTTGTTGTTGTTTTCACGATAGTTTAGTATGTATTTTCGATAATAGTATGTATAAACTTGAATTATTTAATAAACCTATAATTTTACGGGTCATTTTAGTAATAAAATAAAAGACAATAAGCATATTGTATTTTGTAAGACGGACGACGTGTCAGATACTGGTTGAAAGGCCCATCTTGTAAATGGAGTTGAGCGAGAATAATTGGGCCTCATGAGAAAGACAATACATATCTCTCTTAACATTTAATTCTTACCAACTCAGGACCACTTTTTAAGCTTTCTAAAATCAGGTCCGGAAACTAATAATGGTATAATATTAAAAAATAAATTAAATTAAGCTTGAAGATTCGACTATTCGAGTCATTTACCATGATATTAAATAGGGAAATTATTCAAAATACACTTTTTTTTAAAGCTTCAAACAAAATATACTTTTTTTTAGAAAATTGTCTTTTTACACCATTCGGTAGACGGGATTTCTGTCTACCACCTTTATCTGTCGTCTACTATTATTTTTACAAAGTAGTAGACAGCGTTTTCGTCGACTACTCAATAAAGGTGGTCTACTATATAGTAGACGAAGTTATAAGGCAGTAGACGTAACCCTGCCTTATAACTTCGTCTACTACGTAGTAGACCAGGGTTACGTCTACTGCCTTATAACTTCGTCTACTACGTAGTAGACCACATTTATTAAGTAGTCGACGAAAAAACTGTCGACTACCTTGTAAAAATAATAGTAGACGACAGTAGACGAAGTTATAAGGCAGTAGACGTAACCCTGCCTTATAACTTCGTCTACTACGTAGTAGACCAGGGTTACGTCTACTGCCTTATAACTTCGTCTACTACGTAGTAGACCACATTTATTAAGTAGTCGACGAAAAAACTGTCGACTACCTTGTAAAAATAATAGTAGACGACAGATAAAGGTGGTAGAAAGAAATCCCGTCTACCGAATGGTGTAAAAATGCAATTTTTTTATAAAAAAAAATGTATCTTGTTTGAAGCCTTAAAAAAGTGTATTTTCATCAATTTCCCTATTAAATAATTAGAACGATTTTTTCTTTCTAAAGCAAAGAAATTTTAAAAGAGTCCAAACATAATTAAGAGGCCCACATTGACCAGGCCCACTTAGAATTTACAAATTTTAAAACTACAAAATGTTGCAGCTAATTTTATGAATCGGTACTTAAACGATTAGGTAAGATGAGTATGTTCAAACACGATCAGATCACGATCAATTCAGATAAGTCTCCATCAGCCTATACCTTATCTATGGTTTGAGGATTCTCTATTAGAATGATTGAGTGGAGTCGAGTCGAGTCGAACTTGAACATATCGATTCATTAATCGAGTTTAGCCCGAGATTAAAAATCTAGTTCAAAGTCGAGTCAAGTTTAGTTTCAAGCTGTGAGTTTGAGTTTTCTTATCTAACCGAGCTCATTTTTGACACCTAGCTAAAGTCGATTATACCCCAAGATTTTATTTATATAGACTTTATATATACTAGTGCCTATTGTTTTATATTATAATTAGTTACTTCGAATTACACGTCTTTTCGAGAATGTTGCAGTCCATATATCAATACATTAAGACTTTATTCAATGATTTTGGGCACCAGTGGTCCAATCTAACGAATTAATTTGATGATAAGAAAATGACGGAAAAATCTTGGATAAGAAATTTACGTTTGCACATATAAATAACAATCATATCTTTCTAATTTTTGAAAGCTTGATTGGAATCATTAACGGAGATAGAAACCACCTACCAGATCACTTTCTACGTACACACGTTCTTGTGCGAAAACTCGAATCGCATATGGGGACATGATTCATCACATATATACATACGTATTAGAAATAATATAATATATTATATATCATATTTATAAATATAAATATTTATATTTATAAACTAAATTAAAACCAAAGAAAGTACAGGATTTGGAAAAAAAAAATTATAAAATTAAAGGGCAAATTACATAAAAAGATAACATATTTTTCATGTTTTTATATTTTAGGTAATGTATTTCATTCGGACATAAAAAAAAGTCTTTTTTCAAAAGTTAATCAAATAAAGGGTGTCGTTAACTTTTGTTAACTTTCTCGATTAAGTGTCAACTTCGCACAACATGTCAAGTCCTATATCGACCAACATTTTCAACTCGCGAGTTTGACACACGTTTTCGACGCGCGATTCCTACATGCGTTTTCGACTTGTGTTTTCGACACGCCTTTTTTGAGGCGCGTTCACGACGCGCGTTTTTTGCGCGTTTTCGAGGCGCGTTTTTTATGAGAGTTTTCGACCAGCGTTCTGGAGTGAAGGAATTTGATCCGTGCCTTTCTCATTCATTGATAGCGTATATATATACAAGTTTTACAATATAGGAAACAATATCAAACTATATCAAATCCTAACAACCAATCCCAATAATTGAGGGATGGAGATACAATGCTATCATGCTAAAAATACAAAGTCATACATATCTATCTTAAAAATATACACGGCTAATAATCCCCCGCAGTCGAAGCGTCGAGCTTGCTGATGCGTAGACTGGATCTGAATTCGTCAAACAACAAACGTGGAAGTCCTTTCGTGAATATATCAGCAATTTGATATCGAGTAGGAACATGCAATACTCGGACCTGACCTTTCGCAACCTGTTCACGGACAAAGTGTATATCCATTTCAACGTGTTTGGTACGTTGATGTTGAACGGGATTCCCTGACAGATAGATGGCACTAACATTATCGCAAAAAAACTAACGTTGCTTTGGAAATCGGACAGTGCAACTCAAGAAGTAAATTACGAAGCCAACATGATTCGGCCACTGCATTCGCCACACCTCGGTACTCAGCTTCTGCACTGGACCTAGAAAGAGTAGACTGTCGTTTAAACGTCCAAGAGATTAAGTTGTCACCATAATAAACACAGTAAATGGAGGTTGAGCGGCGAGTATCGGGGCATCCTCCCCAATCCGCATCCGTATAGGCAACCAATTCTGTCGACTAGACCTGGTAATATGAAGACCATGACTAGTGGTACCTTGGATGTAGCGAATAATACGTTTCAAGGCGTTCATGTGGACCTCTTTCGGATCATGCATATGAAGGCATACCTGAAGGCATACCTGTTGAACAACATAGAATATATCCGTTCGAGTAAAGGTTAAGTATTGCAAAGCACCTGCTAAACTCCTATATTTAGTAACATTAGCATACGGCTTCCCCTGTTTAGAGTTGAGTTTTCCATTTGTATCAACGGGACTGGAAACTGGATTGCATTCAGATAGACCAGAGCGTTCGATGATAGACTTCGCATATGCTTGTTGAGTCAAAAAAAGGCCTTGTTCCGTACGTTCAACAGAGATACCTAAGAATGAATGTAGGGAGCCCAAATCCTTCATAGCAAATTCGTTAGATAAGAGCCAGAAGTTGCTTGCGCAAAGTATCACTAGAGGTGGTGAGGATAATGTCATCGACATACAATAACAAATAAGCGATGTCGTTCCCATGGTGATAAATAAATAAAGAATGATCGGATTTGCTATGAATAAAACCAATGGTGGTAGCGAAGTCTGCAAATCGTTGATACCAAGCACGAGGTGCTTGCATTAAACCATATAATGACCACTTTAAGAGACATACATGATCCTGATAATTCGCATCTCGAAAACCCATAGGTTGATACATATAGACTGTTTCTTTGAGATTACCGTACAAGAAGGCATTCTTAACATCAAGCAGGTGAATGGGCCATGATTTTGAAACTACAATGCTAAGTACCATGTGAATAGTAGCCGACTTAACTACCGGACTAAATGTCTCAAGACAATCGATACCGAGACGTTGTGATCGTCCATCTCCTACTAGGCGAGCCTTATATCTTTCAAACGAGCGATAGGACTTAGTCTTGTGCCTGAAAATCCACATAGATCTAATAACCTGCATGTTAGGTAAACGAGGAACAAGAACCCATGTATTATTATTCATTAAAGCCATATATTCATTGGTCATAGCACGTTTCCAATTAGGGTCGGCGAGAGCATCTCTGGGATTGGAAGGTAGAGGAGAGATAGAGGTGGTGGCCAATAAATTAAATGGAACCTTAGGCATGAATATACATGACATGCTGCGTGTATGTATCGAACGAGTGGGAGCAGGAGGTGACGGAGGAGAGGTAGAGGGACTTGAGTTCGAGGATGGTGGATTAGACATATTTATAGATGGGCTTGAGGCATGGCTCGAGACCGGAGATGATGGAGGGGAATTAATAGTGGTGGGCTCGGTTGGGCTATTAATTGAAGGATTAGTGGGAAATGCAGTTGGGCCATCATTGTAAGTATTTGCATTGGACTCGGATGGGGTAGGAGATGGGTCGAAACTAGTTGGACTGGTTGGTGTATCTTGTGGATCGACATCAGAAGTGAAAAATATGGGATTGATCCCATCAGTACAGAATTTATATGAGTCGGATGACGTAGGATAGAGTTTAGAAAAAGGGAAACTGGTTTTGTCAAAAAGAACATGACGACAAATGGTAATCTTATGAGTAGAAAGGTCATAGCATTTATACCCACGATGATTAGTGGGATAACCCAAGAAAACACACGGAGTAGAAAGAGCTTCAAGTTTATGAATTTTAGTGGAAGGGAAAAGAGGATAGCACAAACAACCGAAGACTCGTAAGTGAGAGTACGAAGGAAGACGATTATAATGTTTTTGTGTGGGGGAGATGTTGTTTAGAATCTTAGTTGGTAGAATGTTAGAGAGGTAAGTTGCCATTTGTAACAACCCAAACCGTAACCGACCAAACACGACGAAATTTCAAACAAAAAAAAAATTTTCTGGTGCAGGCCATCTGCGCGGCGCGCCAGGTGGCCGCGCGGCGCGCCAAACCACCTGGACAGCCCGCTGTCCCCGGAAGTCAATTTAATGAAAATGTTTGACTAGTTCCCTACACATTTAGCTAAAACGCTTTTAACCATGACTTCATATATGAAAAACTAGCACGTTTAATTAATAAAATCAAATTTACGAAGCGGGTCCCACATCGACCCAAATTACCCCTTGAGTACCAAAATGCAATATTTGACCATAAGACTTTTAATACAAAACGAAGCCGAGCATGGCGATTGGGGATACGCTACCCAATCCTAAACAATCCAAAAGCAAGTCTCTAAAGCAAACTATGCAAGTCTTCTAGTCCTCGCGCTTACCCGAGCCACCAATCCGCATGCAATCTATAAAAAGAGTCAACAACGAGAGGGTAAGCTAATGCTTAGTGAGTAGAATAAATATATATATGCATATACAACTTACCTACTCGCATCCACGACATCACATAAATACACATAAATCACTTACCTCATCGTACCAAACGCTAGTATCATCAAATCGTATAACTAGCAACCTCATAAGCAATCAATAGCTAGTAACGTCAAACCGTACAACTAGCAACATCGTTAGCATAAATAAATATAAATAATAAATCAAATTAAATGCTAGCATCAACAATTACAATTCATGGTTAACCAATCTCTTCGCTAGGGGAACGACTTCGCGAATCAAGTCATCGATGTTCATAACATTCGTTAGCTTCCAAAAACGGCTATGGCATGCTAACCCCCCGAGGTGTTCCAAAAACGGCTATGGCATCACCCCTCAAGTGTTCCAAAAACGGCTATGGCATCACTTGCTCAATGTGAGTAGAACACGGCTATTACTCACGCTTTCGTACACCAACACGGCTATGTGTACGGGTAACTCAAATAACAACGTGGGAGTAAAACACGGCTATTACTTGCCACTAAATGCACAAACACGGCTATTACTTGCCACTAAATGCACAAACACGGCTATGTGCCTTAGTACAAAACATGGACTAATACGGCTAAGTCCCACAACCTTGGTCACAAAACGGCTATGTGACACCATCAACACGGTACATAAATCATATACATACATATATAGATATTCCACTCACAATAACCATTATGGACAAGAACGGCTATATCCCACAACTACGGTCACCAAACGGCTATGTGACATCATTACTACGGGCAACTATCAATGTGGACAAAACGTCTATATCTCACAACTATGGTCACCAAACGGCTATATCCCACAACTACGGTCACCAAACGGCTATGTGACACCATTTCCACGGGCACATAAATCATATACATACATATATAGATATTCCACTCACAATAACCATTATGGACAAGAACGGCTATGTCCCACCACTACGGTCACAAAAACGGCTATGTGACATCATTACTACGGGCAACTATCAATGTGGACAAAACGTCTATATCTCACAACTATGGTCACCAAACGGCTATATCCCACAACTACGGTCACCAAACGGCTATGTGACACCATTTCCACGGGCACATAAATCATATACATACATATATAGATATTCCACTCACCTTGAAGTCTTGAAGAATGCTTCCAAGTAATCCGCAACTCGCCAATGGAAAGTACCTATTCCATTACCACAATTACAATAATACACTTAGAGTGGATTTACAAATCAACCCAATTCGTCACTAAGTGCAATTTCGACCCAAATGCACTTCCAAGCACAAACCGTGCCCAAACTAACCAATAGTCACTAACACAAGTGAGAATGGTCCTAATATGCCAATTAAACCCGAACTCAAGTGTTAAACACGTGTCATACCCATTTTGACACTTAAACCCTAATTTTGACCCATAAAGGTCAAAATCTCATTCTTTGCAAGTTTTGACACCAAAACACATTTAACTCGGTTTTATACTTCAACTTAATCCATTTTAAGTTTATAAACTTCATTAAATCGCCAATTGGGTCATAATCACCACGAAACCCTAATTTGACCCAAAGTCAAAGTTAGTCAACCAAATAACCCTAAATGGGTTCCAATACTTCCATAATCACTAACTTAAGTGATTAAACTAAATTTCAAGTTCTAAACATGGCCAAATAGTTCACCAACCCGAAATCCACCAACAATTAACAACAAACCCGATTACTAGCATCACTAAACCCATTTCATCACCTAAAAGGGTTTCACAACAAATTTACTCAAACCCTAACTTGAATATCAAATCAAATAATTGAAACTCGGAGTTTGAGCTTACCAATACTATCACCGCGTAGCCAAGAACGAAAGGAACAACTTTAGAACCCGAGCTTTGGTGAGAAATCGACTCCTTCTTCCCCAAATCAAGCCCTCTCTCTCTAAACCCTTACTCTCTCTCTAAAAATGGTTGAGAGTGTTTTGGTTGGTGAGAATTTGATCCAAACTGATCAAAGGATCAGTTTTGATGACCCTAAACCGACCCCAAGTGAAAAGACCAAAGTACCCTTCATTTAAAGCCTTTAAAAAGGCTGAAAATTGCTTCTGACCCATTCGGCACGCCGCGCCACAATGTGGAGCGCCGCTCCACTCTGCAGGTCAGATTTCAGAAACTTGTTTTGGCCATAACTTTTTGTCCGTAGCTCCGTTTTCGACGAATCAAATATCGTTGGAAACGTAATAAGATTTTCTTTCCAATGGTAAGGCTTGAAACATCAACACAAACTTTATTTGGGGTTGAAAAGGTACGTACACACCTTGTACCTCAAACAACGTCCAGTTTTCCTTCGACGGTCGAGCAAGCAACACCTACATGTTGTGCACACTCCATACACACATAGTATACCTTAAATACATTATGTACAATAAATATTTGGGTCTTACAACTCTCCCCCACTTAGAATCGATCACGTCCTCGTGATCCTCGTCACTTAACCAAACGGACCACACTCCACGGTCCTCAACATAAGTCCCAATCCGACTTTCCTAAGCAATTCTTCCCGACGAATCGCCTTCCACAACTAAATCGTCATCCACGATTTTTCTCAAATCCACAATCCGAGCACTAAAACCATACTCATTCCCTCGCATCGGGAAACTCATCCCATCTCTAACCGAGATATCACTCCTCTAGCGTACCATTACCAAGTACCGTGCTAAAGCAACCAAGTCTCAACCTAAGGTCAACAACCCGAAACGATGAAGACCGAACCAAACGAATCCTTACGGATAACACCAATCACTAAACATCCCTTGTAGCGCATAATACAACCAATACGCAACTACCGTAACATCATAAGCGAACGACTAGAACCGCTAGCGTCCAATCGACTATAACAACTTAAAACCCTAGGCGTACAAAATCGACCATTGTCACGCCCGTAACGACATGTGAGCGAAATACGGCTATCGCATCAGTAATCACACAATACGGTCCTCACGATCCCACCATAGGAGTATAAAACAACTGATAGATCACTCAACACCGGATGAAGTCAGCGGACCCGAAAGTCATGCTTCACCGATATAACAATACCTCATGATGAAGTCAGCGGACCCCGAAAGTCATGCTTCACCACTATAACAATACCTCACACTACGAGTAGTGCAACATCGCGCTCCGCTACACTATAGTGAACCCTAACGGATACCGCTAACCGTCCACACTATCGAGCAAGAACCACCTATATCAAACATAGGCACAAAACAATATTTCTCTAGAAGAGAATCCGATACGCACATCCCTTAACCGAGGGATTTCACCTTGCTCGCCAAAACACGTCCATTATCTCTCGACGAGATTCACCAAACTTACCACCTCGGTGGTAATTTACAAATCCAATATCATAAGTACCAATGAGCCAAAAATTGTACTCTACCACCAATTGACCAAAACTAGGTCTCGACCAAATTTCCGGATCTAACAAAAGCATCATCCGAAATCTCACACTAAAACCTCCTCGTGCGGGAGTGCCACTCCCTCACTTGGAACTACGTTCCATATCCACAACTCGTACAACCGTACAATGCTACCAAAGGTAGACTTTACAAACAATTGGGTTCACACGACCCGTTACCATACCTTGCTCCAAACCTTGAGCACACGAAGGACTTGACCAATCCTTAAACACTTCGAACGAAAAGTGTACCACAAATACCCAAACTATACCCTCGCAATCATCCAATTTCATTAGTTTGTCAAATTCCACCTAGTCACTCATGTAACTAAGGGTTTTACTCCGGTACCCTAAGTACAATGCAACCACAACCATAACCTAGTCGGAGTCGAACACCACGCTAGTAGGTATAAAAGAGGCACTTAATGTCGCGTCATAATGACTCCATTACCGACATACATCGAGATTTCAAACACTCGATCTCAAGGGTTCCAATCACCCGGCGAACCTCATGGTTCATCACTTCAACATAAAAGCGAACACGCGCTTAACAATCGGACACCAAAACCATTTCCGTGGCTTGGTAGAAACATTTCCCAAACAATAAGGAATGCTTGGTTGCACCAAGTCTTACGCCCTTCACCAATCAATTAAAACGTCACTATAGGGTACTTCCATTAGGAACGTCACCCATAACAACAATATGCACAAACCAAGGCATTTAACAACTCACTTCCAAACGGCACTCGATAAACAATCAAAAGACATATTTATTAAAATGAAACGTGCCTTAACGTCTCCTCGCCGCACCCGTCCCCGCTAACTTGGGACGTTCCGACTTACGATGTCCTTCTTTTTGGCAATTAATGCACACCATACTACCACCCTTTGGTACCGAACATTCCCAATATTTGTGACCCCTCACGCCACAATTGTAACACCTAGGCGCACTAGAATCCGATATACCCGTCCGTGTACCACCCGTGCTCACGCTCGGACCCTTAGTCCTCTTACTCGGAGCACCATAAGAAACAACCCTTATCTCCCTTGAAGGTTCACCCTTCTTCGATCGTGTATGCGACTCGAAACCCCTAGCCAAGTCGAATAATTCCGAAAACAATTTCGCTTGACCACGACTAATTTTACTTTTCAAGTCGTCATTCAAAGTCCAATAGAAATCCCCCATTAACAAACGATCACTTCCCAAATACTCCGGACAAAAACGAGCCTTCGCCATAAAGGTCGTCTTGAGAGTACTCAAATCCATAGATCCTTGTCGCAAGTTTCGCAACTCATTACGCAATTCCCACAAATCGGCCGAAGTCCGGAACTCCTCGAAGAATTCCTCCTTAAACTCGTCCCACGATAAGACCATAAACGTTTCACCACCAACAAGATCAATCTTACCATCCAACCAATCCCTTGCCCTACCCCGCAACAAACTAGTTGCGAGCCTCGTCTTCTTCTCGGGAGGGCAATCAATCGTGCGAAAACGCCCTTCGACATCCGAAATCCAAGTTGTGCTTACCAATGGATCCGGTTTCCCGTCGTACATCGGTGGTTTAGTCCTCATGAAGCTCTTAAGATAACGCTTCATTTCGCCACTACTTTGAAGTTTGGAATACTTCCTATCCATCTCTTCTCGAAACGCTCTCATTTGCTCCGCAACGGCGGCCGCAACTCTAGCGTTAAACTCCACGTTATTCGCCTCGATCTCGTTTCGCGTCGTCAATCTCAAAATGCAAAACGATTAGATCACGAACGTATAAAATCGCACGCACAACCCGTCCCATCTTGCTAAACACTCGTCGTACATCACTCGTTAGACGCGATTTGCACCCGTAATAAGGTTTGCAAGTTCTTATTACGCACGCACGCCGCATCGACTTGTTAGTACAACGACCGTCTCGCTCGATCACATAAACAAACACATCAAGATTCTACGCGATACCAACATACGCGAGAATTATTTTCACAACACAAATAACATATTAATAATATCCGCATTACTAATACAAACGTTAGTCAACCTATAACAAGGCACTAACTAAACCTATTCCTGACCCGTAATCCTACAAGTCCCGCAACAAAGTAAGCACACACAAAGTCTAAGTCTAGGCACCTATCTCAAGTCACCTAAATCCCTTAGACCATGCTCTGATACCACTTGTAACAACCCAAACCGTAACCGACCAAACACGACGAAATTTCAAACAAAAAAAAATTTTCTGGTGCAGGCCATCTGCGCGGCGCGCCAGGTGGCCGCGCGGCGCGCCAAACCACCTGGACAGCCCGCTGTCCCCGGAAGTCAATTTAATGAAAATGTTTGACTAGTTTCCTACACATTTAGCTAAAACGCTTTTAACCATGACTTCATATATGAAAAACTAGCACGTTTAATTAATAAAATCAAATTTACGAAGCGGGTCCCACATCGACCCAAATTACCCCTTGAGTACCAAAATGCAATATTTGACCATAAGACTTTTGATGTCGAACGAGGTGTATATAAAATAGTTATTATTTTACTAGGAAAAACTATTAAATACGATACAATTTTACACAAGATATTTATTTATTTATAGAATGGATATACTTAAACCTTGCTACAACACTTATAGGCAGTGTACCTAATCGTACAGTAGTGTAGTTTTTAGTAAGTCCGGTTCGTTCCACAGGGAAATCTTTAAACAAAGCTCAACGCTATATTAGTTAACTTTTATAAAAATACAAATATATATATAGGTAATATTATTATTATAAAGGGGGGTTTTTACCGTTTAATGACCGGTTTGTCGATTTTAAAACTTTAGTCGCAGTTAAAACCTAATGTAAAATATAAAATAAATACAAGACTTTAAATTAAAGCGTAAAGTAAATAACGATAATGAAATTGCGAATAATAAAAATGCGATAAAATTAAATTGCGATAATTAAAAAGTACGATAATTAAAAGTGCGATAAAATAAAATAAATAAAAGTGCGATAATTAGAAGTGCAATTAAATATAAAATAAAGGAAATTAAATATGAAATAAAAGAATTATGCTTATTTAAACTTCCGTAATCATGATGTTTGACGTGTTGATTTTAGTTTTATGCCCATGGGTTAATTGTCCTTTGTCCTGGATTATTCAATATGTCCGTCTGGTTTTTGTCCATAACAGTCCATCAGTCATAAATATAAATTGCAAGTGTCCTTGTCAAATTATTATTATACCCGAAGATAAATATTCCAACTAATTGGGGATTCGAATTGTAACAAGGTTTTAATACTTTGTTTAATGAATACACCAGGTTATCGACTGCGTGTAAACCAAGGTTTTACTACTTTGTTAACAATTACACCAATTACCCTTGAATGTAATTTCACCCCTGTTTTAATTATTCTAGTGGCTATTAATCCATTCCCGTGTCCGGTTAAATGAACGATTATTCGTACATATAAATACCCCGCCCATCGTGTCCGATCGAGTGTATATGGTAATTTATAGGGACGCCCAATTGTAAATCTTTATATTAACATTAACAAACTTTCATTTAGTTAAACAAATATAAAGCCCATTAATAGCCCATAGCCTAGTTTCCACAAGTGTCGTTCTTTTATCCAAACCCCAATTATGGTACAAAGCCCAATTACCCAATTTTAATAATTAGCCTAACATCATGATTACTTCGTTTTAAACAAGCATAATAATAACTTAGCTACGAGACATTAATATAAAAAGGTTGAACATAACTTACAATGATTAAAAATAGCGTAGCGTTACACGGACAGAATTTCGACTTACACCCTTACAACATTCGCTAACATACCCTTATTATTAGAATTATAATTAAAATTAAAATATAAATTATAAATATAAATATATATTACTTCGTATGAATGAGAAGAAAAAATGATGATGATTTTGATCAGAATTCGGGTTGATTTATAGCCAGACTTGATTTTTGGGGCTCCGCGACTCGCGGCCAAATACCCTTAAAACTCCGCGAGTCGCGGAGAGGTATTTACAGTTTACACCCTTGGAGTTTCCTGCTGCCGACGGTTTTAAATATATATATATAATATATATATAATTAATATAATTAATTATATATTATATTATATTTATATATATAGTTAACTTGTAATTTTTAGTCCGTTGCGTCGAGCGTTAAGAATTGACTCTGGTCCCGGTTTCGGATTTTCGAACGTCCTCGCGTACAATTTAATATCTTGTACTTTGCGTTTTGAATCTTGTACTCTTGTGATTTTGAGACGTTTCTTATCAATAATTGGAACCTTTTTGATTGTCTTTTGTTCTTTTGAGCTTTTTGGTCGTTTGCGTCTTCAAATCGTCGAATCTGTCTTTTGTCTTCACCTTTTATTATTTAAACGAATATCACTTGTAAATAGAACAATTGCAACTAAAAGCTTGTCTTTCTTGAGGAATAATGCTATGAAATATATGTTCGTTTTTAGCATTATCAAATATTCCCACACTTGAGCGTTGCTTGTCCTCAAGCAATATTGTCTTGAAATACTAGAATCACTTCTTTATTCTTCACACTTTGTACATCAGTGATTTCTATACGGCGGTATAAACAATGGTAGTAACGATATGGTTTACAGTCCCACATGACTATAAAAATTTAGATCCATTAAGGAAATTGGATCTTTATGAAAACATTTGATCTTTTGAAAATTAAATCTAGTTTTTACCCTAGATAAGTTTTCCGGAATAACCCTTTACCGGTGTTTGCAAAATATTTTTGGGTTTGGTGGGTTTCAGATTTGAAAATTTTAGCTCAAAACTTGCGGTTTTGTGTCACCCACTTGCTAACCTTGTATTTGGAAAGCAACACGTCCAGTTTACTTGTTCCGTATATTACCTTTCGGCAAACTACCGTCCGGTTGTAAAGGAAAGCGTTGAACAAGCAACTGTTAAGGCAATGTCCCGTGACATGCTTTTGATTATGGTCTATAACGTGTCGGACGCAATTACTATCCTTGGTAGGAGCAATAGTAAAGCTCACCCTTATAATTTGTCGGTCTGGCACAAGGTCCTGTCTTTGACCATGTTATGCAACCACCGTTCTTACGGTTGACACCCGATTTAGTTCAGGTGACCTAATGAATTCCAGGTGAATTCCTAGGATTTTACGTTCAATGGTAATGAACGCATTGAAAATAGGGTTTTCAGAAAACAAATCGGTTTATAATTTTGATCAAAATATTTTCTCGTTCAAGCTCGAGTTTAGATATCATTGAATTCCATGAGTTTGTAATTCTCAATCTTTAAGGTCAATCTCTAGGATTGAGTAATATCAGTCTTAAAAGCTGATTTTTAATCTTTAAGGAGATTATCCTTTCTGGGGATCTGATTCATTAGTCTTATCCAGCTAATTTGCACGGTGCCTCCCCATTGTACGAGATAAATCCTTCTCATGGTTAGGATAAATCTGACCACTTGGCGACCCTGTTTAATGCTGAGGTCCGTGGATTTCCTGCTGATTTTAGTGATGACTTTTCTAGATTTTTCGTCAACCTACAGCTGGTCTGGACGACAACTTCATGACCTAAATCAAGAAGCGCGTTTCTTTTTCGGAAGACTTTACTTCCTTTTAATGATGGAATTGATTCATCGTGTAGATCCATCTCTTCTTTTCTTTCATTGGGTAAAACAGTTTAGTTTAGTCCAAAGCAAAAGTATTTTCAGTTATTTGTTACAGATATATGTGACATATGTTTAAGATAACTTGGTAAATTTTCCCACACTTGGCTTTTTATTTTTCTTTTTATCGTCCTCTATTCCATTTTAAATGAATTTTAACATTTTAGTTTGTTTCTCAATTTATGTCCTTTCTGAGGTAACAATAATTTCGGTGTTAAAACCTAGTTTTATCGTTCATAAATATGTATAAACATGATTTTAATTCATTTAATTGAAAATTTTGAAAAATTTTACTAGAATTGGGTAGTCAGTATATAAGACTAGGGCTGTTCTTTTTTATCAGAGAGCACTAGATTCTAATACAACTACTGCTTTACTAGTATTTTTAATGGTAACCAAGTGTTTAATATAAAAATTTTAAAATCCGAAAGAATTTAACCCCTTCCCACACTTAAGATCTTGCAATGCCCTCATTTGCAAGAAATCAGTAACAATTTAAATTATTGAGGGTGATTTGTGTGAAAATGATTAAATTTTTACCAAAGTTTCCAAATATATTGGCGTTTGTTTGCTGAATGATAAATGGTGCACATCATTTGTTCATTCCATCTTGTTGTTATTTCACATATATTTTGCATCTTGTCGTCAAAATTACTTGCTTTTGCTGAACTTAATGCCAGTCTTTGAAAATGCGTTGTTTTACCCTGTTGTATACATAAGATAAACTGCAAACATATATACATATTTTTGAAGTTTGGTTTATTACCCCACATTCAAAAATTTTTAAAATCTAAGAATAAAAGTTAGATAATTATAAAAATGATTACAATATTAACAAAAGTATTAAACATATCAATAATTACAAATTACAAAATAATAAAACAAAATAAGTAAACTAAGGATGATATTGGTACCAATAGGGGTTCCACGCATAACCATAAGTGCTATAGAATGCTTCGGCAGGGTCATACGTAGGATATGGTGGCTGCATCTCTATCGACCAAGGAGGGAAGACGGGTTTCGGAGTAGGAATATAGTTTCTACCTATATGTTGGCAATGCGCTATGATCTGGTTCTGATGAACTTGCCAATCTTCAAATGCTCTCTGTCTAGCATTTTCGTATTCCTGAGAAGCTATAAACCTATGCATTTCTTGCATCTCATTCCCCCCTCCTACATTACCTTGTTCTTGGTTTCTCTCTACCTGTGGATGTCTACCATTGTATCGTACTGCGGCGTTATTTCGCCGCTTCAACACTTTCGCACCATGGTATACATTTAAACCTATAGTGTCGCGGGGTTCCGGCTCTTCTACTAATAATCCCCCCAGACTTATATCCACACCGAGATATTCACCAATCAAAGTAATAAAAATACCACCTCCTATTATGCTATGTGGACGCATCCCTCGAACCATAGCTGATAAATAATAACCCACACAATATGGTATACTTACAGCGCTGTGTGGGTCTCGAATACACATATGGTAAAACAAATCTTGTTCATTTACCTTTTCTTTGTTTTTACCCCTTTGTGTAATCGAATTAGCTAAAAACCTATGTATTACTCTTAATTCGGCTCTATCTATATCCAAATAAGAGTAGTTTCCCCCTTTGAAACGGTGGTGGCTTGTCATTTGACTCCACACACCGTGTGTATCAAAATTCTCATCTATTTTCCTACCGTTTAGTATCAATCCTCTACAATCGGCAGACGCTAATTCCTCAGGCGTATATATACGTAAAGCCTGAGCCATGTCCAGTAAAGACATGTGGCGCATCGAACCGCCTAACAAAAATCTAATAAAAGAACGATCGGTTAAACTAGCTACCCGATCATTCAACTCTATACTACATAACAACTCTTCACACCATACTTTATATACAGGTCTGCGTATGGTGAATAAACATATCCAGTCATTAAAATAAGAATTACCATACCTCTGTACCAGTAATTCCCTAATTGGCCCGGCCAATTCTACAGCTTCCAAGGGTCCCCATTCTATGACCCTCGGTACCTCAACAACCTTGGAATGAAGAGTATGCAAACCCCGTTGATATTTTGGATAATCTATCCAAAGTCTGTCAAATCGCAGGTTCGGGTGCAACTGTTCCAAGTGCATATCTGAAAAGGTCATGACTGGATGAGGTACATCCTGCTTGTAGTAGTTATCTACCTCCTGTTGTTCCAAGTTCTCAGCAGGAGCATGACGGGCTTGGGATGAAGATTCACCCCTTTCATTCTGCAAAACACATCAAACACAAATTTTGTGCATCCAAATATGCATTAGTGTCAGCAAAATCATCAATCAAAATAATTACAATGACATTATCAATTTATATCAAACTTAAGCTCATTTTCACATTTTTATCAAATCTACACTTTTTCAAATAAGCATATACGAAAATTTTCGCCAAGTTCATAAGCATTCAACTCAAATAACATGTCAAAATAATCATTACTAGCAAATAAACAAGTCTCAAATGGCATTATCTTTCAAAAATCAAGTTCATGAATTTTGGACTTGAAAAAGTCCACTTTAATTCTCAAAATCATGTTTAGGCTCAAAGTTTGGATCTTTTAACTACCTAGACATGTTACACTACTCAATTTAGCAATAATTCATGACAAAAATCGGCCATAACCTGTTTATATCAAAAAGCCCCAAATTGCTCAAGAACACAAACCCTAGATTATTCAAAATTTGAAGTTTAAGGCTTCTAATCATGTTAAACAGCATCAATCTAGGTTATACAAGCATAATACATAAACAATTTAAGTCTAATTACACTAAAAAGCATCAAAATCAAATTGGGGAAAAATAGCTCAAGAACACTAAAATTCGAATTAAATGGTGTTTAGGTGTAGAAATTTACCGTTTTTCTTGAGTAGTTCTTAGATATCATCCTTCTCAACATGATTTTAGCAAAAAATTTGGTGATTAACGGTTAAAAATTGAGATTTTTGGGGGTGATTTTCGGGTTTTTTCGAGGTGTTTTCGCAGTATTTTTGCTGTGTTTTTGTTTGTGGGAGTGAACTGATCGTGCAGCTAGTTTTATTTTTTTTTCTGTAATTTTGTCCCTCCGCGAGTCGCGGAGGTTTTTCACTGCAAACTCCGCGAGTCGCGGAGTTTACCCTTTTTTTTTTTTTTTTTTTTTTTTTTTTTATAATCTTTAACTTATAAAACAATTAAGAAATTAATTTTAAAATTTTGTTTCCCTTGTTATTTAGGACGAGGTCGTTTCGGATCGATGTCCTAGTCCGTCCCTCGACAAAATTTTAAAATTTGTCTTTTTGTAGCGATTGTTTTAAAAGCTAAGATTTTTGGGTTTTTTAATGTTTTTGGCATACTTTAAATCAATAAGATTAAAAATAATGATAATAAAAGTTCTCGTCCCTCCCTCGGGTAAAGCAATTTCGGTTCAAAGACCTAGTCTTCAACTTACGACGAATTTTAAAAATCATATTCTTAACTTAATGAGATAAAGTAAATTTTTGTTTTTAAATTCACACAACATAAATATAAAATTCAAAATTAAAATTAAAAATTCACACCAAACTCAAAATTTGAAATGCATAAAATTAAAAATTCATATTTTAAAAATTCACACCAGACTTAATTTATAAATTCATATTATAAATTCACACCAAACTTATTTTAAAAATTCAAATATTTACAATTTTAAAAAATATTGTTTTTACAAAGTTTACAATATTAATTTAAGATTTAAATATTAAGATTAAAAATATGGTAAAAAAAAAATCTTTTTGTCTTTTTATCCCACTTTAATCAATCAAATATTATCAAAAATATTCGCCCCTCTTTTCGGTAAAGTAATTTCGGTTCCAAGACCTAATTTAACTCATGACGAATTTTTGAAATATTTTGGGTTGATTGATTAAAGATATTTATACCTTAAGAATAAACGTTAAATTTCGCAGTGATGTAATAAATTTTTGAACGATATCAATAATTTCGGTCGCCAAACCTAATTTTATTTAATACCAATTTAATACTTTTTAGCGAACAAATTAGCGTTTATTATCAAAAGGTTAAAAATAAATATAAAAAATAAAAACTGTACAGACATACCTGTGAAATAGATTTCTTAGTTATATGATCTATTATATTCATAAGATAGTCGGTTTAATTGGTTTTCCATGGCTGCATAAGCGTAACCTCGAGCATTCATTGTCTTTTCTTCTAAACATATGAACGGTCCGTCTCTGCATAAAGTAACAAATTCGGTATTTGAATAGGTTTGATTATTTGAACATTTACCTCCATGTGACCATTTTCCGCATTTGTGACATTTTTCTAGGTGTCGTGCTCTTCTTTTCGCTGCGGATTTTGATTTTCCTTTACCAAATTGTAACTTATTATCTTCGCATCTGGATCCTTTTCTAACTCCGTCCATTCTTTCTCTGATTACTGATACTATTTCACTCGGGAGTATGTCATTATTACGTTTAGTGATCAAAGCGTGTAGCATTAGACCATGGTTTAGTTCACAGGCAGTCTTCATTTTGTAAAAACCTAAAAAAAATAAAAATTCAGAATGCGGGGAGAAGACTAGTTCTTTAGGGTCTGCTAGGGAAAGACCATACGTGTTCCATTTTCGAGAACTATACGAAAACAGACAATCTAACTCTAACAGAAATATATATTATCCTTTAAAGACTTGATTCTCCCCACACTTAGTTAGCTGTGGTGTCGAAATTGTGATTAACTTCGTTGTCGACTTCCATCGGACCCTGTATGTAATGTTTAACTCTGTGACCATTAACTTTAAATTCATTCCCATTTGAATTTATTAATTCTATCGTTCCGTATGGGAAAACTCTTTTGACTATGAATGGTCCAGACCATCTTGATTTCAATTTTCCAGGAAATAGCTTGAATCGTGAATTGAAAAGAAGAACACTGTCTCCTTCTTTAAATTCTTTTGAACTTCTGATTCTTTTATCATGCCATTTCTTCGTTCTTTCTTTATAGATTAACGAATTATCGTATGCTTCATGTCTTAATTCTTCTAATTCGTTTAGTTGACTTAATCGTAGACGTCCGGCTTCATGTAAATCAAGATTACATGTCTTCAAAGCCCAAAATGCTTTGTGTTCAATTTCTACTGGAAGATGACATGCTTTTCCATAAACAAGTCTAAAAGGTGTGGTTCCAATTGGAGTTTTGTAGGCTGTTCTAAAAGCCCAGAGTGCATCCTCCAATTTAATGGACCATTCCTTCGGATTTGATCCTACGGTTTTCTCTAGAATACGTTTTAAAGCTCGGTTGGTATTTTCAACTTGTCCACTTGTTTGTGGATGATATGCAGTGGAGATTTTATGAGTTACTCCATATCTTTTAAGAACTTTCTCAAGTTGATTATTACAGAAATGAGTACCCCGATCACTTATTAAAGCTTTCGGTGTTCCAAACCTTGCAAAAAGATGTTTTAAAAAGTTGACTACAACTCGTGCATCGTTAGTTGGGAGAGCTTGTGCTTCCGCCCATTTAGATACATAATCAATGGCTACGAGTATATATAAATTATTATGAGATTTTGGAAATGGACCCATAAAGTCAATACCCCAAATGTCAAATACTTCACATACTTGGATGACATTTTGTGGCATTTCATCACGTTGACTTATTCTTCCGGCCCTTTGACATGCATCACAGGATTTGCAAAGAAGGTGTGCGTCTTTGTAAATTGTAGGCCAATAGAATCCAGCTTCATAAACTTTTCTTGCTGTTAGTTGAGGCCCATAATGCCCTCCTGTTGGTCCTTTGTGACAATGGTTTAAAATTTTACTAGCTTCATCTCCAAATACACATCGGCGTATTATTCCATCGGGACAACTTTTAAACAGATGTGGATCTTCCCAGAAATAGTGTTTTATATCACTGAAGAATTTCTTTCGTCTTTGGTACGATAATCCTTTTTCAAGGAATCCACAAACTAAGTAGTTTGCATAATCTGCAAACCATGGGATTTCTTTATAATCTATCTTCAATAGATATTCATCAGGAAAGTTGTCTTGTATGGCCGATTCATTCAGAACTTCTAATTCGGGATTTTCAAGACGAGAAAGATGATCAGCGGCGAGATTTTCTGCTCCTTTTTTATCTCGGATTTCAATATCAAACTCTTGTAAGAGTAAGATCCAACGGATTAATCTTGGTTTAGCATCTTGTTTTGAAAATAGGTATCTAAGAGCAGAATGGTCGGTATAGACCACCGTTTTTGCTAGAACGAGATATGATCGAAATTTGTCAAAAGCAAAGACAATAGCAAGGAGTTCTTTTTCAGTAGTTGTATAGTTCGTTTGTGCTCCTTGTAATGTCTTACTAGCATAATATATAGGTTGAAATCGTTTTTCAATCCTTTGTCCTAAAACGGCTCCCATTGCAAAATCACTTGCATCGCACATTAGTTCAAATGGTAGATTCCAATTTGGTGTTATCATGATCGGTGCATTAGTGAGTTTTTCTTTAAGAATATTAAAAGATTTGATACATTCATCTGAAAAGATGAATGGCGCATCTTTTTCTAGGAGTTTATTCATAGGAGTGGCAATTTTAGAAAAATCTTTTATGAAACGTCGGTAAAAACCGGCATGCCCTAGAAAACTCCTAACTCCTCTAACATTGGTGGGATGTGGAAGTTTAGCAATTACATCTACTTTAGCTCTATCCACTTCAATCCCTTCTTTTGAAATTTTATGTCCAAGAACGATGCCTTCTTTAACCATGAAATGGCATTTCTCCCAATTAAGTACTAGATTTGATTTTTCACATCTAATTAGCATTCGTTCCAGATTAACTAGACATGATTTAAATGTATCCCCGAAGACTGAAAAGTCATCCATGAATACTTCCATGCATTCTTCTATCATGTCATGAAAAATCGCCATCATACACCTTTGAAAGGTTGCAGGGGCGTTACAAAGTCCAAATGGCATGCGTTTGTAAGCAAAAGTACCATAAGGGCACGTGAATGTGGTTTTCTCTTGATCTTCGGGTGCTATTGGAATTTGAAAATATCCGGAAAATCCATCTAGAAAACAATAGTAACTATTTCCGGCTAATCTTTCCTACATTTGATCTATGAAAGGTAAGGGAAAGTGATCTTTTCTGGTGGCGTCATTTAATTTTCTATAATCAATACATACACGCCATCCTGTTACAGTCCTAGTAGGAATAAGCTCATTTTTCTCATTTGTGATGACAGTCATGCCACCCTTCTTAGGTACGCATTGAACTGGGCTTACCCATGGACTATCAGAAATTGGATATATCAAACCTGCATCTAGCAGTTTAATAATCTCTTTCTTAACTACATCTTGCATATTAGGATTTAGTCTTCGTTGGCGTTGCACATACGTTTTATGACCTTCTTCCATAAGGATTTTATGTGTGCAATACGAAGGACTTATTCCTTTAATATCATGAATCTTCCATGCAATGGCTGGTTTATGAGCTTTCAACACAGAAATGAGTTGTGATTTCTCATTTTCAGTAAGAGAAGACGATATTATTACAGGTAATTCAGATTCACCATGTAAATAAGCGTATTCCAAATGGTTTGGAAGTGGCTTTAACTCTAATTTCGGAGGTTCTTCTATCGATGATTTATATCGATATCTGTCTTCTTCTTTTAGCATTTGAATTTCTTCTGTTGTTGGTTCATATCCATTAGCTATAAGTGTAGCTAACATTTCGGCTTCATCAATTGGTTCATTACCTTCTCCTAAAGAACATTCTCCTGTTCCTTGTAATTCTGGAAATTCTTCTAATAATTCTGCATGTGCATCTATAGTTTGAATATAATAACATGTATCATCTGCAGATTGTGGTTGTTGCATTGCTCTATCAACTGAAAAGGTAACACTCTCATCCTCTATACTTAGGGTCAGTTTCTTACCGAACACGTCTATCATTGCTTTAGCCGTGTTTAAGAATGGTCTTCCTAATATGAGAGGAACTTGAGAATCTTCTTCCATGTCTAAAACAACAAAATCTACTGGAAATACTAAAGTACCAACTTTAACTAGCATGTTCTCCATTATCCCTCTAGGATATTTTATTGATCTATCGGCTAGTTGTATGCTTATTCTGGTTGGTTTCAATTCTCCAAGGTCTAGTTTAGCGTATAGTGAATACGGCATTAGATTTATACTAGCACCTAAGTCTGCCAATGCTTCTATTGAACTAAGACTACCCAGAAAACATGGAATTGTGAAACTTCCTGGATCAGATAGTTTTTCTGGTATCTTATTCAACAGCACTGCTGAACAATTAGCATTCATAGTAACAGCCGAGAGTTCTTCCATTTTCTTTCTATTCGTGATTAGATCTTTCAAGAATTTAGCATATCTTGGCATTCCTGAAATTACGTCAATGAAAGGAAGATTTACATTTATCTGTTTAAACATATCCAAGAATTTGGATTGCTCGGCTTCAAGTTTTTCCTTCTTCATTTTACTCGGGTAAGGAAGTGGTGGTTGGTATGGTTTAACATAAGGTTTATCCTTAACTGTGTTATCTTCATTAACCTTTTCAACTACCGGTTCTTTTTCCTTATCTTGATCTGGTTGTGGTTCTTGTGGAGTAGGAATAGTTTCATCAGAAGTTACAGGTATTTTAGGTGGTTTAAGTGTTGTACCACTTCTTGTGGTAATAGCTTTAGCTGTTTCATTCCGGGGGTTAGAGTTTGTATCGCTCGGTAAACTTCCCGGTTTTCTTTCACCTATTAACCTTGCTAGGTTACTCACTTCTTGTTCCAGATTTTGAATAGAAGCTTGTTGATTTCTAAATGTTTGAGCATTTTGTTCATTGGTTTGTTTTTGAGATGTGAAAAACTGCGTTTGAGTTTCAACTAGCTTCGTCATCATATCTTCTAAATTCGGCTTTTTATCATCGGTTTGTTGTGGTGGTTTGTTTTGAAAATTCGGTCTTTGCTGATTGTAAGTATTATTGGATATTTGTTGATTGCTAGGACCTTGTTGGTTGTTGTATGGAATATTTCGGTTATAATTCTGGTTTTGATTGTAAATCGGTCTTGGCGGTTGATAATTATTCTGATAATTATTTCCAGGCCTTTGGTTTATGTATGAAATATTCTCTCTTTGTTCCATTGTTAATTCAATACTTAGACAATCTTTTGTCAAATGTGGTCCTCCACACTGCTCACAACTAATTCGTATAGCATGAATATCTTTAGTCATCTTTTCCATTCGTCTCTCGAAAGCATCTATCTTTGCGGAAATGGAATCTAAGTCATGGCTAGAATCGGCTCTAGCTGCTTTAGATGATCTAATGATGTCTTTTTCTTGGTGCCACTCATGTGAGTGGGAAGCAGTGTTATCAATAATTTTGTAAGCATCAGTTTCGGTTTTCTTCATAATAGAACCACCAGCTGCTATATCTATGTCTTTTCTTGTAGTGATGTCGCATCCTCGGTAGAATATTTGTACTATTTGACAGGTGTCTAAACCATGTTGCGGACATCCTCTTAGTAACTTTCCATATCTTGTCCACGCCTCATATAGAGTTTCATTTGGCTTCTGTGTGAACGTAACAATTTCTGCTTGAAGTCTTACGGCTTTAGATGCGGGAAAGAATTGTTTAAGAAATTTGTCAATTAAAACATCCCATGTATCGATCGCCCCTTCAGGTAACGATTCCAACCAATCTTTGGCTTCTCCCTTTAAAGTCCAGGGAAATAACATGAGATATATTTGTTCATCCTCCACTTCTCGGATTTTAAATAGTGTGCAGATCCTATTAAAGGTACGTAGATGTTCATTTGGATCTTCCTTCGGCGCACCACTAAATTGGCATTGATTAGTCACCATGTGTAGAATTTGTCCTTTGATTTCATAATCTGGCGCATTAATGTCTGGATGAGTAATTGCGTGACCTTGGCCAGTGCGTTTAGCTCTCATTCGGTCTTCCATACTTAAAGGTTCCAGATTCTCCATAATTGAATTTGTTGAATCGGTATCACTAGATGATTCTGATTTAATAGTTCGTTCCTCAACAATCTCTGTTTGAATGATTGGTGGTTCCGGAGGAAAGTTTAATGGTTCAGGATCTATGAACCGTTCCTGAATATTTTCTGGATTCTCAATTGTGAGGTCGGGTTCAAAAAATGGATTATCGGTATTTTGAACTGAAGTACTTGGTCGACTGGATGACGATTCTAAAGAAAAATCAACGGCGGTTATATTTGTTAAACGATGTCTTGATCGAGTTACAGGTGGTGAACGTACAAAAGGTGGTGAACGTCTTGCTCGGTGCATTCACAGAATATCCTATTAGTTTTTAAAAGGAAAGAAAAATTATAATAAGTTATCCAATCAATAGACTTTTCTGATTTTGCCCACGTTTCGAATAGCCAAAAGATGCAGCAGAGGGGCAGGATTCGTTTGGTCTCAATATAATTGAGGACTGTTTGGCTCCAATAACCCGGTCCACGTACAAATCCAACTATTACTACGAACCAGAAAATTTTGATGTCTATTAATTTAACCACTCAAAATAAATTTTCGTAATTTTAAGAAATTTAGATAAGAAGTAGAATAAAATTCTAAGTCCTAAAAACTAGAATGGCGAGAAATAAGAAAGACAAAGAGTTCGTCGCAAAAGGTCGAAAAAAAGAAAAAATGGTTGAAAAATAAAGGACGACGGAAAAATAAAAGAAACTTATAAAAACTTAAAAATACTTAACTAATTTAACCTTATTACTACAACTAACTTAAAATTATAATCGCAAATTGAAATTACTAATTGGAATGATAATTGATACATAGTAAAAGGTCTAAAAATATTAAAGCTTACAAGGAAAAACTAAATCCCAAATGGAAATAACTTAAAAAGAAACTAAAACTTAAAAAGGCGTCGCAAAATTCTAAAGCACCTAAATCTTAGTCTAAAGAAAAAGCACTTAAGGAATTCTACGGCAAAGCCTAAAAATCTAGGAGTAAAAATAACTATAGCTAAAACTAAGTTTAAAATTAAATATGAGCTAAAAATACAAAAGTTACGCTACAACGATTAAAAAGGTACAAAATATAAAAATATACAAAAAATTGTAAAAAGTACAATTTTTATAAAAATATTATTTTATATTATTTATTTTACTAAACTATTAATTTTACAATTTAATAAAAACTTAATTAATACTAAATACATAAATATAAAGTAAAAAGTAAAAATAAAACTAAAATTAATAATAATAATAATATTTAGGTTTTAATAATAATAATAATTAAAAATAACCCGTGATTAGGGTTTTTGTCCGTGTGTCAGAGGGTCTCCGCGAGTCGCGGCAAATAAAGAGGAAAACCCCGCAAGTCGCGGGGTTCAGGAATTCAGTTGACAGCTTTGTCTTTTTACGCGTTTTTCTTTTTATTTTTTTTTTCTTTTTATTTTGTTTTCTGTTTTTTTTAATTAAATAAAAGATATTAAAATTAAAACTTATATTTTTATAAACTAAAATAAAAATAAAGAAACTTATAAAACTTAAATATTTAACAAAATCTTAAAAATGCTTATATTTTTGTTTTTTATATTTTTGAATAATTAAAACGTATTTCTACAAAAGCAAATTTTTAATAAAAGTAACTAAAAATCTTGTTTTTTTTTTTTTTTTTTATATTAGCGTTGCGCTTCCGGCTTTTAAGATAGTTCCCCGGCAGCGGCGCCAAAAATACTTGATGTCGAACGAGGTGTATATAAAATAGTTATTATTTTACTAGGAAAAACTATTAAATACGATACAATTTTACACAAGATATTTATTTATTTATAGAATGGATATACTTAAACCTTGCTACAACACTTATAGGCAGTGTACCTAATCGTACAGTAGTGTAGTTTTTAGTAAGTCCGGTTCGTTCCACAGGGAAATCTTTAAACAAAGCTCAACGCTATATTAGTTAACTTTTATAAAAATACAAATATATATATAGGTAATATTATTATTATAAAGGGGGGTTTTTACCGTTTAATGACCGGTTTGTCGATTTTAAAACTTTAGTCGCAGTTAAAACCTAATGTAAAATATAAAATAAATACAAGACTTTAAATTAAAGCGTAAAGTAAATAACGATAATGAAATTGCGAATAATAAAAATGCGATAAAATTAAATTGCGATAATTAAAAAGTACGATAATTAAAAGTGCGATAAAATAAAATAAATAAAAGTGCGATAATTAGAAGTGCAATTAAATATAAAATAAAGGAAATTAAATATGAAATAAAAGAATTATGCTTATTTAAACTTCCGTAATCATGATGTTTGACGTGTTGATTTTAGTTTTATGCCCATGGGTTAATTGTCCTTTGTCCTGGATTATTCAATATGTCCGTCTGGTTTTTGTCCATAACAGTCCATCAGTCATAAATATAAATTGCAAGTGTCCTTGTCAAATTATTATTATACCCGAAGATAAATATTCCAACTAATTGGGGATTCGAATTGTAACAAGGTTTTAATACTTTGTTTAATGAATACACCAGGTTATCGACTGCGTGTAAACCAAGGTTTTACTACTTTGTTAACAATTACACCAATTACCCTTGAATGTAATTTCACCCCTGTTTTAATTATTCTAGTGGCTATTAATCCATTCCCGTGTCCGGTTAAATGAACGATTATTCGTACATATAAATACCCCGCCCATCGTGTCCGATCGAGTGTATATGGTAATTTATAGGGACGCCCAATTGTAAATCTTTATATTAACATTAACAAACTTTCATTTAGTTAAACAAATATAAAGCCCATTAATAGCCCATAGCCTAGTTTCCACAAGTGTCGTTCTTTTATCCAAACCCCAATTATGGTACAAAGCCCAATTACCCAATTTTAATAATTAGCCTAACATCATGATTACTTCGTTTTAAACAAGCATAATAATAACTTAGCTACGAGACATTAATATAAAAAGGTTGAACATAACTTACAATGATTAAAAATAGCGTAGCGTTACACGGACAGAATTTCGACTTACACCCTTACAACATTCGCTAACATACCCTTATTATTAGAATTATAATTAAAATTAAAATATAAATTATAAATATAAATATATATTAATTCGTATGAATGAGAAGAAAAAATGATGATGATTTTGATCAGAATTCGGGTTGATTTATAGCCAGACTTGATTTTTGGGGCTCCGCGACTCGCGGCCAAATACCCTTAAAACTCCGCGAGTCGCGGAGAGGTATTTACAGTTTACACCCTTGGAGTTTCCTGCTGCCGACGGTTTTAAATATATATATATAATATATATATAATTAATATAATTAATTATATATTATATTATATTTATATATATAGTTAACTTGTAATTTTTAGTCCGTTGCGTCGAGCGTTAAGAATTGACTCTGGTCCCGGTTCCGAATTTTCGAACGTCCTCGCGTACAATTTAATATCTTGTACTTTGCGTTTTGAATCTTGTACTCTTGTGATTTTGAGACGTTTCTTATCAATAATTGGAACCTTTTTGATTGTCTTTTGTTCTTTTGAGCTTTTTGGTCGTTTGCGTCTTCAAATCGTCGAATCTGTCTTTTGTCTTCACCTTTTATTATTTAAACGAATATCACTTGTAAATAGAACAATTGCAACTAAAAGCTTGTCTTTCTTGAGGAATAATGCTATGAAATATATGTTCGTTTTTAGCATTATCAACTTTTAATACAAAACGAAGCCGAGCATGGCGATTGGGGATACGCTACCCAATCCTAAACAATCCAAAAGCAAGTCTCTAAAGCAAACTATGCAAGTCTTCTAGTCCTCGCGCTTACCCGAGCCACCAATCCGCATGCAATCTATAAAAAGAGTCAACAACGAGAGGGTAAGCTAATGCTTAGTGAGTAGAATAAATATATATATGCATATACAACTTACCTACTCGCATCCACGACATCACATAAATACACATAAATCACTTACCTCATCGTACCAAACGCTAGTATCATCAAATCGTATAACTAGCAACCTCATAAGCAATCAATAGCTAGTAACGTCAAACCGTACAACTAGCAACATCGTTAGCATAAATAAATATAAATAATAAATCAAATTAAATGCTAGCATCAACAATTACAATTCATGGTTAACCAATCTCTTCGCTAGGGGAACGACTTCGCGAATCAAGTCATCGATGTTCATAACATTCGTTAGCTTCCAAAAACGGCTATGGCATGCTAACCCCCCGAGGTGTTCCAAAAACGGCTATGGCATCACCCCTCAAGTGTTCCAAAAACGGCTATGGCATCACTTGCTCAATGTGAGTAGAACACGGCTATTACTCACGCTTTCGTACACCAACACGGCTATGTGTACGGGTAACTCAAATAACAACGTGGGAGTAAAACACGGCTATTACTTGCCACTAAATGCACAAACACGGCTATTACTTGCCACTAAATGCACAAACACGGCTATGTGCCTTAGTACAAAACATGGACTAATACGGCTAAGTCCCACAACCTTGGTCACAAAACGGCTATGTGACACCATCAACACGGTACATAAATCATATACATACATATATAGATATTCCACTCACAATAACCATTATGGACAAGAACGGCTATATCCCACAACTACGGTCACCAAACGGCTATGTGACATCATTACTACGGGCAACTATCAATGTGGACAAAACGTCTATATCTCACAACTATGGTCACCAAACGGCTATATCCCACAACTACGGTCACCAAACGGCTATGTGACACCATTTCCACGGGCACATAAATCATATACATACATATATAGATATTCCACTCACAATAACCATTATGGACAAGAACGGCTATGTCCCACCACTACGGTCACAAAAACGGCTATGTGACATCATTACTACGGGCAACTATCAATGTGGACAAAACGTCTATATCTCACAACTATGGTCACCAAACGGCTATATCCCACAACTACGGTCACCAAACGGCTATGTGACACCATTTCCACGGGCACATAAATCATATACATACATATATAGATATTCCACTCACCTTGAAGTCTTGAAGAATGCTTCCAAGTAATCCGCAACTCGCCAATGGAAAGTACCTATTCCATTACCACAATTACAATAATACACTTAGAGTGGATTTACAAATCAACCCAATTCGTCACTAAGTGCAATTTCGACCCAAATGCACTTCCAAGCACAAACCGTGCCCAAACTAACCAATAGTCACTAACACAAGTGAGAATGGTCCTAATATGCCAATAAACCCGAACTCAAGTGTTAAACACGTGTCATACCCATTTTGACACTTAAACCCTAATTTTGACCCATAAAGGTCAAAATCTCATTCTTTGCAAGTTTTGACACCAAAACACATTTAACTCGGTTTTATACTTCAACTTAATCCATTTTAAGTTTATAAACTTCATTAAATCGCCAATTGGGTCATAATCACCACGAAACCCTAATTTGACCCAAAGTCAAAGTTAGTCAACCAAATAACCCTAAATGGGTTCCAATACTTCCATAATCACTAACTTAAGTGATTAAACTAAATTTCAAGTTCTAAACATGGCCAAATAGTTCACCAACCCGAAATCCACCAACAATTAACAACAAACCCGATTACTAGCATCACTAAACCCATTTCATCACCTAAAAGGGTTTCACAACAAATTTACTCAAACCCTAACTTGAATATCAAATCAAATAATTGAAACTCGGAGTTTGAGCTTACCAATACTATCACCGCGTAGCCAAGAACGAAAGGAACAACTTTAGAACCCGAGCTTTGGTGAGAAATCGACTCCTTCTTCCCCAAATCAAGCCCTCTCTCTCTAAACCCTTACTCTCTCTCTAAAAATGGTTGAGAGTGTTTTGGTTGGTGAGAATTTGATCCAAACTGATCAAAGGATCAGTTTTGATGACCCTAAACCGACCCCAAGTGAAAAGACCAAAGTACCCTTCATTTAAAGCCTTTAAAAAGGCTGAAAATTGCTTCTGACCCATTCGGCGCGCCGCGCCACAATGTGGAGCGCCGCTCCACTCTGCAGGTCAGATTTCAGAAACTTGTTTTGGCCATAACTTTTTGTCCGTAGCTCCGTTTTCGACGAATCAAATATCGTTGGAAACGTAATAAGATTTTCTTTCCAATGGTAAGGCTTGAAACATCAACACAAACTTTATTTGGGGTTGAAAAGGTACGTACACACCTTGTACCTCAAACAACGTCCAGTTTTCCTTCGACGGTCGAGCAAGCAACACCTACATGTTGTGCACACTCCATACACACATAGTATACCTTAAATACATTATGTACAATAAATATTTGGGTCTTACACCATTTCAAGGGCATGATGCCAAAAGCGGTGAGGAACCGAAGCGTGAGATAAAAGAGTTCGCCTGATATTATCAATAGCTCGAATTTTTCTTTCTGCTTTACCGTTTTGAGAAGAGGTATATGGACAAGAGAAACAGAAGGACATCCCATTAGATTCACAAAATTTATGAAAAGAAGAGTTATTATATTCGGTTCCATTATCACATTGAAGTTGTTTTATTTGACGACCGAATTGTGTTTGTATGTATGCATGAATGCTTTTAAAGATTGAAAATACTTGTGATTTATTACCGATTGGGAATGTCCATAAAAAATTAGTGTAGCTATCAAGAAAAAGAATATAATATTGGTGGCCACTACTACTAACGATGGGTGATGTTCACAAGTCATTATGAATAATTTCAAAAGGAGCATAAGTAGTAGAAAGTGACGCATAAAAGGGTAGTTTAATATGTTTGCCAAAAACGCAAGATTGACAAAGTTTATTACTAGAGTTCAATTTACAATCAATTGAACGCTTATTGCTAAGAAATTTTAACACATCACCACTCGGATGGCCTAAGCGATGATGCCATAAAACTTGAGATAAAGCAGCAAAGGTAGAAGGATAGGAGAGTTGATGCAACATGGAGGAGTGAAGCGGATAAACGTCACCATTGCTATTACATCGGAGGATGATGTTCCCCTTCGGATATCCCTTCACAGTGAAACCAAAAGGGTCAAAAGTAATAGAAACATTGTTATCAGTTGTTAAACGTCGTACAGAAATAAGATTTTTAATTAATTGTGGAGCATATAGAATATTAGACAAGTGTAAATGTTTATGAGGTGTGGGTAAATAAGTATGACCGAACCCGTTAATTGGTATACGATTGCCATTATTGACGATAATAAATTTAAGTTGGCTTGAATGAACATAATACATGAGTTTACCTTGTGACTCGGTCATGTGTGAAGAAGCGCCCGTATCCATATACAAATTATTATCATCAGGAGGGTTTAAGTGCATGGTATACATTGCTAACTCAATGTCAGTGGGAGTAGTAGATGCAACAGATGGCGCATAAGAAGGGTGAGATGGATGTGGACCAAGTAAGCCTGGTTGTCCATTAGTAGAACCTGGTCTGGGCCATTGAATCGTAGGGTAAGGACAAGGCGCAGAGGCCCACTTCTGTTGTTGCCAGACCCATGGGCCGTAGGGTTGCTGCTGTCAGGAAGAATTTTGTGGAGTACCAGAAGTATATTGATGGCCAGAAGAAAACCGACCTCGACCCCGAGTATTACCCCATCTACCTCGATTGTTACCCCGATAATTTTTACGACCTCGATAGGATTGTCCAGACCCACGACCAGTATTATTGGAGTTTGGCGGTTGTGTGGACTTGGCACTAGATGAGGCTGTAGTCGTAACAAGAGCAGTCTCTGCAGACAAAGAAGCTTGAGAAGATTGTTTCACTTTGCGTGTCTCTTCCAACAGAAGCTTAGAACGAGCATCACAGAAAGAAGGCAAGGTTTCCATGTGAATGATTTGTGAAGCGATGTTTTCGTATGTTTCATTCAAACCCGTAACAAGTTGTAATACCATATGATCATCAGAGATAGTCGGACCAACGTTTGAAAGTTGATCCGAAATAACCTTAAGTTCCTGACAATAAGCAGCTGCGTTGGGAAAGTCATCAATACGTGTGTTATTGAACTTGTGCAGAAGAAAAACATTCCTGGAGTTGCGATTGTCATGAAACATATCCTTCAAGCGCTCTCAGGCTTGTCGGGCCATTAAGTTAGATTTCATAATAGTGTTCAAGAGATCAAGAGATATAGTACCGTATATCCATTGAAGCACGATCGCATCTAGGCGATCCCATGAATCAAAAGGTGGTGGTGTAGCATCATTAGTGGTGCCGGAATCAGAGGATGAAGATGTAGGAGGGATGATGTGGTCGATCACAAGAAAGGCTCGACAGTGAACCTTGAATAATTCCGACCAGGTTTCATATTTTCCATTCTCCATCTCAAGACTGATGGGAATCAAATTGCGTATGTTATTAACGGTACTAGCAGGGTGAATTTTATGAGTGTCGGCCATTGGTTTGTGAAGAGAAAGATCGAAGAAAAGGAACAGAGAAGAAGAAGATCGTATTAGGGTAATACCATGAAGGAATTTGATCTGTGCCTTTCTCATTCATTGATAGCGTATAGATACAAGTTTTACAATATAGGAAACAATATCAAACTATATCAAATCCTAACAACCAATCCCAATAATTGAGGGATGGAGATACAATGCTTTATATGCTAAAAATATAAAGTCAAACATATCTATCTTAAAAATATACACGGCTAATTTGGAGGCGCATTTTCAACTCGCGATTTCTGCGCGCCTTTTCGAGACGGTTTACAAGGCGCGTTTATCGGCGAGAAGACGCGCCTCAAAAACGCGCGCCGAAAAACGTGCCTCGAAAACGTGCCTCGAAAACGTGCACCGTAAAACGCGTCTTGTAAACGCCACTCGAAAACGCGCCTCGAAATGTCGAGTTGGAAAGTGCCTCAAGAACGTTGTCGAAAACTCTGGTAAAAAACGCAGGTCGAAAATGCATGTAGGAATCGCGCGTCGAAATCGCGAGTTGAAAATGTTGGTCGTTAAAGGACTCGACATGTTATGCGAAGTTAACACTTAACTAAGAACGTTAACAAAAGTTAACGACTCCTCTCTTTTTGATTAACTTTTGAAAAACACTCATTTTTTATATCCGAATTAAATAGATTAACGACACCCCTCTTGTTTGTTGCTTTTTTCTCTCACACTAATATTATGATAAAAAGTATCAATAAATAATTAATAAATAAGCTTTAATTGATAGTATATGCTTGATTGAATGAACGCATTTTGCATAACACTTATTGTTTTGTTACACATGTGTCTAAAAGACGAGATCCCTCACGATGACGTCATAAACACAACGACGTCCTGCTTTATGTTATTGGTGTTCGACCCGAAATAGAGAAAGGCAGTGCTGAGTGGTCTCATTTGAGCACCAAAGGTTAAAGTATAAAAGATATTTTTTGTTCAACAATTAATTTATACAGTTTTAAAACATAGAAAGCACCTAAGATCCCGTTTTCAATTCCAACTAATTCCAACATAAATTCCTGATATAAATTTGAAACAAAGACCATTAGCCTAATACTAATACCAACAATAATATCATTAACCTTCACAACAATAATAATAGCTCAAAGAGTACTAATGTGACATTTAGCTGACTCTCCCCTTATTCGAATGTTTGTTATCAACTTATCATCAAAATAAGTAGTATAAAACAAAATTTGTCTAATTGACATCAACATTTGAGGAGTTATCATTTTGTTCCATAAACGTTTTTTTCTCATGATTATTTTCACGTTTTTCGGAAGCTCTAAATCAACAAAAGATCTTAAATTATTGGGCATGTTGTATGGGCCGTCAACATTGGCCCACTGAAGTAGGCTTGATTTGGTGGACCCACGAATAAGTTAAATAGCTCAAAGGCTTAGGTTAGGGCTCATGTGCTCATAATTTCCTCCACTCGTCCTTTTCATATCCCGTTTAATTATAATTATCACATATTCTCTATAAGCGACTATAACTATATCAATGAGATTGTGGGTCTACAAATTTAATTTACGATAACGACTTATATGTTATATATATATATATATATATATATATATATATATATATATATATATATATATATATATATATATATATATATATATATATATATATATATATATATATATTAGTGAAATGACCCGTGGAACCACGGGTTTGTTTAAACAAAACAATTTAATGACATGTTTTAGCTATTAAGTGAATGTAAATGCTAAAGTCATTTATTTTAATGACCCGTGGAACCACGGATTCTGACAAAGAAACTTGTCGTCATTTTTACAAATATATAGCGACATGTATTTTCGCATACATAAATAACGTAATTAAAGTGAATCCATATTTAAATGTTAATAATATAATATAATTATTATAATTATTATAATAAAAATAAATAATAATAATAATAATAATAATAATAATAATAATAATAATAATAATAATAATAAAGTTTGCTTAAAGTTGTTTTCAATAATAAATATTAGTAATAAAAAATGTTTTTTTAGATTTTTGTTAGAAAATTAAAATACAATTATTATATAAAGGTTGTACAATATGTTTTAAAATTTATAAATGTGTTCATTGGGTGTTCTGTAAAAGATTATAAAATTTATTTTAAAGTTTGTACATATGATCATGTGAGTGTTTTATCATAAGGTTGTACATAATGTTTCAAATATTGTATATATGGTCATAAGGTGTTTTTACCATAAGGTTGTACATAATCTTTCAAATATTGTACATATGATTATGAGGGTGTTTTATTTTCTTTCCATAATAATATGGGAGGTTATTAAATAATTAGTTACTATAAGTACAATTTATTTTAATTATAAAATATTTAGGATTAATGACATCATCTAAGTGACTTAGATTTTTTTCTTTTTATTATTGATTTTTTCTTAACAAAGGAATTAGCCTAATAATGACATCATCATTATAGAATTTTAATATAAACTACTAGTGAAATGACCCGTGAAACCACGAGTTTGTTTAAACGAAACAGTTTAATGATATGTTTTAGGTATTAAGTGAACGTAAATGCTAAATTTATTTAGTTTAATTACCCTTGGAACCACAAAGTCCGACTAAGAAACTTGTCAGCTGAAAGCATATTAAACAATCAACATCCAATCATAAGAGATAATATTGGTTGTTATTTTATTTTAAAAGTGTAAATTAAAATATAAATTTAGAATTAGTTTACTTCTGCCTAGCTTTTATACCTTCCCGTACTCAATTCAAAATAATTAATTAAAATAATTCAAAATTATTTAGTTTTAATAATTAAAATAATTATTAATAAGATTTAATAATAATAATTAATTAATAAGATTTAATTTTAATTTAAAATTATTTAAATTAATGACATACTAACCATGCTTAGATTTTTTCCTTTTTATTTTTAATTTTTCTTAATAAAGGAATTAGTTTAATAATGATATCATCATTATAGGATTTTAATATTAACTATAGATAGATAGATAGATAGATAGATAGATAGATAGATACATACATGTTATTAATTATTTACTTCGAGTTCGCAGATATGGAGGTAGAAACAATAAATTTTGGAAAGATGACTACATTTGTATTTCTAAAAGTATACCTAAATATTTGTCGTGTTAACGTCTAAAATATGTAAAATTCTTGATAGAAAAAAATGAATACATGACATGTCAAATGATGAACGAATTAGTAATATTTTTTGTCATAACCCAATATATGTCACATCTGCTAAATCTACACCAACCAACTGTTTTTTAAAGATTTATTTTCATATGTTTTATAACTAGAAATACGATTTATTCATAAACCTTAAAAAATAATCTGACTTACAAGTTACAACTCTCTTTTACCAGTGAAATGACCCGTGGAACTACGAGTTTGTTTAAACGAAACAGTTTAATGATATGTTTTAGGTATTAAGTGAACGTAAATGCTAAAGTCATTTAGTTTAATGACCCGTGAAACCACAGAGTCCGACTAAGAAACTCGTTGATGGTTGAGCAGAGTGGTATAAAATACTATTAAATTTTACCAGGAAACACTATTAAATACGATACAATTTTACACAAGATATTTATTTATTTATAGAATGGATATACTTAAACCTTGCTACAACACTTATAGGCAGTGTACCTAATCGTACAGTAGTGTAGTTTTAGTAAGTCCGGTTTGTTCCACAGGGAAATCTTTAAACAAAGCTTAACGCTATATTAGTTTACTTTTATAAAAATACAAATATATATATAAGTAATATTATTATTATAAAGGGGGGTTTTTACCGTTTAATGACCGGTTTGTCGATTTTAAAACTTTAGTCGCAGTTAAAACCAAATGTAAAATATTAAAAATAAATACAAGACTTAAATTAAAGCGTAAAGTAAATAACGATAATGAAATTGCGAATAATAAAAGTGCGATAATTAAAAAGTACGATAATTAAAAGTGCAATTAAATAAAATAACAATAAAAATGCGATAATTAGAAGTGCAATTAAATATAAAATAAAGGAAATTAAATATGAAATAAAAGAATTATGCTTATTTAAACTTCCGTAATCATGATGTTTGACGTGTTGATTTTAGTTTTATGCCCATGGGTTAATTGTCCTTTGTCCTGGATTATTTAATATGTCCATACGGATTTGTCCATAATAGTCCATCAGTCATAAATATAAAGAGCGAAAGCCTTCGTCAAATTATTCTTATTCCCGAAGTCAAATATTCCAACTAATTGGGGATTCGAATTGTAACAAGGTTTTAATACTTTGTTTAATGAATACACCAGGTTATCGACTGCGTGTAAACCAAGGTTTTACTTCTTTGTTAACAATTACACCAATTACCCTTGAATGTAATCCACCCCTGTTTTAATGAGTCCATTGACTATTAATCCATCCCCGTGTCCGGTTAAATGAACGATTATTCGTACTTATAAATATCCCGCCCATCGTGTCCGATCAAGCGTATGTGGTTATATATAAATACGTCAAATTATAAGTTTGTATATTAAATTAACAAGGTATTGTTTAGTTAATATAAAACCCATTAATAGCCCATAGTCTAATTTCCACAAGTGTCGTTCTTTTATCCAAACCCCAATTATGGTACAAAGCCCAATTACCCAATTTTAGTAATTAGCCCAACATCATGATTACTTCGGATTAAATAAGCATAATAATAACTTAGCTACGAGACATTAAATTAAAAAGGTTGAACATAACTTACAATGATTAAAAATAGCGTAGCGTTACACGGACAGAATTTCGACTTACACCCTTACAATATTCGCTAACATACCCTTATTATTAAGATTTAAAATTAAAATTAAAATATAAATTATATATATATATATTACGTATATATTGAGAGAAGAAGGAAAAAAAAGATGATTAAAAATGCTCAGAATTCGGTTGGCTTTATAGGGAGTTTCAAAACTTGGGGCTCCGCGACTCGCGGCATTTTTGGCCTTCAAACTCCGCGAGTCGCGGAGATTGAAAATACAGCTCACATTCTTTGGAGTCTTTCTTGCCGACGATTTATTTATAAATATAATATATATATATAATTAATATAATTAATTATATATTATATTATATTTATATACATAGTTAACTTGTACTTTTTAGTCCGTTGCGTCGAGCGTTGAGAGTTGACTCATGTCCCGGTTCCGGATTTTCGAACGTCCTTGCGTACAATTTAATATCTTGTACTTTGCGTTTTGAATCTTGTACTCTTGTAATTTCGAGACGTTTCTTATCAATAATTGGAACCTCTTTGATTGTCTTTTGTACTTTTGAGCTTTTTGGTTGTTTGCGTCTTCAATTCGTCGAATCTGTCTTTTGTCTTCACCTTTTATTATTTAAACGAATATCACTTGTAAATAGAACAATTGCAACTAAAAGCTTGTCTTTCTTGAGGAATAATGCTATGAAATATATGTTCGTTTTTAGCATTATCAAATATTCCCACACTTGAGCGTTGCTTGTCCTCAAGCAATATCGTCTTGAAATACTAGAATCACTTCTTTATTCTTCACACTTTGTACATCAGTGATTTCTATACGGCGGTATAAACAATGGTAGTAACGATATGGTTTACAGTCCCACATGACTATAAAAATTTAGATCCATTAAGGAAATTGGATCTTTATGAAAACATTTGATCTTTTGAAAATTAAATCTAGTTTTTACCCTAGATAAGTTTTCCGGAATAACCCTTTACCGGTGTTTGCAAAATATTTTTGTGGGTTTGGTGGGTTTCAGATTTGAAAATTTTAGCTCAAAACTTGCGGTTTTGTGTCACCCACTTGCTAACCTTGTATTTGGAAAGCAACACGTCTAGTTTACTTGTCCCGTATATTACCTTTCGGTAAACTACCGTCCGGTTGTAAAGGAAAGCGTTGAACAAGCAACTGTTAAGGCAATGTCCCCTGACATGCTTTTAATTATGGTCTATAACGTGTCGGACGCAATTACTATCCTTGGTAGGAGCAATAGTAAAGCTCATCCTTATAATTTTTCGGTCTGGCACAAGGTCCTGTTTTTGACCATGCTATGCAACCACCGTTCTTACGGTTGACACCCGATTTGGTTCAGGTGACCTAATGAATTCTAGGTGAATTCCTAGGATTTTACGTTCAATGGTAATGAACGCATTGAAAATAGGGTTTTCAGAAAACAAATCGGTTTGTAATTTTGATCAAAATATTTTCTCGTTCAAGCTCGAGTTTAGATATCATTGAATTCCATGAGTTTGAATTCTCAATCTTTAAGGTCAATCTCAAGGATTGAGTAATATCAGGCTTAAAAGCTGATTTTTAATCTTTAAGGAGATTATCCTTTCTGGGGATCTGATTCATTAGTCATATCCAGCTAATTTGCATAGTGCCCCCCCCATTTTACGAGATAAATCCTTCTCATGGTTAGGATAAATCTCACCACTTGGCGACCCTGTTTAATGCTGAGGTCCGTGGATTTCCTGCTGATTTTAGTGATGACTTTTCTAGATTTTTCGTCAACCTACAGCTGGTCTGGACGACAACTTCATGACCTAAATCAATAAGCGCGTTTCCTTTTCGGAAGACTTTACTTCCTTTTAATGATGGAATTGATTCATCGTGTAGATCCATCTCTTCTTTTCTTTCATCGGGTAAAATAGTTTAGTTTAGTCCAAATCAAAAGTATTTTCAGTTATTTGTTACAGATATATGTGACATATGTTTAAGATAACTTGGTAAATATTCCCACACTTGGCTTTTATTTTTCTTTTTATCGTCCTCTATTCCATTTTAAATGAATTTTAACATTTTGGTTTGTTTCTCAATTTATGTCCTTTTTGAGGTAACAATAATTTCGGTGTTAAAACCTAGTTTTATCGTTCATAAATATGTATAAACATGATTTTGAGTTCAATTAATTTGAAAATTTTGAAAAATTTTACTAGAATTGGGTAGTCAGTATATAAGACTAGGGCTGTTCTTTATTATCAGAGAGCACTAGATTCTAATACAACTACTGCTTTACTAGTATTTTTAATGGTAACCAAGTGTATAAAGTAAAAATTTTAAAATCCGAAAGAATTTAACCCCTTCCCACACTTAAGATCTTGCAATGCCCTCATTTGCAAGATATCAGTAACAATTTAAATTATTGAGGGTGATTTGTGTAAAAATGATTAAATTTTTACCAAAGTTTCCAAATATATTGGCGTTTGTTTGCTGAATGATAAATGGTGCACATCATTTGTTCATTCCGTCTTGTTGTTAATTCACATATATTTTGCATCTTGTCGTCAAAATTAGTTGCTTTTGCTGAACTTAATGCCAGTCTTTGAAAATGCGTTGTTTTACCCTGTTGTGTACATAAGATAAACTGCAAACATATATACATATTTTTGAAGTTTGGTATATTACCCCACATTCAAAAATTATTAAAATCTAAGAATAAAAGTTAGACAATTATAAAAACTATTACAATATTAACAAAAGTATTAAACGTATCAATCATTACAAATTACAAAATAAAAAAAATAAGTAGACTAGGGATGATATTGATACCAATAGGGGTTCCAGGCATAACCATAGGTGCTATAAAATGCTTCGGCAGGGTTATACGTAGGATACGGTGGCTGCATCTCTATAGACCAGGGAGGGAAGATGGGTTTCGGTGTAGGAATATAGTTTCTACCTATATGTTGGCAATGAGTTATGATTTGGTTCTGATGAACTTGCCAATCTTCAAATGCTCTCTGTCTAGCATTTTCGTACTCCTGAGAAGCTATAAACCTTTGCATTTCTTGCATCTCATTTCCCCCTCCTACATTACCTTACTGTTGGTTTCTCCCAACCTGTGGATGTCTACCATGGTATTGTACTGCGGCGTTATTTCGCCTCTTCAAAACTTTCGCACCATGGTATACATTTAAACCTATAGTATCGCGGGGTTCTGGTTCTTCTACTAATAATCCCCCCCGACTTATATCCACACCGAGATATTCACCAATCAAAGTAATAAAAATACCACCTCCTATTATGCTATGTGGTCTCATCCCCCTAACCATAGCTGATAAATAATAACCCACACAATATGGTATACTTACAGCGCTTTGTGGGTCTCGAATACACATATGGTAAAACAAATCATGTTCATTTACCTTTTCCTTGTTCTTACCCCTTTGTGTAATCGAATTAGCTAAAAACCTATGAATTACTCTTAATTCAGCTCTATCTATATCCAAATAAGAGTAATTTCCTCCTTTGAAACGGTGATGGCTTGTCATTTGACTCCACACACCGTGTGTATCAAAATTTTCATCTATCTTTCTACCATTTAGTATCAACCCTCTACAATCGGCAGATGCTAACTCCTCAGGCGTATATATACGTAAAGCCTGAGCCATGTCTAGTAAAGACATGTGGCGCATCGAACCGCCTAACAAAAATCTAATAAAAGAACGATCGGTTAAACTAGCTACCCGATCATTCAACTCTATACTACACAACAATTCTTCACACCATACTTTATATACAGGTCTACGCATGGTGAATAAACGTACCCAGTCATTAAAAGTAGAATTACCATACCTCTGTACAAGTAATTCCCTAATTGGCCCGGCCAATTCTACAGCTTCTAAGGGTCCCCATTCTATGACCCTCGGTACCTCAATAACCTTAGAATGAAGAGTATGCAAACCCCTTTGATATTTTGGATAATCTATCCAAAGTCTGTCAAATCTCAGGTTCGGGTGCAATTCTTCCAAGTGCATATCAGAAAAGGTCATGACTGGATGAGGTATATCCTGCTTGTAGTAGTTATCCACCTCCTGTTGTTCCGCATTCTCAGCAGGAGCATTGCGGGCTTGGGATGAAGATTCACACCTTTCAGTCTGCAAAACACATCAAACACAATTGTTGTGCATCCAAATATGCATTAGTGTCAGCAAAATCATCAATCAAAATAATTACAATGACATGATAAATTTATATCAAACTTAAACTCATTTTCATATTTTCATCAAATCTACACTTTTTCAAAATAGCATATACGAAAATGTTCGCCGAGTTCATAAGCATTCAACTCAAATAACATGTCAAAATAATCATTACTAGCAATTAAACAAGTTTCAAATGGCATTATCTCTCAAAAATCAAGTTCATGAATTTTAGACTTGAAAAAGTCCACTTTAATTCTCAAAATCATGATTAGGCTCAAAGTTTGGATCATTTAACTACCTAGACATGTTACACTACTTAATTTAGCAACAATTCATGACAAAAATCGGCCATAACCTGTTTATATCAAAAAGCCCCAAATTGCTCAAGAACACAAACCCTAGATTACTCAAAATTTGAAGTTTAAGGCTTCTAATCATGTTAAATAGCATCAATCTAGGTTATACAAGCATAATACATAAACAATTTAAGCCTAATTACACTAAAAAGCATCAAAATCAAATTGGGGAAAAAATTGCTCAAAAACACTAATTTTCGAATTAAATGGTGTTTAGGTGTAGAAATTTACCGTTTTTCTTGGTAATTCCTAGATAGCATCCTTCTCAACATGATTTTAGTAAAAGATTTGGTGATTAACGGTTAAAAATTGTGATTTTGAGGTGTATTTTTCGGTTTTTTTGTGCAGTTTTTCGCTGTATTTTTTTTTTCTGTTTTGGGTTGTGTGGACTGAGACTGATCGTTCAGCTCTTTTTATTTTTTTCTGATTTTCGGTCCTCCCGCGAATCGCGGTGTTTGGACCCTTCAAACTCCGCGAGTCGCGGAGTTTGGTATATATATATATATATATTTTTTTTTATAATCTTTAACTTATAAAACAATTAAGTAATTAATTTTAAAATTTTGTTTCCCTTGTTATTTAGGACGAGGTCGTTTCGGATCGATGTCCTAGTCCGTCCTTCGACAAAATTTTAAAATTTGTCTTTTTGTAGCGATTGTTTTAAAAGCTAAGATTTTTGAGGTTTTTTAATGTTTTTGGCATACTTTAATTCAATAAGATTAAAAATAATGATAATAAAAGTTCTCGTCCCTCCCTCGGGTAAAGCAATTTCGGTTCAAAGACCTAGTCTTCAACTTACGACGAATTTTAAAAATCATATTTTTAACTTAATGAGATAAAGTAAATTTTTGTTTTTAAATTCACACAACTTAAATATGAAATTCAAAATTAATATTAAAAATTCACACCAAACTTAAAATTTAAAATGCATAAAATTAAAAATTCATATTTTAAAAATAAAAAAATTCACACCAATCTTAATTTAAAAATTCATATTATAAATTCACACCAAACTTATATTAATTTTTCAAATATTTACAATTTTAAATATATTGTTTTTACAAAGTTTACAATATTAATTTAAGATTTATATATTAATTTTAAAAACATGGTAAAAATAAAATTAAAAATCTTTTTGGCTTTTTATCCCACTTTAATCAATCAAATATTATCAAAAATATACGCCCCTTTTTTCGGTAAAGTAATTTCGGTTCCAAAACCTAATTTAACTCATGACGAATTTTTGAAATATTTTGGGTTGATTGATTAAAGATATTTATACCTTAAGAATAAACGTTAAATTTCGCAGTGATGTAATAAATTTTTGAATGATATCAATAATTTCGGTCGCCAAACCTAATTTTATTCAATACCAATTTAATACTTTATAGCGAACAAATTAGCGTTTATTATCAAAAGGTTAATAAAAAAAAAACTGTACAGACATACCTGTGAAATAGATTTCTTAGTTATATGATCTATCCCATTCATAAGATAGTCGGTTTAATTAGTTTTCCATGGCTACATAGGCGTAACCTCGAGCATTCAGTGTCTTTTCTTTTAAACATATGAACGGTCCGTCTCTGCATAAAATAACAAATTCGGTATTTGAATAGGTTTGATTATTTGAACATTTACCTCCATGTGACCATTTTCCGCATTTGTGACATCTTTCTAGGTGTCGTGCTCTTCTTTTCGCTGCGGATTTTGATTTTCCTTTACCAAATTGTAACTTATTATCTTCGCATCTGTATTCTTTTCTAACTCCGTCCATTCTTTCTCTGATTACTGATACTAGTTCACTCGGTAGTATGTCATTATTACGTTTAGTGATCAAAGCGTGTAGCATTAGACCATGGTTTAGTTCACAGGCAGTCTTCATTTCCTAAAAAAATAAAAATTCAGAATGGGGGGAGAAGACTAGTTCTTTAGGGTCTGCTAGGGAAAGACCATTCGGATTCCATTTTCGAGAACTACACGAAAATAGACAATCTAACTCTAACAGATATACATATTATCCTTTAAAGACTTGATTCTCCCCACACTTAGTTAGCTGTGGTGTCGAAATTGTGATTAACTTCGTTATCAACTTCCATCGGACCATGTATGTAATGTTTAACTCTGTGACCATTAACTTTAAATTCAATTCCATTTGAATTTATTAATTCTACTATTCCGTATGGGAAAACTCTTTTGACTATGAATGGTCCAGACCATCTTGATTTCAATTTTCCAGGAAATAGCTTGAATCGTGAATTGAAAAGAAGAACTCTGTCTCCTTCTTTAAATTCTTTTGAACTTCTGATTCTTTTATCATGCCATTTCTTCGTTCTTTCTTTATAGATTAACGAATTTTCGTATGCTTCATGCCTTAATTCTTCTAATTCGTTTAGTTGACTTAATCGTAGACATCCAGCTTCATGTAAATCAAGATTACATGTCTTCAAAGCCCAAAATGCTTTGTGTTCAATTTCTACTGGAAGATGACATGCTTTTCCATAAACAAGTCTAAAAGGTGTGGTTCCAATTGGAGTTTTGTAGGCTGTTCTAAAAGCCCAGAGTGCATCCTCCAATTTAATGGACCATTCCTTCGGATTCGATCCTACGGTTTTCTCTAGAATACGTTTTAAAACTCAGTTGGTATTTTCAACTTGTCCACTTGTTTGTGGATGATATGCGGTGGAGATTTTATGAGTTACTCCATATCTTTTAAGAACTTTCTCAAGTTGATTATTACAGAAATGAGTACCCCGATCACTTATTAAAGCTTTCGATGTTCCAAACCTTGCAAAAAGACGTTTTAAAAAGTTGACCACAACTCGTGCATCGTTAGTTGGGAGAGCTTGTGCTTCCGCCCATTTAGATACATAATCAATGGCTACGAGTATATATAGATTATTATGAGATTTTGGAAATGGACCCATAAAGTCAATACCCCAAATGTCAAATACTTCACATACTTGGATGACATTTTGTGGCATTTCATCACGTTGACTTATTTTTCCGGCCCTTTGACAAGCATCACAGGATTTGCAAAGAAGGTGTGCGTCTTTGTAAATTGTAGGCCAATAGAATCCAGTATCATAAACTTTTCTTGCTGTTAGTTGAGGCCCATAATGCCCTCCTGTTGGTCCTGTGTGACAATGGTTTAATATTTTACTAGCTTCATCTCCAAATACACATCGGCGTATTATTCCATCGGGACAACTTTTAAACAGATGTGGATCTTCCCAGAAATAGTGTTTTATATCACTGAAGAATTTCTTTCGTCTTTGGTACGATAATCCTTTTTCAAGGAATCCACAAACTAAGTAGTTTGCATAGTCTGCAAACCATGGAATTTCATTATAATCTATCTTCAATAGATATTCATCAGGAAAGTTGTCTTGTATGGCCGATTCATTTAGAACTTCTAATTCGGGATTTTCAAGACGAGAAAGATGATCAGCGGCGAGATTTTCTGCTCCTCTTTTATCTCGAATTTCAATATCAAACTCTTGTAAGAGTAAGATCCAACGGATTAATCTTGGTTTAGCATCTTGTTTTGGAAATAGGTATTTAAGAGCAGAATGGTCGGTATAGACCACCGTTTTTGCTAGAACGAGATATGATCGAAATTTGTCAAAAGCAAAGACAATAGCAAGGAGTTCTTTTTCAGTAGTTGTATAGTTCGTTTATGCTCCTTGTAACGTCTTACTAGCATAATATATAGGTTGAAATCGTTTTTCAATCCTTTGTCCTAAAACGGCTCCCATTGCAAAATCACATGCATCGCACATTAGTTCAAATGGTAGATTCCAATTTGGTGTTATCATGATCGGCGCATTAGTGAGTTTCTCTTTAAGAATATTAAAAGATTTGATACACTCATCTGAAAAGATGAATGGAGCATCCTTTTCTAGGAGTTTATTCATAGGAGTGGCAATTTTAGAAAAATCTTTTATGAAACGTCGGTAAAAACCGGCATGCCCTAGAAAACTCCTAACTCCTCTAACATTGGTGAGATGTGGAAGTTTAGCAATTACATCTACTTTAGCTCTATCCACTTCAATTCCTTCTTTTGAAATTTTATGACCAAGAATGATGCCTTCTTTAACCATGAAATGGCATTTCTCCCAATTAAGAACTAGATTTGATTGTTCGCATCTAATAAGCATTCGTTCCAGATTAACTAGACATGATTCAAATGTATCACCGAAGACTGAAAAGTCATCCATGAAAACTTCCATGCATTCTTCTATCATGTCGTGAAAAATTGCCATCATACACCTTTGAAAGGTTGCAGGGGCGTTGCAAAGTCCAAATGGCATGCGTTTGTAAGCAAAAGTACCATAAGGGCACGTGAATGTGGTTTTCTCTTGATCTTCGGGTGCTATTGGAATTTGAAAATATCCGGAAAATCCATCTAAAAAACAATAATAACTGTTTCCGGCTAATCTTTCCAACATTTGATCTATGAAAGGTAAGGGAAAGTGATCTTTTCTGGTGGCGTCATTTAATTTTCTATAATCAATACACACACGCCATCCTGTTACAGTCCTAGTAGGAATAAGCTCATTTTTCTCATTTGTAATGACAGTCATGCCACCCTTCTTAGGTACGCATTGAACTGGGCTTACCCATGGACTATCAGAAATTGGATATATCAAACCTGCATCTAGCAGTTTAATAATCTCTTTTTTAACTACATCTTGCAAATTTGGATTTAGTCTTCGTTGAAATGTCCCGTTCTTATTGATTAAAAACGTTCCATATTAATTGATTTCGTTGCGAGGTTTTGACCTCTATATGAGACGTTTTTCAAAGACTGCATTCATTTTTAAAACAAACCATAACCTTTATTTCATAGATAAAGGTTTTAAAAAGCTTTACGTAGATTATCAAATAATGATAATCTAAAATATCCTGTTTACACACGACCATTACATAATGGTTTACAATACAAATATGTTACAACAAAATAAGTTTCTTGAATGCAGTTTTTACACAATATCATACAAGCATGGACTCCAAATCTCGTCCTTATTTAAGTATGCGACAGCGGAAGCTCTTAATAATCACCTGAGAATAAACATGCTTAAAACGTCAACAAAAATGTTGGTGAGTTATAGGTTTAACCTATATATATCAAATCATAATAATTGATAATGCTAAAAACGAACATATATTTCATAGCATTATTCCTCAAGAAAGACAAGCTTTTAGTTGCAATTGTTCTATTTACAAGTGATATTCGTTTAAATAATAAAAGGTGAAGACAAAAGACAGATTCGACGATTTGAAGACGCAAACGACCAAAAAGCTCAAAAGAACAAAAGACAATCAAAAAGGTTCCAATTATTGATAAGAAACGTCTCGAAATCACAAGAGTACAAGATTCAAAACGCAAAGTACAAGATATTAAATTGTACGCAAGGACGTTCAAAAAACCGGAACCGGGACCAGAGTCAACTCTTAACGCTCGACGCAACGGACTAAAAATTACAAGTTAACTATGTATATAAATATAATATAATATATAATTAATTATATTAATTATATATATATTATATATATATATTATTAAAACCGTCGGCAGCCAGAAACTCCAAGGGTGTGAAATGAAAATACCTCTCCGCGACTCGCGGAGTTTTAAGGCTATTTGGCCGCGAGTCGCGGAGCCCCAAAAATCATTCCTGGCTATAAATCAACCCGAATTCTGATCAAAATAAACACATCATTTTTTCATCTCTCTCTCAATTCATACGAAGTAATATATTTATATTTATAATTTATATTTTAATTTTAATTATAATTCTAATAATAAGGGTATGTTAGCGAATGTTGTAAGGGTGTAAGTCGAAATTCTGTCCGTGTAACGCTACGCTATTTTTAATCATTGTAAGTTATGTTCAACCTTTTTATATTAATGTCTCGTAGCTAAGTTATTATTATGCTTATTTAAAACGAAATAATCATGATGTTGGGCTAATTACTAAAATTGGGTAATTGGGCTTTGTACCATAATTGGGGTTTGGACAAAAGAACGACACTTGTGGAAACTAGGCTATGGGCTATTAATGGGCTTTATATTTGTTTAACTAAATGAAAGTTTGTTAATGTTAATATAAAGATTTACAATTGGGTGTCCCTATAAATTACCATATACACTCGATCGGACACGATGGGCGGGGTATTTATATGTACGAATAATCGTTCATTTAACCGGACACGGGAATGGATTAATAGCCACTAGAATAATTAAAACAGGGGTGAAATTACATTCAAGGGTAATTGGTGTAATTGTTAACAAAGTAGTAAAACCTTGGTTTACACGCAGTCGATAACCTGGTGTATTCATTAAACAAAGTATTAAAACCTTGTTACAATTCGAATCCCCAATTAGTTGGAATATTTATCTTCGGGTATAATAATAATTTGACAAGGACACTTGTAATTTATATTTATGACTGATGGACTGTTATGGACAAAAACCAGACGGACATATTGAATAAACCAGGACAAAGGACAATTAACCCAAGGGCATAAAACTAAAATCAACACGTCAAACATCATGATTACGGAAGTTTAAATAAGCATAATTCTTTTATTTTATATTTAATTTCCTTTATTTTATATTTAATTGCACTTCTAATTATCGCACTTTTATTTATTGTTATTTTATTTAATCGCACTTTTAATTATCGTACTTTTTAATTATCGCAATTTAATTTTTATCGCATTTTTATTATTCGCAATTTCATTATCGTTATTTACTTTACGCTTTAATTTAAAGTCTTGTATTTATTTTATATTTTACATTAGGTTTTAACTGCGACTAAAGTTTTAAAATCGACAAACCGGTCATTAAACGGTAAAAACCCCTCTTTATAATAATAATATTACTTATATATATATTTGTATTTTTATAAAAGTAAACTAATATAGCGTTGAGCTTTGTTTAAAGATTTCCCTGTGGAACGAACCGGACTTACTAAAAACTACACTACTGTACGATTAGGTACACTGCCTATAAGTGTTGTAGCAAGGTTTAAGTATATCCATTCTATAAATAAATAAATATCTTGTGTAAAATTGTATCGTATTTAATAGTATTTTCCTAGTAAAATATAAGCTATTTTGTATACACCTCGTTCGACATCAAGTATTTTTTGGCGCCGCTGCCGGGGAAATAACTCTTAAAAGCCGGAAGCGCAACGCTAATATACAAAAAAAAAAAGATTTTTATTTACTTTTATTAAAAGTCGTTTTTGTAAAAATTACGTTTTAATCATTCAAAAATATAAAAAGAAAAACAAAAATATAAGTATTTTTAGGATTTTGTTAAATATTTAAGTTTTATAAGTTTCTTTATCTTTATTTTAATTTATAAAAATATAAATTTTATTAAAAATCGTTTATTTAAATTAAAAACAGAAAACAAAATAAAAAAAAAAAAAAAAAAAAATAAAGAAAAACGCGTAAAAACAAAACCTGTCAACTGTTTTTCTGAACCCCGCGACACGCGGGGTTTTCCTCATTTATCACCGCGACTCGCGGAGGGCTTCTGACACACGGACAAAAACCCTAAAACCGCATTAATCACGGGTTATTATTTATTATTATTATTTAAACATTATTATTATTATTATTATTATTAGTTTTAAGTTTTATTTTTATTTATATTTATGTATTTAGTTTTAATAAGTTTTTATTAAATTGTAAAATTAATAGTTTAGTAAAATAAATAATATAAAAATAATATTTTTATAAAAATTGTACTTTTTACAACTTTTTGTATATTTTTATATTTTGTACCTTTTTAATCGTTGTAGCATAATATTTGTATTTTTTTTAGCTCATAATTAATTTTAAACTTAGTTTTTGCTATAGTTATTTTAACTTTAGATTTTTAGGCTTTGCCGTAGAATTCCTTAAGTGCTTTTTCTTTAGACTAAGATTTAGGTGCTTTAGAATTTTGCGACGCCTTTTTAAGTTTTAGTTTCTTTTTAAGTTATTTCCATTTGGGATTTAGTTTTTCCTGTAAGCTTTAATATTTTTAGACCTTTTACTATGTATCAATTATCATTCCAATTAGTAATTTCAATTTGCGATTATAATTTTAAGTTAGTTGTAGTAATAAGGTTAAATTAGTTAAGTATTTTTAAGTTTTGATAAGTTTCTTTTATTTCCGTCACCTTTTATTTTTCAACCATTTTTCTTTTTCGACATTTTTCGACGCGCAATCTTTTTCTCTCTTATTTCTCGCCATTCTAGTTTTAGGACTTAGAATTTTATTCTACTTCTTATCTAAATTTCTTAAAATTACGAAAATTTATTTTAAGTGGTTAAATTGATAGACATCAAAATTTTCTGGTTCGTAGTAATAGTTGGATTTGTACGTGGACCGGGTTATTGGAGCCAAACAGTCCTCAATTATATTGAGACCAAACGAATCCTGCCCCTCTGCTGCATCTTTTGGCTATTCGAAACGTGGGCAAAATCAGAAAAGTCTATTGATTGGATAACTTATTATAATTTTTCTTTCCTTTTAAAAACTAATAGGATATTCTGTGAATGCACCGAGCAAGACGTTCATCACCTTTTGTACGTTCACCACCTGTAACTAGATCAAGACATCGTTTAACAAATATAACCACCGTTGATTTTTCTTTAGAATCGTCATCCAGTCGACCAAGTACTTCAGTTCAAATTTCCGATAATCCATTTTTTGAAACAAACCTCACAATTGAGAATCCAGAAAATATTCAGGAACGGTTCATAGATCCTGAACCATTAAACTTTCCTCCGGAACCACCAATCATTCAAACAGAGATTGTTGAGGAACGAACTATTAAATCAGAATCATCTAGTGATACCGAGTCAACAAATTCAATTATGGAGAATCTGGAACCTTTAAGTATGGAAGACCGAATGAGAGCTAAACGCACTGGCCAAGGTCACGCAATTACTCATCCAGACATTAATGCGCCAGATTATGAAATCAAAGGACAAATTCTACACATGGTGACTAATCAATGCCAATTTAGTGGTGCGCCGAAGGAAGATCCAAATGAACATCTACGTACCTTTAATAGGATCTGCACACTATTTAAAATCCGAGAAGTGGAGGATGAACAGATATATCTCATGTTATTTCCCTGGACTTTAAAGGGAGAAGCCAAAGATTGGTTGGAATCGTTACCTGAAGGGGCGATTAATACATGGGACGTTTTAATTGATAAATTTCTTAAACAATTCTTTCCTGCATCTAAAGCCGTAAGACTTCAAGCAGAAATTGTTACGTTCACACAAAAGCCAAATGAAACTCTATATGAGGCGTGGACAAGATATGGAAAGTTGTTAAGAGGATGTCCGCAACATGGTTTAGACACCTGTCAAATAGTACAAATATTCTACCAAGGATGCGACATCACTACAAGAAAAGACATAGATATAGCAGCTGGTGGTTCTATTATGAAGAAAACCGAAACTGATGCTTACAAAATTATTGATAATACTGCTTCCCACTCACATGAGTGGCACCAAGAAAAAGATATCATTAGATCATCTAAAGCAGCTAGAGCCGATTCTAGCCATGACTTAGATTCCATTTCCGCAAAGATAGAAGCTTTCGAGAGACGAATGGAAAAGATGACTAAAGATATTCATGCTATACGAATTAGTTGTGAGCAGTGTGGAGGACCACATTTGACAAAAGATTGTCTCAGTATTGAATTAACAATGGAACAAAGAGAGAATATTTCATACATAAACCAAAGGCCTGGAAATAATTATCAGAATAATTATCAACCGCCAAGACCGATTTACAATCAAAACCCGAATTATAACCGAAATATTCCATACAACAACCAACAAGGTCCTAGCAATCAACAAGTATCCAATAATACTTACAATCAGCAAAGACCGAATTTTCAAAACAAACCACCACAACAAACCGATGATAAAAAGCCGAATTTAGAAGATATGATGACGAAGCTAGTTGAAACTCAAACGCAGTTTTTCACATCTCAAAAACAAACAAATGAACAAAATGCTCAAGCATTTAGAAATCAACAAGCTTCTATTCAAAATCTGGAACAAGAAGTGAGTAACCTAGCAAGGTTAATAGGTGAAAGAAAACCGGGAAGTCTACCAAGCGATACAAATGCTAACCCCCGGAATGAAACAGCTAAAGCTATTACCACAAGAAGTGGTACAACACTTAAACCACCTGAAATACCTGTAACTTCTGATGAAACTATTCCTACTACACAAGAACCACAACCTGATCAAGATAAGGAAAAAGAACCGGTAGTTGAAAAGGTTAATGAAGATAACACAGTTAAGGATAAACCTTATGTTAAACCATACCAACCACCACTTCCTTATCCGAGTAAAATGAAGAAAGAAAAACTTGAAGCCGAGCAATCCAAATTCTTGGATATGTTTAAACAGATAAATGTAAATCTTCCTTTCATTGATGTAATTTCAGGAATGCCAAGGTATGCTAAATTCTTGAAAGATCTAATCACGAATAGAAAGAAAATGGAAGAACTCTCGGCTGTTACTATGAATGCTAATTGTTCAGCAGTGCTGTTGAATAAGATACCAGAAAAACTATCTGATCCAGGAAGTTTCACAATTCCATGTTTTCTGGGTAGTCTTAGTTCAATAGAAGCATTGGCAGACTTAGGTGCTAGTATAAATCTAATGCCGTATTCACTATACGCTAAACTAGACCTTGGAGAATTGAAACCAACCAGAATAAGCATACAACTAGCCGATAGATCAATAAAATATCCTAGAGGGATAATGGAGAACATGCTAGTTAAAGTTGGTACTTTAGTATTTCCAGTAGATTTTGTTGTTTTGGACATGGAAGAAGATTCTCAAGTTCCTCTCATATTAGGAAGACCATTCTTAAACACGGCTAAAGCAATGATAGACGTGTTCGGTAAGAAACTGACCCTAAGTATAGAGGATGAGAGTGTTACCTTTTCAGTGGATAGAGCCATGCAACAACCACAATCTGCAGATGATACATGTTATTATATTCAAACTAAAGATGCACATGCAGAATTATTAGAAGAATTTCCAGAATTACAAGGAACAGGAGAATGTTCTTTAGGAGAAGGAAATGAACCAATTGATGAAGCTGAAATGTTAGCTACACTTATAGCTAATGGATATGAACCAACAACAGAAGAAATTCAAATGCTAAAAGAAGAAGACAGATATCGATATAAATCATCAATAGAAGAACCTCCGAAATTAGAGTTAAAGCCACTTCCAAACCATTTGGAATACGCTTATTTACATGGTGAATCTGAATTACCTGTAATAATATCGTCTTCTCTTACTGAAAATGAGAAATCACAACTCATTTCTGTGTTGAAAGCTCATAAACCAGCCATTGCATGGAAGATTCATGATATTAAAGGAATAAGTCCTTCGTATTGCACACATAAAATCCTTATGGAAGAAGGTCATAAAACGTATGTGCAACGCCAACGAAGACTAAATCCTAATATGCAAGATGTAGTTAAGAAAGAGATTATTAAGCTGCTAGATGCAGGTTTGATATATCCAATTTCTGATAGTCCATGGGTAAGCCCAGTTCAATGCGTGCCTAAGAAGGGTGGCATGACTGTCATCACAAATGAGAAAAATGAGCTTATTCCTACTAGGACTGTAACAGGATGGCGTGTATGTATTGATTATAGAAAATTAAATGACGCCACCAGAAAAGATCACTTTCCCTTACCTTTCATAGATCAAATGTTGGAAAGATTAGCCGGAAATAGTTACTATTGTTTTCTAGATGGATTTTCCGGATATTTTCAAATTCCAATAGCACCCGAAGATCAAGAGAAAACCACATTCACGTGCCCTTATGGTACTTTTGCTTACAAACGCATGCCATTTGGACTTTGTAACGCCCCTGCAACCTTTCAAAGGTGTATGATGGCGATTTTTCATGACATGATAGAAGAATGCATGGAAGTATTCATGGATGACTTTTCAGTTTTCGGTGATACATTTAAATCATGTCTAGTAAATCTGGAACGAATGCTAATTAGATGCGAAAAATCAAATCTAGTACTTAATTGGGAGAAATGCCATTTCATGGTTAAAGAAGGCATCGTTCTTGGACATAAAATTTCAAAAGAAGGAATTGAAGTGGATAGAGCTAAAGTAGATGTAATTGCTAAACTTCCACATCCCACCAATGTTAGAGGAGTTAGGAGTTTTCTAGGGCATGCCGGTTTTTACCGACGTTTCATAAAAGATTTTTCTAAAATTGCCACTCCTATGAATAAACTCCTAGAAAAGGATGCGCCATTCATCTTTTCAGATGAATGTATCAAATCTTTTAATATTCTTAAAGAGAAACTCACTAATGCACCGATCATGATAACACCAAATTGGAATCTACCATTTGAACTAATGTGCGATGCAAGTGATTTTGCAATGGGAGCCGTTTTAGGACAAAGGATTGAAAAACGATTTCAACCTATATATTATGCTAGTAAGACATTACAAGGAGCACAAACGAACTATACAACTACTGAAAAAGAACTCCTTGCTATTGTCTTTGCTTTTGACAAATTTCGATCATATCTAGTTCTAGCAAAAACGGTGGTCTATACCGACCATTCTGCTCTTAGATACCTATTTTCAAAACAAGATGCTAAACCAAGATTAATCCGTTGGATCTTACTCTTACAAGAGTTTGATATTGAAATCCGAGATAAAAAAGGAGCAGAAAATCTCGCCGCTGATCATCTTTCTCGTCTTGAAAATCCCGAATTAGAAGTTCTGAATGAATCAGCCATACAAGACAACTTTCCTGATGAATATCTATTGAAGATAGATTATAAAGAAATCCCATGGTTTGCAGACTATGCAAACTACTTAGTTTGTGGATTCCTTGAAAAAGGATTATCGTACCAAAGACGAAAGAAATTCTTCAGTGATATAAAACACTATTTCTGGGAAGATCCACATCTGTTTAAAAGTTGTCCCGATGGAATAATACGCCGATGCGTATTTGGAGATGAAGCTAATAAAATTTTAAACCATTGTCACACAGGACCAACAGGAGGGCATTATGGGCCTCAACTAACAGCAAGAAAAGTTTATGAAGCTGGATTCTATTGGCCTACAATTTACAAAGACGCACACCTTCTTTGCAAATCCTGTGATGCATGTCAAAGGGCCGGAAAAATAAGTCAACGTGATGAAATGCCACAAAATGTCATCCAAGTATGTGAAGTATTTGACATTTGGGGTATTGACTTTATGGGTCCATTTCCAAAATCTCATAATAATCTATATATACTCGTAGCCATTGATTATGTATCTAAATGGGCGGAAGCACAAGCTCTCCCAACTAACGATGCACGAGTTGTAGTCAACTTTTTAAAACGTCTTTTTGCAAGGTTTGGAACACCGAAAGCTTTAATAAGTGATCGGGGTACTCATTTCTGTAATAATCAACTTGAGAAAGTTCTTAAAAGATATGGAGTAACTCATAAAATCTCCACCGCATATCATCCACAAACAAGTGGACAAGTTGAAAATACCAACCGAGCCTTAAAACGTATTCTAGAGAAAACCGTAGGATCAAATCCGAAGGAATGGTCCATTAAATTGGAGGATGCACTCTGGGCTTTTAGAACAGCCTACAAAACTCCAATTGGAACCACACCTTTTAGACTTGTTTATGGAAAAGCGTGTCATCTTCCAGTAGAAATTGAACACAAAGCATTTTGGGCTTTGAAGACATGTAATCTTGATTTACATGAAGCCGGACGTCTACGATTAAGTCAACTAAACGAATTAGAAGAATTAAGACATGAAGCATACGAAAATTCGTTAATCTATAAAGAAAGAACGAAGAAATGGCATGATAAAAGAATCAGAAGTTCAAAAGAATTTAAAGAAGGAGACAGAGTTCTTCTTTTCAATTCACGATTCAAGCTATTTCCTGGAAAATTGAAATCAAGATGGTCTGGACCATTCATAGTCAAAAGAGTTTTCCCATACGGAACGATAGAATTGATAAATTCAAATGGGATTGAATTTAAAGTTAATGGTCACAGAGTTAAACATTACATACATGGTCCGATGGAAGTCGACAACGAAGTTAATCACAATTTCGACACCACAGCTAACTAAATGTGGGGAGAATCAAGTCTTTAAAGGATAAATATGTATTTCTGTTAGAGTTAGATTGTCTGTTTTCGTGTAGTTCTCGAAAATGGAACACGTATGGTCTTTCCCTAGCAGACCCTAAAGAACTAGTCTTCTCCCCCCATTCTGAATTTTTATTTTTTTTAGGTTTTTACGTAATGAAGACTGCCTGTGAACTAAACCATGGTCTAATGCTACACGCTTTGATCACTAAAAGAAATAATGACATACTACCGAGTGAATTAGTATCAGTAATCAGAGAAAGAATGGACGGAGTTAGAAAAGGATCCAGATGCGAAGATAATAAGTTACAATTTGGTAAAGGAAAATCAAAATCCGCAGCGAAAAGAAGAGCACGACACCTAGAAAAATGTCACAAATGCGGAAAATGGTCACATGGAGGTAAATGTTCAAATAATCAAACTTATTCAAATACCGAATTTGTTACTTTATGCAGAGACGGACCGTTCATATGTTTAGAAGAAAAGACAATGAATGCTCGAGGTTACGCCTATGCAGCCATGGAAGACCAATTAAACCGACTATCTTATGAATATAATAGATCATATAACTAAGAAATCTATTTCACAGGTATGTCTGTACAGTTTTTATTTTTATTTTTATTTTTAACCTTTTGATAATAAACGCTAATTTGTTCGCTAAAAAGTATTAAATTGGTATTAAATAAAATTAGGTTTGGCGACCGAAATTATTGATATCCGTCAAAAATTTATTACATCACTGCGAAATTTAACGTTTATTCTTAAGGTATAAATATCTTTAATCAATCAACCCAAAATATTTTAAAAATTCGTCATGAGTTAAATTAGGTCTTGGAACCGAAATTACTTTACCGAAAAGAGGGGCGCATATTTTTGATAATATTTGATTGATTAAAGTGGGATAAAAAGACAAAAAGATTTTTAATTTTATTATGTTTTTAATCTTAATATTTAAACCTTAAATTAATATTGTAAACTTTATAAAAACAATATATTTAAAATTGTAAATATTTGAAAAATTAATATAAGTTTGATATGAATTTATGAATTTTTAAATTAAGTTTGGTGTGAATTTTTAATTTTTAAAATATGAATTTTAATTTTATGCATTTCAAATTTTAAGTTTGGTGTGAATTTTTAATTTTTAATTTTTTAATTTTGAATTTATTATTTAAGTTGTGTGAATTTAAAAACAAAAATTTACTTTATCTCATTAAGTTAAAAATATGATTTTTAAAATTCGTCGTAAGTTGAAGACTAGGTCTTTGAACCGAAATTGCTTTACCCGAGGGAGGGACGAGAACTTTTATTATCATTATTTTTAATCTTATTGATTTAAAGTATGCCAAAAACATTGAAAAAACCCAAAAATCTTAGCTTTTAAAACAATCGCTACAAAAAGACAAATTTTAAAAATTTTGTCGAGGGACGGACTAGGACATCAATCCGAAACGACCTCGTCCTAAATAACAAGGGAAACAAAATTTTAAAATTAATTTCTTAATTGTTTTATAAGTTAAAGATTATAAAAAAAAAAAAAAAAAAAAAAAAAAAATATAACTCCGCGACTCGCGGAGTTTTAAGTGAAAACCTCCGCGACTCGCGGAGGGACAAAATTACAGAAAAAAAATATAACCAGCTGCACGATCTGTACACACAAAACACAAAAACACAGAAAAAAAAACTGCGAAAAAGAGCTCGAGAAAACCCACGAAAATCATCCCAAAAACTCGATTTTTCACCGTTAATCTTCAAATTTTTCACTACAATCATGTTGAGAAGGATGATATCTAGGAACTACTCAAGAAAACAGGTACAATTACACCCCAAATCACCTTTAAATCCGAATTTTAGTGTGTTCTTGAGCATATTTTCATAATTTGAATTTTGTTAATTTTTAGTGTAATTAGTGTTAAATTGTTAGTATATTATGCATGTATAACCTAGATTGATGCTTGTTAACATGATTTGAAGCCAAAAACTTCAAAATCTTTAGAATCTAGGGTTTGTGTTCTTGAGCAATTTGGGGCTTTTTGATATAAACAGGTTATGGCCGATTTTTGTCATGAATTATTGCTAAATTGAGTAGTGTAACATGTCTAGGAATTTAAATAATCCAAACTTTGAGCCTAAACATGATTTTGAGAATTAAAGTGGACTTTTTCAAGTCCAAAATTCATGAACTTGATTTTTGAAAGATAATGCCATTTGAGACTTGTTTATTTGCTAGTAATGATTATTTTGACATGTTATTTGAGTTGAATGCTTATGAACTTGGCGAAAATTTTCGTATATGCTTATTTGAAAAAGTGTAGATTTGATAAAAATGTAAAAATAAGCTTAAGTTTGATGTAAATTGATAATGTCATTGTAATTATTTTGATTGATGATTTTGCTGACACTAATGCATATTTGGATGCACAAAATTTGTGTTTGATGTGTTTTGCAGAATGAAAGGGGTGAATCTTCATCCCAAGCCCGTCATGCTCCTGCTGAGAACTTGGAACAACAGGAGGTAGATAACTACTACAAGCAGGATGTACCTCATCCAGTCATGACCTTTTCAGATATGCACTTGGAACAGTTGCACCCGAACCTGCGATTTGACAGACTTTGGATAGATTATCCAAAATATCAACGGGGTTTGCATACTCTTCATTCCAAGGTTGTTGAGGTACCGAGGGTCATAGAATGGGGACCCTTGGAAGCTGTAGAATTGGCCGGGCCAATTAGGGAATTACTGGTACAGAGGTATGGTAATTCTTCTTTTAATGACTGGACATGTTTATTCACCATACGCAGACCTGTATATAAAGTATGGTGTGAAGAGTTGTTATGTAGTATAGAGTTGAATGATCGGGTAGCTAGTTTAACCGATCGTTCTTTTATTAGATTTTTGTTAGGCGGTTCGATGCGCCACATGTCTTTACTGGACATGGCTCAGGCTTTACGTATATATACGCCTGAGGAATTAGCGTCTGCCGATTGTAGAGGATTGATACTAAACGGTAGGAAAATAGATGAAAATTTTGATACACACGGTGTGTGGAGTCAAATGACAAGCCATCACCGTTTTAAAGGGGGAAACTACTCTTATTTGGATATAGATAGAGCCGAATTAAGAGTAATACATAGATTTTTAGCTAATTCGATTACACAAAGGGGTAAAAACAAAGAAAAGGTAAATGAACAAGATTTGTTTTACCATATGTGTATTCGAGACCCACACAGCGCTGTAAGTATACCATATTGTGTGGGTTATTATTTATCAGCTATGGTTCGAGGGATGCGTCCACATAGCATAATAGGAGGTGGTATTTTTATTACTTTGATTGGTGAATATCTCGGTGTGGATATAAGTCGGGGGGGATTATTAGTAGAAGAGCCGGAACCCCGCGACACTATAGGTTTAAATGTATACCATGGTGCGAAAGTGTTAAAGCGGCGAAATAACGCCGCAGTACGATACAATGGTAGACATCCACAGGTAGAGAGAAACCAGGAACAAGGTAATGTAGGAGGGGGGCAAGAAATTCATAGGTTTATAGCTTCTCAGGAATACGAAAATGCTAGACAGAGAGCATTTGAAGATTGGCAAGTTCATCAGAACCAGATCATAGCGCATTGCCAACACATAGGTAGAAACTATATTCCTACTCCGAAACCCGTCTTCCCTCCTTGGTCGATAGAGATGCAGCCACCATATCCTACGTATGACCCTGCCGAAGCATTCTATAGCACTTATGGTTATGCGTGGAATCCCTATTGGTACCAATATCATCCTTAGTTTACTTATTTTTTTTTTATTATTTTGTAATTTGTAATTATTGATATATTTAATATTTTTGTTAATATTGTAATCATTTTTATAATTTCTAACTTTTATTCTTAGATTTTAATAATTTTTGAATGTGGGGTAATAAACCAAACTTCAAAAATATGTATATATGTTTGCAGTTTATCTTATGTACACAACAGGGTAAAACAACGCATTTTCAAAGACTGGCATTAAGTTCAGCAAAAGCAAGTAATTTTGACGACAATGATGCAAAATGTATGTGAAATAACAACAAGACGGAATGAACAAATGACGTGCACCATTTTTCATTCAGCAAACAAACGCCAATATATTTGGAAACTTTGGTAAAAATTTAATCATTTTCACACAAATCACCCTCAATAATTTAAATTGTTACTGATTTCTTGCAAATGAGGGCATTGCAAGATCTTAAGTGTGGGAAGGGGTTAAATTCTTTCGGATTTTAAAACTTTTACTTTATACACTTGGTTACCATTAAAAATACTAGTAAAGCAGTAGTTGTATTAGAATCTAGTGCTCTCTGATAATAAAGAACAGCCCTGGTCTTATATACTGACTACCCAATTCTAGTAAAATTTTTAAAAAAAATTTTCAAATAAATGAATTCAAAATCATGTTTAAACATATTTATGAACGATAAAACTAGGTTTTAACACCGAAATTATTGTTACCTCGGAAAGGAGATAAATTGAGAAACAAACTAAAATGTTAAAATTCATTTAAAATGGAATAGAGTACGATAAAAAGAAATAAAAAGCCAAGTGTGGGAAAATTTACCAAGTTATTTTAAACATATGCCACATATATTTGTAACAAATAACTGAAAATACTTTTGCTTTGGACTAAACTAAACTGTTTTACCCGATGAAAGAAAAGAAGAGATGGATCTACACGATGAATCAATTCCATCATTAAAAGGAAGTAAAGTCTTCCGAAAAAGACACGCGCTTCTTGATTTAGGTCATGAAGTTGTCGTCCAGACCAGCTGTAGGTTGACGAAAAATCTAGAAAAGTCATCACTAAAATCAGCAGGAAATCCACGGACCTCAGCATCAAACAGGGTCGCCAAGTGGTCAGATTTATCCTAACCATGAGAAGGATTTATCTCGTACAATGGGGAGGCACCGTGCAAATTAGCTGGATAAGACTAATGAATCAGATTCCCAGAAAGGATAATCTCCTTAAAGATCAAAAATCAGCTTTTAAGCCTGATATTACTCAATCCTTGAGATTGACCTTAAAGATTGAGAATTACAAACTCATGGAATTCAATGATATCTAAACTCGAGCTTAAACGAGAAAATATTTTGATCAAAATTACAAACCGATTTGTTTTCTGAAAACCCTATTTTCAATGCGTTCATTACCATTGAACGTAAAATCCTAGGAATTCACCTGGAATTCATTAGGTCACCTGAACTAAATCGGGTGTCAACCGTAAGAACGGTGGTTGCATAGCATGGTCAAAGACAGGACCTCGTGCCAAACCGACAAATTATAAGGGTGAGCTTTACTATTGCTCCTACCAAGGATAGTAATTGCGTCCGACACGTTATAGACCATAATCAAAAGCATGTCACGGGACATTGCCTTAACAGTTGCTTGTTCAACGCTTTCCTTTACAACCGGACGGTAGTTTACCGAAAGGTAATATACGGAACAAGTAAACTGGACGTGTTGCTTTCCAAATACAAGGTTAGCAAGTGGGTGACACAAAACCGCAAGTTTTGAGCTAAAATTTTCAAATCTGAAACCCACCAAACCCACAAAAATATTTTGCAAACACCGGTAAAGGGTTATTCCGGAAAATTTATCTAGGGTAAAAACTAGATTTAATTTTCAAAAGATCAAATGTTTTCATAAAGATCCAATTTCCTTAATGGATCTAAATTTTTATAGTCATGTGGGACTGTAAACCATATCGTTACTACCATTGTTTATACCGCCGTATAGAAATCACTGATGTACAAAGTGTGAAGAATAAAAAAGTGATTCTAGTATTTCAAGACGATATTGCTTGAGGACAAGCAACGCTCAAGTGTGGGAATATTTGATAATGCTAAAAACGAACATATATTTCATAGCATTATTCCTCAAGAAAGACAAGCTTTTAGTTGCAATTGTTCTATTTACAAGTGATATTCGTTTAAATAATAAAAGGTGAAGACAAAAGACAGATTCGACGATTTGAAGACGCAAACGACCAAAAAGCTCAAAAGAACAAAAGACAATCAAAAAGGTTCCAATTATTGATAAGAAACGTCTCGAAATCACAAGAGTACAAGATTCAAAACGCAAAGTACAAGATATTAAATTGTACGCAAGGACGTTCAAAAAACCGGAACCGGGACCAGAGTCAACTCTTAACGCTCGACGCAACGGACTAAAAATTACAAGTTAACTATGTATATAAATATAATATAATATATAATTAATTATATTAATTATATATATATTATATATATATATTATTAAAACCGTCGGCAGCCAGAAACTCCAAGGGTGTGAAATGAAAATACCTCTCCGCGACTCGCGGAGTTTTAAGGCTATTTGGCCGCGAGTCGCGGAGCCCCAAAAATCATTCCTGGCTATAAATCAACCCGAATTCTGATCAAAATAAACACATCATTTTTTCATCTCTCTCTCAATTCATACGAAGTAATATATTTATATTTATAATTTATATTTTAATTTTAATTATAATTCTAATAATAAGGGTATGTTAGCGAATGTTGTAAGGGTGTAAGTCGAAATTCTGTCCGTGTAACGCTACGCTATTTTTAATCATTGTAAGTTATGTTCAACCTTTTTATATTAATGTCTCGTAGCTAAGTTATTATTATGCTTATTTAAAACGAAATAATCATGATGTTGGGCTAATTACTAAAATTGGGTAATTGGGCTTTGTACCATAATTGGGGTTTGGACAAAAGAACGACACTTGTGGAAACTAGGCTATGGGCTATTAATGGGCTTTATATTTGTTTAACTAAATGAAAGTTTGTTAATGTTAATATAAAGATTTACAATTGGGCGTCCCTATAAATTACCATATACACTCGATCGGACACGATGGGCGGGGTATTTATATGTACGAATAATCGTTCATTTAACCGGACACGGGAATGGATTAATAGCCACTAGAATAATTAAAACAGGGGTGAAATTACATTCAAGGGTAATTGGTGTAATTGTTAACAAAGTAGTAAAACCTTGGTTTACACGCAGTCGATAACCTGGTGTATTCATTAAACAAAGTATTAAAACCTTGTTACAATTCGAATCCCCAATTAGTTGGAATATTTATCTTCGGGTATAATAATAATTTGACAAGGACACTTGCAATTTATATTTATGACTGATGGACTGTTATGGACAAAAACCAGACGGACATATTGAATAAACCAGGACAAAGGACAATTAACCCAAGGGCATAAAACTAAAATCAACACGTCAAACATCATGATTACGGAAGTTTAAATAAGCATAATTCTTTTATTTTATATTTAATTTCCTTTATTTTATATTTAATTGCACTTCTAATTATCGCACTTTTATTTATTGTTATTTTATTTAATCGCACTTTTAATTATCGTACTTTTTAATTATCGCAATTTAATTTTTATCGCATTTTTATTATTCGCAATTTCATTATCGTTATTTACTTTACGCTTTAATTTAAAGTCTTGTATTTATTTTATATTTTACATTAGGTTTTAACTGCGACTAAAGTTTTAAAATCGACAAACCGGTCATTAAACGGTAAAAACCCCTCTTTATAATAATAATATTACTTATATATATATTTGTATTTTTATAAAAGTAAACTAATATAGCGTTGAGCTTTGTTTAAAGATTTCCCTGTGGAACGAACCGGACTTACTAAAAACTACACTACTGTACGATTAGGTACACTGCCTATAAGTGTTGTAGCAAGGTTTAAGTATATCCATTCTATAAATAAATAAATATCTTGTGTAAAATTGTATCGTATTTAATAGTATTTTCCTAGTAAAATATAAGCTATTTTGTATACACCTCGTTCGACATCAATAATAGACCACAAGATTTCATATTTCAATACACATCTCATACATAGAGATAAAAATCATTCATATGGTGAACACCTGGTAACCGACATTAACAAGATGCATATATAAGAATATCCCCATCATTCCGGGACACCCTTCGGATATGATATAAATTTCGAAGTACTAAAGCATCCGATACTTTGGATGGGGCTTGTTGGGCCCGATAGATCTATCTTTAGGATTTGCGTCAATTAGGGTGTCTGTTCCCTAATTCTTAGATTACCAGACTTAATAAAAAGGGGCATATTCGATTTCGATAATTCAACCATAGAATGTAGTTTCACGTACTTGTGTCTATTTTGTAAATCATTTATAAAACCTGCATGTATTCTCATCCCAAAAATATTAGATTTTAAAAGTGGGACTATAACTCACTTTCACAGATTTTTACTTCGTCGGGAAGTAAGACTTGGCCACTGGTTGATTCACGAACCTATAACAATATATACATATATATCAAAGTATGTTCAAAATATATTTACAACACTTTTAATATATTTTGATGTTTTAAGTTTATTAAGTCAGCTGTCCTCGTTAGTAACCTACAACTAGTTGTCCACAGTTAGATGTGCAGAAATAAATCGATAAATATTATCTTGAATCAATCCACGACCCAGTGTATACGTATCTCAGTATTGATCACAACTCAAACTATATATATTTTGGAATCAACCTCAACCCTGTATAGCTAACTCCAACATTCACATATAGAGTGTCTATGGTTGTTCCGAAATATATATAGATGTGTCGACATGATAGGTCGAAACATTGTATACGTGTCTATGGTATCTCAAGATTACATAATATACAATACAAGTTGATTAAGTTATGGTTGGAATAGATTTGTTACCAATTTTCACGTAGATAAAATGAGAAAAATTATCCAATCTTGTTTTACCCATAACTTCTTCATTTTAAATCCGTTTTGAGTGAATCAAATTGATATGGTTTCATATTGAACTCTATTTTATGAATCTAAACAGAAAAAGTATAGGTTTATAGTCGGAAAAATAAGTTACAAGTCGTTTTTGTAAAGGTAGTCATTTCAGTCGAAAGAACGACGTCTAGATGACCATTTTAGAAAACATACTTCCACTTTGAGTTTAACCATAATTTTTGGATATAGTTTCATGTTCATAATAAAAATCATTTTCTCAGAATAACAAATTTTAAATCAAAGTTTATCATAGTTTTTAATTAACTAACCCAAAACAGCCCGCGGTGTTACTACGACGGCGTAAATCCGGTTTTACGGTGTTTTTCGTGTTTCCAGGTTTTAAATCATTAAGTTAGCATATCATATAGATATAGAACATGTGTTTAGTTGATTTTAAAAGTCAAGTTATAAGGATTAACTTTTGTTTGCGAACAAGTTTAGAATTAACTAAACTATGTTCTAGTGATTACAAGTTTAAACCTTCGAATAAGATAGCTTTATATGTATGAATCGAATGATGTTATGAACATCATTACTACCTTAAGTTCCTTGGATAAACCTACTGGAAAAGAGAAAAATTGATCTAGCTTCAACGGATCCTTGGATGGCTCGAAGTTCTTGAAGCAGAATCATGACTCGAAAACAAGTTCAAGTAAGATCATCACTTGAAATAAGATTGTTATAGTTATAGAAATTGAACCAAAGTTTGAATATGATTATTACCTTGTATTAGAATGATAACCTACTGTAAGAAACAAAGATTTCTTGAGGTTGGATGATCACCTTACAAGATTGGAAGTGAGCTAGTAAACTTGAAAGTATTCTTGATTTTATGTAACTAGAACTTGTAGAATTTATGAAGAACACTTAGAACTTGAAGATATAACTTGAGAGAGATCAATTAGATGAAGAAAATTGAAGAATGAAAGTGTTTGTAGGTGTTTTTGGTCGTTGGTGTATGGATTAGATATAAAGGATATGTAATTTTGTTTTCATGTAAATAAGTCATGAATGATTACTCATATTTTTGTAATTTTATGAGATATTTCATGCTAGTTGCCAAATGATGGTTCCCACATGTGTTAGGTGACTCACATGGGCTGCTAAGAGCTGATCATTGGAGTGTATATACCAATAGTACATACATCTAAAAGCTGTGTATTGTACGAGTACGAATACGGGTGCATAAGAGTAGAATTGTTAATGAAACTGAACGAGGATGTAATTGTAAGCATTTTTGTTAAGTAGAAGTATTTTGATAAGTGTATTGAAGTGTTTCAAAAGTGTATAAATACATATTAAAACACTACATGTATATACATTTTAACTGAGTCGTTAAGTCATCGTTAGTCGTTACATGTAAGTGTTGTTTTGAAACCTTTAGGTTAACGATCTTGTTAAATGTTGTTAACCCAATGTTTATAATATCAAATGAGATTTTAAATTATTATATTACCATGATATTATCATGTATGAATATCTCTTAATATGATATATATACATTAAATGTCTTTACAACGATAATCGTTACATATATGTCTCGTTTAAAAATCATTAAGTTAGTAGTCTTGTTTTTACATATGTAGTTCATTGTTAATATACTTAATGATATGTTTACTTATCATAGTATCATGTTAACTATATATATATCCATATATATGTCATCATATAGTTTTTACAAGTTTTAACGTTCGTGAATCACCGGTCAACTTGGGTGGTCAATTGTCTATATGAAACATATTTCAATTAATCAAGTCTTAACAAGTTTGATTGCTTAACATGTTGGAAACATTTAATCATGTAAATATCAATCTCAATTAATATATATAAACATGGAAAAGTTCGGGTCACTACAGTACCTACCCGTTAAATAAATTTCGTCCCGAAATTTTAAGCTGTTGAAGGTGTTGACGAATCTTCTGGAAATAGATGCGGGTATTTCTTCTTCATCTGATCTTCATGCTCCCAGGTGAACTCGGGTCCTCTACGAGCATTCCACCGAACCTTAACAATTGGTATCTTGTTTTGCTTAAGTCTTTTAACCTCGCGATCCATTATTTCGACGGGTTCTTCGATGAATTGGAGTTTTTCGTTGATTTGGATTTCATCTAACGGAATAGTGAGATCTTCTTTAGCAAAACATTTCTTCAAATTCGAGACGTGGAAAGTGTTATGTACAGCCGCGAGTTGTTGAGGTAACTCAAGTCGGTAAGCTACTGGTCCGACACGATCAATAATCTTGAATGGTCCAATATACCTTGGATTTAATTTCCCTCGTTTACCAAATCGAACAACGCCTTTCCAAGGTGCAACTTTAAGCATGACCATCTCTCCAATTTCAAATTCTATATCTTTTCTTTTAATGTCAGCGTAGCTCTTTTGTCGACTTTGGGCGGTTTTCAACCGTTGTTGAATTTGGATGATCTTCTCGGTAGTTTCTTGTATAATCTCCGGACCCGTAATCTGTCTATCCCCCACTTCACTCCAACAAATCGGAGACCTGCACTTTCTACCATAAAGTGCTTCAAACGGCGCCATCTCAATGCTTGAATGGTAGCTGTTGTTGTAGGAAAATTCTGCTAACGGTAGATGTCGATCCCAACTGTTTCCGAAATCAATAACACATGCTCATAGCATGTCTTCAAGCGTTTGTATCGTCCTTTCGCTCTGCCCATCAGTTTGTGGATGATAGGCAGTACTCATGTCTAGACGAGTTCCTAATGCTTGCTGTAATGTCTGCCAGAATCTTGAAATAAATCTGCCATCCCTATCAGAGATAATAGAGATTGGTATTCCATGTCTGGAGACGACTTCCTTCAAATACAGTCGTGCTAACTTCTCCATCTTGTCATCTTCTCTTATTGGCAGGAAGTGTGCTGATTTGGTGAGACGATCAACTATTACCCAAATAGTATCAAAACCACTTGCAGTCCTTGGCAATTTAGTGATGAAATCCATGGTAATGTTTTCCCACTTCCATTCCGGGATTTCAGGTTGTTGAAGTAGACCTGATGGTTTCTGATGCTCAGCTTTGACCTTAGAACACGTCAAACATTCTCCTACGTATTTAGCAATATCGGCTTTCATACCCGGCCACCAAAAATGTTTCTTGAGATCCTTGTACATCTTCCCCGTTCCAGGATGTATTGAGTATCTGGTTTTATGAGCTTCTCTAAGTACCATTTCTCTCATATCTCCAAATTTTGGTACCCAAATCCTTTCAGTCCTATACCGGGTTCCGTCTTGCCGAATATTAAGATGCTTCTCCGATCCTTTGGGTATTTCATCCTTTAAATTTCCCTCTTTTAAAACTCCTTGTTGCGCCTCCTTTATTTGAGTAGTAAGGTTATTATGAATCATTATATTCATAGATTTTACTCGAATGGGTTCTCTGTCCTTCCTACTCAAGGCATCGGCTACCACATTTGCCTTCCCCGGGTAGTAACGAATCTCAAAGTCGTAATCATTCAATAATTCAATCCACCTACGCTGCCTCATATTCAGTTGTTTCTGATTAAATATGTGTTGAAGACTTTTGTGGTCGGTATATATAATACTTTTGACCCCATATAAGTAGTGCCTCCAAGTCTTTAATGCAAAAACAACCGCACCTAATTCCAAATCATGTGTCGTATAATTTTGTTCGTGAATCTTCAATTGTCTAGACGCATAAGCAATTACCTTCGTTCGTTGCATTAATACACAACTGAGACCTTGCTTTGATGCGTCACAATAAATCACAAAATCATCATTCCCTTCAGGCAATGACAATATAGGTGCCATAGTTAGCTTTTTCTTCAATAACTGAAACGCTTTCTCTTGTTCATCATTCCATTCAAATTTCTTCCCTTTATGCGTTAATGCAGTCAAGGGTTTTGCTATTCTGGAAAAGTCTTGGATGAACCTTCTGTAGTAACCAGCTAGTCCTAAAAACTGGCGTATGTGTTTCGGAGTTTTCGGGGTCTCCCACTTTTCAACAGTTTCTATCTTTGCCGGATCCACCTTAATACCTTCTTTGTTCACTATGTGACCGAGGAATTGAACTTCTTCCAACCAAAATGCACACTTTGAAAACTTAGCGTACAATTCTTCCTTCCTCAATACTTCTAACACCTTTCTCAAATGTTCACCGTGTTCTTGGTCATTCTTTGAGTAAATAAGTATGTCATCAATGAAAACAATGACAAACTTGTCAAGGTATGGTCCACACACTCGGTTCATAAGGTCCATGAACACAGCTGGTGCATTAGTTAAACGAAACGGCATGACCATAAACTCGTAATGACCGTAACGTGTTCTGAAAGCAGTCTTTGGAATATCATCTTCTTTCACCCGCATTTGATGATACCCGGAACGTAAGTCAATCTTTGAATAAACAGACGAGCCTTGTAGTTGATCAAATAAGTCGTCAATTCTCGGTAGTGGGTAGCGGTTCTTGATGGTAAGTTTGTTCAACTCTCGGTAGTCGATACACAACCTGAATGTACCATCTTTCTTCTTGACAAACAAAACAGGAGCTCCCCACGGTGATGTGCTTGGTCGAATGAAACCACGCTCTAAAAGTTCTTGTAATTGGCTTTGCAGTTCTTTCATCTCACTGGGTGCGAGTCTGTAAGGAGCACGAGCTATTGGTGCAGCTCCTAGTACAAGATCTATTTGAAATTCAACGGATCGATGTGGGGGTAATCCCGGTAATTCTTTCGGAAATACATCGGGAAATTCTTTTGCAATGGGAACATCATTGATGCTCTTTTCTTCAGTTTGTACTTTCTCGACGTGTGCTAGAACAGCATAGCAACCTTTTCTTATTAGTTTTTGTGCCTTCAAATTACTAATAAGATGTAGCTTCGTGTTGCCCTTTTCTCCGTACACCATTAAGGGTTTTCCTTTTTCTCGTATAATGCGAATTGTATTTTTGTAACAAACGATCTCTGCTTTCACTTCTTTCAACCAGTCCATATCGATTATCACATCAAAACTCACTAACTCTACTGGTATCAAATCAATCTTAAATGTTTCGCTAACCAGTTTAATTTCTCGATTCCGACATATATTATCTGCTGAAATTAATTTACCATTTGCTAATTCGAGTAAAAATTTACTATCCAAAGGCGTCAATGGACAACTTAATTTAGCACAAAAATCTCTACTCATATAGCTTCTATCCGCACCCGAATCAAATAAAACGTAAGCAGATTTATTGTCAATAAGAAACGTACCCGTAACAAGCTCCGGGTCTTCCTGTGCCTCTGCCGCATTAATATTGAAAACTCTTCCGCGGCCTTGTCCATTCGTGTTCTCCTGGTTCGGGCAATTTCTAATAATGTGGCCCGATTTTCCACATTTATAACAAACTACATTGGCATAACTTGCTCCGACACTACTTGCTCCGCCATTACTCGTTCCGACACCATTTGTTCCTTTCGTTCTATTAACCCCTGGTCCGTAGACCTCGCACTTCGCCGCGCTATGACCATTTCTTTTACACTTGTTGCAAAATTTGGTGCAGAACCCCGAGTGATACTTTTCACACCTTTGGCATAGCTGCTTCTGATTGTTGTTGTTGTTGCGGTTATTATTGTTGTTGGGATGATTGTTGTAGTTGTTGTTGTTGTTGTTGTTGTTGTTGTTGGGTCGTTTGTTGCAGTTGCGATTGATGTTGCGATTGTTGGGATAATTGTTGCGATTATTGTTGTAATTGCTGTTGTTGTTGTATTGGTGATTCTTATCACCGTTTTTCTCCCACTTTCTTTTAACTTGCTTCACATTGGCCTCTTCAGCAGTCTGTTCTTTAATTCTTTCTTCAATCTGGTTCACTAGTTTGTGAGCCATTCTACATGCCTGTTGTATGGAGGCGGGCTCGTGTGAACTTAGATCTTCTTGGATTCTTTCCGATAATCCTTTCACAAATGCATCGATCTTCTCTTCCTCATCTTCGAATGCTCCCGGACACAATAGGCACAATTCTGTGAATCGTCTTTCGTACGTGGTAATATCAAATCCTTGGGTTCGTAACCCTCTAAGTTCTGTCTTGAGCTTATTGACCTCGGTTCTGGGACGGTACTTCTCGTTCATCAAGTGCTTGAATGCTGACCACGGTAGTGCGTACGCATCGTCTTGTCCCACTTGCTCTAGATAGGTATTCCACCATGTTAACGCAGAACCTGTGAAGGTATGCGTAGCGTACTTCACTTTGTCCTCTTCAGTACACTTACTTATGGCAAACACCGATTCGACCTTCTCGGTCCACCGTTTCAATCCGATCGGTCCTTCGGTTCCATCAAATTCAAAAGGTTTGCAGGCAGTGAATTCTTTGTAGGTGCATCCTACACGATTTCCTGTACTACTAGATCCAAGGTTATTGTTGGTATGTAGCGCAGCCTGTACTGCGGCTATGTTTGAAGCTAGAAAAGTACGGAATTCCTCTTCATTCATATTCACAGTGTGTCAAGTAGTCGGTGCCATTTCCTTCAAAATAGTCAAATGGAACAAGTTAATCATACAGAATATTAAGAGTAGTTAATAGTATTTCGTAGCATAATATGAACTCATTTATAAAAGCTTTTTCTTCATATTAGCGTTTTATAAGTTTAAATTCGGGTAGTACCTACCCGTTAAGTTCATACTTAGTAGCTAATATACAATTCAACTACTACAATTCTATATGAAAAACTGATTATAATAGTATTTCGCGTTCAAACTTTTACACAATATTTTACAAACTTACAATACCGCTTATTTTACATATAGCATGAAATATAGCACACAATAACTTTGATACAAGATAGTTGTGAAGATAATTCTAGCTAGTACACAAGTCGTTCAGCAAAGGCAATAAAGACACGTAATTCATACGTCCAGAAACAAGTCATGCATTCTGGTTTTACTAGGATTACTTCCCATCCTTGGTCTTGTGGAACATAACCGTTATGGGCGCTGATAAGACAGCGTGTTGTAACGTCGTCAAATGGACGAGGGTTACGTAATGTCCAACAGTCCCGTAACAATCTAAAAACCTCATTTCTTACCCCAATTACCGACTCCGTCACTTGTGGAAACGTTTTGTTTAATAGTTGTAGCCCGATGTTCTTGTTCTCACTTTGGTGAGAAGCGAACATTACTAATTCGTAAGCATAACATGCTTCTTTATGTTGCATGTTAGCCGCTTTTTCTAAATCACGAAGTCAAATATTCGGATATATTGAGTCAAAATAATTCCTTAACCCGTTGCGTAAAATAGCATTTGGGTTCCCCGCAATATATGCGTCAAAGTAAACACATCATAACTTATGGGTTTCCCAATGTGATATCCCCCATCTTTCAAACGAAAGTCTCTTATAAACCAAGACATTCTTGGAACGTTCTTCGAATGTCTTACAAACTGATCTCGCCTTAAATAGTTGTGCCGAGGAATTCTGACCGACTCTAGACAAGATTTCATCAATCATGTCTCCGGGTAGGTCTCTTAAAATATTGGGTTGTCTATCCATTTTGTGTTTTTAAACTGTAAAATAGACAAGAGTTAGATTCATAAAAAAAATACTTATTAATACAAGCAATTTTTACATATATCATAAAGCATAAGCACACTATATTACATATATTACACCACACGAATACAACTATCTTATTCCGACTCGCACGTTTCTTCTTCTTCGGTTTTGGTTCGTTTTGCCAAGTTTCTAGGGATATATGATGTTCCCCTAATACTAACTGTCGTTGTCCACATTGGTTTAGAAAAACCTGGTGGTTTAGAGGTTCCCGGGTCATTGTTACAACTTAAGGACTTCGGGGGTTGACGATACATATAAAGTTCATCGGGGTTGGAATTAGATTTCTCTATTTTTATGCCCTTTCCCTTATTATTTTCTTTTGCCTTTTTAAATTCAGTTGGGGTAATTTCTATAACATCATCGGAATTCTCGTCGGAATCCGATTCATCGGAGAATTGGTAATCCTCCCAATATTTTGCTTCCTTGGCGGAAACACCATTGACCATAATTAACCTTGGTCGGTTGGTTGAGGATTTTCTTTTACTTAACCGTTTTATTATTTCCCCCACCGGTTCTATTTCTTCATCCGGTTCCGATTCTTCTTCCGGTTCCGATTCTTCTTCTGGTTCCGATTCTTCTTCCGGTTCCTCTTCGGGAACTTGTGAATCAGTCCACGAATCATTCCAATTTACATTTGACTCTTCATTATTATTAGGTGAGTCAATGGGACTTGCTCTTGAGGTAGACATCTATCACATAATATCAAACGCATTAAGAGATTAATATATCACATAATATTCACATGTTAAAAATATATTGTTTCCAACAAAATTTGTTAAGCAATCATTTTTCAAGTAAACACGGTCGAAGTCCAGACTCACTAATGCATCCTAACAAACTCGATAAGACACAATAATGCAAAATTCTGGTTCTCTAAGACCAACGCTCGGATACTAACTGAAATGTCCCGTTCTTATTGATTAAAAACGTTCCATATTAATTGATTTCGTTGCGAGGTTTTGACCTCTATATGAGACGTTTTTCAAAGACTGCATTCATTTTTAAAACAAACCATAACCTTTATTTCATAGATAAAGGTTTTAAAAAGCTTTACGTCGATTATCAAATAATGATAATCTAAAATATCCTGTTTACACACGACCATTACATAATGGTTTACAATACAAATATGTTACAACAAAATAAGTTTCTTGAATGCAGTTTTTACACAATATCATACAAGCATGGACTCCAAATCTCGTCCTTATTTAAGTATGCGACAGCGGAAGCTCTTAATAATCACCTGAGAATAAACATGCTTAAAACGTCAACAAAAATGTTGGTGAGTTATAGGTTTAACCTATATATATCAAATCGTAACAATAGACCACAAGATTTCATATTTCAATACACATCCCATACATAGAGATAAAAATCATTCATATGGTGAACACCTGGTAATCGACATTAACAAGATGCATATATAAGAATATCCCCATCATTCCAGGACACCCTTCGGATATGATATAAATTTCGAAGTACTAAAGCATCCGATACTTTGGATGGGGCTTGTTGGGCCCGATAGATCTATCTTTAGGATTCGCGTCAATTAGGGTGTCTGTTCCCTAATTCTTAGATTACCAGACTTAATAAAAAGGGGCATATTCGATTTCGATAATTCAACCATAGAATGTAGTTTCACGTACTTGTGTCTATTTTGTAAATCATTTATAAAACCTGCATGTATTCTCATCCCAAAAATATTAGATTTTAAAAGTGGGACTATAACTCACTTTCACAGAGTTTTACTTCGTCGGGAAGTAAGACTTGGCCACTGGTTGATTCACGAACCTATAACAATATATACATATATATCAAAGTATGTTCAAAATATATTTACAACACTTTTAATATATTTTGATGTTTTAAGTTTATTAAGTCAGCTGTCCTCGTTAGTAACCTACAACTAGTTGTCCACAGTTAGATGTACAGAAATAAATCGATAAATATTATCTTGAATCAATCCACGACCCAGTGTATACATATCTCAGTATTGATTACAACTCAAACTATATATATTTTGGAATCAACCTCAACCCTGTATAGCTAACTCCAACATTCACATATAGAGTGTCTATGGTTGTTCCGAAATATATATAGATGTGTCGACATGATAGGTCGAAACATTGTATACGTGTCTATGGTATCTCAAGATTACATAATATACAATACAAGTTGATTAAGTTATGGTTGGAATAGATTTGTTACCAATTTTCACGTAGGTAAAATGAGAAAAATTATCCAATCTTGTTTTACCCATAAATTCTTCATTTTAAATCCGTTTTGAGTGAATCAAATTGCAAGTCGTTTTTGTAAAGGTAGTCATTTCAGTCGAAAGAACGACGTCTAGATGGCCATTTTAGAAAACATACTTCCACTTTGAGTTTAACCATAAGTTTTGGATATAGTTTCATGTTCATAATAAAAATCATTTTCTCAGAATAACAACTTTTAAATCAAAGTTTATCATAGTTTTTAATTAACTAACCCAAAACAGCCCGCGGTGTTACTACGACGGCGTAAATCCGGTTTTACGGTGTTTTTTGTGTTTCCAGGTTTTAAATCATTAAGTTAGCATATCATATAGATATATAACATGTGTTTAGTTAATTTTAAAAGTCAAGTTAGAAGGATTAACTTTTGTTTGCGAACAAGTTTAGAATTAACTAAACTATGTTCTAGTGATTACAAGTTTAAACCTTCGAATAAGATAGCTTTATATGTATGAATCGAATGATGTTATGAACATCATTACTACCTTAAGTTCCTTGGATAAACTTACTGGAAAAGAGAAAAATGGATCTAGCTTCAACGGATCCTTGGATGGCTAGAAGTTCTTGAAGCAGAATCATGACACGAAAACAAGTTCAAGTAAGATCATCACTTGAAATAAGATTGTTATAGTTATAAAAATTGAACCAAAGTTTGAATATGATTATTACCTTGTATTAGAATGATAACCTACTGTAAGAAACAAAGATTTCTTGAGGTTGGATGATCACCTTACAAGATTGGAAGTGAGCTAGTAAACTTGAAAGTATTCTTGATTTTATGTAACTAGAACTTGTAGAATTTATGAAGAACACTTAGAACTTGAAGATAGAACTTGAGAGAGATCAATTAGATGAAGAAAATTGAAGAATGAAAGTGTTTGTAGGTGTTTTTGGTCGTTGGTGTATGGATTAGATATAAAGGATATGTAATTTTGTTTTCATGTAAATAAGTCATGAATGATTACTCATATTTTTGTAATTTTATGAGATATTTCATGCTAGTTGCCAAATGATGGTTCCCACATGTGTTAGGTGACTCACATGGGCTGCTAAGAGCTGATCATTGGAGTGTATATACCAATAGTACATACATCTAAAAGCTGTGTATTGTACGAGTACGAATACGGGTGCATACGAGTAGAATTGTTAATGAAACTGAACGAGGATGTAATTGTAAGCATTTTTGTTAAGTAGAAGTATTTTGATAAGTGTATTGAAGTGTTTCAAAAGTGTATAAATACATATTAAAACACTACATGTATATACATTTTAACTGAGTCGTTAAGTCATCGTTAGTCGTTACATGTAAGTGTTGTTTTGAAACCTTTAGGTTAACGATCTTGTTAAATGTTGTTAACCCAATGTTTATAATATCAAATGAGATTTTAAATTATTATATTACCATTATATTATCATGTATGAATATCTCTTAATATGATATATATACATTAAATATCTTTACAACGATAATCGTTACATATATGTCTCGTTTAAAAATCATTAAGTTAGTAGTCTTGTTTTTACATATGTAGTTCATTGTTAATATACTTAATGATATGTTTACTTATCATAGTATCATGTTAACTATATATATATCCATATATATGTCATCATATAGTTTTTACAAGTTTTAACGTTCGTGAATCACCGGTCAACTTGGGTGGTCAATTGTCTATATGAAACATATTTCAATTAATCAAGTCTTAACAAGTTTGATTGCTTAACATGTTGGAAACATTTAATCATGTAAATATCAATCTCAATTAATATATATAAACATGGAAAAGTTCGGGTCACTATATTCGTTGGCGTTGCACATACGTTTTATGACCTTCTTCCATAAGGATTTTATGTGTGCAATACGAAGGACTTATTCCTTTAATATCATGAATCTTCCATGCAATGGCTGGTTTATGAGCTTTCAACACAGAAATGAGTTGTGATTTCTCATTTTCAGTAAGAGAAGACGATATTATTACAGGTAATTCAGATTCACCATGTAAATAAGCGTATTCCAAATGGTTTGGAAGTGGCTTTAACTCTAATTTCGGAGGTTCTTCTATCGATGATTTATATCGATATCTATCTTCTTCTTTTAGCATTTGAATTTCTTCTGTTGTTGGTTCATATCCATTAGCTATAAGTGTAGCTAACATTTCAGCTTCATCAATTGGTTCATTACCTTCTCCTAAAGAACATTCTCCTGTTCCTTGTAATTCTGGAAATTCTTCTAATAATTCTGCATGTGCATCTATAGTTTGAATATAATAGCATGTATCATCTGCAGATTGCGGTTGTTGCATTGCTCTATCAACTGAAAAGGTAACACTCTCATCCTCTATACTTAGGGTCAATTTCTTACCGAACATGTCTATCATTGCTTTAGCCGTATTTAAGAATGGTCTTCCTAATATGAGAGGAACTTGAGAATCTTCTTCCATGTCCAAAACAACAAAATCTACTGGAAATACTAAAGTACCAACTTTAACTTGCATGTTCTCCATTATCCCTCTAGGATATTTTATTGATCTATCAGCTAGTTGTATGCTTATTCTGGTTGGTTTCAATTCTCCAAGGTCTAGTTTAGCGTATAGTGAATACGGAATTAGATTTATACTAGCACCTAAGTCTGCCAATGCTTCTATTGAACTAAGACTTCCCAAAAAACATGAAATTGTGAAACTTCCTGGATCAGATAGTTTTTCTGGTATCTTATTCAACAGCACTGCTGAACAATTAGCATTCATAGTAACAGCCGAGAGTTCTTCCATTTTCTTTCTATTTGAGATTAGATCTTTCAAGAATTTAGCATATCTAGGCATTCCTGAAATCACATCAATGAAAGGAAGATTTACATTTATCAGTTTAAACATATCCAAGAATTTGGATTGCTCGGCTTCAAGTTTCTCTTTCTTCATTTTACTCGGGTAAGGAAGTGGTGGTTGGTATGGTTTAACATAAGGTTTATCCTTAGCTGTGTTATCTTCATTAACCTTTTCAACTACCGGTTCTTTTTCCTTATCTTGATCAGGTTGTGGTTCTTGTGGAGTAGGAATAGCTTCATCAGAAGTTGCAGGTATTTCAGGTGGTTTAAGTGTTGTACCACTTCTTGTGGTAATAGCTTTAGCTGTTTCATTCCGGGGGTTAGCATTTGTATCACTAGGTAGACTTCCCGGTTTTCTTTCACCTATTAACCTTGCTAGGTTACTTACTTCTTGTTCCAGATTTTGAATAGAAGCTTGTTGATTTCTAAATGCTTGAGCATTTTATTCATTGGTTTGTTTTTGAGATGTGAAAAACTGCGTTTGAGTTTCAACTAGCTTCGTCATCATATCTTCTAAATTCGGCTTTTTATCATCGGTTTGTTGTGGTGGTTTGTTTTGAAAATTAGGTCTTTGCTGATTGTAAGTATTATTGGATACTTGTTGATTGCTAGGACCTTGTTGGTTGTTGTATGGAATATTTCTGTTATAATTCTGGTTTTGATTGTAAATAGGTCTTGGCGGTTGATAATTATTCTGATAATTATTTCCAGGCCTTTGGTTTATGTATGAAATATTCTCTCTTTGTTCCATTGTTAATTCAATACTGAGACAATCTTTTGTCAAATGTGGTCCTCCACACTGCTCACAACTAATTCGTATTGAGTGAATATCTTTAGTCATCTTTTCCATTCGTCTCTCGACAGCATCTATCTTTGCGGAAATGAAATCTAAGTCATAGCTAGAATCGGCTCTAGCTGCTTTAGATGATCTAACGATATCTTTTTCTTGGTGCCACTCATGTGAGTGGGAAGCAGTGTTATCAATAATTTTGTAAGCATCAGTTTCGGTTTTCTTCATAATAGAACCACCAGCTGCTATATCTATGTCTTTCCTTGTAGTGATGTCGCATCATTGGTAGAATATTTGTACTATTTGACAGGTTTCTAAACCATGTTGCGGACATCCTCTTAACAACTTTCCAAATCTAGTCCATGCCTCATATAGAGTTTCATTTGGTTTCTGTGTAAACGTAACAATTTCTGCTTGAAGTCTTACGGCTTTAGATGCCGGAAAAAATTGTTTAAGAAATTTGTCAACTAAAACGTCCCATGTATCAATCGCCCCTTTAGGTAACGATTCCAACCAATCTTTGGCTTCTCCCTTTAAAGTCCAGGGAAATAACATGAGATATATCTGTTCATCCTCCACTTCTCGGATTTTAAATAGTGTGCAGATCCTATTAAAGGTACGTAGATGTTCATTTGGATCTTCCTTCAGCGCACCACTAAATTGGCATTGATTAGTCACCATGTGTAGAATTTGTCCTTTGATTTCATAATCTGGCGCATTAATGTCTGGATGAGTAATTGCGTGACCTTGGCCAGTGCGTTTAGCTCTCATTCGGTCTTCCATACTTAAAGGTTCCAGATTCTCCATAATTGAATTTGTTGAATCGGAATCACTAGAGGATTCTGATTTAATGGTTCGTTCCTCAACAATCTCTGTTTGAATGATTGGTGGTTCCGGAGGAAAGTTTAGTGGTTCAGGATCTACGAATCGTTCCTGAATATTCTCCGGATTCTCAATTGTGAGGTCGGGTTCAAAAAATGGATTATCGGAAATTTGAACTGAAGTACTGGGTCGACTGGATGACGATTCTAAAGAGAAATCAACGACAGTAATATTTGCTAAATGTCTTGATCTAGTTACAGGTGGTGAACGTACAAAAGGTGGTGAACGTCTTGCTCGGTGCATTCACTGAATATCCTATTAGTTTTTAAAAGGAAAGAAAAATTATAATAAGTTATCCAATCAATAGACTTTTCTGATTTTGCTCACGTTTCGAATAGCCAAAAGATGCAGCAGAGGGGCAGGATTCGTTTGGTCTCAATATAATTGAGGACTGTTTGGCTCCAATAACCCGGTCCACGTACAAATCCAACTATTACTACGAACCAGAAAATTTTGATGTCTATCAATTTAACCTCTTAAAATAAATTTTCGTAATTTTAAGAAATTTAGATAAGAAGTAGAATAAAAATCTATGTCCTAAAACTAGAATAGCGAGAAATAAGAAAGAAAAAGAGTTCGTCGAAAAAGGTCGAAAAAGAAAAATGGTTGAAAAATAAAAGGTGACGGAAAAATAAAAGAAACTTATAAAACTTAAAAATACTTTGACTAACCTAACCTTATTACTACTACTAATTTAAAATTATAATCGCAAATTGAGATTACTAATTGGAATGATAATTGATACATAGGTAAAAGTCGTCTAAAAATATTAAAGCTTACAGGAAAAACTAAATCCCAAATGGAAATAACTTAAAAAGAAACTAAAACTTAAAAAGGCGTCGCAAAATTCTAAAGCACTTTAGTCTAAAGAAAAAGCACTTAAGGAATTCTACGGCAAAGCCAAAAAATCTAGAAGTAAAAATAACTATGGCAAAAACTATATATTAAAACTAAATATGAGCGAAAAATACAAATATTACGCTAAAACGATTAAAAAGGGACAAAATATAAAAATATATAAAAAGTTGTAAAAAGTACAATTTTTTTTATAAAATTATTATTTTTATATTATTTATTTAAAAGTATTAATTTAAATATATAAATAAAACTAATTAAAACTTAATATAACTAAATAATTAAAATTAAATATTAAATTAATTAAAACCTAAATCTTAATTAATTAATAATAATAATTACTCCGTATTAAATGCAGTTAGGGTTCTGTCAGGCGCGTGTCAAGTCCCCTCCGCGAGTCGCGGTAATCGATGAAGCAAACCCCGCGAGTCGCGGGGTTCCAAAATTCAACTGACAGGTTTAAAATTCGACGAGTTTTTTTTTTTATGTTTTTATATTTTATGTTTATATTATCTGATTAAAATATTTATATAAAATATAACTTATCTTTAATAACTAAGATAAAAATAAAATACTTTATAACAAAAAAAAATAGATTTATGTATATTTATATATTTTTTTTTTGGTTTTTTATATTTATAAAATATATTTATAAAATAAATTAAATAAAACTTAAATTTTTACAAACTAAAGAAACTTTATAAAACTTAAATATTTATTAAACTCCTAAAAGTATTTATATTTTTGTTTTTCTTTTTATATTTTTGAATATTTAAAACGTATTTTTATAAAAACGAAATTTAATAAAAGTAAACTAAAAATCTTTTTTTTTTATTAGCGTTGCGCTTCCGGCGTTTAAGAAGTTCCCCGGCAGCGGCGCCAAAAATAATTGATGGTTGAGCAGAGTGGTATAAAATACTATTAAATTTTACCAGGAAACACTATTAAATACGATACAATTTTACACAAGATATTTATTTATTTATAGAATGGATATACTTAAACCTTGCTACAACACTTATAGGCAGTGTACCTAATCGTACAGTAGTGTAGTTTTTAGTAAGTCCGGTTCGTTCCACAAGGAAATCTTTAAACAAAGCTTAACGCTATATTAGTTTACTTTTATAAAAATACAAATATATATATAAGTAATATTATTATTATAAAGGGGGGTTTTTACCGTTTAATGACCGGTTTGTCGATTTTAAAACTTTAGTCGCAGTTAAAACCAAATGTAAAATATTAAAAATAAATACAAGACTTAAATTAAAGCGTAAAGTAAATAACGATAATGAAATTGCGAATAATAAAAGTGCGATAAAATAAACTTGCGATAATTTAAAAGTACGATAATTAAAAGTGCAATTAAATAAAATAACAATAAAAATGCGATAATTAGAAGTGCAATTAAATATAAAATAAAGGAAATTAAATATGAAATAAAAGAATTATGCTTATTTAAACTTCCGTAATCATGATGTTTGACGTGTTGATTTTAGTTTTATGCCCATGGGTTAATTGTCCTTTGTCCTGGATTATTTAATATGTCCATACGGATTTGTCCATAATAGTCCATCAGTCATAAATATAAAGAGCGAAAGCCTTCGTCAAATTATTCTTATTCCCGAAGTCAAATATTCCAACTAATTGGGGATTCGAATTGTAACAAGGTTTTAATACTTTGTTTAATGAATACACCAGGTTATCGACTGCGTGTAAACCAAGGTTTTACTTCTTTGTTAACAATTACACCAATTACCCTTGAACGTAATCCACCCCTGTTTTAATGAGTCCATTGACTATTAATCCATCCCCGTGTCCGGTTAAATGAACGATTATTCGTACTTATAAATATCCCGCCCATCGTGTCCGATCAAGCGTATGTGGTTATATATAAATACCTCAAATTATAAGTTTGTATATTAAATTAACAAGGTATTGTTTAGTTAATATAAAACCCATTAATAGCCCATAGTCTAATTTCCACAAGTGTCGTTCTTTTATCCAAACCCCAATTATGGTACAAAGCCCAATTACCCAATTTTAGTAATTAGCCCAACATCATGATTACTTCGGATTAAATAAGCATAATAATAACTTAGCTACGAGACATTAAATTAAAAAGGTTGAACATAACTTACAATGATTAAAAATAGCGTAGCGTTACACGGACAGAATTTCGACTTACACCCTTACAATATTCGCTAACATACCCTTATTATTAGGATTTAAAATTAAAATTAAAATATAAATTATATATATATATTACGTGTATATTGAGAGAAGAAGGAAAAAAAAGATGATTAAAAATGCTCAGAATTCGGTTGGCTTTATAGGGAGTTTTAAAACTTGGGGCTCCGCGACTCGCGGCATTTTTGGCCTTCAAACTCCGCGAGTCGCGGAGATTGAAAATACAGCTCACATTCTTTGGAGTCTTTCTTGCCGACGATTTATTTATAAATATAATATATATATAATTAATATAATTAATTATATATTATATTATATTTATATACATAGTTAACTTGTACTTTTTAGTCCATTGCGTCGAGCGTTGAGAGTTGACTCATGTCCCGGTTCCGGATTTTCGAACGTCCTTGCGTACAATTTAATATCTTGTACTTTGCATTTTGAATCTTGTACTCTTGTAATTTCGAGACGTTTCTTATCAATAATTGGAACCTCTTTGATTGTCTTTTGTACTTTTGAGCTTTTTGGTCGTTTGCGTCTTCAATTCGTCGAATCTGTCTTTTGTCTTCACCTTTTATTATTTAAACGAATATCACTTGTAAATAGAACAATTGCAACTAAAAGCTTGTCTTTCTTGAGGAATAATGCTATGAAATATATGTTCGTTTTTAGCATTATCACTCGTCAACTGAACATTTCATCAAACACCTAAAATGCATATCAAACAATCTACATCCAATCATAAGAGATAATATTGTTTGTCATTTTATTTTAAAAGTGTAAATTAAAATATAAATTTAGAATTGGTTTCCTTCTACCTACCTTTTATACCTTCTCGTACTCAATTCAAAATAATTAATTAAAATAATTCAAAATTATTTAATTTTAATAATTAAAATAATTATTAATAAGATTTAATAATAATAATTAATTAATAAGATTTAATTTTAATTCAAAATTATTTAGCTTAATGACATCACCCACCATGCTTAGATTTTTTTCTTTTGTTTTTATTTTTTTAACAAAAGAATTAGCTTAATAATTACATCATCATTGTAGGATTTTAATAGAAACTGTAGATGTGTGTATATGACAATAAAATAGAGCTTTGAAGTATGAGATATATGTGAGCAGTATATTAGACCATATTTAGCGCGGCATTTTCAGGCGGTGATGCTGATTTAGCACCGGTGACGCCGGCTAACGCCGCTAACACATTGTTACCGGTGAACCTAAGGCGACGTTAGTCGCATGGTCAACAGGTGGCGTTTGAGTATGATTCAAACAATCACAATTTAACACGTATATATTTATATTATTCATTTATCTTTTTTTCAACCAACTTTCAATCATATCTTAACACCACACAACACTTTTTTCCTCGGTCAAATTTAACAATCACCACTATTTATATTCACTTCATGACATTATCACACCACATTTAGAAAATCATATTTTCTTAAAAAAGTGTATCATCTGAATTCATGTCACACTGACTTGAGGTCACGGTTAAAAATGGTCATAGTGAACGATCCGTTTATTTTAGATGGGAGTTGAGTTTTGATCTCGACCTTGAAATTTCTTGACCTTTTTTTTCTTTCTTTTTTTCCATATATAAGGTGGTATCTATTTCCATGTAATTACCTCTTTCCTATATGCAACATCTCCCTTGTTCTCATTTCATTATACTTTAATTTTATTTGATATCTTTTGACGTTCTCTTTCATGCATAAAAACTTTGTCGTTCTAAAAAAGTGCATTCTACTCTAAAATCTATAACTCGTTCATTTAAAAACATCATACGAACAAAGTTTTTATTGTTCTAAGCTATTTAAAACGTGCAAATATTTCTGCTAAAATGTATGCATCTAATCAGGTTATCTTGTGATCATTCAAAATATTAATACTCTATACTCTATATATGGCCACCACAACATATGGTACTAGTAATGTTTGAAGCTAATGAAAGGACCCGTTCATATACATTATAAACGATTCACAATAGTTGATTTCATTGCGAGGTACTTGACCTCTATATGATACATTTTACAAACATTGCATTCGTTTAAAAAGACAAACTTTCATTTCATCGAAAGTTGACGGCATGTATACCATTTCATAATATCCATCTATAAATAATATAACCTGTCATTTACTTAATCTTAATCTTTACTAAGCTCAACGACTCGAATGCAACGTCTTTCGAAATATACCATGAATGACTCCAAGTAAGATCTCTAAAATGAGCAAATGCACAGCGGAAGATTTCTTTCATACCTGAGAATAAACATGCTTTAAAGTGTCAACCAAAAGGTTGGTGAGTTCATTAATTTATCATAATCAATCATTTCCATAATTTAATAGACCACAAGATTTTCATTTTCAGTTCTCATAAATATACGTCCCATGCATAGAGACAAAAATCATTCATATGGATTGAACATCTGGTAACCGACATTAACAAGATGCATATAAGAATATCCCCATCATTCCGGGACATCCATCGGACATGATATAAAAATATCGAAGTACTAAAGCATCCGCTACAACGGATGGGGTTCGTTAGGCCTAATAGATCTATCTTTAAAATTCGCGTCAATTAGTAGACTGGTTTACTAATTCTTAGGTTACCAAGTAAAAGGGGCATATTCGGCTTCGATCATTCAACCATATAATGTAGTTTCGATTACTTGTGTCTATTTCATAAAACATTTATAAAAGCAGCGCATGTATTCTCAGTCCCAAAAATATATATTGCAAAAGCATTTAAAAAGGGAGTAATGAAACTCACCGTACTGTATTTTGTAGTAAAAATACATACGACGATATTGAACAATGCAGGGTTTGGCCTCGGATTCACGAACCTAGATCAGTCATATATATATTAAAACATATACTTGTAATCGAACAAATATATATCTTATTATTAGTGATATAGTTTTTATATTAATACTTATATATTCCATTATTTAATTAGGTTTACTCATTTTATATATTTTAATAAATAAGATATTAATATAGTTTAAGTATGTGTATTAAGTATATTTCTATTTGTTTGTTAAATTATTCATTATGATAACATCAATATTAGTAATAATGTTATTTTATAATAATAATAATGATAAAAGTGATAATAATAATGTTAATAAAAATAATGATATTAATAATGATAATAATACTAAATTGTATCATAATTATAATAAATATGAAAAGAATAGTTATAATGATTTTACTAATTCCATTAAATCATATTTTGATTAAAATTTCTAGTCATCTTCATAATAATAATATTTATATCAAAATTTCTATATTTAATTTTTAATAATATTATGAAAACCTTTATTTTCATGGTCATAATAATCATAATCTCCGTAGTTAATAACTATGGCTTCTCATAACCTTAATTTGTATCAAAATTATACTTTTACATGTATTCATATAATTATAACAAATTTCTATAATCTTTAATATAACAACTTTTATTATATACTTGTGTTATTAACCTGTTTAAAAACCTTGAAATCATAATAATAATACTAACAATAATAATATAATTATAATAATGCTAATAATAACAATAATATTTGTAGTAATTATATTACTAGTAACTTTTTAAATTATACTAGTATTGATAATGATAATATCTTAAATCATCTTGTTAATAGTAATGACTAACATAATAACAGTAATAATAATTAATGATAATAATAATAATAATAATAATAATAATAATAATAATAATAATAATAATAATAATAATAATAATAATAATAATAATAATAATAATAATAATAATAAATTAGAGTTACTACCTCACTAAACAGGCTTTAAAAAAAAATAAGTGCCACCGCCCAGGCTCGAACCCCCGACCTCTTGTTCACATCAAACAACCCTGACCACTGATCTGTTTCGTTTTTCTCAATTATAATTGATTCTAATTATAGAAAACTCGAAATAAATTATTTCCTCTTTTCTTCTTCAACCCACTTCAAATGATCAGAGATCGAAACCATCTAATAATTAATTTACTAGGATTTAAAATGTACTCAGAAAATGATTAATGATTTACCAGTCTAGTTTAAAACAGCAAAATAAATAAATAAAAAATAATTTTGAACCGTCTGTGAAGAACACGAGCACTAAAATCACTTTCAGAATTATAGGAGGTTTTAGGCTAGGATTACAACATGAATTATATTCCAAACCTTTATTAGAAACTTTCTGATCCCTTAATTGATTCTAAAACATCAACTGGAATTCGAATTTCATCAAGAACGAAATTCTTGACTTTTTGACCTTAAACTTTGACTTCAAAATTCCAACGCGTTTGAAAGAATTGAAACACAAAATTTTGCAGAAAGACTCATTACATGATTCCTAACAAAACCTCATTATTACATTTTGGAATTTGTTTCAAATTCGTTCAAGTTGAAAAAGAAAAGTAAAACAGAGCTGGCGTGCAGTTTTCTCAAAAATAAATTTTGATTTTTGTTGTTTTCATTCAAATTACACTAGAGGAGTATTATTTAGATATTTATTGATATGTTTACAGTTAATGTACCCAATCATCGGTTGTTTGCTAGCTTAATTGGTACGATCATATTAATTAAATAAAAAGGATATTAGAAAAACTCCAATCGCCTCTAGCAGATTTTGTTAGCTTGTGATTAAATTGGGAATCAAATTGTACTGGATTTAGACAGGAAAACAACTTACCTACAGTTTGAGAATGATGGACAACTGATTACGATTCCTTCTTTTATTTATATGTATAAAGTGTATTTATATATTTATATTTATTTATATATAGTGTATATCTGTATTTTCATGTTATACGAAGTATATCTGTGTTTAAATTATATATTATATTAACTTCCATATAATAAATTACTGATTATAGATTTATTAAATAACACTCATTAATATTATTAATTATAATAAGAATACTAATAATAATAGAATTAATAATAATTATAACTGTATTAATTATAATGTTGTCAAAATTTATACTAATAATAATAAGAATAATAGTAATGATAATAATATTATTAATGATACTATTAATAACACTACTTGATATTGTTAATGATAATTATAGTACATATAATAATTATAATGACTTTATTGATTATAACATCATAATTTCACTACTAATTATATTAATAATATTATTAATAATGATAATAATAATATTAATAATAATAATATTATATCAATTTAAATGTATCAAATTTCATATCTTTATATTATGTATAGTAATAGTATTAATATTGATATTAATATTTATATTGATTTTTAATAAAAGTAGTTATAATATTAATATAGCAATTATAATTTATCTTCTAAGTAAGTTTAATTTATTAACCATGTAATATTTATTTACTATCTAATATATAATAACACATATTGATTATTTAATTTTTATATATTTTATATATATCACAATATACATATAATATTAATCATGTATAGAAATCATATATATTTATATATGAATTTACTTAATAACAACATTATTATCTTGCATACTATTTTACATACCGATTCTAATGTTTCAGTTATATCTTATTATTTCCAGTTATTATATATATATTTTTTTGTTATGTTATATTATATGTACACATTTATTTACATTCAATTGTTCGTGAATCGTCGGGCACAGTCTGAAGGTTAATTGCATAAATGAAACACTTCAAAATATTTGAGATCCAACATTACAGACTTTACTTATCATGTCGAAATCACTTAAAGATGAAGTTTAAATTTGGTCAAAATTTTTCGGGTCGTCACAGCTAAGACATCTTCTAAGGTATAGAATCTCAACCACCAAACTATTTTGAAATGGGAATCACTCATCATTTTATTTAGGGTGTGTTTAGCAAATCGTAATAATTAAGTGTTTAATGATTCAAAATTTAATGATTCAAATTTTCTATTTGAATCTGGCTCTGAGCAACAAAACTAAGTGATAATTATTCTAAATTAACTCTATAAATCATGTAAAATCAATGTATTAACATTTTAAATGAATAAATGAAAAAATTTACTATTGTTTGAGTATGATTTGACTATGATGTATATGATTTAAGGAGGATAGTAAAGGAAATAAATACAACAACATTAGCAGCAACAACAACAACAAAAACAACACGTAATTATTACTCAGTAATAATTATTAATAATTACTCTATGCATCTCGTAATAACTGTAATATGTTAACTTTTGAATAACTTTTTCAACTTTAATTCTAAATATTTTTATTCAAGTTATCTAACGATTAATACGTGATGAAAATTATAATTATACCAATAAAAACACGTTTAGAATTTTGTCATTAATAACTAAAACAAAAATAGGTAAAATCAAATTTGATAAACTTCAAGTCATAAGCTTTGTTTGGTTGACATAAAAAGTGGAGCTTATAAAAATCATAAGCTCTTAAAAACAAGCTACACTTCTTGGGTGTGTTTAGCACACAAGCTTCTTGGGGCTTATGGGAGCTTATTGGAGCTTGAGCTTATGATTTTAATAAGTTATAAGGGTGTGTTTGGTGGAGTAGCTTATGGAAGCTTATGAGAGTTTATAGAAGCTTGAGCTTATGATTTTAATAAGTTCCAAGTAATAAGCTTTGTTTAATAAACATAAAAAGTAGAGCTTATAAAAATCATAAGCTCTAGAAAAATACTTCCAGTAGCTTATGAAAAAAGTAGAGCTTATGAATTGGAAAATAAGCTCCATCTAGTTTACCAAACACTTATAGAAAATAATAAACTCCAGCTATCAGCTTCAAAATTTAGTTCCAGCTCCAACTCTAGTCCATAAGCTCCAGCTCAAGCTCAAGCTACAAGCTCCAGCTCCAGCTAGTTTCATCCAAACACACCCTAAGTCATAAGCTTTGTTTGGTTGACATAAAAAGTAGAGCTTATGAAAATAATAAGCTCTTAAAAAATAAGCTACTTCTAGTAGCTTATGAAAAAAAGTAGAGCTTATGAATTGAAAAATAAGCTCCAGCTAGTTTACCAAACACTTATGAAACATAATCTTCAGCTTCTAGCTTAAAAAGTAAGCTCCATGTCACAATCCAACAATTTTATAGCCCAACCCACTAAGTTTGTGGCCTAATATATCAAAATCAAAGAAGGCCCAAGAACCTCATGGAAGTTCACTAGAACTTTCCCATGAGTTCTTTCATGGAATGGTATAGAATGTTCATGGAAATATCTAGACACATCAAGCTTTTAGTTCTTAGATCTTAGCCATTCATTGTATTTAATCCTAGCCATCCATTTTGTGATATGAGTAGTATAAATAGGGGTGGCCTCACTTGGCACACCACACCTCAAATCTCAAACAATCTCTCTTGTAAAGCATTCTCAAGCAATATAAGTATTTTATTCAATTCCACTTGTTCTATAATATTTTCTCTTTTGGTTACTTCAATCATTATAAGGTCTGAGTAAGGCTGACTTAGTAGAGACTAAGTGCCGCACGTGAGCTTATCAAGATAAGTCCGTGACATTTGGTATCAAGAGCCAGGTCGATTCAAGGAGATGTCAACCGAGACCGAAAAGAATGTGAGCGCAACAAGTGGTGTGATGGGTGATGAGACTCGTGGCCGGCTAGCCAAGGATCCAAGAAGAACTGAGGTACGTCCAAAGACACTGTCGCAAACTTGGACAAAAGGATCATGGATGTAGAGACATCCATGGACGACGTGAAAGCAAAGGTCGAAGACGTCCACCAATGTTTGGATGGTTTGGACGGGGACTTTGACGAATTGAAAGATGATTGCAAGAGTGCAATCAACGTGCTAGACGTTGACATGAGACGTGAGATTCATGGCTTAAGGTGTATGCTCATGGGTGAGATTACGAAGTTGCGAGGCGAAATGGAGGGGGAGGTCTCCACTATTCACCAACGCCTCGTGGATTTGCAAACCAACATGAACTCTTGTTTGAGATTCATGGCTAGTGGGGGTGGAAACACTGGATACAATGCTCCGAAGGTGGACGTTCCCAATCTGTCACCGTTCGTGGGGAAGAAAGAAGCCCCAGTGGTTGATGATTTTATATGGGAGATGGAACAATACTTGGAGGGAGTCAACATAGTGGATGATGCAATGAAGATCAAGACGGCTACCCGTTACCTGAAGGATACCGCAGCATTATGGTGGCGTCGTCGATACGGAGATATTGAGAAAGGTACGGTTACTATTGATACTTGGGATGATTTCCTTACTGAACTTAAGAATCAATTCTACCCCAAGAATGCTCAAAAGGATGCGATGAGTCGTCTACGTAAATTACATCATTCCGGGACAATTCGGGAGTATATTAAAGAATTCACGAACCTTAGCTTGGAGGTCCCAGATATCCCCGATGATATTCTTCTATTCTATTTTCTCGATGGTTTGCAACCTTGGGCTAAAACAGAGTTGGAGAGACGGGGAGTCCAAGACCTTGACAGCGCAATTGCTCAAGCGGAGGCACTAATCGATCATGCTAATAGGAAAGATTCGTTCAAGTCAAAAGATAAGAAGGTGAGCCATGAGAAAGGTGGGGGAGATAAGCCCGCCCAATTAAGGAATGATAATACACGTAAGCCACCAACTGGGAATAACAAGAGCATAAAAACTTCTTACAAGAATGATGGATGTTTCATATGTGATGGACCGCATAGAGCCCGAGATTGTCTGAAGAAAGCTAGCCTTCATGCTATGGAAGCTCAAAAGGCGGGTTTTCAGGATGAGGATGTGTGCATGGGATCGATGCAAATACTCAATGCTATCAAGGCCAAGGTGGAGGTACCTAAAGTAATGGCTAAAGGACTCCAATTCGTGGAAGTTTATGTTCAAGGAAACCGGGTACGAGCTTTGGTAGATACGGGAGCTACTCATAACTTTGTCTCCACCGAGGAAGCTAAGAGATTGGGGATTAAAGAGATAAAGGAGGGCAGAATGATGAAGGCGGTGAACACGAACGCTAAACCGATTAGTGGGGTGGCTAAAGATGTGCAAGTGAAGATTGGAGAATGGGAAGGAACGATTGATCTATCAGTCGTGCCTATAGACGACTTCAAGTTAGTACTTGGGATGGAGTTCCTAGATAAGGTACGCGGTTTTCCTATACCATTCGCTAACTCACTGTGTATCTTGGATGGTGGGAAAACTTGTATGGTGTCAACCGAATGTGGAAGCAAGAGTGCATCCAAGTCACTTTCGTCCATGCAATTCAAGAAGGGATACAACAAGAATGAGACTTGCTATTTAGCGGTAGCAAGGCAAGAGACGGCCGAAGAAAAGGAAAAACTGGAGGTACCCAAGGAGATTGAGAAAGTCCTTGATGAGTTCAAGGATGTCATGCCTAAGGAGTTACCAAGGAAGCTACCACCTAGGAGGGATATAGACCATGCGATCGAGTTGGAGCTGGGATCAAAACCACCTTCCAAAGCCCCTTACCGAATGCCTCCACCCAAGTTGGAGGAGTTGCAGAGATAACTTAAGGAGTTATTGGATGCGGGATATATCCGTCCCTCAAAAGCCCCTTATGGTGCGCCGGTGCTATTTCAAAGAAAGAAGGACGGGTCCTTGCGAATATGTATAGACTATCGAGCACTGAACAAGGTAACTATCAAGAACAAATACCCAATTCCGCTTATTGCTGATTTGTTCGATCAACTTGGGAAAGCGAGATACTTCAGCAAGTTGGACTTGAGGTCGGGATACTATCAAGTTCGAATTGCCGAAGGATATGAGGCTAAGACCACTTGTGTGACGAGGTATGGCGCATATGAATTCCTAGTCATGCCCTTTGGCTTAACCAATGCCCCTGCCACATTTTGTACTTTGATGAACAAATTATTTCACCACTTCCTCGACAAGTTCGTCGTGGTGTACTTTGATGACATAGTAGTGTATAGCAACACCATGGAAGATCATGTGAGGCACTTGAAGTAAGTATTCCAAGTACTAAGGGACAACGAGTTGTATGTGAAGCTATAGAAATGTTCATTCGGATTAGATGGGGTGGATTTTCTTGGACATCGAATTAAAAATGGGAAGTTACTCATGGACGGGGCTAAGGTCAAGGCAATTCAAGAGTGGGAGGCACCAATGAAGGTGATTGATTTACGATCTTTCCTTGGTTTAGTAAACTACTATCGTCGTTTTATCAAGGGATACTCGGCAAAAGCGGCTCCATTGACAGAATTGTTAAAGAAGAACAAAGCTTGGTTGTGGGATGAGAAATGTCAAGCAGCATTCGAAGAGTTGAAAGGAGCGGTCATGGAAGAACCGGTGTTGAGACTTCCGAATGTGACCATTCCGTTCGAGTTACACACAGACGCATCGGACTTTGCTATTGGAGGATTTCTAATGCAAGAGGGTCACCCGATCGCGTTCGAAAGCCGGAAACTTAACGAGGCGAAAAGAAAGTACACTATGCAGGAGAAGGAGATGACGGCAGTGGTTCATTGTTTGAGGACATGGAGGCATTATTTTTTGGGATCAAGGTTCGTGATCAAGACGGATAATGCGGCAACGAGTTATTTTCAAACCCAAAAGAAGTTGAGTCCCAAACAAGCTCGTTGGCATGACTTCTTAGCCGAATTTGATTATGTGTTGGAGTATAAGCCTGGGAAAGCCAATGTGGTAGCTGATGCCCTAAGTCGTAAGGCGGAGTTTGCAGCGATCACAAAACCACAATTCTTCCTTCAAGATCGTATAAAGGAGGGATTAGAGCATGATCCTATAGCCAAAAACCTTGTTGGATTGGCTCGAGATGGGAAAACGTGAAGGTTTTGGCTCAAGGGTGATCTATTATTCACCAAAAGAGACCGGTTATATGTGCCTAAGTGGGGTGATCTTAGACGGACAATCTTGAAGGAGTGTCATGATTCAAAGTGGGCTGGTCATCCAGGTATCAAGAGGACGCTGGCATTAGTAGAAGGTACTTATTATTGGCCAAGGATGGAAGATGACGTAGAGACGTACGTGCGGACATGCCTAATATGCCAACAAGACAAGATAGAGCAACGCCAACCAGGAGGACTATTACAGCCGCTACCTACACCGAAAGGACCATGGGAGAGTGTTTCCATGGACTTTATTACTTGCTTACCCAAGTCAGAAGGGTGTGGGAGCATTATAGTCGTGGTAGGCCGGTTTTCTAAGTATGGTACCTTCATAGCCGCATCATCCAAAGTTATCGCGGATGAAACTGCAAAACTATTTTTCAAGATTTTGGTGAAGTATTGGGGGATACCACATGTGATAGTAAGTGATCGAGATCCAAGGTTCACAGGGCGTTTTTGGACGGAGTTGTTCAAGATCATGGGGACAGACTTGAATTTCTTCACGAGTTTTCATCCCCAAACGGACGGACAAACGGAAAGGGTGAATGCACTATTGGAGCTCTATCTTCAACACTATGTAAGTGCAAATCAACATGATTGGGCTAAGCTTCTTGATATTGCTCAGTTCTCTTATAACATGCAGAGGAGTGAGTCCACGGGAAAAAGTCCTTTTGAGTTGGTAACAGGGCGTCAACCATTGACCCCGAATGCCTTGGCCGCTTCATACGATGGAAGCAGCCCAGCCGCTTATAGGACGATGAAGGAGTGGCACGAACAGGCCGACTTGGCACGAGCATCACTAGATAAGGCGGCTAAGAAAATGAAGAAATGGGCGGATGAGAAAAGACGACATGTTGAGTTCAAAGTTGGGGACCAAGTAATGGTGAAACTTCTACCCCAACAATTCAAAACATTTAGGAAAGTGCATAAGGGATTGATTCGGAGATATGAAGGCCCATTCCCGGTGATTGGACGTGTTGGGAATGTATCTTATCGAGTTCAACTACCGCCAAAATTAGAGATTCATCCAGTCTTCCACGTAAGTTTTCTAAAACCTTATCATGGAGACGAGGAAAGCCCAGAACGAGGAGTTTCCAAACGTGCACCAATGGCAGTTGCGACTTCGTTTGATCGTGAGGTGGAAGATATCTTGTTGCATCGAACGGTACGAAGACGAGGTGTGCCGAGCTATAGAGAATACCTAGTTAAGTGGCGTAACTTGCCCGATAGTGAAGCAAGCTGAGAGGCCGAAGACTTATTGTGGCAGTTCACAGACAAAATCAAGAAGTATCACGAGGATCACACGACAAGGACGTCGTGAGCTTAGGTGGGGGAGAATGTCACAATCCAACAATTTTATGGCCCAACCCACTAAGTTTGTGGCCCAATATCTCAAAATCAAAGAAGGCCCAATGTGACGATCGCTCCAAATCCATATGGACGAGCACGTCATTCATTGATTTCATTGCGAGGTATTTGACCTCTATATGATACGTTTTGTAAACATTGCATTCTTTTGAAAAGGCACACCATAAATGAATATTTAAATCAAAGGTTTTCGACATCTGATGATTTCTACATATAGACAATCACCGTATATAATAGTTTACAATAGTACTTCCGTTGACAATGCAGTCAAAATAAGGTACATGATGATGAATTGGTGAATGCAACGTTTTCTTGAAAAATATGCCATATAAGACTCCATGCACATAGCTTGTCTATCATATAAGCAAACAGCGGAAGACTTCTAGGGAACCTGAGAATAAACATGCTAACAAGTGTCAACACAAAGGTTGGTGAGTTCATAGTTTGTATGTTTCGCATAATCTGTATATAAAGATGGATCACAAAATTTCAGTTTTTTCATCCAGAAACGTTTATCAAAATATTCTACAAGATTGAGCACCCTGGTAACTAAGCTTTAACGTTTATCTAATAAGTACCCCTGTGTTTAACACGCAACTAACATGTACGATACACTCAAATAGCATACGTCTGTTTTATAGTTCAGGCTAGGGTTTCTATACCTGGAACAGACGGGGATGTCAAGCCCTATGGATCCATATATAACTACTCGCGTCCACCAGTTCTTATAACCGGCAGTTACTAGTTACCAAAGCTAAGGGATTTTCGGTTCAAACTCGGTGTAGAATTTAGTGTGTACTTGTATCCATTGCGTTTAAAATAAAGTGCATGTATTCTCAGCCCAAAAATATATATTGCAAAAGCAATTAAAAAGGGAGCAAATGAAACTCACCTTAGCAGCACATACAGTTGTTCATCGTAATGTGACCGAAACTCGGTATATCAAAGAATCGTAGATCTCAACTTAGAGAACATATGTTGGTCAATAATTGTCTATCAAGCTAGGTCAGGTCATAGTGTATCACAATCCTAATGCTCGAGATCGACATACAAAAGTTATCCAAAGTCGTTTCAAAAAGTCAATTTTGACAATAGTTTAATAAAATGAGACTTGCCTTATATAAAGATTCATTTACTCGGTTGGTAATATTTAAAAATTTACTTTATCAATCTCGTAAACAAGTTGTTTAAATCTTAATTGTAGATTCAAAAGCAATTTCAATAAACGTCAATCATAATTCAGTTGATCATATCTTTTAATCCGTTCATCAAAACTATTCGGTGTCTAAATGAAAAGTTATCGATTTTTCGCCAGCTTTCCAAAAACATGTATATCATATACCTTTTACCAGTAATATATGGATTTAATTCGTGATTCATTATAAACTGTTTAACGACGAAATTTAGCATACAAGCATGTATAAATATATATACTCGAGTACTAGACATGGATACACTATTAATATATAATAGATAAAATATAAGTACTTACGTATTAATATTGAGATTCAATATTGTAGGAAAGTACGTAGACGTAACGGAGATGATAAACACTAGGTTTGATTCATAAATATATCCCCGAACATTACCCATAACCTCCTTGGCAATAACCCATAATTTCCTTAGCTCTATCCCGCTCGTAAAACTCATTTTTAAAAGTGACATGCTCATAACCTCGTCGTAATATTTTATGTATAATATTACTAAAAATATTAAGATTAATAATAATTTAATAATATAATAATAATAATAATAATAATCATAATAATCATAATAATAATAATAATTTAAATAAACTAAATACGAAGTAATAAGTGTGTGTAAACTGAGCAAAAACGAATTCAATTTATAGAACTTTCCTGAAATCTGACCCCATGCGATCGCATGGGTTTTATGCCTATTTTCCATGCGATCGCATGTCCCCAAAATCCAGCTCACATTTTTTTGTATTTTTGTTTGTCGACATAATAATTAATAATATATTTAATATATTTAATTTATATAATTAATTATATATTATATTAAATTCACATGCATAGTTAACTTGTAATTTTTGTTCCGATAAGTCGTACGTTGTTATGCGACTTACGTCCCGGTTCCGGTTTTTCGAGTGTCCCTTCGTACGCTGAGAAAACTTGTAATTTTCATTCTGGGACACGTACCTTTGTCAAAATATAGCCTTAAATTATCCCTAAATTATACCACCCAAAGTATATCTTAAACTTTCGAGTATTTTGGTCATTTACTTCTATAAATCATTGTCTCGTTATTTATTAATATAATAGTATTTATCAAACGTTTCATAACCAAGTTAATATCTATTCTCAATATTTATAAACACGTTTTAAAATATGTATCGCAAGTTATTCATATAATTAATTCTTAACAGTTAATATTCCTTATTATTGTATGTGTCCAAATTACGTTATTTAAACAAATAATTCACCATTTATTCCGAATACCGTTAAAAATGAATAATTTCTCAAATCAACGTGGACCTCTCAACAGAGACAAGTAATAATATCATAATTCTTAAGAGACTCGGTAAATATCTTTTACTTGAATCGTTTGGCATAATCTTTTAACTCTGTAGTTAAATATATCAATCAGATAATCAAACCAATAAGTTTAATGCACAGTATCATATCCTCAACACTTTGTTATGTTTTCAAGTTATATTATGTTTTCAAGTTATAGTATATGTATCTATATATAATTGTTCGCGTTTTGTTGAGAACAATCGAAGGTTAATTGAACAGTTTAAAATTTTGAGATTTAACTTCATAGACTTTGTTTATCGTGTCAGAAACGTTAATCATACAAGATTAAGTTTAAATTTGGTCAGAATTTTCCGGGTCATCACAGTACCTACCCGTTAAAGAAATTTCGTCCCGAAATTTGAGTGAGGTTGTCATGGCTAACAATAAAAATGTTTTTATGACGAATATGAGTCGATAAATAGAGTTTTATTACCGTTGAATAATATGGATAAAACAATCCAATTACTTGAAGCGTATGAGAGAAGCCGTCGTAATAAAGTGAAATGGAGAATAGAGATGCGTCTTATCTCTTGACGTAGTAACGATTGATTTCCGGAATTTAAGGAATAGAAAATCTTCATAATCTAAATAAGATTTGATTCTTCGGGAATTAAGGAAATTAAGATTTCCTTTGATTAATTGCGTAATCTGCCTCGATTGTTATGTCTGATATTTTGCTATAAATTGCCCACTTCCGTTTCATTATTTTCACCACTCCCACATCTTCTTCCTCATTTCATACTTCTAAAAGATTGTGAAATGCTTCATCCAGTTCTGATTCTTGATATACTCCTAACCTTCATATCTGTCATTCTTCTCTTTCATTTACCACCGGAGGATTTTATTTACTTTTACTTTTATCTTGGGGTTATAGTGTTATTAATTTTCCCGTGTCTTTACGTTGCAATACGTATTGATATACACGGTTTATAAATTTCGGGGTTGTTATCGGGTCTATATTCTCCTTTATATTTCGGAGCTTCATGTTTTCGTTTTCTCTTCCCGACTTCAAGTCAAGCGAATAATGGTCCAGAATTCGTAGGTATGGAGTTTCGAATGATCATAATATACAAAGTAGAAAGGAAAGGTAATAACAAGATTTGATTTGTCAAATTACCATAATATCTAGAAAAGACCGAATATCAAGAAAAATATTTTCTTGATATTTTTAGAGATTATATAGAATGAAAGAGTTATGTAACATGGTTCATGATGAGGGTATGATCTGTGAACCTTTATCACGTTCCATTAGAAACTCAGCATGACTTACTGTAATATAATCACGTTGATCAAGTGTCATTATATTATACTAACTCATGCTTCAATTCCCAACACTACTTCAAAAACATCCATTTTTCGAAATTTTCAGAAATTAGAAACTAAAATAGTTTCTTTTATGATGTAACACAGATAGCGTGAAGAGATAAATGATTTCAGATAAGAATAGTTATGAAAATATCTTCAGAAATATGGATGATATTTATAATGGAAGATACGATGATATCTTAGAATTTCTAATATCAGAGGATGATGCAGAAAATCTGTCTGTGAAGGTTTAGAATAAGAAGTAAGATTCTTACTAATGGTTTCAGCAGACACTGAATCATTTGGATTCTTTGAAGGTAGATTTCGTCCTTGTGATTTGTCTACAGCTTCCTTCATACTTTGCTCAACCCGTTTTCCAGTTTCAAACCTTCTCTTTTTCTGTGCTTTTCTAACACACTACTCTTTATCATCAAACTTTCGACTGTTAAAGTCGTTTATAGTTTTTGCTGCTTCATCAGCATTTTTACAAAATTCGTAGAACTAGTTTCGTAGTTTGGGGTGTTTTTCAGAAACTTCACATTCGAAGTATGTAAGTCTAGAAGATAGATGTTATATATATATAACTGTTGTCGTAGAAAATGCTGCGAGATTCAAAATACTGATTGCTAATTCCCGGTGGTTGGTATGGAAATTATTGTTACAAGATGTGGATGAGTACATGATAGGGTTTCAATGAGTATAAGAATTTTTCGAAAGGTCAAGGATTAATAAAGTTGTTTGGTAAATTTACTGCTAATGTGGCGGAACATGAAAGGTTCCCCAGTAACAAAACGTATATATCAAGGTTACAATAAGGCTTAATCTGAAAAGTTGAAGTTGACTGGTTGGAAGTGTGATAAAACTGGATACTTTGAAAAGAAATTGCAAGATTATTTTCGGTAATAACAATGCTAAAGGATCTTTCACCGTTTTGAAGTCAAAGTATAGCTTTTAAAGATGTAGAGATCTAAGAATGATGTCACTTGTTAAATCTTGACTTGGATTCTACTATGTCAATATCAGAATATGTAATTGAATTTGTATGGAAACGATTATATATCGCTGTGAGCATAGTTAATAATTTTTGAATCAAAGTTGAAGAATGTACAGTGTAACATATTAATTGTGAACTTATATATTCTCGAGTATTACCTACCCGTTAAAGATTTCATAATTAATATTTTGTATAAAAGAATTTTCATTACAGTTTTTATGAAAATATATGTATGTATATTTCTTCAGATGTAATACAGATTTAATGAGTTAATATCATATTAAGCTCATTTGATTTTTAACTTGAATTAGAAATGAATAATCTCTAAAACATTAGAGATTACATAATCTTCGCGGAGTATTTCACTAATGAAATCAATATTTCATTATTTATTCTTATTGATATTCCTTGGTGAAGGGTGTTGATATTTGTGGAATTCTTGCAAACTTCGCAAGGTGCAAATGATGTTTTCTAGAAAGTTTCGAGTGCATCGAAGATGAAAGTGTAAAATCAACCATGTTATTGAATAATACACTTGGTTTATTATGAAATGAAATTCATTGAATTGAAACAGAGATTGTAGTTATCGATGATTAAGCCGTTAACGAAGGATGTACATCATTGCATATTAGTAATATGAACTAACCGAGTAGTACCTACCAGTTAAGATTCACACGTAATAGCTTAGTACAAAAATATTTATTTTGATTTCAAAATTCATATATATTAAATATACATAAAATTTCTTCAGGGGAAATGAGTTAATACTTCATCGGTTATTGTTGCTGGTATTTCTTGGTAACTACGGTGCGTATGACGTTGATGCTCATGGAACAGATTTTGAAGTTGAGGTTTGCGATGCGGATGTTGTTGGCGGTGGTAATGGTACTGTTGGTGTTGTTGTCGGTGGTACTGTTGATGCCGGTGATGCTGCTGATGTTTGTAACCTTTGCACCATATTCTCCAAAGCCACTACCCGAGCACGAAGCTCGTTGACTTCTTCTACTACACCGGGATGATTGGCGGTTCGGACGAGCGGATGAATAAGATCTAGAATTTGAGATAGTATATTATCGTGACGAGATACTCTAGAAATGAGAGAGAAAATGGTGTCTCGAACAGGTTCGCCGGTAAGTGCTTCAGGTTCTTCGCCAAGAGGGCAATGTGGTGGGTGAAAGGGATCGCCTTCTTCTTGTCTCCAATAATTAAGTAGGCTACGAACCCATCCCCAATTCATCCAGAATAGATGATGGCTAATTGGTTGATCCATTCCGGTTACACTGTCTTCGAAATTCAGGTGAATATCCATATCGGAATAGCTGTCAGAGTTTAAACTAGATACGGGATCCATCTTGTATAATTAGGGAGTTGATTTTTGATATGAATTAGATTATAGAATTTAGTTTGGTATTCTTCAATACATAATTTACATATGTATATATAATACCAAATTCCATAAATCACGGAGAAATTTTCGGAAGATATCAGGAAAAGTTTACAGTAACAGATACGCTAAGATATGAATTTTTGTCTATACACTATTTATGCAATAAATGCAGGAAAACGTGTCTAGACTTGAGAATGATAAGCATGTAATTTTCGACAAGAAATGATAAGCAAAACTTTTAACATGCAGACACGGTCGAAGTCCAGACTTACTAATGCATCTTAACAACTATCAGTTAGACACATTCATGCAAGACCTGGTTCACTAGGACCAACGCTCTGATACCAACTGTGACGATCGCTCCAAATCCATATGGACGAGCACGTCATTCATTGATTTCATTGCGAGATATTTGACCTCTATATGATACGTTTTGTAAACATTGCATTCTTTTGAAAAGGCACACCATAAATGAATATTTAAATCAAAGGTTTTCGACATCTGATGATTTCTACATATAGACAATCACCGTATATAATAGTTTACAATAGTACTTCCGTTGACAATGCAGTCAAAATAAGGTACATGATGATGAATTGGTGAATGCAACGTTTTCTTGAAAAATATGCCATATAAGACTCCATGCACATAGCTTGTCTATCATATAAGCAAACAGCGGAAGACTTCTAGGGAACCTGAGAATAAACATGCTAACAAGTGTCAACACAAAGGTTGGTGAGTTCATAGTTTGTATGTTTCGCATAATCTGTATATAAAGATGGATCACAAAATTTCAGTTTTTTCATCCAGAAACGTTTATCAAAATATTCTACAAGATTGAGCACCCTGGTAACTAAGCTTTAACGTTTATCTAATAAGTACCCCTGTGTTTAACACGCAACCAAAATGTACGATACACTCAAATAGCATACGTCTGTTTTATAGTTCAGGCTAGGGTTTCTATACCTGGAATAGACGGGGATGTCAAGCCCTATGGATCCATATATAACTACTCGCGTCCACCAGTTCTTATAACCGGCAGTTACTAGTTACCAAAGCTAAGGGATTTTCGGTTCAAACTCGGTGTAGAATTTAGTGTGTACTTGTATCCATTGCGTTTAAAATAAAGTGCATGTATTCTCAGCCCAAAAATATATATTGCAAAAGCAATTAAAAAGGGAGCAAATGAAACTCACCTTAGCAGCACATACAGTTGTTCATCGTAATGTGACCGAAACTCGGTATATCAAAGAATCGTAGATCTCAACTTAGAGAACATATGTTGGTCAATAATTGTCAATCAAGCTAGGTCAGGTCATAGTGTATCACAATCCTAATGCTCGAGATCGACATACAAAAGTTATCCAAAGTCGTTTCAAAAAGTCAATTTTGACAATAGTTTAATAAAATGAGACTTGCCTTATATAAAGATTCATTTACTCGGTTGGTAATATTTAAAAATTTACTTTATCAATCTCGTAAACAAGTTGTTTAAATCTTAATTGTAGATTCAAAAGCAATTTCAATGAACGTCAATCATAATTCAGTTGATCATATCTTTTAATCCGTTCATCAAAACTATTCGGTGTCTAAATGAAAAGTTATCGATTTTTCGCCAGCTTTCCAAAAACATGTATATCATATACCTTTTACCAGTAATATATGGATTTAATTCGTGATTCATTATAAACTGTTTAACGACGAAATTTAGCATACAAGCATGTATAAATATATATACTCGAGTACTAGACATGGATACACTATTAATATATGATAGATAAAATATAAGTACTTACGTATTAATATTGAGATTCAATATTGTAGGAAAGTATGTAGACGTAACGGAGATGATAAACACTAGGTTTGATTCATAAATATATCCCCGAACATTACCCATAACCTCCTTGGCAATAACCCATAATTTCCTTAGCTCTATCCCGCTCGTAAAACTCATTTTTAAAAGTGACATGCTCATAACCTCGTCGTAATATTTTATGTATAATATTACTAAAAATATTAAGATTAATAATAATTTAATAATATAATAATAATAATAATAATAATAATAATAATAATAATAATAATAATAATAATAATCATAATAATAATAATAATTTAAATAAACTAAATACGAAGTAATAAGTGTGTGTAAACTGAGCAAAAACGAATTCAATTTATAGAACTTTCCTGAAATCTGACCCCATGCGATCGCATGGGTTTTATGCCTATTTTCCATGCGATCGCATGGCCCCAAAATCCAGCTCACATTTTTTTGTATTTTTGTTTGTCGACATAATAATTAATAATATATATAATATATTTAATTTATATAATTAATTATATATTATATTAAATTCACATGCATAGTTAACTTGTAATTTTTGTTCCGATAAGTCGTACGTTGTTACGCGACTTACGTCCCGGTTCCGGTTTTTCGAGTGTCCCTTCGTACGCTGAGAAAACTTGTAATTTTCATTCTGGGACACGTACCTTTGTCAAAATATAGCCTTAAATTATCCCTAAATTATACCACCCAAAGTATATCTTAAACTTTCGAGTATTTTGGTCATTTACTTCTATAAATCATTGTCTCGTTATTTATTAATATAATAGTATTTATCAAACGTTTCATAACCAAGTTAATATCTATTCTCAATATTTATAAACACTTTTTAAAATATGTATCGCAAGTTATTCATATAATTAATTCTTAACAGTTAATATTCCTTATTATTGTATGTGTCCAAATTACGTTATTTAAACAAATAATTCACCATTTATTCCGAATACCGTTAAAAATGAATAATTTCTCAAATCAACGTGGACCTCTCAACAGAGACAAGTAATAATATCATAATTCTTAAGAGACTCAGTAAATATCTTTTACTTGAATCGTTTGGCATAATCTTTTAACTCTGTAGTTAAATATATCAATCAGATAATCAAACCAATAAGTTTAATGCACAGTATCATATCCTCAACACTTTGTTATGTTTTCAAGTTATATTATGTTTTCAAGTTATAGTATATGTATCTATATATAATTGTTCGCGTTTTGTTGAGAACAATCGAAGGTTAATTGAACAGTTTAAAATTTTGAGATTTAACTTCATAGACTTTGTTTATCGTGTCGGAAACGTTAATCATACAAGATTAAGTTTAAATTTGGTCAGAATTTTCCGGGTCATCACACCCAAGAACCTCATGGAAGTTCACTAGAACTTTCCCATGAGTTCTTCCATGGAATGGTATAGAATGTCCATGGAAATATCTAGACACATGAAGCTTCTAGTTCTTAGATCTTAGCTATCCATTGTATTTAATCCTAGCCATCCATTTTGTGATATGAGTAGTATAAATAGGGGTGACCTCATTTGGCACACCACACCTCAAATCTCAAACATTCTCTCTTGTAAAGCATTCTCAGACAATATAAGTATTTTCTTTAATTCCACTTGTTCTATAATATTTTCTCTTTTGGTTACTTGAATCATTATAAGGTCCGAGTAAGGCTGACTTAGTAGAGACTAAGTGCCGCACGTGAGCTTATCGAGATAAGTCTGTGACATCCAGCTCCAGCTTCAGCTACAAGCTAGTTTCACCCAAACACACACTTCAGCTAGTTTACCAAACACTTATAAAAAATAATAAGCTCCAGCTAACAGCTTTAAAAATAAGCTCCAGCTTCAGCTCTAGCTCATAAGCTCTAGCTATAAGCTCTATCTACAGCTCCAGCTAGTTTTATCCAAACACAACCTAAAATGAAGGTATCATTTTCATTATATTATTCCGTATTATTAAATTATTTAAAAACAAAAGTGAAAAAAGGAACTTTATAAGAAAGTGGAAAAGCTCAAGTGCAAAAGGAAACAGTAAATAGTGTTTCCATCCCATGTTTCCATTCCCCTCTTCATCTTCTTCATTCTGATTCAAAATTAAATTTGATTTGATGTTTTACGTGTTTGTATCTATCTATCTATATTCATTCCTTGATCTACTACAATCTTTTCCCCTAATTTAATCATCTCGATAATCGAGATTCATACACTCTCACTCCCACTTGCTTAAGTCAATTACTCCAATTTTCTTCAACCATCACTTCTCATTAATCCTTCTTAACAACTACTATCTCTGCTGCAAATTTTTCTTCTCAGTGTTGAAAAAATGGCGGATTATGTGTTGTTGTTGAAAAATGTTTTGGTAGTATCACTCGCAGTGAATATGTGTTTGATTTGGAGATTAAGTTTCTATGGTGACGTTGAAACCCTAAAATCTAAATGGAGTAGTACATGGGAGGATGATATGAATCACAAGTTTCATTTACATAGTGAGAAAAATAATTGTGTTCATGGAGTTGAACAAAAAAGTAACAAAAGAGCAGAAGGTGCCGCGCATATTAGCACGGTCATTCCAAAAACGACGTCGTCTGATGCAGCAGCTCTAGATGGCGGGGAAGAAATTGTCATTAATCTCGACCAGTAAGTATGCTTATTTAAAAACTGTATATAAAGTGAGTGGCAAAAGTATAAAGTAAACAAAAAATTGTATATTATGATAATTACTTTTCTAAAAGTGTTTTTTGTTGAACTATTAACTTGAAACGAAGAAAGTATATAAATGTTTTATGGTTGATATCTTTATTATAGCCAAGAAAGATTTAACTTATTGTATTTACAAGTTTAGTCTTCAATAACTTTTTTTTAAAGCTAAAATTTTATTTAAAAAAAATGGCACGAAATAGAATTTTTTTTCAAAGCTAAAATTATATTAAAAAAAAAAAAGCACGAAATAGAATGTTTTTTTTTTAAAAGGCCAACATATTTTATTATTACAACAGTAGCATGGAGATGGAGCCTATACAATTAGCTCCATACTACAGAAGTGTCGAAAATAAAAACAAGAAATGACAAAAACACACTAAGAACCAAAACACGACATTATCTACATGATACTATGGATGAAAATAATTAGCCGACTCCACTTCTCCTTAAGTTTAAATCACCGTAAAAGCTTGGGTTGATAAGCTATTGGTGCCAAATCACCTCCCATTTTGAAGCTCTTTTCGAAATTCACTCGAAACTTTTGATTTGGATTTCATTGAAGATATCCGCACCCGATTTGTATTTTTTATGAAATACTTTAAGATTTCGATTTTTCCAAATTAAGTAACCACAAATGCATTTTACCGCTTGCCAAGCCTTGTGACCATCCAACGATCTATGATTCCCTTGACCTAGATTAAAAATTGAATTGAGGTTACTATCGGATATGTTAGGAGAATTGCCCTACCAGCTATGAACACGATGCCAGATGTCTCGCGAAGAGTTGCATTCCAATAAGATATGATCGACAGATTCCAATGCGTTGTGACATATCAGGCATCGGACTGAGTCAAGGTCAATACCCCTTTTGTCAAGTTCAAGCCGAACACGTATCCTATTACGAGTAGCTCTCCAAATAAAAATGCCCAGAGTTTGAGGAATAAAATTGTTTACCATTGTAGCACCATATGAAGAATTGTCACCAAGAAAGGATTTGTCAATTAAGGATGCCATGACCTTCATTTTGAATACACCTTCCTGATCAAATCTCCAAACCCATTTGTCTTGGTCACTGTTTGAAAAACCTTGTGCAAGTTGCTCGCTGATTAGCTTTTCCAGCTCTCCAATTCCCCTACCGGTCGAATTTCGAGACCATGCCCAATTAAACAACCAACCTGACCCGTTCCTATTAATACGATCTATTATGTTGCAATTTTGATTGGATTCTAACCTGAAGATCCTTTGAAACTTGTCTTTGAAGCACTGATCACCAGCCCACTTTTCCGTCCAAAACTTCGTGTCAGATCCTGACCCAATAACTTTCTCGAAAGAAGCTCGCAGGTCAATATTATATTTTATCAGCTCGATACCTGCTTTAACAACTGAACTCCAAAGTGTATTGTGAACATTACAAGGGTTTTGTGATAAAATCCCCAAACCAACAATACAAGGGTATTGTGAACATTAAAAGTAATGTTCAACTATTAATAAAGGATAATGATATATCTATCATCGAAATTACTTTATCCACCAAATATATGCATTATTTAGTTGTATTGTACAATCTGTTATTGCACAGTTTGTGATGGATGAAGTAATTTAGATGGTGGAAAAATCAACTCCCAAAGAGAGTACATGAAATTGTATGAAAACATCTTTAAATTATATTACATTTAAAACTAAATATAAATTTCTATTTACTTGTGCATATTTTTAAGTGAACATGTACATATTTCATTTGGGTTTATAAGCTTCTCTCATTATAATGTTTTTAAGTTTCATTGTTTTGATGAATGTTTAATTAATTAGTTTATCCTTTTTTTCCGAAAAAAAAAGTACATATTTCATACTAAATTTAACATGTTATTCATTTATGTTTTTGATTTTTTTTTCAATGTATAAATATTAAATAGGAGTACTACTCCGTACTTTGTTATATTTATATTTAAATGATAAATAATAAAATTTACATAAATATGAAGTTCGTGCATTTATATATATCCTTTTATGGTTTTTATCTAAGACCACTCCCTACAGCTAGTTATCCGTTAGTTACCCGCTCATTACCCGTACCTAACCATAGGCACGAACTAGTTACCCGCTTTCACCATAGATTTAATGGAAGTATGAGTTTTAGTTATAGATTTGTGGGTCCCAATGGTTTTTTATTGTTTGCACTTAATGCTTTATTGCTTGTACGTTGTATATTAAGAGGGTTATTGTTTTAGGCATGATAGGGAGTGTTTAGTTATGTGTTAATTATAGAATATTGGTGTTGATGTGGCGATGATATGGAAGGTTAAGAGGATGAATAGTTTAGTTACGATAGGGAGTGGCATAAACGTTGTCATATCTATCTATCTATCTATCTATTCTATATACATTATATAAAACGCGTATCAATAATCCTACGTGTCACTACCAGATTTAATTATGCTACATGTAATTACCTCCTTTAATTATGCCACGTGTAACCACCATTTTTTTTCTACAATAAACTTACCAAATTATTTTCTACATCATATTTTCTCTAGAATAAACTTACCATATTTTTCTCTAAAATAAAGTTACCACATTTTTTTCTTCTAGAATAAACTTATCATATTTTTTTAAATAATTTTTTTTTTTAATATACATATAAAAACTTACCGATAGGTTATCATATTTTACTTTAATTTGGTTTTTTATTACAATCGTAATGAACAACCAATCTATGTTTATAGATCAAAAGTAGTGATGACAAATGAGATGCTTGAATCGGGTCGAGTTGAACCTTACAATCTTTAAATGTTGGTCGTAACAGTCATGTTCACCGTAAACACTTCTTGTTTAACGAGCGGGTTCATAAAATTCAGTGTCTTTATCTGCAAGGAACTATACCCTAATATGTACTAACAGTTGCGAAAATGTTTATTTACAACTTCCGTTCAACGAACGGGTTCATAAAACTAGTATATTACATAGAACAGCAATAAAACCTGATCTTATACACATGGGGTATGAGATGATAAAATACGAACAATCATTTTTTTCTGAAGTAGAAGTTATTTTTCCTCATGTATTGAAAAAACGTTTAGAAAAAGGATTAATCTCTACTACTTTATTTCTTTTCTTTTTTAACCCTATTCGTGAAGTCAAATTGATATATTTTTTATCAGACGTGCCAAATCACTATTTGATCTTCATTAACTCAAATTTTCCTATGCTTTAGCACACTTTTTTTGGTTGCTTTAATTTTTTATAAATTTCGATCTTTTTTGCGGTTTCCATATTTTGTTTTATTTTTTATTTGTCAAATTATTTAATACAATAAATATCTTTTTTAAAATTGCAAACATATATTTATCAAAATATAACTTTTTTTTTTCTTTGTTTGTACTACATGAATAATAATTTATTATTTAAAAAATTTATGACTCGATATATATACGGAGTACATGTTATTTTGTGTACATATAAAATGCTTGTTTGGCCCCATGACCTTAAAATCAGTCTTATATGACTATATGACAATAAGCATTATTATTTATTAGTATGTTGGAAATTATACCAATTGGTATATCCTTTTCAAATCAACTGTGCATCACGAATATACAAAGTATTACTGTATGTTAAAACACACATACGCCAAATGATTTACGTAGTTTTGTCAGAATCGGAAGATATTAGACAAAGACTATACGTGGTTTCGAATTCCGAGTGTTGATGTTACGGTTCAGGGGAGCCAACCCGTTTTACTTCCCTATTCTCGGGTCTACCCTTTTTTTGCTAACGTGCACCCTTGGTTTATGTGCCCATTTTCACCCTACTTGATTTGTGTACTGTTTTCGTGCACCACTTTTCTAAATCTATTGTCCATTATTTTATTTTGGGATGTCACAAATTAATTGTCCAGATTCTTTTTCAACCAATTAAAAGAGGTTATTCTGGAGAGAGAAAATATATTATTGGGGGAGAATGAAGTTAATGGAATTTCCTAAAACTGCGTGTTTTTTGTCTGGGGACAATAGATTTGAGACGGAGGGAGTACTAAATATGAAATAAAGGATCGTAATGTACAACTCTCTAAAGCATATTTGATGGTGTATGAATAATTTCCAGTAGCGACTCCACCACGTGGGGTCCCATGATCCCATTAAATTAAAAAAAATTTAGACGATCTATCATTAAAATTGTACCGGACACCGATAAATTTAACTACAGGATCTCATATATTTTTAAAATTTATGGTTATTTAAAGCTAAACAACTACTAAAATACCCTTAAAATATAATTAGTTTTGAAAAAAAAATTAGGATCCATTGAGTTTTCATTCTAGATTCGCCATTGATAATTTCTAGTGCGAATTTAGTATTGGGTTTATAGCGCCACCTCGACCATGGAATAGTTTAGAAATTGCATGACCAATTTATTTGGTGGTGATGGATTGATCGGTTCTTAGTGTCGTTTGTTTGTGATATTTAGTTTTGCCTTTCATATCTTTTTTTTTTTTCTTTTTTTTTTTGTTGAGTTTGTATTATACTACCTCCGTCCTACCACAAGTGTCCACATTTCCATTTTGGGATGTCCCATTTCAAGTGTCCACTTTGTATTTCAACCAATGAGAAGAGGTTATTCTGGAAAGAGAAAATTTTTGATTGGTGGAGAATGAAGTTAGTGGGATTTCCTAAAACTGTGTGCAAAAAGTAAGTGGACACTTGTAATGGGACGGAGGGAGTACTGTTTAGACACTTTTATTTTTAATGAAAAAAGTCGTCTTTCTATATATATCTCCTTTCTTTGCAACGAAAAGAATAAAAATAAAATAGCGCCACCTCCACCATCACCGGCCATAATAATTTCTATTGCTTTGCTGTCTTTTTTAATTTTTTTACTTCGTCTCGATTTGACAAATAAAATACAGTAATCACAGTGCCACCAGTACCCTTTTTCACCTTTAGTTTTAGTTTGATCACTTGAATCACTTCTAATCGTATCGTCCCTTTTTATTTTTTTTTTTTTTTTATTTTAATTTATCTAAAAATAGCCCTAATGAATATCTTTAAGGAAAAAAAAATGTAAGCATGGAGGTTAGGAAGGTGGTTTTTAACAAATAGTGGAGGTGCTTATTAACAATCTCTTAATATCTAAAACATAGCACTTTTATGTGAACATAGATTTAGAGATATATTTGAAAAAATCATTTTTTACAAAGATAATATTATATACTCTCTCCGTTTCATAATAATTGTTCCCGACAAAATTATTTAGATTTATGATAGATTGTTGAATTGTAAGTTCTACTTTTGTATTTTAAGCAAGTCTGGCTGAAAATTATTAGATTTGAAAAAATACCTAGGCTCTAAGGTGTTCAAAATATCCAAGTCCGAAATCCGAATCCGAATCCGAATTATCCGAATCCGAAAATATCCAAAAAATCGAATATTCGAAAATTCGGATATCCGAAAAAATCGGATATATGATTTTTCGGATTCGAATATCGGATAGAGTTTACAAAATTTTTGGATATTCGAATATCCGAAAATTTTGAAAAAATTCGAAAAGTATGCGAAAAAAATCCGAAATATCCGAATATTCGAAATATTCGAAAAATATCCGAAAATATTCGAAATTCTTCAAAAATATCGGATATTCTGATAATCCGATATCCGAATCCGAAATTTCGGATTCGAATTTCGGATGGGGTTTTGCACTATCAGAATGTTTGGATATCCGTAAATGAACACCCCTAACTCTAAGTACTAGTCGTTTAGAGAGGTAGAGTGGAATGATTATTAAACACTTATAAAATAAGCTCTAACTTCTAACTTGATAAGTTTCGGCTATCGGCTAGAGAGTAACCTTCCACTATTTTTGTTAGAGTGCGAAAATTGATGCAACTGAAGGCCGGAAGAAAGATTCCCGCATAGGGAGGTGGCTACCATATAGGGAGAATTAGGGAGAGTTTGTCAGAACTACTTCTCGTATCAGGAGAAAATCTCTCGTATCGGGAGATTGACTTGACGGGCTGAAATTGAATTTTGACTAGGACACCTCGTCGTATCGCGATTCTAACTTGTTTTACGCTATAAATACCCCATCTGTAAGATGTAAATTGTACCTACGAATTTTATCAATAAGAATACTCCTTGGTTGGCTGAGGATAATCACTTTGATTACATATAACATCGTTATATTCTCGTGTTTTTTTTACATTTTTGCTAGTTTATTCGTGTTCTTCACTTTGAATCCGTTTGTTGTCAGCGGGTTTGGGTTTGATAACTTGAAGTTATTAAGTCTTGTTATGGCTCTCACACTTATTCCTAACATTAAGTTTATTCGAATATGAGCTCAAATAATTTTATGGGAGTCAAGAATTTGTCAAGTTTGCTTATATACATGAGCTCAAACATTTTGTAGCCTTAATAAGGAACTTGGATTATAAAATCAAATTTGGATCTTCCTAAACCAGTTCAAATAGATTTTTTAACCTATATCACGAGTTTAAGCTCCTAAACTACAATCTTACGGTTGAGCTCGATTGCAGCTTTAAGTACATCCGATGCATCCTCATGGTGCGTGACATTTCCAAAGGTTGAGATAATTGTACCGCTGATCTTCATGCTAGAACGACTCACATGGTGACCCTGATAACTGAGTCGGGTTGTTTTTCTATCTTTCAAATAGTAGACTTTTCAATATTTTTGGCCGATACATAATCTAGAGCGGGATATTGAAAATTAACCCGGTATATTTTACGAATGACCGGATGTTTCGATCAAACTAGGGCTGCTAGACTATGTGACACACTTCCTAATTGGTGATAGATGTGGTAGACAAGATCTGCCTAACATACCTAACTCCATACATTATTGAATACCTCTTGCTTGCATATGTTTTCCATCTTAGTTTACTATTATTAGATGTACTTTGGGATCTTTACACATGTTACCATGTCAAACATTATAAGGATTCTTCATACATTTAACAAATATTGTTTAATTATTATATTTTAATACCTCTTGCGATATTTGTATTACAGTGGCGACCCGACAGTGTATGAGAACTTTTGGAAACAAAAGGGCGAAGAAACAACGGTTGTGACTTCTAGTTGGAAGTACATAAGTTACTTTTCGGATGTAAAAAATGTTTGCTGGTTTTTGGAACCCGAGCTTGTGAGTGCAGTCACGAGAATACATAAAGTGGTCGGTAATGCAATCACAGAGGGTCGCCACATTGTGGTGGGAACAGGTTCGTCACAACTTTATCAGGCTGCACTTTTTGCGCTTTCACCCCCCGATGCTTCAGGGCCAATGAATGTTGTGTCCGCTGCTCCATTCTACTCGGTAAACCCTTAACCTTAAGTTAAAACATATTGAAGTCTCTCTAATTACTATATGCATGCTTACTATTTAAGACCACTTGTCATGCAAGCAAAGTTTCACGAAATTTTAAATATTCAGTTTGTAATTACAGTGTTGATGAGGTTGTTCGACTAGTGTTGTGTTTGCATGTGCTGCTGTCCAGTAAGACATGTGGTTAGGTCACTCGCGTGTGAGTCACACGAAGCATTTAGTGATTCTTTGAACCTAAACTTAGCTTGGAAAATACTCACATTGGAAACACAATATGACTTGAAAAATCAAGAGATTAATATGCCAACTTAAATGAGTACTTAGAATACAAGCTATCTATAATGAGTAAAAATCACATTGGGAAGACAATATGACTTAAGAAATCAAGAGTCATATGCTAACTTAAATGGGTACTTAGAATACAAGCTATCTACAATGAGTAAAAATCACATTGGGTAGTGTATATGCTAACTTAAATGAGTACTTAATGTGCATGTTAGTTGACCAAAAAGTTTGGTCAAGGTTGTACAATGCACTAGCCAGAGGACTAGCCAGTCGACCTTGTAGGGACTAATCGGCCAAGTGGGAGACTGGTCGGGGACGAGTCGGATGTCGACCAACTATGACTTTGACCGTATTTGACCAAATAAATCCAACTTGGAGATTATAAATCGACTTTGACCCGTTGACCAACTATGACTTTGACTGTATTTTACCAAATAACTCTAACTTGGAACTTATAAATCTGACTTTGACCCGTTGACCAACTATGACTTTGACTGTATTTGACCAAATAACTCTAACTTGGAACTTATAAATCTGACTTTGACCGACTAAATTGAACTTTTGACAACTTTGACCGAATATATTGACCATGTCGGAGACTAGTCGCGGGACTTTTACAATCATGGGTGTGGTTGATCTTGACTTTTTTCTATATTGCTTGCAGTCATACCCATTGATGACAGACTACTTGAAATCAGGGCTACACAAATGGGCAGGTGATGCAAGTGAGTTCAATCAAGAACAGCCCTACATTGAGTTAGTTACATCTCCTAACAACCCTGATGGATTTACAAGGGAACATATAGTTAAAGGAGATAAAGGGATTTTGATTCATGATCTTGCTTATTACTGGCCACAATATACACCGATACTAAAACCCGCAGATAATGACATAATGCTCTTCACCGTCTCCAAAAGCACTGGTCATGCTGGTACCCGAATCGGGTAATATATCATTCGTCGTTACCATTTTATGTAATTAACCCTTAACAAAAAATATTATCGACCTTGAAAATCAAATTTTACTTATATTTTGGAGATTACTATTGATACGTTGCAGTTGGGCTTTGGTGAAAGATAGAGAAATTGCTAAGAAAATGACAACGTTCATAGAGATTAACACCATTGGCGTGTCAAAAGATTCACAGATTCGAGCAGCAAAGATTTTGCAAGCTGTGTCTGATAGCTGTGAGCATGGGACCCACCAAGAAGCTGAAAATTTCTTCGACTACAGCTACAAATTAATGGAAGAAAGATGGAAGAAAATTAGAGAAGCTGTGAATAAGACTCACCTTTTCAGTTTGCCCAGTTTTCAACAGGAGACATGCTCTTTCAGTGGCCGGACTTTCGGACAACTTCCTGGTAATTTCAAAACGAAAATTATTCTTGTTTTACGAGTAAGAACTAAACAAACTGAGTACAAATAAATCATCTTGAACTTTATTTTTTGTGTAGCGTTTGCTTGGCTAAAATGTGAGGGAGAAGTTGATTGCGAAAGCTTCCTTAGGAAGCATAACATATGGACCAGAGGCGGGAAGCACTTTGGAGCTAGCACGAAATACGTAAGGATCAGTATGCTGAGTCGAGATAGTGAATTCGAGCTCTTAACTCGGAGGTTGCCTGCAATTATCTCTTAATAAATCTTAGTTGTCTTTTTATTTTGTTTGTGTTAGCCATAGGTTGGTGTAAAAAAGATGTTAACATCTAAACGATCTAAATAACTGAAACTTAACGTATGATGTTAGTATATTTGTTGTTCATGTGCCGTAAATCCAATTTGCTTTACGTCCTGCAAAAATGACAGTTATAAACGAAATAAAGAAGAGAGGAACCATCCATCCATTTATTTATTAACAGATAAAAAGTGGGAAAATTTCCACTATATATACAGAACTGAACCCTGCGTTTGGGCATCAACCCATTTGAAATTGACTTGGGAGCAATTATATCTTTAGCATTGCTGTCTTTCACGTCCGCTTCACAAGCTCCAGGTGGAACATCCACAGCCGGTGAACAGTTATAAAACCAGTGAGGCTGCACATCATACCATTTCAAATTTCAGTTGCATCGTATATTTATATCTGAACTCATTAGATACCTAAAACAATTACTGTTCTTAAGAGGAATAGACCCTATATTGAGATATAATATTTTAAACTTCCTTCAAATCTTTTGTATTATATAATATTTATATATAGTATATATATAAATATATAATAGAAAACATACTTGAAGCATAAACCCAATGTGCTCCACTGGCATCACAAGGCCAGTCCTCCAATTTAGGAACATGAGTGATCCCAAACTAAGAAACAGTAAGTAATAAATAACTTCCCTAATTGTTTAATAGGGGGTAGATTACAACAATAATTTACTCACCATAGGACAATATCAGTTTCTTCAAGAGATCGATTTTGCTGGACCCACAATGCAAGATCTTCACCAACACGTGGATTTTGGTTAGGAAACTCTCCACCTGGAAAATCTTCACCCCGTGCGTAAGGTTTAACCCATAGATTATGCTTTACAAAGGCAGCTCTTCTTAAAAACTTGGCTTCTGAACCTGCTAAAGGCAAGCAGTTCGAACCCGGTACCAATTTGTAGCCTGTCAACTGCCCCGTCCTATTTGCAGTTCTCACTGTAATGTATCGCTCGTAGAACATACCACTTTGAAGTTCACCAATCTTACTTAAAAACAACTAAGCTTGCCATTCTTCCCTAACTTCACTCAATCTTGTATGATCACCCCACATTGCGTCTTCAATAATCTCTTCTTGTTGTGCAACTGCTTTTCCTTTCTTTGACCTAGGTCCACGACCTCGACCTCGACCTCTACTAGATCCTTCTGCAGCTGCTCGTTTAGGTCTTTTTAACTGTCAAAAATATGGTCAAGAAAAGCTTAGCAGCCAAACAAAACCTTAAATACACAAGTTACATATGTTCGCATAATGATATAATCAATACTAATTTATTCAAACACCAGCGAGAAGATATACGAAAAAGGTCTCAGTTTAGTCAAAACCTTTGAAGAACCTTTTGAAACATTTACAGGGCTACTAGCTTTACTACCGGAAGAAATGAAAAAGTTACTATGTAATCAAATCAGTCATGCACCAAGACACAGTTGCGAACACTGTTAAGACAACAGTACAACCATGGGTTAGAAAGGTCCTCAACGTCCTAAAGGTTTCCAAAGCTCGCCTTTTTTGGCGTGGGGAGGACTGTACATAAAGAAGAATAAATAAGTGGATCCCATTGTAATAATGTAATGTTAGGTATCGTATCATTGTAATTATTATAGTCATGTAACGATAGTCTAAAGGTGTGGGCCATGTAGGCCATAGATCCCATAATGTAAGATACGTGTTCGGTGTGTATTTAAATAAGTCTCAGTGCGCAATAATGTATAAGTAGTGTGCGGGCCTCAGGGCATCTATGTATAGTGTCCAATAGTGTCGAGGTTCCTCTATATAAAGAGACCTCAGTTGTAATATATTTCTCAGGTTATATTTGGATAATAAACCTCATTGGTTTTCTTCTGTAGAGTCTTTTTAAGATTCTGGATAGCAGAGTTCCGTCGTTGAGTCCTAACGGATTCTGAATAGCGACATCTATCCCAGCATTATAAATAGCACGCACCATTCAATACACCAATTCATATATTCCGTCACTACACGTTTATAAATCATAGAATAATATGCACCATGAAACATGTCTTCCATTATCACAAAGTTATTCTCCATAAACGTATCATATCATTCATGAATCATAAATTCATATATGCATTATATATTGATTGGTTTATATCGATTCAATACCCGGTATGTCGGTAGTTTTTCATGCAATTGCCCTTTTGTGAGCCCTCAAGAGAGTGATTAACCTACCTCTATGATTACCGGAAAGAGTAGAAGAAATAATTACCGGTAATTGAGATGTACCTTGAAGATAAGCATACTCCAAGTGTTCAGGGAGTTCTTTAAGTTCAAGCACGAGTGGTTCTTCCAAAGAAGTTCTAATGCGAAACTTATCCTCCTTCTTAATCTCTTCGATCAGTTCTTCTTCGGGATCTTCTTCCTTATCGCAATCATCATCCGTACTCACCTTCATCAATTCCTCAAGCTCAGCCTCCACATCAAAATCAGCACTTCTGTCTAAAGGGACGAAACCCGCTGTATCAACTTTCAATAATTCCTGACTCACAAGTCTATAATATCAATTTTAAAACAAGTATCATCGGTCGACTTGGGTTGTTTCATGGCCTTGTCTACATGGCACATCACTCTTTCGTCACCTACACCTATGCTAAGTTGATTTTTCTGGACATGGATGATAGCATCCGCGGTGTTAAGGAAGGGACGACCTTGAATGATTGATACCTTAGTATATTCCTTCATTTCAAGGATCACAAAATCGGCTGAAAAACAAGTGGTTCGCTATTTGGACAAGGGTTATTGATTCTCACTATAAGATCCTCGGCAATTCCTATGAGAGTGTCAAAGAAATGGTTAGCCAAACGGATTCCCATTCTGGTCGGTTTTAATTCTTCCAGGCCAAGTTTAAAGTATTAAGAATAGGGCATTAAGTAAACACTTGCACCTAGGTCGGCCAGTGCATCGTACACTACCGAATCTCCCATTAAACAAGGGATGATAAAGCTTCCCGGGTCTCCCAATTTCGGAGGTATCTTTTGCTTTTGCAAAATGGACGAACATTCCTCATGGAGAAACGTGGCCGATACCTCGTGATACTTACCTTTCGAGGAGATGAGATCCTTTAAAAAATTTCCCGTAGTTGGGCATCCCTCTAATCACTTCCGAAAGCGGCATATTGACACTGATTTGGTTGATCATATCCAAAAACTTTTGATATTGACTTGCATTAGGATATGAAATCGGCGCTAACTTATCTTTCGATAAGGATATGAAATCGGCGCTTTATACACTTTCAACGGTGGTTTGACTGTGATCTCCGGTGAATCATCTTTCTTTTTCTCATCATCCTTAGGCTCCTTAGTAGTTGGTACATCTCAATTACCGGTAATTATTTCTTCTACTCTTTCCGGTAATCAGAGGGGTAGGTTAATCACTCTCTTGAGGGCTCACCAAAGGGCAATTGCATGGAAAACTACCGACATACCGGGTATCAATCCCTCCTTTTGCACTCACAAAATTCTCTTAGAGGATGAGTATAAACTCGTTGTTCAAAGGCAAAGGAGGTTAAACCCTAATATGAAAGATGTCAAAAAGGAGGTAGTCAAGTTACTTGACGCCGGGTTGATTTACCCCATCTCCGATAGCCCGTGGGTGAGTCCTGTCCAAGTTGTGCCTAAAAAGGGGGGTACAACAGTCGTGCTAAATGAAAAGAACGAATTAGTTCCAACACGCACGGTTACGGGATGAAGAGTATGCATTGACTATCGTCGTTTGAACGACGCCACTAAGAAGGATCACTTCCCGCTTCCTTTTATCGATCAAATGCTTGAAAGGTTGGTGGGTAAGGAATTCTATTGCTTTCTATATGGATTCTCCGGATACTTTCAATTCCCATCGATCGTCTTGACCAAGACAAGACCACTTTTACTTGTCCATTTGGTACCTTCACTTTTCGGGTTTTGCAATGCACCCGGAACCTTCCAAAGGTGCATGATGGCGATTTTCCATGACATGATCGAGGAGTGCATGGAAGTCTTTATGGACGATTTCTCCGTCTTTGGAGACTTCTTCGACTCATGTCTCTCTAATCTCGAGCGTATGTTAATCCGATGTGAAAAAGCTAATCTAGTCTTGAATTGGAAAAATGCCACTTCATGGTGAAGAAGGGCATTGTTCTTGGCCACAAGATATCTCGTGCGGGCATAGAGGTAGATCAAGCCAAAATTGAGGTTATTTTTAAGCTACCCGAACCGCTGAATGTCAAGGCCATTCGAAGTTTCCTAGGTCATGAGAGGTTCTATAGGCGTAACATCAAAGATTTTTCTAAAATCGCCCGCCCAATGACTAAACTTCTAGAGAAGGACGTTTCATTTGACTTTAATGCCGATTGCTAGAACGTCTTCTCCATTCTTAAGTCCAAACTAACACAAGCTCCAATTATCGTGTCTCCCGATTGGAGCCTTCCTTTTGAGCTAATATGTGATGCTAGCGACTATGCGTTAGGAGCCGTCTTAGGACAACGCCGCGATAATCACTTTTGTCCGATTTACTACGCGAGCAAAACCCTAACGGGAGCCCATATCAATTATACCACAACCGAGAAAGACCTCCTTGCGGTGGTTTTCGCGTTTGATAAATTTTGACCCTACTTGGTGCTTCTAAGACGATTGTCTACACCGATCATTCGGCTCTCAAGTACCTTTTCTCCAAGCAAGATGCAAAGCATCGTCTCATTCTTTGGGTTCTTCTTCTTCATCAAGAATTCAACATTGAGATACGTGATAAAAAGGGGGCCGGGAATCTCGCCGCCAACCATCCTTCTAGACTTGAGAACCCGGAATTAGAAATACTAGATGAGTCGGATATAAAAGACACATTTCCTAACGATTTCTTAATGAGGATTGAAAATGATCCCGAAGTTCCATGGTTTGCGGATTTCACGAACTACCTAGCCTCAGGTGTCCTTCAAAAAGGATTTTCTTATCAACAAAAGAAGAAATTCATTAAGCGGAACAAGTGATTCGCCGGTGTGTGTACGGTAGAGAAGCTCAACTAATTTTTGAGCATTGCCATCAAGCAGGGGCGTAAGATAGGCAACCTTGGGAGGGGTGGTTGCCCCTCTGACTTTTAAGGTATAACTAGCAGTTTGACATTAAGTTGCCTTAATTTTCTTTTCTGTATATTAATATACCCCCTGGAATTTTCATGGCCACATGAAAAGCATATGGTGGCCCAATTAGAAAGATACTCGGTGAATAACAAAACCTCACTAATCACTAATCACTAATCACTAATCACTAATAATGTATAAATCTCCAACAACCCATTAAAATACATAACCTAAATATAAAATTCAATAAATAGTGAGTTGTGTAATGAAGTATTAAATAATGTGTGAAGTCTTCAGTGAAGTTTCTAAATTGTAATGTTTGTGTAGTGTTTTTTAATAGGTTGTCTTATGGTTCTTTTGAGTTATTAATTGAATTGTGATGATAATACGTTTCGGATATACAGTACACATTTATAGATTATATTGTTTTTCCTATCGATTATCGACTATTTTAAGTTTCTTTTATACTCCGTAATAGTTTTTCTTCTTTTACATTTATAGTCTCGCCCCCTCGGAATAAAAAATCAAGTTCCGCCACTGCCATCAAGGGCAAACCGGTGGTCATTTTTGACCTAGTCACACCGCAAAGAAGGTTTTCTATTCGGGCTTTTATTGGCCCTCGATCGTCAAAGACGCTCATGCTTTTGTTCGCACTTGCGATGCATGCCAACAAATGGCCACCATCACCAAGGAGGATGAGATGCCCCAAACCGACATCCAAGTTTGCGAAGTCTTCGACATTTGGGGAATTGATTTCATGGGTCCCTTCCCGAGTTCCCACAAATGCAAGTACATCCTAGTAGCCGTCGACTATGTGTCCAAATGGGCGTAGGCCAAAGCTTTGTCCACGAACGATGCAAGAGTGGTGGTGAATTTCTTTAAAAACCTCTTCTCTTGCTTTGGAATTCCAAAGGCGCTAATCTCCGATCGTGGCACTCACTTTGCTAACAACCTCCTCGAAAAGGTGTTAAAAAGTATGGTGTCACTCATCGATTCTCCACCGCTTATCACTCATAAACGAGTAGGGGAGTTGAGAATACGAATCGTGCGTTAAAGCGTAATTCTTGAGAAAACGGTTCATGATAATCCAAAAGTTTGGCAACGCAAATTAGATGAAGCGTTGTGGGCTTTCCGAACCGCGTTCAAAACGCCTATCGGGACCACACCGGTTCGCCTCGTTTATGGTAAAGCGTGTCATTTTCCGGTAGAGGTTGAACATAAAGCGTATTGGGCATTGAAAAATTGTAACATGGATTTGGAAAAAGCGGGTGAAAATAGATTTTTGCAGTTAAATGAATTAGATGAATTGAGGTTAGAAGCGTATGAGAGTTCGGTTTTGTATAAGGAGAAAACGAAACGTTGGCATGATGCCCGTTTGAAATAAAAGAAAGAGCTTGCCTCGGAAGATAAGGTTCTTGTGTTTAATTCGCGTTTAAAATTTTCTCCCGGGAAGTTGAAGTCCCGTTGGACGGGACCGTATGAGGTGAAGCAAGCATTCCCGACAGGATATGTAGAGTTAATCGGGAATGGGAATACTTTTAAAGTGAATGGTCATCGTTTAAAACTCTATTATGATGGAGTTGAGGCTAACGAGTATGATGACATCACCTTGTACCTGAAAAGCTAAGTAACGCGGGTACGAGTCGTGTGATAGACTCGTTAATAAATTTTCACATTTGTATATTTTGTGTTCATATAGGATTGCATGCTTAGTTGTATTTTTATTTTATTTAGTTTTTATTTGTACTTGTTGCATGCATGTTTAAAACCAAAAAATGCTAAAAATTATAAAATCTGAAAAAAATAATATGTCAGATACCCATCCTGGCCGGGAGGTCGCGAGGGCGATGGAGTGGCAGAACATAGATAAAAAAAAATGTTGAGCACGTCGCGACCGCGAAGCACCTATTGCGACCGCGACTCGGGTCTGACGAATTTTAATTTCTTCTTTTTATTTGACATTTTGTTTCACAAAACACACACACAACACATAGTGGCCGAAAATTTGCTCTCACCCACCAACCCTAATTCGATTTTTCTTCAACTATTCTTCAAATCTTTCAAGTAACATGGCACCCAAAACTAAGGTGATGATTTAAACATTCTTTTTACTTTTAATTTCTTTCAATTTTGAATGCAAATTGGGTGTTCATGTGGGGTTTGTTGAATTTAAGTGCGGAGGTGCTTAATTGTATGATTAGAGCCGAGTTCTTTGCTTATTGTGTATCCTTAACATGTTTAGTCTTCGATTAACATGCTTATTGAGCTTAAATTGCAAGTTTGATTTTAGGGTTCATAAGTATGTGGAATTTAGGGGTTTCGAATTTTGATGTGCAATTGACATGTTTTAGGTATTGTTAATCATTATTAATGAGTTTGTGATGTACGAATTGTCATGAATCTCTGAACTGCTTGATTTTTAATTTTAGGGTTCATGTTAATTTGGGGATTTTGAGTTAGTTGACTGAGTTTGACTCAGTTTGACTCTTTGATTATGATTGCTTGAGTGAGATTGCAATATGCTTAGCTTCATGCTTTATTGTTATGTTTTGTTATTATCATTTACATAGTTGCGTGTAAGCTTTCATATGCATTGTGTCATGTTTGAACGTGTTGATAAGTCAGTGAGGTTCATGAGACAATTTGAATGATATGAGTTGTTGAATATTCTTGGATGCATGAAAACAATGTGGATGAGATTTATGAATTTTTGACTAACGCTAACATCTCTCTTTCATATTTGGTTTTTGTGTATGATGTTTATTTTGTAGGGAACCAAGAGGCCAAGTTCTTCTCAATCGCACCAATTCATCCATTTGCCCACAAGCTACCAAAAGATATACATCCTTATTTGGTTTGGGAACGATCAAACAATAATTATATTTAGTGGATGAATGTCTTAACTGATATAGTGGACCGAAAGTTTATAGCACCACGCTATCCGGATTGAGAGTCACTCGAACGGTTGATTTGGCCGATGAAGTCAGGGATTTAGTGGTTCAAAAATACATGGGTCATTTTGATGACAAACATGGTTACAATGATTGGTACAAATTTTTTCACCTTGACCATCCGATTTATAAAGTATGGTGTTTGGAGTTCTTCTCGACAACAAAGTTCTTTCCAGGCGTAAGAGCTTGTGATACGGATACTTTGATGACTTTTCAACTTGGGGGTCAGTTGCGTTCCATGACAATCATGGATATGGCGCTTGCTCTTCAAATCTACTCTGACGAAGAGACAACTTCATCATACTTTAAGCATTATCTGCACACGAGACGATTCTATACGGGTGACTTTGATCATGTGAAGTATTGGCATACATTGACCCACCGGGGTAATTATAAGGCTAGCTCTAGTTCCTACACTGCGATTAAGGACAACTGCTGAGGATTATTCAACGTTTTCTTCGAACTCAATTAATCAATGGTGGCAAAATTCTGTAAAAGTGAGTTTGGCGGATTTGTTCTATCTCATGTGCATACGTGATGATGACACTTATGTCAACATTCCGTATGGAGTTGCGAAGTTTCTATGGGGACAGGGTCATGGTCTCAAGCCAAATAGCCCGTTGAGTGGTGGTGTTTATGTTACTTTGATTGCAGAGTATTTGGGAATTTCACTTCAACCCCCTCATGTTTGAAGGATCCAACCTGCAAAGAGTGAGATTGCTAAGACGAGAGAGATTGGGGCACAGGTCCATAAGGGATGTAAAGTTTTGGTTCGTTTGAGAAAGAAGATTTGTAAGTACACGGGCACACACCCGCAGTCTGAGGCAGATGTTACTCACCCGGAAGAAGAAGAAGAGAAGGATGGTGCGATGGAAGACGCTGCAGGGGTACAAGAGGTTAGCAATTATGCTTTGATGGAGCAGATGAGAAATATGCAACTTCATGCCAATGAGCAGATAGTTTGATGGAGTGCGTAGGTATATTGATCAAGGGAATCAGGCTACTCGGGCCTATATTGATGACCAACAGAGGGAGATGTACAGGCACATCGATGCGGGTAACGACCGAACTTGGTACAATCAAGCAGGATATCAAGCTAATTTGGATTTGTCGAACCATTCTTTTGACCTCTATCGACAGGATCAGCAAAACTTCATCTGTCCGGTCGGTCCTTCTTGGAGTGAGTAGCAACAACCAGGGATGACCTACCCCTCCTATGACGCGGCCTCAGCTTTGGCTCAAACTCAAGCAGCCCAACAGAGAGCCTATGATCAGCAGCAGAATCAAGCGGAGCAGCAGAATCCAGGGCAGTGTGATAGTGCAGGTTCCTTCTGGAGATTCCTTTGAGATGGTGATTTTATGATGGATGTGTGTATGTGTTGTTGTTTTAAGACTTTGTGAATTTCCTTTGTTTTGTTTATGTACTTCAGATGACTGTACTAGGTATTCTTAAAACTTTATTATATTGTATTTGTGATGGGGCGTTTCGGTACCACGGTGGTCTTACCCCATCTTTTGCGCGTGTGCTTTGTATGATATTGCAGGTTTTAGTGACACGCATGCTTGTGGTTTCAAAGACTGACATTAATTTCAGCATTTTATTTGCATGTGATGATTATTATGAGTTGATGATCGAGTGGATGTCGATGTTCTTATACTGGCAGTAAGTTCAGTGCCATCGTGCACCGTCTCTCTATGATATCCGGATCTAAAAATCCGGGTTCCTTTTCTTTTTCCTTTTCACTATTGTCCTCTCGAATTTATCTTTTGTTATCTGATTTCATGTAAATGAGGGCATTACATGATTTTAAGTGTGGGGGGAGACATAAATTCTCGTGAACTATCATCACCAATTTAAAAAATTTTGTGGACTTTTTAAATAGTTTTTGATTCGGAAGTGAAGTCTTTCGAATGATAAAGAGGTTCCATTTTAAAACTTGAAAGTAAAGTCTTTCAAGTTTCATTTTACTTGGTGTAGGAGACTTCCTAATCTACACCATTTCATACTTGCATCATTTTAAGATGTAAAGTACTGTGGAAAGAGGAGCCTTGAGCTTCACAATGTGCTGTCTTCTTTAGGAAGAGCAATGGCTTCGTGCTAGTGTTGCTTAGACAACACACGTCATGGCCAAAAGCCATGACTAGAGATGGTAATGGATCGGATATGGATCGGGTGATGCCGTATCTATATCCATATCCATATCCATTTAATTTTCTAATCCATATCCATATCCATATCCAATTATAAAAATTTCATCCATCCATCTCCATATCCATATCCGCTGGGTGAAGCGGGTTAATGGATAATCATCCATATCCATTTAAATTAATTTTATTTTTAGCAATTATAAGCGATGATTCACTATATACGATCAAAAGTAATATTTCTTAATAGTTTATGCGACCGAAAGTTACATTTTTACTAATCTATATAATAAATAGTCAACAAATAGCCTATTGAACGTGTAAAGATATTGATTACATGTAAGTTGCTTACTTTTTAGTTATAGGAAATCACATTTAAACCACCAAAGTACGATAAATTTATTTAATGATTTAAATAAAACAAAATATAAGAAAGAAATTTATATTTTCGGAGAAAATATAACGAAAAATGAGTATAATTAATGAAATATCACTACATAAATGAAATTAATTAGAGTGATAAATTTATATATTTAGTTATTTCGGGTGATAACGGGTTCATCCATGGATGAAACTTTTCATTCATATCCATATCCATATTCATTCCGGTTTCATCCATATCCGTATCCATATCCATTTAGATCATCCATATCCACGAATAATCGGGTGGATATCCACTGGATCGGGTATCCATTGCCATCCGACACTTCTTCAAATATAGAAATGTAGTAACTACTTCCTACATTTTTTTAAAAATATCATAAAAGCTAGATGCGTGGGAAGTGGGGTCCAAGGACCTAAAATCAACCCAAGTGCTTAAAGTTTCAAACTCTAACACTTTTGGGTGATCTACTTGGAATGTGATCTTCCTAATCCATGTAATTTCATACTAAGCATCCTTTCGTGATGTGAGGGTACCGAGGGAAGAGAAAGTCTTGAACTTTAAACCCGAAAATAGGATTGGTAGGGCAAATCCAATCCCTCGTGGCCTTTCCATCTTGCTCTTTCAACACCGGAGTGATTTTGTTAGGATTGGTCACTTCACCCATGCCGTTGATTACTACCAAATCGACTGTGGATGACACTTAAACACTCACCTAAGGTAATTGTCTTCTCATCGCCTTCGAACCAGGAGGCAGTTCATCCTAGATAATATACTGGGTTAACAATTACCCGTGCGGTTATCCCAAAACCGGGATGGCTTTGAAAGCACCTAGTTTTAAAAACCTAAAATTCGAAAAACTTGTTTTGTGTAAAAACTTGACTTATTTTTCCGTTCTTAATAATAAAAATGGTTTTCAAAGGTCTTATTTACCCTAAGGCCAAAATTTTTGGATAATCCCGCCATATTGTGGTTATTGATCCCAAGTGTGAAGCGTATGAGTAATTTGATGTTGAGAAGATTGAGTTTCTTGAAGATTATTACCTTGCTATTTTATATTGAGGAATAGTCTTGCTTGAGGACAAGCAAGGTTAAGTGTGGGAGAATTTGATATCGCTCCAATTATATATATTTTATATCACGATATCGGGTTCTTATTGTTATTATTTCAAGAATTGAAGACTTTTGCGGTGATTTTAGAGAAAATGATGATTTGAATTCAAGAAGTCTTTAGTTGAGAATTTTTGATGATTTCAGCAACGTATTAGCATCAAGTGAGCGAGATTAAGTGAAAAGACGAAAAATTAAGCTAGTTATCGCGGTCGCGATGGGAGGTGTCCCGGGCGCGATGGAACGATAGAACGAGCCTTATTTGAAGATGCTTGGATCGCGGTCGCAATATTGGAATCCCGGTCGCGATGTTTCTGCTGGATCGCGGTCGCGATGGGGCTATTGCAGTCGCGATGCTATGTCGGTTTGGGCTGTTTTGCTGATCACTATATATACACGAGTTTTACCCCAAAATTAGGATATGCAACTTTCTCTGCATTTTGCCTCTTATCTTCTTGTCCGGGATTGACAGGCTTAGTTAGCTTCGGGTTTCGTATGCCTTTAATTAGCTGAGTCAGTTTTCCCGACCTGAATACTTCTTCGATGGCAGTCCCTCGGGTTGTAGGTTGTAGTTTGTAGCAGTCGTCTGTTTCGTGCCCATAGAAAAAATGGAAATCACATAATTTACTCATATCTTTCTGTTTTCCCTTAGGGATATTTTACCAAGGGCTTTGAAGTTGTGAGCCACTTTTTTGTTGCTAGGATTTCGGGGACTTTGTTAATGTTCCAAGGATTCCGGTGCTAGGTACCCTTCGATAAGGGGCGAACTTGTTTCTGTCGTCCCTTCTCCCGTGTTTCTCTTCGCGCCGATCTGATTTTTCTCTTCGTGTACCGGTTGGAGAATCTTCGTGAGCGAAGGTACCGGCCGTCTCTTTGGCATCTAGCCAAACGTAAGCCTTGTCAAGGAGAGCTTCGTATATGTTTGGGAGATCACGACTGGATGCTCAATGAGGGGACGAACTCTAGATCCTTACAAGAGTCCAGATATTCATTGTGAATCCGGGAGATATGATATTTGTTTAGTGCGGAGGTGAGATATAAATATTTGGAATTTGGTACCCTAGCTTTGGTGCGGAGGTGAGATACAAATATTTGGAATTTGGGGCAGTGATGGAATGGACGTAGTTACTGCCTTATGTGTATAGAGAAGTGCAGTGGTACCTTCGAAAGTGACTCGCGACTGATACATGTGCGTTGCCTCGATTTGCTGCGTTGTAGTTTGAGCCAGTGGATTGGCAGGTTGAGTTTTTGAGGAAGGCTTCGATTAGGCGGAGCCTCCATTTCGCTTTCCTCATCGTACTCCTCATTTTCATAAGTTAGAGTTCGTCGATTTTAGATATGACCGGTTGCTCGTAGATCTCTCATAAGTGACCTTATGTGGTCTTAGTTATTTAGTATCAAGGTCTTGTTTATGAGTGGTAGTGGTGGTGGTTCTGCCGAATTAGAACCATGACAATTTGTGGAGATGAGTGCAGCAAGGGGGAGGAGTGTTTGAGTTACAGACCCAACCGTTGCAACTCCGGTTGAGTATGGTTTGAGATGGGGATCTCCATGGGTAAGGTGACCCCAGGTGATACATGATTGGAACCAACCATGGTGTCGGTTTTGTACTTTTTTAAACAAAGTATGTATTTGTGTTAGTCCATCGGATGGCGCCAATTGTTTGTACATTTTCCGGCGAGCCTTATAGAAGCGATAAGATTTGGTAGTTCTAATCATGAAGGTACGTAATAAGGGTGAACATAAAGGGTTTATGCTCTTGTTGGCGGTTCCCCGAAGGTAGCAAGATGTGTCTTGCTTTACGCCACCAATAGATAATGTGGAGTATGTGTGTGTAACATACGAGTGAAGTGATTGTGTAATGAGAACATGTCCTCTCCAAGGTTTATGCCTCCTTGTTTGTAGAAGAGCCATACCAGCTTTTGAGGTTATGTTAGTTCCCCATGCATTTTATCAAGTTTAGTTGACTTTCCCAAAATGAGTTCTTACAAAGGGAAAGTAGAGTTGTCGCGTTCCTTAGTTGTATATGCATGCGGCCGAGCTAGGAATAGTTTTCTTACTTTGACTTTTGCTTAACGGGGTTTATGAGACACTCAATTCGATGTCATTGGACTTTAGCGAGTGTCTTCGTGACCCCTATTGCTCGGTATTTGCTTTGTGAGTGATTGTCAACGAAGTGGTCATTAAAATGTCAAAGGTGGGGTACACTATCGTGTATGGTTGTGAGCTGATGAGACGAGCAATTATGGTTAACTGAGCAGAGTGAGCATGTGGTGGATGAAATAGGTTGAATAGCCGATGAACGCGGATTATATCCATATGGAGGTTCGTGTAGGACGATGATGAAATATCTCACACAATGATGTTAGTGAGGAGGTGTCAGACTTAACATGAGATTGGGTCGCGTGATACAGTGAGAAATGACATTGCGAGAGGCGTGCCAATTGTTGAACAAAAAGCACTCGATCCAGGGGTGGGTAATGGTCTGTTAGAAATAAGCGGTTGGGTTAACTCGAGGTTGACTAAACCTTACCGATAAGCGAGACTGTTAGTGTGAAATGCACTTCGAATATCAAGTTGAATTGTCGTGAAATTTTGCAAGAATGAATTGCGTAGCAAAGGTGGTGTCTTATCTTAAAATTTTGAGGAATTGTGTGTCGATTAATGTTGAGTAAGACAATGATCATGTTACCAATGCTACCCTTGATCATTTTGAGGGTGTGAAGGATCATGTGTTCTTCAATGCAACAACTGAACCGTGCTCCGTGCTCCAGTTTAATTTACTGGACAGAAAGGACGATATGTCGGGATATTGCAGAAATCCTTTAAGGATATGGTGGCATTGTGGTGCAATAAAGATTGTATTTTCCTGTGCCTCATGGCAAGTGACAGAACTTGAGAAGGCGTAACCCACCCTTGATTTTGAGTAGGTTCTAGTGATCGTACATTGAAAGGTATGGCATCATCACCCGTGTATGGTGTTGAGTGTACTATCTAAAATAACTATAACATCATGATGAATTTCCTTGATTATAGATAAGCAAATAACTACATGCAGACGTGGTTCGATTTTTTTGGAATATTATGCTGGTGAGATACTTACCATCTAGGTAGGGCGAATCTAATGTTGGATGTGTTGGTTAGAAAGCCGCATGCAAGGTATTGAAGAATATGGCTTTTGACTTCTAATGAAGCTGAATGCGTTTTGCTTGGTGATGAGCACAACACTGAGCATTCAAGTTGACATAGTGCAAGTGGAACGTACCAAGTTTTAGAAGATAAATATTGACGACTGGGAATGAGGAGAGATATCGTGAAGGTTACAGGCGTCACCTACTGTTAGGCGAAAGGCCCTTCGGGGTAAAGATTGTGAATGTGAAGATTCTAGACTTGGCTAGCGACAAGCGTTGGAACTTTTGGATAATTTTAGGATTCCCGATTTATCATGCAATGATACCATGCCATTGTAAGTCAAGTCTTGTTTTCTTGTTTGAGACTTATGTGGAATTGTTGGTTTTGTTGGGATGACTTGTTTTGGGTAAAATTTCAAAGATTGGTTTTTTTTTTTGGTTGTTTATGATATAGTATTGTGGAATTAAGAAATTGAAAAAAGTAGCTTTTTTGGTCAATTCGATTTTCAGTAAAAATCCACCCGAATATGGAATTGTATTATTGTAAAGGTTAGAAATATGTTAATAACTGAATCTGCAAGTTTTCAGTTCATTCAAACATGTTTCGATGCTCCTAAATTTTGGACAGAAGGCCCTCGCAAGGGCGAAGGCTCCGCTCCCTCGCAGTTGCGAGCGGGGTCTGAAAAAAAAAAACGTTTCTTGATTGTCGCTTTGAGGTCTTTCAAACATTGATTCGAATTAAAGTGTTAGACAGAATAAATTAAACATAGAATTAAATAAGCTAATCACCTCGACAACTTTGGCATCCGTTAACATGTAGACTTGAGCAGCTTGTTTTTCTTGTTCTTGTTGTGATTATATGCCGATCGCAGTAGTTACTGAACAGGATCTCTTATTTCATTTGGATCCAACTTTATTGCCAAACAAATATCAGCAGGGGCTTCTCAGCACTGCACTTCTGAAGAAGAAAAATAAGCAGAAAATTATATAATTTAATCACGAGATATAAGTTACAGTTCAGAAAAAATGAAACAACATGTACCAAACAAAGTGTTTTAAATGCATTAAAACTCATAAATGTTAAATTCATTATCTCGTTCCAAGTCTTAAGTCAATAAAATTGAAAATAATATTAGTAATAGGATGTGCAATTTTATCCCAAGTCTTAAGTCATTATCCCCTTCCTTTTGACTTTATACTCATGGTCCTTCACTTTCAATGCATTAAAACACAGAAGTACAAATAATAATGTATTTTAAATCTGATATCAAAGAAGTAATAAGAGAGAAAAGAATGCTATACACACGATCCAAACAGGTTAAGGGCCAGTCACTCAATAAACATACAGCATACAGCAAAAAATAAAAAAAATAAAAAAAGAAAGAAAGAAAGAAAACTGTAACAGACTAGAAGACAGCTATAAATCATACCTTGTTACTAAAAATTCAAGAGCATTATTTACTTATAAAAACAAGAAAATAAATATGGAGATGGAGAGTTTAGATTATTGTTGATATTATTTAATTACAAGAACAGCAACTGTAAGGGCGTTCTTGTAATTAAAGAAATCAAGATCATACATATTAGAACATATACATATACATAAATACATAATTACATAATAAACATAAAATACTAAATACATATAATAAGTATATAAGTATATAAGTATATATAGTTAATAACGTAAAAGATTACCGGAAATAGAAGAGCCACCGGAGTGACTGAAATTAATGTTTTGCGACGGTGATGTAGAATTGGAACGTAGTAGCGTCGACGGAGACCGGCGCCGGTAAAAAGGCGGGAGATAAAAGTGGAGCGGGTTTTGGGTATTGATGAATGACGATGACCAGAGGCGAGTGATGGTTTAGGGAGCTATCGTCTAGGGTTCGTAGGTTCTTATAGTTTATTTTCAGCTTCACAACCACGCAACTACGTATTGTTACCGTTGGCTAAATCTTTTTGTTTTTTATTTAATTTAATATTTATCTGTGTATACAAATACAAATACAAATACGCGTTCTTTTATATATGTTACGAAGCAGTAATCTAATTTTAATTGGTTAAATTAATAAAATTATTGATTTTGTAACGATATGAATGACATTTGACCGGATTTAGGCCGGGTCTAAGTAATTCCGACTCGAACCCGATTAAGAAAATTCAGCTCAAACCTGAATTTTCCGCTGGGTCACCGTTTACTTATTAACTATCGGCTAAACGAGTTCCTTACGAGTATTCAATTCACTATCTACTTAATAACTATCGGGTAAACAGGTTTCTCATGGATATTTGTAGCCCTATTTATAATAAATATACAAATATTATAAAACAATATATGTATATCTATTACTTATAGGTAAACGGCTCGGGCATGCGGATTCGGATATTATTATTATTATTATTATTATTATTATTATTATTATTATTATTATTATTATTATTATTATTTTAAAGCATACTCAATTTTATTTTATTATGAAAACAAAATATAATAATCATTTACATTATTCCTCCGATCTTCAACTCCGTATTTGGTTCTTACATTTGTTTGTGGTCCGAGATCGTTTTTATGATCCAGTTTGTAGTGACCCGAACTTTTCCATGTTTATATATATATATATATATATATATATATATATATATATATATATATATATATATATATATATATATATATATATATATATATATATATATATATATATATATATTAAATGAAATTGTTATTTACATGATTAAGTGTTTCCAACATGTTAAGCAATCAAACTTGTTAAGACTTGATTAATTGAAATAGGTTTCATATAGACAATTGACCAGCCAAGTTGACCGGTGATTCACGAACGTTAAAACTTGTAAAAACTATACGATGACATATATATGGTTATATATATAGTTAACATGATTTTATTATAAGTATGTATCTCATTAGGTATTTTAACAATGAGTTATATACATAAAAATGAGACTATTAATTTAAGAAACTCGAAAACGATATATATAACGATTATCGTTATAACAACGTCTTACTAGGTACATATGAATCATATTAAGATATTGATACACTTGGTTAATTATGTTAAATGATAAGTAAATATATTATTAAGTGTATTAACAATGAAATACATATGTAAAAATAAGACTACTAACTTAATGATTTCGAAACGAGACATATATGTAACGATTATCGTTGTAACGACATTTAACTGTATATATATCATACTAAGATATATTATATATCATAATATCATGATAATATAACAATTTAACATCTCATTTGTTATAATAAACAATGGGTTAACAACATTCAACAAGATCGTTAACCTAAAGGTTTCAAAACAACATTTACATGTAACGACTAACGATGACTTAACGACTCAGTTAAAATGTATATACATGTAGTGTTTTAATATGTATTCATACACTTTTGAAAGACTTCAAGACACTTATCAAAATACTTCTACTTAACAAAAATGCTTACAATTACATCCTCGTTCAGTTTCATCAACAATTCTACTCGTATGCACCCGTATTCGTACTCGTACAATACACAGCTTTTAGATGTATGTACTATTGGTATATACACTTCAATGATCAGCTCTTAGCAGCCCATGTGAGTCACCTAACACATGTGGGAACCATCATTTGGCAACTAGCATGAAATATCTCATAAAATTACAAAAATATGAGTAATCATTCATGACTTATTTACATGAAAACAAAATTACATATCCTTTATATCTAATCCATACACCAACGACCAAAAACACCTACAAACACTTTCATTCTTCAATTTTCTTCATCTAATTGATCTCTCTCAAGTTCTATCTTCAAGTTCTAAGTGTTCTTCATAAATTCTAAAAGTTCTAGTTTCATAAAATCAAGAATAATTCCAAGATTGCAAGTTTACTTCCAAGTTTTCTAAATCCATTCCAAGTAATCATCCAAGATCAAGAAACCTTTGTTACTTACAGTAGGTTATCTTTCTAATACAAGGTAATAATCATATTCAAACTTTAATTCAATTTTTATAACTATAACAATCTTATTTCGAGTGGAAATCTTACTTGAAATTGTTTTCGTGTCATGATTCTGCTTCAAGAACTTTCAAGCCATCCAAGGATCCTTTGAAGCTAGATCTATTTTTCTCATTTTCAGTAGGTTTATCCAAGGAAATTGAGGTAGTAATGATGTTCATAACATCATTCGATTCATACATATAAAGCTATCTTATTCGAAGGTTTAAACTTGTAATCACTAGAACATAGTTTAGTTAATTCTAAACTTGTTCGCAAATAAAAGTTAATCCTTCTAACTTGACTTTTAAAATCAACTAAACACATGTTCTATATCTATATGATATGCTAACTTAATGATTTAAAACCTGGAAACACGAAAAACACCGTAAAACCGGATTTACGCCGTCGTAGTAACACCGCGGGCTGTTTTGGGTTAGTTAATTAAAAACTATGATAAACTTTAATTTAAAAGTTGTTATTCTGGGAAAATGATTTTGATTATGAACATGAAACTATATCCAAAAATTATGGTTAAACTCAAAGTGGAAGTATGTTTTCTAAAATGGTCATCTAGACGTCGTTCTTTCGACTGAAATGACTACCTTTACAAAAACGACTTGTAACTTATTTTTCCGACTATAAACCTATACTTTTTCTGTTTATATTCATAAAATAGAGTTCAATATAAAATCATAGCAATTTGATTCACTCAAAACGGATTTAAAATGAAGAAGTTATGAGTAAAACAAGATTGGATAATTTTTCTCATTTTAGCTACGTGAAAATTGGTAACAAATCTATTCCAACCATAACTTAATCAACTTGTATTGTATATTATGTAATCTTGAGATACCATAGACACGTATACAATGTTTCGACCTATCATGTCGACACATCTATATATATTTCGGAACAACCATAGACACTCTATATGTGAATGTTGGAGTTAGCTATACAGGGTTGAGGTTGATTCCAAAATATATATAGTTTGAGTTGTGATCAATACTGAGATACGTATACACTGGGTCGTGGATTGATTCAAGATAATATTTATCGATTTATTTCTGTACATCTAACTGTGGACAACTAGTTGTAGGTTACTAACGAGGACAGCTGACTTAATAAACTTAAAATATCAAAATATATTAAAAGTGTTGTAAATATATTTTGAACATACTTTGATATATATGTATATATTGTTATAGGTTTGTGAATCAACCAGTGGCCAAGTCTTACTTCCCGACGAAGTAAAAATCTGTGAAAGTGAGTTATAGTCCCACTTTTAAAATCTAATATTTTTGGGATGAGAATACATGCAGGTTTTATAAATGATTTACAAAATAGACACAAGTACGTGAAACTACATTCTATGGTTGAATTATCGAAATCGAATATGCCCCTTTTTATTAAGTCTGGTAATCTAAGAATTAGGGAACAGACACCCTAATTGACGCGAATCCTAAAGATAGATCTATTGGGCCTAACAAACCCCATCCAAAGTACCGGATGCTTTAGTACTTCGAAATTTATATCATATCCGAAGGGTGTCCCGGAATGATGGGGATATTCTTATATATGCATCTTGTTAATGTCGGTTACTAGGTGTTCACCATATGAATGATTTTTATCTCTATGTATGGGATGTGTATTGAAATATGAAATCTTGTGGTCTATTGTTACGATTTGATATATATAGGTTAAACCTATAACTCACCAACATTTTTGTTGACGTTTAAAGCATGTTTATTCTCAGGTGAATACTAAGAGCTTCCGCTGTTGCATACTAAAATAAGGACAAGATTTGGAGTCCATGTTTGTATGATATTGTGTAAAAACTGCATTCAAGAAACTGATTTCGATGTAACGTATTTGTATTGTAAACCATTATGTAATGGTCGTGTGTAAACAGGATATTTTAGATTATCATTATTTGATAATCTACGTAAATCTTTTTAAACCTTTATTTATAAAATAAAGGTTATGGTTTGTTTTAAAAATGAATGCAGTCTTTGAAAAACGTCTCATATAGAGGTCAAAACCTTGCAACGAAATCAATTAATATGGAATGTTTTTAATCAATAAGAACGGGACATTTCAGTTGGTATCCAAGCGTTGGTCTTAGAGAACCAGAAAATTTGCATTAGTGTGTCTTATCGAGTTTGTTAGGATGCATTAGTGAGTCTGGACTTCGACCGTGTTTTCTTTAAAAATGATTGCTTAACATTTTTGTTGGAAACTATATATTATTAACATGTATATATTATGTGATATATTAATCTCTTAACTTGTTTGATATTGTGTGATAGATGTCTACCTCTAGCACAAATCCCATTGACTCACCTAATAATAACGAAGAGTCGAATATATATTGGACTGATTCACAAGTTCCCGAAGAAGAACTAGAAGAAGAATCAGAACCGGAAGAAGAATCAGAACCGGAAGAGGAGGAACCGGAGGAGGAAATAGAACCGGTGGGGGAAATAATAAAACGGTTAAGTAAAAGAAAATCCTCAGCCAACCGACCAAGGTTAATTATGGTCAATGGTGTTTCCGCCAAGGAAGCAAAATATTGGGAGGATTACCAATTCTCCGATGAATCGGATTCCGACGAGAATTCCGATGATGTTATAGAAATTACCCCAACTGAATTTAAAAAGGCAAAAGAAAATAATAAGGGAAAGGGCATAAAAATAGAGAAATCTAATTCATACCCCGATGAACTTTATATGTATCGTCAACCCCCGAAGCCCTTAAGTTGTAACAATGACCCGGGAACCTCTAAACCACCAGGTTTTTCTAAACCGTTGTGGAAAACGACAGCTCGTATTAGGGGAACATCATATATCCCTAGGAACTTGGCAAAACGAACCAAAACCGAAGAAGAAGAAACGAGCGAGTCGGAATAAGATAGTTGTATTCGTGTGGTGTAATATATGTAATATAGTGTGCTTATGCTTTATGATATATGTAAAAATTGCTTGTATTAATAAGTATTTTTTCTTTATGAATCTAACTCTTGTCTATTTTACAGTATATAAACACAAAATGGATAGACAACCCAATATTTTAAGAGACCTACCCGGAGACATGATTGATGAAATCTTGTCTAGAGTCGGTCAGAATTCTTCGGCACAACTATTTACGGCGAAATCAGTTTGTAAGACATTCGAAGAACGTTCCAAGAATGTCTTGGTTTATAAGAGACTTTCGTTTGAAAGATGGGGGATATCACATTGGGAAACCCATAAGTTACGATGTGTTTACTTTGACACATATATTGCGGGGAACTCAAATGCTATTTTACGTAACGGGTTAAGAAATTATTTTGACTCAATGTATCCGAATATAGGACTTCATGATTTAGAAAAAGCGGCTAACATGCAACATAAAGAAGCATGCTATGCTTACGGGTTAGTAATGTTCGCTTCTCACCAAAGTGAGAAAAAGAACATCGGGCTACAACTATTAAACAAAACGTTCCCACAAGTGACGGAGTCGGTAATTGGGGTAAGAAATGAGGTTTTTAGGTTATTACGAGACTGTTGGTCATTACGTAACCCTCGTCCCTTTGACGACGTTACAACACGCTGTCTTATCAACGGCCATAACGGTTATGTTCCACAAGACCAAGGATGGGAAGTAGTCCTAGTAAAACCAGAATGCATGACTTGTTTCTGGACGTATGAATTACGTGTCTTTATTGCCTTTGCTGAACGACTTGTGTACTAGCTAGAATTATCTTCACAACTATCTTGTATCAAAGTTATTGTGTGCTATATTTCATGCTTTATGTAAAATAAGCGGTATTGTAAGTTTGTAAAATATTGTATAAAAGTTTGAACGCGAAATATTATTATAATCAGTTTTTCATATAGAATTGTAGTAGTTGAATTGTATATTAGCTACTAAGTATGAACTTAACGGGTAGGTACTACCCGAATTTAAACTTATAAAACGCTAATATGAAGAAAAAGCTTTTATAAATGAGTTCATATTATGCTACGAAATACTATTAACTACTCTTAATATTCTGTATGATTAACTTGTTCCATTTGACTATTTTGAAGGAAATGGCACCGACTACTCGACACACCGTGAATAAGAATGAAGAAGAATTCCGTACTTTTCTAGCTTCAAACATAGCCGCAGTACAGGTTGCGCTACATACCAATAATAACCTTGGATCTAGCAGTACAGGAAATCGTGTAGGATGCACCTACAAAGAATTCACTGCCTGAAAACCTTTGGAATTTGATGGAACCGAAGGACCGATCGAATTGAAACGGTGGACCGAGAAGGTCGAATCGGTGTTTGCCATAAGTAAGTGTACTGAAGAGGACAAAGTGAAGTACGCTATGCATACCTTCACAGGTTCTGCGTTAACATGGTGGAATACCTATCTAGAGCAAGTGGGACAAGATGATGCGTACGCACTACCGTGGTCAGCATTCAAGCACTTGATGAACGAGAAGTACCGTCCCAGAACCGAGGTCAATAAGCTCAAGACAGAACTTAGAGGGTTACGAACCCAAGGATTTGATATTACCACGTACGAAAGACGATTCACAGAATTGTGCCTATTGTGTCCGGGAGCGTTCGAAGATGAGGAAGAGAAGATCGACGCGTTTGTGAAAGGATTACCGAAAAGAATCCAAGAAGATATAAGTTCACATGAGCCCTCCTCCATACAACAGGCATGTAGAATGGCTCACAAACTAGTGAACCAGATTGAGGAAAGAATTAAAGAACAGACGGCTGAAGAGGCCAATGTGAAGCAAGTCAAAAGAAAGTGGGAGGAAAACGGTGATAAGAATCACCAATACAACAACAACAGCAATTACAATAATAATCGCAACAATTATCCCAACAATCGCAACATCAATTGCAACTACAATAAATGGCCCAACAATAACAACAACAACAATAACAACAACAACAACAACAACAACAACAACAACAACAGCAACTACAACAATCATCCCAACAACAATAACAACTGCAACAACAACAACAACAATCAGAAGTAGCTATGCCAAAGGTGTGAAAAGTATCACTCGAGGTTCTGCACCAAATTTTGCAACAAGTGTAAAAGAAATGGTCATAGCGCGGCGAAGTGTGAGGTCTACGGACCAGGGGTTAACAGAACGAAAGGAACAAATGGTGTCGGAACGAGTAATGGCAGAGCAAGTAGTGTCGGAGCAAGTTATGCCAATGTAGTTTGTTATAAATGTGGAAAACCGAGCCACATTATTAGAAATTGCCCGAACCAGGAGAACACGAATGGACAAGGCCGCGGAAGAGTTTTCAATATTAATGCGGCAGAGGCACAGGAAGACCCGGAGCTTGTTACGGGTACGTTTCTTATTGACAATAAATCTGCTTACGTTTTATTTGATTCGGGTGCGGATAGAAGCTATATGAGTAGAGATTTTTGTGCTAAATTAAGTTGTCCGTTGACGCCGTTGAATAGTAAATTTTTACTCGAATTAGCAAACGGTAAATTAATTTCAGCAGATAATATATGCCGGAATCGAGAAATTAAACTGGGTAGCGAAATATTTAAGATTGATTTGATACCAGTAGAGTTAGGGAGTTTTGATGTAATAGTTGGCATGGACTGGCTGAAGAAGGTGAAAGCAGAGATCGTATGTTATAAAAATGCAATTCGCATTGTACGAGAAGAAGGAGAACCCTTAATGGTGTACGGAGAAAAGGGCAACATGAAGCTACATCTTATTAGTAATTTGAAGGCACAAAAACTAATAAGAAAAGGTTGCTATGCTGTTCTAGCACACGTCGAGAAAGTACAAACTGAAGAAAAGAGCATCAATGATGTTCCCGTCGCAAAAGAATTTCCCGATGTATTTCCGAAAGAATTACCGGGACTACCTCCACATCGATCTGTTGAATTTCAAATAGATCTTGTACCAGGAGCTGCACCAATAGCTCCTGCTCCTTATAGACTCGCACCCAGCGAGATGAAAGAACTACAAAGCCAACTGCAAGAACTATTAGAACGTGGTTTCATTCGACCAAACACTTCACCATGGGGAGCTCCTGTTTTGTTTGTCAAGAAGAAGGATGGTACATTTAGGTTGTGTATTGACTACAGAGAGTTGAACAAACTAACCATCAAAAACCGTTATCCACTGCCGAGAATTGACGACTTATTTGATCAACTACAAGGCTCGTCGGTTTATTCGAAGATCGATTTACGTTCTGGATATCATCAAATGCGAGTAAAGGAGGATGATATTCCAAAAACTGCTTTTAGGACGCGTTATGGTCATTACGAGTTTATGGTTATGCCGTTTGGATTGACTAACGCACCAGCTGTGTTCATGGACCTTATGAACCGAGTGTGTGGGCCATATCTTGACAAGTTTGTCATTATTTTCATTGATGACATACTTATTTACTCAAAGAATGATCAAGAGCACGAAGAACATTTGAGAAAAGTGCTAGAAGTATTGAGGAAAGAAAAACTGTACGCTAAGTTTTCAAAGTGTGCATTTTGGTTGGAAGAAGTTCAATTCCTCGGTCACATAGTGAACAAAGAAGGTATCCAGGTGGACCCGGCAAAGATCGAAACCGTTGAAAAGTGGGAAACCCCAAAAACTCCGAAGCATATACGTCAATTTTTAGGATTGGCTGGTTACTACAGAAGATTCATCCAAGATTTCTCCAAAATAGCAAAACCCTTGACTGCATTAACGCATAAAGGGAAGAAATTTGAATGGAAGGATGAACAAGAGAAGGCGTTTCAATTATTGAAGAAAAAGCTAACTACGGCACCTATATTGTCATTGCCTGAAGGGAATGATGATTTTGTGATTTATTGTGACGCATCAAAGCAAGGTCTCGGTTGTGTATTAATGCAACGGACGAAGGTGATTGCTTATGCGTCTAGACAATTGAAGATTCACGAGCAAAATTATACGACGCATGATTTGGAATTAGGCGCGGTTGTTTTTGCATTAAAGACTTGGAGGCACTACTTATATGGGGTCAAAAGTATTATATATACCGACCACAAAAGTCTTCAACACATATTTAATCAGAAACAACTGAATATGAGGCAGCGTAGGTGGATTGAATTGTTGAATGATTACGACTTTGAGATTCGTTACCACCCGGGGAAGGCAAATGTGGTAGCCGACGCCTTGAGCAGAAAGGATAGAAAACCCATTCGAGTAAAATCTATGAATATAATGATTCACACTAACCTTACTACTCAAATAAAGGAGGCGCAACAAGGAGTTTTAAAAGAGAGAAATTTAAAGGATGAAATACCCAAAGGATCGGAGAAGCATCTTAATATTCGGGAAGACGGAACCCGGTATTGTAGTGACCCGAACTTTTCCATGTTTATATATATTAATTGAGATTGATATTTACATGATTAAATGTTTCCAACATGTTAAGCAATCAAACTTGTTAAGACTTGATTAATTGAAATATGTTTCATATAGACAATTGACCACCCAAGTTGACCGGCGATTCACGAACGTTAAAACTTGTAAAAACGACATGACGATATATATATGGATATACATATGGTTAACATAAGATTATGATAAGTAAGTATCTCCATAAGTATATTAACAATGAGTTATATACATATAAACAAGACTACTAACTTAAGGATTTCGAAACGAGACATATATGTAACGATTATCGTTGTAACGACATTTAAATGTATATATATAATATTAAGATATATTAATATATCATAATATCATGATAATATAATAATTTAACATCTCATTAGATATAATAAACAATGGGTTAACAACATTAATTGAGATCGTTAACTTAAAGGTTTCAAAACAACACTTACATGTAACGACTAACGATGACTTAACGACTCAGTTAAAATGTATATACATGTAGTGTATTTAGATGTATTAAAATACTTTTGGAAGACTTCAAGACATATATCAAAACACTCATACTTAACGAAAATGGTTACAGTTACTTTCCCATTCTTTTCTTTCATCAAGAATTCTAGTCGTATTCTTACCCGTATTATACACAGCTTCAAAACGTACTTACTATGGGTATATACCAATAGGAACTAGCATGGGATTCCACTCTTGATTATGTCATGTATGACTAATCAATTTTAACTTCTACCATGAGCTAGTCAACTAACTAGAACTCCTTTTAACCCCACTCACCACTCACCAATTACCACTCATCATTCACTCCATTTCACTTCCAATTCTCTTTCTAATTCTCTCTCAACACACACACACTATTATGAACGTATTTTTCCAGTAGTTAATCATCATCTTCATCAAAAATCACTTCAAGAATCAAGCTATAATCATCATAGGAAGAACACTTCAAGAACACTTCAAAAATCCCTTCAAGTTTACTAATTTACTTCCAAGCTTTCTAATCCATTCCAAGTAATCATCTAAGATCAAGAAACCTTTGTTATATACAGTAGGTTATCTTTCTTATTCAAGATAATATTCATATTCAAACTTTGATTCAATTTCTATAACTATAAACTATCTTAATTCGAGTAAAAATCTTACTTGAACTTGTTTTTGTGTCATGATCCTACTTCAAGAACTTTCAAGCCATCCAAGATCCTTTGAAGCTAGATCATTTCTTGTCACTTCCAGTAGGTTTACCTACTTAACTTGAGGTAGTAATGATGTTCATAACATCATTCGATTCATATATATAAAACTATCTTATTCGAAGGTTTAAACTCGTAATCACTAGAACATAGTTTAGTTAATTCTAAACTTGTTCGCAAACAAAAGTTAATCCTTCTAACTTGACTTTTAAAATTAACTAAACACATATTCTATATCTATATGATATGATAACTTAATGATTTAAAACCTGGAAACACGAAAAACACCGTAAAACCGGATTTACGCCGTCGTAGTAACACCGCGGGCTGTTTTGGGTTAGTTAATTAAAAACTATGATAAACTTTGATTTAAAAGTTGTTATTCTGAGAAAATGATTATTATTATTAACATGAAACTATATCCAAAAATTATGGTTAAACTCAAAGTGGAAGTATGTTTTCTAAAATGGTCATCTAGACGTCGTTCTTTCGACTGAAATGACTACCTTTACAAAAACGACTTGTAACTTATTTTTCCGACTATAAACCTATATTTTTTCTGTTTATATTCATAAAATAGAGTTCAATATGAAACCATAGCAATTTGATTCACTCAAAACGGATTTAAAATGAAGAAGTTATGGGTAAAACAAGATTGGACAATTTTTCTCATTTTAGCTACGTGAAAATTGGTAACAAATCTATTCCAACCATAACTTAATCAACTTGTATTGTATATTATGTAATCTTGAGATACCATAGACACGTATACAATGTTTCGACCTATCATGTCGACACATCTATATATATTTCGGAACAACCATAGACACTCTATATGTGAATGTTGGAGTTAGCTATACAGGGTTGAGGTTGATTCCAAAATATGTATAGTTTGAGTTGTGACCAATACTGAGATACGTATACACTGGGTCGTGGATTGATTCAAGATAATATTTATCGATTTATTTCTGTATATCTAACTGTGGACAACTAGTTGTAGGTTACTAACGAGGACAGCTGATTTAATAAACTTAAAACATCAAAATATATTAAAAGTGTTGTAAATATATTTTGAACATACTTTGATATATATGTATATATTGTTATAGGTTCGTGAATCAACCAGTGGCCAAGTCTTACTTCCCGACGAAGTAAAAATCTGTGAAAGTGAGTTATAGTCCCACTTTTAAAATCTAATATTTTTGGGATGAGAATACATGCAGGTTTTATAAATGATTTACAAAATAGACACAAGTACGTGAAACTACATTCTATGGTTGAATTATCGAAATCGAATATGCCCCTTTTTATTAAGTCTGGTAATCTAAGAATTTGGGAACAGACACCCTAATTGACCCGAATCCTAAAGATAGATCTATTGGGCCTAACAAACCCCATCCAAAGTACCGGATGCTTTAGTACTTCGAAATTTATATCATATCCGAAGGGTGTCCCGGAATGATGGGGATATTCTTATATATGCATCTTGTTAATGTCGGTTACCAGGTGTTCACCATATGAATGATTTTTATCTCTATGTATGGGATGTGTATTGAAATATGAAATCTTGTGATCTATTGTTACGATTTGATATATATAGGTTAAACCTATAACTCACCAACATTTTTGTTGACGTTTTAAGCATGTTTATTCTCAGGTGATTATTAAGAGCTTCCGCTGTCGCATACTTAAATAAGAACGAGATTTGGAGTCCATGCTTGTATGATATTGTGTAAAAACTGCATTCAAGAAACTTATTTTGTTGTAACATATTTGTATTGTAAACCATTATGTAATGGTCGTGTGTAAACAGGATATTTTAGATTATCATTATTTGATAATCTACGTAAAGCTTTTTAAACCTTTATTTATGAAATAAAGGTTATGGTTTGTTTTAAAAATGAATGCAGTCTTTGAAAAACGTCTCATATAGAGGTCAAAACCTCGCAACGAAATCAATTAATATGGAACGTTTTTAATCAATAAGAACGGGACATTTCAGTTGGTATCCGAGCGTTGGTCTTAGAGAACCAGAATTTTGCATTAGTGTGTCTTATCGAGTTTGTTAGGATGCATTAGTGAGTCTGGACTTCGACCGTGTTTACTTGAAAAATGATTGCTTAACAAATTTTGTTAGAAACTATATATTTTTAACATGTGAATATTATGTGATATATTAATCTCTTAACGCGTTTGATATTATGTGATAGATGTCTACCTCTAGAACAAGTCACATTGACTCACCTAATAATAATGAAGAGTCAAATGTAAATTGGAATGATTCGTGGACTGATTCACAAGTTCCCGAAGAGGAACTGGAAGAAGAGTCGGAACCAGAAGAAGAATCGGAACCAGAAGAAGAATCGGAACCAGAAGAAGAATCGGAACCGGAAGAAGAATCGGAACCGGATGAAGAAATAGAACCGGTGGGGGAAATAATAAAACGGTTGAGTAAAAGAAAATTCTCAACCAACCGACCAAGGTTAATTATGGTCAATGGTGTTTCCGCTAAGGAAGCAAAATATTGGGAGGATTACCAATTCTCCGATGAATCGGATTCTGACGAGAATTCCGATGATGTTATAGAAATTACCCCAACTGAATTTAAAAAGGCAAAAGAAAATAATAAGGGAAAGGGCATAAAAATAGAGAAATCTAATTCCAACCCCGATGAACTTTATATGTATCGTCAACCCCCGAAGTCCTTAAGTTGTAACAATGACCCGGGAACCTCTAAACCACCAGGTTTTTCTAAACCAATGTGGAAAACGACGGCTCGTATTAGGGGAACATCATATATCCCTAGAAACTTGGCAAAACGAACCAAAACCGAAGAAGAAGAAACAAGCGAGTCGGAATAAGATAGTTGTATTCGTGTGGTGTAATATATGTAATATAGTGTGCTTATGCTTTATGATTTATGTAAAAATTGCTTGTATTAATAAGTATTTTTTTTTATGAATCTAACTCTTGTCTATTTTACAGTATAAAAACACAAAATGGATAGACAACCCAATATTTTAAGAGACCTACCCGGAGACATGATTGATGAAATCTTGTCTAGAGTCGGTCAGAATTCTTCGGCACAACTATTTAAGGCGAGATCAGTTTGTAAGACATTCGAAGAACGTTCCAAGAATGCCTTGGTTTATAAAAGGCTTTCGTTCGAAAGATGGGGGATATCACATTGGGAAATCCATAAGTTACGATGTGTTTACTTTGACGCATATATTGCGGGGAACCCAAATGCTATTTTACGCAATGGGTTAAGAAATTATTTTGACTCAATATATCCGAATATTGGACTTCGTGATTTAGAAAAAAAGCGGCTAACATGCAACATAAAGAAGCATGTTATGCTTACGGATTGGTAATGTTCGCTTCTCACTAAAGTGAAAACAAGAACATAGGCCTACAACTATTAAACAAAACGTTCCCACAAGTGACGGAGTCGGTAATTGGGGTAAGAAATGAGGTTTTTAGATTGTTACGGGACTGTTGGACATTACGTAACCCTCGTCCCTTTGACGACGTTACAACACGCTGTCTTATCAACGGCCATAACGGTTATGTTCCACAAGACCAAGGATGGGAAGTAGTCCTAGTAAAACCAGAATGCATGACTTGTTTCTGGACGTATGAATTACGTGTCTTTATTGCCTTTGCTGAACGACTTGTGTACTAGCTAGAATTATCTTCACAACTATCTTGTATCAAAGTTGTTGTGTGCTATATTTCATGCTTTATGTAAAATAAGCGGTATTGTAAGTTTGTAAAATATTGTATAAAAGTTTGAACGCGAAATATTATTATAATCAATTTTTCATATAGAATTGTAGTAGTTGAATTGTATATTAGCTACTAAGTATGAACTTAACGGGTAGGTACTACCCGAATTTAAACTTATAAAACGCTAATATGAAGAAAAATCTTTTATAAATGAGTTCATATTATGCTACGAAATACTATTAACTACTCTTAATATTCTGTATGATTAACTTGTTCCATTTGACTATTTTGAAGGAAATGGCACCGACTACTCGACACACCGTGAATATGAATGAAGAGGAATTCCGTACTTTTCTAGCTTCAAACATAGCCGCAGTATAGGCTGCGCTACATACCAATAATAACCTTGGATCTAGCAGTACAGGAAATCGTGTAGGATGCACCTACAAAGAATTCACTGCCTGCAAACCTTTGGAATTTGATGGAACCGAAGGACCGATCGGATTGAAACGGTGGACCGAGAAGGTCGAATCGGTGTTTGCCATAAGTAAGTGTACTGAAGAGGACAAAGTAAAGTACGCTACGCATACCTTCACAGGTTCTGCGTTAACATGGTGGAATACCTATCTAGAGCAAGTGGGACAAGACGATGCGTACGCACTACCGTGGTCAGCATTCAAGCACTTGATGAACGAGAAGTACCGTCCCAGAACCGAGGTCAATAAGCTCAAGACAGAACTTAGAGGGTTACGAACCCAAGGATTCGATATTACCACGTACGAAAGACGATTCACAGAATTGTGCCTATTGTGTCCGGGAGCATTCGAAAATGAGGAAGAGAAGATCAACGCGTTTGTGAAAGGATTACCGGAAAGAATCCAAGAAGATATAAGTTCACACGAGCCCGCCTCCATACAACAGGCATGTAGAATGGCTCACAAACTAGTGAACCAGATTGAAGAAAGAATTAAAGAACAGACTGCTGAAGAGGCCAATGTGAAGCAAGTCAAAAGAAAGTGGGAGGAAAATGGTGATAAGAATCACCAATACAACAACAACAGCAATTACAACAATAATCGCAACAATTATCCCAACAATCGCAACATCAATCGCAACTACAACAAACGGCCCAACAACAACAACAACAACAACAACAATAGCAACTACAACAATCATCCCAACAACAATAATAACCGCAACAACAACAACAATCAGAAGCAGCTATGCCAAAGGTGTGAAAAGTATCACTCGGGGTTCTGCACCAAATTTTGCAACAAGTGTAAAAGAAATGGTCATAGCGCGGCGAAGTGTGAGGTTTACGGACCAGGGGTTAATAGAACGAAAGGAACAAATGGTGTCGGAATGAGTAATGGCGGAGCAAGTAGTGTCGGAGCAAGTTATGCCAATGTAGTTTGTTATAAATGTGGAAAACCGGGCCACATTATTAGAAATTGCCCGAACCAGGAGAACACGAATGGACAAGGCCGCGGAAGAGTTTTCAATATTAATGCGGCAGAGGCACAGGAAGACCCGGAGCTTGTTACGGGTACGTTTCTTATTGACAATAAATCTGCTTACGTTTTATTTGATTCGGGTGCGGATAGAAGCTATATGAGTAGAGATTTTTGTGCTAAATTAAGTTGTCCATTGACACCTTTGTATAGTAAATTTTTACTCGAATTAGCAAATGGTAAATTAATTTCAGCAGATAATATATGTCGGAATTGAGAAATTAAACTGGTTAGCGAAACATTTAAGATTGACTTGATACCAGTAGAGTTAGGGAGTTTTGATGTGATAATCGGTATGGACTGGTTGAAAGAAGTGAAAGCAGAGATCGTTTGTTACAAAAATGCAATTCGCATTATACGAGAAAAAGGAAAACCCTTAATGGTGTACGGAGAAAAGGGCAACATGAAGCTACATCTTATTAGTAATTTGAAGGCACAAAAACTAATAAGAAAAGGTTGCTATGCTGTTCTAGCACACGTCGAGAAAGTACAAACTGAAGAAAAGAGCATCAATGATGTTCCCATTGCAAAAGAATTTCCCGATGTATTTCCGAAAGAATTACCGGGATTACCCCCACATCGATCCGTTGAATTTCAAATAGATCTTGTACCAGGAGCTGCACCAATAGCTCGTGCTCCTTACAGACTCGCACCCAGCGAGATGAAAGAACTGCAAAGCCAATTACAAGAACTTTTAGAGCATGGTTTCATTCGACCAAGCACATCACCGTGGGGAACTCCTGTTTTGTTTGTCAAGAAGAAAGATGGTACATTCAGGTTGTGTATCGACTACCGAGAGTTGAACAAACTTACCATCAAGAACCACTACCCACTACCGAGAATCGACGACTTATTTGATCAACTACAAGGCTCGTCTGTTTATTCGAAGATTGACTTACGTTCCGGGTATCATCAAATGCGGGTGAAAGAAGATGATATTCCAAAGACTGCTTTCAGAACACGTTAAGGTCATTACGAGTTTATGGTCATGCCATTTGGTCTAACTAATGCACCAGCTGTGTTCATGGACCTTATGAACCGAGTGTGTGGACCATACCTTGACAAGTTTGTCATTGTTTTCATTGATGACATACTTATTTACTCAAAGAATGACCAAGAACACTGTGAACATTTGAGAAAGGTGTTAGAAGTATTGAGGAAGGAAGAATTGTATGCTAAGTTTTCAAAGTGTGCATTTTGGTTGGAAGAAGTTCAATTACTCGGTCACATAGTGAACAAAGAAGGTATTAAGGTGGATCCGGCAAAGATAGAAACTGTTGAAAAGTGGGAAACCCCGAAAACTCCGAAACACATACGCCAGTTTTTAGGACTAGCTGGTTACTACAGAAGGTTCATCCAAGATTTTTCCAGAATAGCAAAACCCTTGACTGCATTAACGCATAAAGGGAAGAAATTTGAATGGAATGATGAACAAGAGAAAGCGTTTCAGTTATTGAAGAAAAAGCTAACTACGGAACCTATATTGTCATTGCCTGAAGGGAATGATGATTTTGTGATTTATTGTGATGCATCAAAGCAAGGTCTCGGTTGTGTATTAATGCAACGAACGAAGGTGATTGCTTATGCGTCTAGACAATTGAAGATTCACGAACAAAATTATACGACGCATGATTTGGAATTAGGCGCGGTTGTTTTTGCATTAAAGACTTGGAGGCACTACTTATATGGGGTCAAAAGTATTATATATACCGACCACAAAAGTCTTCAACACATATTTAATCAGAAACAACTGAATATGAGGCAGCGTAGGTGGATTGAATTGTTGAATGATTACGACTTTGAGATTCGTTACCACCCGGGGAAGGTAAATGTGGTAGCCGATGCCTTGAGCAGGAAGGACAGAGAACCCATTCGAGTAAAATCTATGAATATAATGATTCATAATAACCTTACTACTCAAATAAAGGAGGCGCAACAAGGAGTTTTAAAAGAAGGAAATTTAAAGGATGAAATACCCAAAGGATCGGAGCAGCATCTTAATATTCGGGAAGACGGAACCCGGTATAGGGCTGAAAGGATTTGGGTACCAAAATTTGGAGATATGAGAGAAATGGTACTTAGAGAAGCTCATAAAACCAGATACTCAATACATCCTGGAACGGGGAAGATGTACAAGGATCTCAAGAAACATTTTTGGTGGCCGGGTATGAAAGCCGATGTTGCTAAATACGTAGGAGAATATTTGACGTGTTCTAAGGTCAAAGCTGAGCATCAGAAACCAGCAGGTCTACTTCAACAACCCGAAATCCCAGAATGGAAATGGGAAAACATTACCATGGATTTCATCACTAAATTGCCAAGGACTGCAAGTGGTTTTGATACTATTTGGGTAATAGTTGATCGTCTCACCAAATCAGCACACTTTCTACCAATAAGAGAAGATGACAAGATGGAGAAGTTAGCACGACTGTATTTGAAGGAAGTCGTCTCCAGACATGGAATACCAATCTCTATTATCTCTGATAGGGATGGCAGATTTATTTCAAGATTCTGGCAGACATTACAGCAAGCATTAGGAACTCGTCTAGACATGAGTACTGCCTATCATTCACAAACTGATGGGCAGAGCGAAAGGACGATACAAACGCTTGAAGACATGCTACGAGCATGTGTTATTGATTTCGGAAACAGTTGGGATCGACATCTACCATTAGCAGAATTTTCCTACAACAACAGCTACCATTCAAGCATTGAGATGGCGCCGTTTGAAGCACTTTATGGTAGAAAGTGCATGTCTCCGATTTGTTGGGGTGAAGTGGGGGATAGACAAATTACGGGTCCGGAGATTATACAAGAAACTACCGAGAAGATCATCCAAATTCAACAACGGTTGAAAACCGCCCAAAGTCGACAAAAGAGCTACGCTGACATTAAAAGAAAAGATATAGAATTTGAAATTGGAGAGATGGTCATGCTTAAAGTTGCACCTTGAAAAAGCGTTGTTCGATTTGGTAAACGAGGGAAATTAAATCCAAGGTATATTGGACCATTCAAGATTATTGATCGTGTCGGACCAGTAGCTTACCGACTTGAGTTACCTCAACAACTCGCAGCTGTACATAACACTTTCCACGTCTCAAATTTGAAGAAATGTTTGGCTAAAGAAGATCTCACTATTCCGTTAGATGAAATCCAAATCAACGAAAAACTTCAATTCATCGAAGAACCCGTCGAAATAATGGATCGTGAGGTTAAAAGACTTAAGCAAAACAAGATACCAATTGTTAAGGTTCGATGGAATGCTCGTAGAGGACCTGAGTTCACCTGGGAGCGTGAAGATTAGATGAATAAGAAATACCCGCATCTATTTCCAGAAGATTCGTAAACACCTTCAACAGCTTAAAATTTCGGGACGAAATTTATTTAACGGGTAGGTACTGTAGTGACCCGAACTTTTCCATGTTTATATATATTAATTGAGATTGATATTTACATGATTAAATGTTTCCAACATGTTAAGCAATCAAACTTGTTAAGACTTGATTAATTGAAATATGTTTCATATAGACAATTGACCACCCAAGTTGACCGGCGATTCACGAACGTTAAAACTTGTAAAAATGACATGACGATATATATATGGATATACATATGGTTAACATAAGATTATGATAAGCAAGTATCTCCATAAGTATATTAACAATGAGTTATATACATATAAACAAGACTACTAACTTAAGGATTTCGAAACGAGACATATATGTAATGATTATCGTTGTAACGACATTTAAATGTATATATATCATATTAAGATATATTAATATATCATAATATCATGATAATATAATAATTTAACATCTCATTAGATATAATAAACAATGGGTTAACAACATTAATTGAGATCGTTAACTTAAAGGTTTCAAAACAACACTTACATGTAACGACTAACGATGACTTAACGACTCAGTTAAAATGTATATACATGTAGTGTATTTAGATGTATTAAAATACTTTTGGAAGACTTCAAGACATATATCAAAACACTCATACTTAACAAAAATGGTTACAGTTACTTTCCCATTCTTTTCTTTCATCAAGAATTCTAGTCGTATTCTTACCCGTATTATACACAGCTTCAAAACGTACTTACTATGGGTATATACCAATAGGAACTAGCATGGGATTCCACTCTTGATTATGTCATGTATGACTAATCAATTTTAACTTCTACCATGAGCTAGTCAACTAACTAGAACTCCTTTTAACCCCACTCACCACTCACCAATTACCACTCATCATTCACTCCATTTCACTTCCAATTCTCTTTCTAATTCTCTCTCAACACACACACACACACTATTATGAACGTATTTTTACAGTAGTTAATCATCATCTTCATCAAAAATCACTTCTAGAATCAAGCTATAATCATCATAGGAAGAACACTTCAAGAACACTTCAAAAATCCCTTCAAGTTTACTAATTTACTTCCAAGCTTTCTAATCCATTCCAAGTAATCATCTAAGATCAAGAAACCTTTGTTATATACAGTAGGTTATCTTTCTTATTCAAGGTAATATTCATATTCAAACTTTGATTCAATTTCTATAACTATAAACTATCTTAATTCGAGTAAAAATCTTACTTGAACTTGTTTTTGTGTCATCATCCTACTTCAAGAACTTCCAAGCCATCCAAGATCCTTTGAAGCTAGATCATTTCTTGTCACTTCCAGTAGGTTTACCTACTTAACTTGAGGTAGTAATGATGTTCATAACATCATTCGATTCATATATATAAAACTATCTTATTCGAAGGTTTAAACTCGTAATCACTAGAACATAGTTTAGTTAATTCTAAACTTGTTCGCAAACAAAAGTTAATCCTTCTAACTTGACTTTTAAAATTAACTAAACACATATTCTATATCTATATGATATGCTAACTTAATGATTTAAAACCTGGAAACACGAAAAACACCGTAAAACCGGATTTACGCCGTCGTAGTAACACCGCGGGCTGTTTTGGGTTAGTTAATTAAAAACTATGATAAACTTTGATTTAAAAGTTGTTATTCTGAGAAAATGATTATTATTATTAACATGAAACTATATCCAAAAATTATGGTTAAACTCAAAGTGGAAGTATGTTTTCTAAAATGGTCATCTAGACGTCGTTCTTTCGACTGAAATGACTACCTTTACAAAAACGACTTGTAACTTATTTTTCCGACTATAAACCTATATTTTTTCTGTTTATATTCATAAAATAGAGTTCAATATGAAACCATAGCAATTTGATTCACTCAAAACGGATTTAAAATGAAGAAGTTATGGGTAAAACAAGATTGGACAATTTTTCTCATTTTAGCTACGTGAAAATTGGTAACAAATCTATTCCAACCATAACTTAATCAACTTGTATTGTATATTATGTAATCTTGAGATACCATAGACACGTATACAATGTTTCGACCTATCATGTCGACACATCTATATATATTTCGGAACAACCATAGACACTCTATATGTGAATGTTGGAGTTAGCTATACAGGGTTGAGGTTGATTCCAAAATATGTATAGTTTGAGTTGTGATCAATACTGAGATACGTATACACTGGGTCGTGGATTGATTCAAGATAATATTTATCGATTTGTTTCTGTATATCTAACTGTGGACAACTAGTTGTAGGTTACTAACGAGGACAGCTGATTTAATAAACTTAAAACATCAAAATATATTAAAAGTGTTGTAAATATATTTTGAACATACTTTGATATATATGTATATATTGTTATAGGTTCGTGAATCAACCAGTGGCCAAGTCTTACTTCCCGACGAAGTAAAAATCTGTGAAAGTGAGTTATAGTCCCACTTTTAAAATCTAATATTTTTGGGATGAGAATACATGCAGGTTTTATAAATGATTTACAAAATAGACACAAGTACGTGAAACTACATTCTGTAACATCCCGCCTTTTTCCATTTACTTTTACGTTATACTAATTTAAACTGCGTTATATGTTTATAACATCTCTCGTTGATACGCGTTTTAAATTATCTCGTTTAGGTAATTCACGCACCCGAACGAAAGTTGAGGGACTAAACTTGACAAGGGATCAAACCCTTGACTAGGTCAAAGGGTCAAACCCCTTTCACCCATTCATTATCATCTCCATCTCTCTCTCTTTCTCTCTAGCAAGAACACACACCCATTTACCAAATTCATTCAATCATCATCTAAATTCGACCTAGGAGGCTTACAACAAAATAAATTACATATTCGTGATCCTCTCTTCATCCTCTTCATTTTGGTACCAACTTCATCTCGTTTGGGTAACATTTCTAAAACTCTAGATTTCTCTAAATTCGTGTTTTTGACTTGAAATGGTGTTAGTTAGTGTCTATGGCTCATTGTGATGTCGTGTATGTAATTTGTATGCTCGATCTCGTTGTTTTAGTATAACTAGCATGAACTTGACTTTTGGTGTGTTGTTCTTGAATTTTGGATGATCATATGTTGTTAGATGTTAAAAGTTCATGTTCTAATTGTGTTCCTAGTATCACTAGCTTCAATTTGGTGTGTAGGTTGATTAAGAAAACTTCAAAAGCATGATTATTGATTTTGAGATGTTTGACTAGGGTTTGATGGTTCTTGACATGAATTTTTGGATGCTTGAATGCCCTGGAATGTTAATTGTTAGTGTTTAGTTGTAATGTATGCCTCATTACCTTCAAAACGGCATATCATATGTGAGAATTGGATTCCCGAAACTCAAAATGCATTTGATGAACTTGAAAATTTGAAAATAGACTTTTATTGATCACTTGACGAGAAATCGGTTGTTGAAAATGATGTTCTTGATTGGTGATACATGTTTAGTTGTGTTCCTTGTCAAAAGAGCTTTCCAACGGTATAAGATACGCCTTCTAGTTGTTTACGGTTTGCGTTTTATGGTTGTTTGAAGTTTTGACCAAGACTTGAACATTTGAAACTGACCAGGTACCAGGCCACGCCTAATGTCGCGGCGCGACACCTCTGGCCGCGGCGCGGCATATGCCGTGGTCAGGTTCTGACCTCCATGTCCAAAATACGAAAAATGTTTGGCATACTACGGACCTCCGATTCACATGAAACTTGTTCTAACATGCTCATATATGATTAAAAACCTCAGAAAAATAGTTCGGGACCCGACCCGAACATGTTGACTTTTTCGTTGACTTTGACCCGACCAAGTTGACTTTTAATCAAACTTAACCAAATATTTGTGCAATCGTTCTAACATGTTTATATACTTGTACCTTGCATGAAACATGACAATTTGATTCACATGCTATTATGATCGAGTCTTCACGAGCCATAGGACTAATTGAACATCTTTGACCTATCGTGTTTACCGTTATTGATACAACCTATTGTTTAGGTCAAGACTAGCATTGTTCTTTGCACACGTTTACTTGTTGAAGTACTTTACTACTCGTGCACTCAAGGTGAGATCATAGTCCCACTTTTACTCTTTTTGAACTTACATTTGGGATGAGAAAACATAAACATTTCTTTACTAAGTGAACACAAGTACAGGAAAACAAACATTCTACATACGAGTTTAGAACAAAATCCTCAATTCGATTATCATTAGTTACACTTGCCGGGTGTAAGCGAGAACTTATGTTGTATGGATCCATATGGGTTTGACAAACCCTCATTCAAACGGTTCGCTACCGTTTACGAATGAAATATATTTTCGAGAAACAGTGTATGTTCTAGCACTAAGTGATGGGGTTCTATGGTAGGAATTTTAAGCATTGATAATTGGGTGCTCGTGAAACAAACTTTTGGAATGTATTACTATTATTTCATTGATGCAAATCTTGTGGTTCACTTGTACTTACTTACTTAAACCTATGATTTCACCAACGTTTTCGTTGACAGATTTCTATGTTTTTCTCAGGTCCTTGAACGATACATGATACATGCTTCCGCTCATTATTTTGATACTTGCATTGGATGTCGAGTATATATGCATACATGGAGCGTCTTTTGGCTATTTTTAAATTGTGTCGCATAAGTTTCATTTGTACTTATAACTTTGTAACGTAACTTGTGGTGGAACTATTCTCGTAAACTTTGAACAATCTTTACATTTGAAATGAATGCGACATATCTTTTGGTCAAACGTTGTTTAAAGACTTATGACCACGTAACGGGACCTAAGTAGACGGCGCCGTCAAACATGATTTGGTCGGGTCGCTACAGATGGTATCAGAGCGTTGGTTGTAGGGATTTAGAGTTCATTGGTGTCGACCCCGAGTCATAGGGTACATTGGTGAGTCTAGACTACAACCGGCATATAGACTTGAAGTAGGAATTACTTGACTACTTGTGCATTTATACTCGAATGCTTCTACTCATATCTACTCTTAGTTCATCTTAATCTCACGTTGTTTAATTTGATTGACACGCTACCTTGACTATATGAAATAATGTCGAATGCACATATGAATCAGGGTAATATAATTTCCGGGATTATATTACGGTGACTCATATGAACGTTCCGACATTATGACATAAAGAATTTAAGGCGAGTCAAGGAAAATTTTCTCTTTATCTTTATTCTATATCACGGTTAGTATTATTGAAAATACTAATCAATGATATTCTTGTGTCTTGAAGGAACAATGGCTCCTCGTCGTGTACGCCGCAATGAAACTCCCGAACAAGCTCTCGAACGGATGATAGCTACCGCCGTAGATGCGGCCATGGCCGGTCACTCTTTCAACAACAATAACAATAACAACAACCACAACAACAACAACAACAACAATGGGGCCGGTAACTCAAACGAGGGATGCTCTTATAAAGCTTTCATGGGGTGCAAACCTCACACTTTCGATGGAACCGGGGGACCGGTCGTGCTCACCCGATGGTTTGAGCAAATACTCCACTCACACCTTCGCCAGTGTCGCTCTTACATGGTGGAATACTTATGTACAATCGGTGGGTACCGATGAAGCTCACGCCCTCTCTTGGGCCGACTTGAGGGAAAAGATGATTGTCGAATATTTCCCTCGTGAAGAAACCCGAAAGCTCGAACAAGAGCTAAGAACTTTAAAGGCGATCGGAAATGATCTCAAGGCTTATAATCAACGATTTTCCGAACTAGCCTTGATGTGCCCAAATCTTGTGAACCCCGAAGCTTTAAGGGTTAAACTTTACATGGATGGTCTTCCAAAGAGCATCAAACACGGAGTAATGTCATCCAAACCCCCTAATCATCAAGAAGCTTTGAACATGGCCCGCAAATTGATAGAGACAGTGGACGAAATCGTAGTACCGGCACCTAAAGCCGAGGACAAGTTGGGTAACAACAAAAGAAAATGGGAAGCTCCCCAATCAAGCAACAACAACTTTGCCAAGAAATCTTTCACCTCCGACGGCAAGAAGAGTTATGCCGGAATTCTACCTCTTTGCAACAAATGCAACAAACATCACTTTGGCGAATGTAGTAAGCTAATTTGCCATCGGTGCCAAGGAATTGGTCATAAGGCCAACGATTGTAAAAGTGCCACTCCCGTCGCTCGAAAGTGGCCCAATGCACCAAAGACGGGCACTTGTTACGAATGTGGCCAAACGGGCCATTATAGAAATGCATGCCCGAAGAGGAAAGATAACCCCAATACGCGCGGCCGAGCTTTCAACATCAACACCGAGGAAGCCCGGGATGACACTGAACTAGTCACGGGTACGTTTCTTCTCAACAATTCTTATGTCTCTTGCTTATTCGATTCGGGTGCCGATAAATGCTTTGTATCCAAGACTTTGACTCATTCTTTTAGCACTCCACCTCTTCCATTAGATACCACTTATACCATTCAAGTGACCAACGGAAAACTATTACGTACCGACAAATTTATCGGAGAGTGTACGTCAAACTTATTGGGTAGGTAATTTGAACTTTGATTTGACATCTATAGAACTAGGGAGCCCAAAACCTATACGTTTGGAAGGGAATGTTTTCCCCACATATATGTGATTTTAGTGAACTAAATAATTTCCGTTTAAGAACCGATATCCTCTTCCTCGCATCGATGACCTCTTTGATCAACTACAAGGGTCTTGTGTGTATTCAAAAATCGATCTCCGCTCGGGTTATCATCAATTAAGGGTTAAGGGGGAAGATGTCTCCAAAACCGCTTTCCGAACTCGTTATGGTAGTTATGAATTTCTTGTAATGCCATTTGGTCTCACTAACGCACCGGCGGTGTTCATGGATCTTATGAACCGCATGTGCAAACCGTATCTTGACAAATTCGTTATCGTGTTCATCGATGATATTTTAGTCTATTCAAAAAGCGAAAAAGAACACGAGGAACACCTCCGACTTGTGCTTGAACTTTTAAGACAAGAAAGACTCTATGCCAAATTCTCCAAGTGTGAATTTTGGTTGAAGGAAGTTCAATTTCTTGGTCATGTTGTAAGTGACCAAGGTATTAAAGTCGATCCATCGAAAATCGAAGCCATTAGTAAATGGGAAACTCCTACTACTCCTACTCACATTCGTCAATTCTTGGGTCTCGCCGGGTACTATCGTAGATTCATCGAAAACTTCTCTTTGGTTGCACGTCCTCTAACCGCATTAACTCACAAGGGAAAGAAATTCATTTGGGCGACCGAGCAAGAATCCGCGTTTCAGATCTTGAAAACGAAGCTAACCACCGCTCCTATCTTGTCACTTCCCGAAGGCAATGATGACTTTGTTGTATATTGCGATGCCTCGAAACATGGTTTTGGGTATGTATTGATGCAACGAACGAAAGTCATTGCTTATGCTTCTCGACAACTCAAAATTCATGAACAAAACTACACGACGCATGATCTCGAACTCGGAGCCGTTGTCTTCGCACTTAAAATGTGGAGACACTATCTTTATGGAACCAAGAGTACTATCTTCACCGATCACAAAAGCCTTCAACACATCTTCGATCAAAAGCAACTAAACATGAGACAACGAAGGTGGATTGAAACTTTGAACGATTACGATTGCGAGCTTCGTTACCATCCCGGGAAGGCAAACGTAGTAGCTGATGCCTTAATTCGAAAAGAAAGAGCGGTGCCTCTTCGTGTCCGAGCCTTAAACATCACCATCCACACAAACCTAAATAGCCAAATTCGGGTAGCCCAAGATGAGGCTCTCAAGGATGAAAACCTTTCACACGAGCTCTTGAACATTCTCGTCTCTCGATTCGAAATTAGGGAGACCGGACTCCGATATTTCGCCGGAAGAATTTGGGTACCTAGTTATGGGGACTTGCGAAGCCTTATTTTAGACGAAGCCCATAAGTCACGATACTCGATTCACCCCGGTGCCAATAAGATGTACCACGACCTTAAACAACTATATTGGTGGCCGAACATCAAAAGGGACGTAGCTACTTATGTTTCCAAGTGTTTGACATGTTCCAAAGTCAAAGCCGAACACCAAAGACCGTCCGGACTACTTCAACAACCCGAGATCCCGCAATGGAAGTGGGAAAGAATAACGATGGATTTTATCACCAAACTACCAAAAACGACGGGCGGTTATGATACCATTTGGGTTATTGTTGACCGTCTCACCAAATCCGCACACTTTCTTGCCATGAAGGAGACCGACAAAATGGAGAAACTTGCGCAACTTTACATTAAAGAAATCGTAGCCCGACACGGTGTACCTTTATCGATTATCTCCGACCGATATGGCCATTTTGTTTCTAGATTTTGGCATACCTTGCAAGAAGCATTGGGAACGCGTTTAGACATGAGCACCGCATATCATCCTCAAACCGATGGATAAAGCGAACATACAATTCAAACCTTGGAGGACATGTTACGAGCTTGCGTGGTTGATTTTGGAAAAGCTTGGGACAAGCACTTACCTCTCGCTGAGTTCTCTTACAACAATAGTTATCACGCGAGTATTAAATCCGCACCTTTTGAGGCGCTATACGGCCGAAAATGTCGTTCACCTCTTTTTTGGGCCGAGGTAGGCGACGTGCAAATCACCGGACCCGAACTCATTCACGAAACCACCGAGAAGATCGTACAAATCCGAGATAGGCTCCATACGGCCCGGAGTCGTCAAAAGTGCTACACCGACAAAAGACGCAACGACCTCGAATTTCAAGTCGGTGACCGAGTAATGTTAAAAGTTGCACCTTGGAAAGATGTAATCCGTTTTGGGAAACGCGGGAAGCTAAATCCGCGGTATATTGGTCCTTTCGAAATCTTGGAGCGTATTGGAACCGTTGCTTATCGTTTAGATCTTCCGCCTCAATTGAACTCCGTTCATCCTACCTTCCATGTATCTAACTTGAAAAAGTGTCTTGCCGAACCCGATATCGTCATCCCTCTCGAGGAACTTACTATTGATGACAAGCTTCATTTTGTGGAGGAACCGGTTGAAATTGTGGACACCTCCGTCAGGACATTGAAACAAAGCCGAATCCCGATTGTTAAAGTCCGTTGGAACGCCAAAATAGGACCCGAGTTTACTTGGGAAAGGCAAGATCAAATGCAAAAGAAATACCCTCATTTATTCCCAATTCCGGAAACGCAGGATTCCGAGGAAGAAACAACGACTACTACGCCTACTTAAATTTCGGGACGAAATTTCTTTTAAGGAGTAGGTAATGTAACATCCCGCCTTTTTCCATTTACTTTTACGGTATACTAATTTAAACTCCGTTATATGTTTATAACATCTCCCGTTGATACGCGTTTTAAATTATCTCGTTTAGGTAATTCACGCACCCGAACGAAAGTTGAGGGGCTAAACTTGACAAGGGATCAAACCCTTGACTAGGTCAATGGGTCAAACCCCTTTCACCCATTCATTATCATCTCCATCTCTCTCTCTTTCTCTCTAGCAAGAACACACACCCATTTACCAAATTCATTCAATCATCATCTAAATTCGACCTAGGAGGCTTACAACAAAATAAATTACATATTCGTGATCCTCTCTTCATCCTCTTCATTTTGGTACCAACTTCATCTCGTTTGGGTAACATTTCTAAAACTCTAGATTTCTCTAAATTCGTGTTTTTGACTTGAAATGGTGTTAGTTAGTGTCTATGGCTCATTGTGATGTCGTGTATGTAATTTGTATGCTCGATCTCGTTGTTTTAGTATAACTAGCATGAACTTGACTTTTGGTGTGTTGTTCTTGAATTTTGGATGATCATATGTTGTTAGATGTTAAAAGTTCATGTTCTAATTGTGTTCCTAGTATCACTAGCTTCAATTTGGTGTGTAGGTTGATTAAGAAAACTTCAAAAGCATGATTATTGATTTTGAGATGTTTGACTAGGGTTTGATGGTTCTTGACATGAATTTTTGGATGCTTGAATGCCATGGAATGTTAATTATTAGTGTTTAGTTGTAATGTATGCCTCATTACCTTCAAAACGGCATATCATATGTGAGAATTGGATTCCCGAAACTCAAAATGCATTTGATGAACTTGAAAATTTGAAAATAGACTTTTATTGATCACTTGACGAGAAATCAGTTGTTGAAAATGATGTTCTTGATTGGTGATACATGTTTAGTTGTGTTCCTTGTCAAAAGAGCTTTCCAACGGAATGAGATACGCCTTGTAGTTGTTTACGGTTTGCGTTTTATGGTTGTTTGAAGTTTTGATCAAGACTTGAACATTTGAAACTGACCAGGTACCAGGCCACGCCTAATGTCGCGGCGCGACACCTCTGGCCGCGGCGCGGCATATGCCGTGGTCAGGTTCTGACCTCCATGTCCAAAATACGAAAAATGTTTGGCATACTACGGACCTCCGATTCACATGAAACTTGTTCTAACATGCTCATATATGATTAAAAACCTCAGAAAAATAGTTCGGGACCCGACCCGAACATGTTGACTTTTTCGTTGACTTTGACCCGACCAAGTTGACTTTTAATCAAACTTAACCAAATATTTGTGCAATCGTTCTAACATGTTTTTATACTTGTACCTTGCATGAAACATGACAATTTGATTCACATGCTATTATGATCGAGTCTTAACGAGCCATAGGACTAATTGAACATCTTTGACCTATCGTGTTTACCGTTATTGATACAACCTATTGTTTAGGTCAAGACTAGCATTGTTCTTTGCACACGTTTACTTGTTGAAGTACTTTACTACTCGTGCACTCAAGGTGAGATCATAGTCCCACTTTTACTCTTTTTGAACTTACATTTGGGATGAGAAAACATAAACATTTCTTTACTAAGTGAACACAAGTACAGGAAAACAAACATTCTACATACGAGTTTAGAACAAAATCCTCAATTCGGTTATCATTAGTTACACTTGCCGGGTGTAAGCGAGAACTTATGTTGTATGGATCCATATGGGTTTGACAAACCCTCATTCAAACGGTTCGCTACCGTTTACGAATGAAATATATTTTCGAGAAACAGTGTATGTTCTAGCACTAAGTGATGGGGTTCTATGGTAGGAATGTTAAGCATTGATAATTGGGTGCTCGTGAAACAAACTTTTGGAATGTATTACTATTATTTCATTGATGCAAATCTTGTGGTTCACTTGTACTTACTTACTTAAACCTATGATTTCACCAACGTTTTCGTTGACAGATTTCTATGTTTTTCACAGGTCCTTGAACGATACATGATACATGCTTCCGCTCATTATTTTGATACTTGCATTGGATGTCGAGTATATATGCATACATGGAGCGTCTTTTGGCTATTTTTAAATTGTGTCGCATAAGTTTCATTTGTACTTATAACTTTGTAACGTAACTTGTGGTGGAACTATTCTCGTAAACTTTGAACAATCTTTACATTTGAAATGAATGCGACATATCTTTTGGTCAAACGTTGTTTAAAGACTTATGACCACGTAACGGGACCTAAGTAGACGGCGCCGTCAAACATGATTTGGTCGGGTCGCTACACATTCTATGGTTGAATTATCGAAATCGAATATGCCCCTTTTTATTAAGTCTGGTAATCTAAGAATTTGGGAACAGACGCCCTAATTGACGCGAATCCTAAAGATAGATCTATTGGGCCTAACAAACCCCATCCAAAGTACCGGATGCTTTAGTACTTCGAAATTTATATCATATCCGAAGGGTGTCCCGGAATGATGGGGATATTCTTATATATGCATCTTGTTAATGTCAGTTACCAGGTGTTCACCATATGAATGATTTTTATCTCTATGTATGGGACGTGTATTGAAATATGAAATCTTGTGGTCTATTGTTACGATTTGATATATATAGGTTAAACCTATAACTCACCAACATTTTTGTTGACGTTTTAAGCATGTTTATTCTCAGGTGATTATTAAGAGCTTCCGCTGTCGCATACTTAAATAAGGACGAGATTTGGAGTCCATGCTTGTATGATATTGTGTAAAAACTGCATTCAAGAAACTTATTTTGTTGTAACATATTTGTATTGTAAACCATTATGTAATGGTCGTGTGTAAACAGGATATTTTAGATTATCATTATTTGATAATCTACGTAAAGCTTTTTAAACCTTTATTGATGAAATAAAGGTTATGGTTTGTTTTAAAAATGAATGCAGTCTTTGAAAAACGTCTCATATAGAGGTCAAAACCTCGCAACGAAATCAATTAATATGGAACATTTTTAATCAATAAGAACGGGACATTTCAGTTGGTATCCGAGCGTTGGTCTTAGAGAACCAGAATTTTGCATTAGTGTGTCTTATCGAGTTTGTTAGGATGCATTAGTGAGTCTGGACTTCGACCGTGTTTACTTGAAAAATGATTGCTTAACAAATTTTGTTAGAAACTATATATTTTTAACATGTGAATATTATGTGATATATTAATCTCTTAACGCGTTTGATATTATGTGATAGATGTCTACCTCTAGAACAAGTCACATTGACTCACCTAATAATAATGAAGAGTCAAATGTAAATTGGAATGATTCGTGGACTGATTCACAAGTTCCCGAAGAGGAACTGGAAGAAGAGTCGGAACCAGAAGAAGAATCGGAACCAGAAGAAGAATCGGAACCGGAAGAAGAATCGGAACCGGATGAAGAAATAGAACCGGTGGGGGAAATAATAAAACGGTTGAGTAAAAGAAAATCCTCCACCAACCGACCAAGGTTAATTATGGTCAATGGTGTTTCCGCTAAGGAAGCAAAATATTGGGAGGATTACCAATTCTCCGATGAATCGGATTCTGACGAGAATTCCGATGATGTTATAGAAATTACCCCAACTGAATTTAAAAAGGCAAAAGAAAATAATAAGGGAAAGGGCATAAAAATAGAGAAATCTAATTCCAACCCCGATGAACTTTATATGTATCGTCAACCCCCGAAGTCCTTAAGTTGTAACAATGACCCGGGAACCTCTAAACCACCAGGTTTTTCTAAACCAATGTGGAAAACGAAGGCTCGTATTAGGGGAACATCATATATCCCTAGAAACTTGGCAAAACGAACCAAAACCGAAGAAGAAGAAACAAGCGAGTCGGAATAAGATAGTTGTATTCGTGTGGTGTAATATATGTAATATAGTGTGCTTATGCTTTATGATTTATGTAAAAATTGCTTGTATTAATAAGTATTTTTTTTTATGAATCTAACTCTTGTCTATTTTACAGTATAAAAACACAAAATGGATAGACAACCCAATATTTTAAGAGACCTACCCGGAGACATGATTGATGAAATCTTGTCTAGAGTCGGTCAGAATTCTTCGGCACAACTATTTAAGGCGAGATCAGTTTGTAAGACATTCGAAGAACGTTCCAAGAATGCCTTGGTTTATAAAAGGATGGGGGATATCACATTGGGAAATCCATAAGTTACGATGTGTTTACTTTGACGCATATATTGCGGGGAACCCAAATGCTATTTTACGCAATGGGTTAAGAAATTATTTTGACTCAATATATCCGAATATTGGACTTCGTGATTTAGAAAAAAAGCGGCTAACATGCAACATAAAGAAGCATGTTATGCTTACGGATTGGTAATGTTCGCTTCTCACTAAAGTGAGAACAAGAACATCGGCCTACAACTATTAAACAAAACGTTCCCACAAGTGACGGAGTCGGTAATTGGGGTAAGAAATGAGGTTTTTAGATTGTTACGGGACTGTTGGACATTACGTAACCCTCGTCCCTTTGACGACGTTACAACACGCTGTCTTATCAACGGCCATAACGGTTATGTTCCACAAGACCAAGGATGGGAAGTAGTCCTAGTAAAACCAGAATGCATGACTTGTTTCTGGACGTATGAATTACGTGTCTTTATTGCCTTTGCTGAACGACTTGTGTACTAGCTAGAATTATCTTCACAACTATCTTGTATCAAAGTTGTTGTGTGCTATATTTCATGCTTTATGTAAAATAAGCGGTATTGTAAGTTTGTAAAATATTGTATAAAAGTTTGAACGCGAAATATTATTATAATCAGTTTTTCATATAGAATTGTAGTAGTTGAATTGTATATTAGCTACTAAGTATGAACTTAACGGGTAGGTACTACTCGAATTTAAACTTATAAAATGCTAATATGAAGAAAAAGCTTTTATAAATGAGTTCATATTATGCTACGAAATACTATTAACTACTCTTAATATTCTGTATGATTAACTTGTTCCATTTGACTATTTTGAAGGAAATGGCACCGACTACTCGACACACCGTGAATATGAATGAAGAGGAATTCCGTACTTTTCTAGCTTCAAACATAGCCGCAGTACAGGCTGCGCTACATACCAATAATAACCTTGGATCTAGCAGTACAGGAAATCGTGTAGGATGCACCTACAAAGAATTCACTGCCTGCAAACCTTTGGAATTTGATGGAACCGAAGGACCGATCGGATTGAAACGGTGGACCGAGAAGGTCGAATCGGTGTTTGCCATAAGTAAGTGTACTGAAGAGGACAAAGTAAAGTACGCTACGCATACCTTCACAGGTTCTGCGTTAACATGGTGGAATACCTATCTAGAGCAAGTGGGACAAGACGATGCGTACGTACTACCGTGGTCAGCATTCAAGCACTTGATGAACGAGAAGTACCGTCCCAGAACCGAGGTCAATAAGCTCAAGACAGAACTTAGAGGGTTACGAACCCAAGGATTTGATATTACCACGTACGAAAGACGATTCACAGAATTGTGCCTATTGTGTCCGGGAGCATTCGAAGATGAGGAAGAGAAGATCGACGCATTTGTGAAAGGATTACCGGAAAGAATCCAAGAAGATATAAGTTCACACGAGCCCGCCTCCATACAACAGGCATGTAGAATGGCTCACAAACTAGTGAACCAGATTGAAGAAAGAATTAAAGAACAGACTGCTGAAGAGGCCAATGTGAAGCAAGTCAAAAGAAAGTGGGAGGAAAATGGTGATAAGAATCACCAATACAACAACAACAGCAATTACAACAATAATCGCAACAATTATCCCAACAATCGCAACATCAATCGCAACTACAACAAACGGCCCAACAACAACAACAACAACAACAACAACAACAGCAACTACAACAATCATCCCAACAACAATAATAACCGCAACAACAACAACAATCAGAAGCAGCTATGCCAAAGGTGTGAAAAGTATCACTCGGGGTTCTGCACCAAATTTTGCAACAAGTGTAAAAGAAATGGTCATAGCGCGGCGAAGTGTGAGGTCTACGGACCAGGGGTTAATAGAACGAAAGGAACAAATGGTGTCGGAATGAGTAATGGCGGAGCAAGTAGTGTCGGAGCAAGTTATGCCAATGTAGTTTGTTATAAATGTGGAAAACCGGGCCACATTATTAGAAATTGCCCGAACCAGGAGAACACGAATGGACAAGGCCGCGGAAGAGTTTTCAATATTAATGCGGCAGAGGCACAGGAAGACCCGGAGCTTGTTACGGGTACGTTTCTTATTGACAATAAATCTGCTTACGTTTTATTTGATTCGGGTGCGGATAGAAGCTATATGAGTAGAGATTTTTGTGCTAAATTAAGTTGTCCATTGACACCTTTGTATAGTAAATTTTTACTCGAATTAGCAAATGGTAAATTAATTTCAGCAGATAATATATGTCGGAATCGAGAAATTAAACTGGTTAGCGAAACATTTAAGATTGACTTGATACCAGTAGAGTTAGGGAGTTTTGATGTGATAATCAGTATGGACTGGTTGAAAGAAGTGAAAGCAGAGATCGTTTGTTACAAAAATGCAATTCGCATTATACGAGAAAAAGGAAAACCCTTAATGGTGTACGGAGAAAAGGGCAACACGAAGCTACATCTTATTAGTAATTTGAAGGCACAAAAACTAATAAGAAAAGGTTGCTATGCTGTTCTAGCACACGTCGAGAAAGTACAAACTGAAGAAAAGAGCATCAAAGATGTTCCCATTGTAAAAGAATTTCCCGATGTATTTCCGAAAGAATTACCGGGATTACCCCCACATCGATCCGTTGAATTTCAAATAGATCTTGTACCAGGAGCTGCACCAATAGCTCGTGCTCCTTACAGACTCGCACCCAGCGAGATGAAAGAACTGCAAAGCCAATTACAAGAACTTATAGAGCGTGGTTTCATTCGACCAAGCACATCACCGTGGGGAGCTCCTGTTTTGTTTGTCAAGAAGAAAGATGGTACATTCAGGTTGTGTATCGACTACCGAGAGTTGAACAAACTTACCATCAAGAACCGCTACCCACTACCGAGAATCGATGACTTATTTGATCAACTATAAGGCTCGTCTATTTATTCAAAGATTGACTTACGTTCCGGGTATCATCAAATGCGGGTGAAAGAATATGATATTCCAAAGACTGCTTTCAGAACACGTTATGGTCATTACGAGTTTATGGTCATGCCATTTAGTTTAACTAATGCACCAGCTGTGTTCATGGACCTTATGAACCGAGTGTGTGGACCATACCTTGACAAGTTTGTCATTGTTTTCATTGATGACATACTTATTTACTCAAAGAATGACCAAGAACACAGTGAACATTTGAGAAAGGTGTTAGAAGTATTGAGGAAGGAAGAATTGTACGCTAAGTTTTCAAAGTGTGCATTTTGGTTGGAAGAAGTTCAATTCCTCGGTCACATAGTGAACAAAGAAGGTATTAAGGTGGATCCGGCAAAGATAGAAACTGTTGAAAAGTGGGAAACCCCGAAAACTCCGAAACACATACGCCAGTTTTTAGGACTAGCTGGTTACTACAGAAGGTTCATCCAAGACTTTTCCAGAATGGCAAAACCCTTGACTGCATTAACGCATAAAGGGAAGAAATTTGAATGGAATGATGAACAAGAGAAAGCGTTTCAGTTATTGAAGAAAAAGCTAACTACGGCACCTATATTATCATTGCCTGAAGGGAATGATGATTTTGTGATTTATTGTGACGCATCAAAGCAAGGTCTCGGTTGTGTATTAATGTAACGAACGAAGGTGATTGCTTATGCGTCTAGACAATTGAAGATTCACGAACAAAATTATACGACGCATGATTTGGAATTAGGCGCGGTTGTTTTTGCATTAAAGACTTGGAGGCACTACTTATATGGGGTCAAAAGTATTATATATACCGACCACAAAAGTCTTCAACACATATTTAATCAGAAACAACTGAATATGAGGCAGCGTAGGTGGATTGAATTATTGAATGATTACGACTTTGAGATTCGTTACCACCCAGGGAAGGCAAATGTAGTAGCCGGTGCCTTGAGCAGGAAGAACAGAGAACCCATTCGAGTAAAATCTATGAATATAATGATTCATAATAACATTACTACTCAAATAAAGGAGGCGCAACAAGGAGTTTTAAAAGAGGGAAATTTAAAGGATGAAATACCCAAAGGATCGGAGAAGCATCTTAATATTCGGGAAGAACGAACCCGGTATAGGGCTGAAAGGATTTGGGTACCAAAATTTGGAGATATGAGAGAAATGGTACTTAGAGAAGCTCATAAAACCAGATACTCAATACATCCTGGAACGGGGAAGATGTACAAGGATCTCAAGAAACATTTTTGGTGGCCGGGTATGAAAGCCGATGTTGCTAAATATGTAGGAGAATGTTTGACGTGTTCTAAGGTCAAAGCTGAGCATCAGAAACCATCAGGTCTACTTCAACAACCCGAAATCCCAGAATGGAAATGGGAAAACATTACCATAGATTTCATCACTAAATTGCCAAGGACTGCAAGTGGTTTTGATACTATTTGGGTAATAGTTGATCGTCTCACCAAATCAGCACACTTCCTGCCAATAAGAGAAGATGACAAGATGGAGAAGTTAGCATGACTGTATTTGAAGGAAGTCGTCTCCAGACATGGAATACCAATCTCTATTATCTCTGATAGGGATGGCAGATTTATTTCAAGATTCTGGCAGACATTACAGCAAGCATTAGGAACTCGTCTAGACATGAGTACTACCTATCATCCACAAACTGATGGGCAGAGCGAAAGGACGATACAAATGCTTGAAGACATGCTACGAGCATGTGTTATTGATTTCGGAAACAGTTGGGATCGACATCTACCGTTAGCAGAATTTTCCTACAACAACAGCTACCATTCAAGCATTGAAATGGCGCCGTTTGAAGCACTTTATGGTAGAAAGTGCAGGTCTCCGATTTGTTGGAGTGAAGTGGAGGATAGACAGATTACGGGTCCGGAGATTATACAAGAAACTACCGAGAAGATCATCCAAATTCAACAACGGTTGAAAACCGCCCAAAGTCGACAAAAGAGCTACGCTGACATTAAAAGAAAAGATATAGAATTTGAAATTGGAAAGATGGTCATGCTTAAAGTTGCACCTTGGAAAGGCGTTGTTCGATTTGGTAAACGAGGGAAATTAAATCCAAGGTATATTGGACCATTCAAGATTATTGATCGTGTCGGACCAGTAGCTTACCGACTTGAGTTACCTCAACAACTCGCGGCTGTACATAACACTTTCCAAGCCTCGAATTTGAAGAAATGTTTTGCTAAAGAAGATCTCACTATTCCGTTAGATGAAATCCAAATCAACGAAAAACTCCAATTCATCGAAGAACCCGTCGAAATAATGGATCGTGAGGTTAAAAGACTTAAGCAAAACAAGATACCAATTGTTAAGGTTCGATGGAATGCTCGTAGAGGACCCGAGTTCACCTGGGAGCATGAAGATCAGATGAAGAAGAAATACCCGCATCTATTTCCAGAAGATTCGTCAACACCTTCAACAGCTTAAAATTTCGGGACGAAATTTATTTAACGGGTAGGTACTGTAGTGACCCGAACTTTTCCATGTTTATATATATTAATTGAGATTGATATTTACATGATTAAATGTTTCCAACATGTTAAGCAATCAAACTTGTTAAGACTTGATTAATTGAAATATGTTTCATATAGACAATTGACCACCCAAGTTGACCGGCGATTCACGAACGTTAAAACTTGTAAAAATGACATGACGATATATATATGGATATACATATGGTTAACATAAGATTATGATAAGTAAGTATCTCCATAAGTATATTAACAATGAGTTATATACATATAAACAAGACTACTAACTTAAGGATTTCGAAACGAGACATATATGTAACGATTATCGTTGTAACGACATTTAAATGTATATATATCATATTAAGATATATTAATATATCATAATATCATGATAATATAATAATTTAACATCTCATTAGATATAATAAACAATGGGTTAACAACATTAATTGAGATCGTTAACTTAAAGGTTTCAAAACAACACTTACATGTAACGACTAACGATGACTTAACGACTCAGTTAAAATGTATATACATGTAGTGTATTTAGATGTATTAAAATACTTTTGGAAGACTTCAAGACATATATCAAAACACTCATACTTAACGAAAATGGTTACAGTTACTTTCCCATTCTTTTCTTTCATCAAGAATTCTAGTCGTATTCTTACCCGTATTATACACAGCTTCAAAACGTACTTACTATGGGTATATACCAATAGGAACTAGCATGGGATTCCACTCTTGATTATGTCATGTATGACTAATCAATTTTAACTTCTACCATGAGCTAGTCAACTAACTAGAACTCCTTTTAACCCCACTCACCACTCACCAATTACCACTCATCATTCACTCCATTTCACTTCCAATTCTCTTTCTAATTCTCTCTCAACACACACACACTATTATGAACGTATTTTTCCAGTAGTTAATCATCATCTTCATCAAAAATCACTTCAAGAATCAAGCTATAATCATCATAGGAAGAACACTTCAAGAACACTTCAAAAATCCCTTCAAGTTTACTAATTTACTTCCAAGCTTTCTAATCCATTCCAAGTAATCATCTAAGATCAAGAAACCTTTGTTATATACAGTAGGTTATCTTTCTTATTCAAGGTAATATTCATATTCAAACTTTGATTCAATTTCTATAACTATAAACTATCTTAATTCGAGTAAAAATCTTACTTGAACTTGTTTTTGTGTCATGATCCTACTTCAAGAACTTTCAAGCCATCCAAGATCCTTTGAAGCTAGATCATTTCTTGTCACTTCCAGTAGGTTTACCTACTAAACTTGAGGTAGTAATGATGTTCATAACATCATTCGATTCATATATATAAAACTATCTTATTCGAAGGTTTAAACTCGTAATCACTAGAACATAGTTTAGTTAATTCTAAACTTGTTCGCAAACAAAAGTTAATCCTTCTAACTTGACTTTTAAAATTAACTAAACACATGTTCTATATCTATATGATATGCTAACTTAATGATTTAAAACCTAGAAACACGAAAAACACCGTAAAACCGGATTTACGCCGTCGTAGTAACACCGCGAGCTGTTTTGGGTTAGTTAATTAAAAACTATGATAAACTTTGATTTAAAAGTTGTTATTCTGAGAAAATGATTATTATTATGAACATGAAACTATATCCAAAAATTATGGTTAAACTCAAAGTGGAAGTATGTTTTCTAAAATGGTCATCTAGACGTCGTTCTTTCGACTGAAATGACTACCTCTACAAAAACGACTTGTAACTTATTTTTCCGACTATAAACCTATACTTTTTCTGTTTAGATTCATAAAATAGAGTTCAATATGAAACCATATCAATTTGATTCACTCAAAACGGATTTAAAATGAAGAAGTTATGGGTAAAACAAGATTGGATAATTTTTCTCATTTTAGCTACGTGAAAATTGGTAACAAATCTATTCCAACCATAACTTAATCAACTTGTATTGTATATTATGTAATCTTGAGATACCATAGACACGTATACAATGTTTCGACCTATCATGTCGACACATCTATATATATTTCGGAACAACCATAGACACTCTATATGTGAATGTTGGAGTTAGCTATACAGGGTTGAGGTTGATTCCAAAATATGTATAGTTTGAGTTGTGATCAATACTGAGATACGTATACACTGGGTCGTGGATTGATTCAAGATAATATTTATCGATTTATTTCTGTATATCTAACTGTGGACAACTAGTTGTAGGTTACTAACGAGGACAGCTGATTTAATAAACTTAAAACATCAAAATATATTAAAAGTGTTGTAAATATATTTTGAACATACTTTGATATATATGTATATATTGTTATAGGTTCGTGAATCAACTAGTGGCCAAGTCTTACTTCCCGACGAAGTAAAAATCTGTGAAAGTGAGTTATAGTCCCACTTTTAAAATCTAATATTTTTGGGATGAGAATACATGCAGGTTTTATAAATGATTTACAAAATAGACACAAGTACGTGAAACTACATTCTATGGTTGAATTATCGAAATCGAATATGCCTCTTTTTATTAAGTCTGGTAATCTAAGAATTTGGGAACAGACACCCTAATTGACGCGAATCCTAAAGATAGATCTATTGGGCCTAACAAACCCCATCCAAAGTACCGGATGCTTTAGTACTTCGAAATTTATATCATATCCGAAGGGTGTCCCGGAATGATGGGGATATTCTTATATATGCATCTTGTTAATGTCGGTTACCAGGTGTTCACCATATGAATGATTTTTATCTCTATGTATGGGATGTGTATTGAAATATGAAATCTTGTGGTCTATTGTTACGATTTGATATATATAGGTTAAACCTATAACTCACCAACATTTTTGTTGACGTTTTAAGCATGTTTATTCTCAGGTGATTATTAAGAGCTTCCGCTGTCGCATACTTAAATAAGGACGAGATTTGGAGTCCATGCTTGTATGATATTGTGTAAAAACTGCATTCAAGAAACTTATTTTGTTGTAACATATTTGTATTGTAAACCATTATGTAATGGTCGTGTGTAAACAGGATATTTTAGATTATCATTATTTGATAATCTACGTAAAGCTTTTTAAACCTTTATTGATGAAATAAAGGTTATGGTTTGTTTTAAAAATGAATGCAGTCTTTGAAAAACGTCTCATATAGAGGTCAAAACCTCGCAACGAAATCAATTAATATGGAACGTTTTTAATCAATAAGAACGGGGCATTTCAGTTGGTATCCGAGCGTTGGTCTTAGAGAACCAGAATTTTGCATTAGTGTGTCTTATCGAGTTTGTTAGGATGCATTAGTGAGTCTGGACTTCGACCGTGTTTACTTGAAAAATGATTGCTTAACAAATTTTGTTAGAAACTATATATTTTTAACATGTGAATATTATGTGATATATTAATCTCTTAACGCGTTTGATATTATGTGATAGATGTCTACCTCTAGAACAAGTCACATTGACTCACCTAATAATAATGAAGAGTCAAATGTAAATTGGAATGATTTGTGGACTGATTCACAAGTTCCCGAAGAGGAACTGGAAGAAGAGTCGGAACCAGAAGAAGAATCGGAACCAGAAGAAGAATCGGAACCAGAAGAAGAATCGGAACCAGAAGAAGAATCGGAACCGGATGAAGAAATAGAACCGGTGGGGGAAATAATAAAACGGTTGAGTAAAAGAAAATCCTCAACCAACCGACCAAGGTTAATTATGGTCAATGGTGTTTCCGCTAAGGAAGCAAAATATTGGGAGGATTACCAATTCTCCGATGAATCGGATTCTGACGAGAATTCCGATGATGTTATAGAAATTACCCCAACTGAATTTAAAAAGGCAAAAGAAAATAATAAGGGAAAGGGCATAAAAATAGAGAAATCTAATTCCAACCCCGATGAACTTTATATGTATCGTCAACCCCCGAAGTCCTTAAGTTGTAACAATGACCCGGGAACCTCTAAACCACCAGGTTTTTCTAAACCAATGTGGAAAACGACGGCTCGTATTAGGGGAACATCATATATCCCTAGAAACTTGGCAAAACGAACCAAAACCGAAGAAGAAGAAACAAGCGAGTCGGAATAAGATAGTTGTATTCGTGTGGTGTAATATATGTAATATAGTGTGCTTATGCTTTATGATTTATGTAAAAATTGCTTGTATTAATAAGTATTTTTTTTTATGAATCTAACTCTTGTCTATTTTATAGTATAAAAACACAAAATGGATAGACAACCCAATATTTTAAGAGACCTACCCGGAGACATGATTGATGAAATCTTGTCTAGAGTCGGTCAGAATTCTTCGGCACAACTATTTAAGGCGAGATCAGTTTGTAAGACATTCGAAGAACGTTCCAAGAATGCCTTGGTTTATAAAAGGCTTTCGTTCGAAAGATGGGGGATATCACATTGGGAAATCCATAAGTTACGATGTGTTTACTTTGACGCATATATTGCGGGGAACCCAAATGCTATTTTACGCAATGGGTTAAGAAATTATTTTGACTCAATATATCCGAATATTGGACTTCGTGATTTAGAAAAAAAGCGGCTAACATGCAACATAAAGAAGCATGTTATGCTTACGGATTGGTAATGTTCGCTTCTCACTAAAGTGAGAACAAGAACATAGGCCTACAACTATTAAACAAAACGTTCCCACAAGTGACGGAGTTGGTAATTGGGGTAAGAAATGAGGTTTTTAGATTGTTACGGGACTGTTGGACATTACGTAACCCTCGTCCCTTTGACGACGTTACAACACGCTGTCTTATCAACAGCCATAACGGTTATGTTCCACAAGACCAAGGATGGGAAGTAGTCCTAGTAAAACCAGAATGCATGACTTGTTTCTGGACGTATGAATTACGTGTCTTTATTGCCTTTGCTGAACGACTTGTGTACTAGCTAGAATTATCTTCACAACTATCTTGTATCAAAGTTGTTGTGTGCTATATTTCATGCTTTATGTAAAATAAGCGGTATTGTAAGTTTGTAAAATATTGTATAAAAGTTTGAACGCGAAATATTATTATAATCAGTTTTTCATATAGAATTGTAGTAGTTGAATTGTATATTAGCTACTAAGTATGAACTTAACGGGTAGGTACTACCCGAATTTAAACTTATAAAACGCTAATATGAAGAAAAAGCTTTTATAAATGAGTTCATATTATGCTACGAAATACTATTAACTACTTTTAATATTCTGTATGATTAACTTGTTCCATTTGACTATTTTGAAGGAAATGGCACCGACTACTCGACACACCGTGAATATGAATGAAGAGGAATTCCGTACTTTTCTAGCTTCAAACATAGCCGCAGTACAGGCTGCGCTACATACCAATAATAACCTTGGATCTAGCAGTACAGGAAATCGTGTAGGATGCACCTACAAAGAATTCACTGCCTGCAAACCTTTGGAATTTGATGGAACCGAAGGACCGATCGGATTGAAACGGTGGACCGAGAAGGTCGAATCGGTGTTTGCCATAAGTAAGTGTACTGAAGAGGACAAAGTAAAGTACGCTACGCATACCTTCACAGGTTCTGCGTTAACATGGTGGAATACCTATCTAGATCTATTTTTCTCATTTCCAGTAGGTTTATCCAAGGAAATTGAGGTAGTAATGATGTTCATAACATCATTCGATTCATACATATAAAGCTATCTTATTCGAAGGTTTAAACTTGTAATCACTAGAACATAGTTTAGTTAATTCTAAACTTGTTCACAAATAAAATTTAATCCTTCTAACTTGACTTTTAAAATCAACTAAACACATGTTCTATATCTATATGATATGCTAACTTAATGATTTAAAACCTGGAAACACGAAAAACACCGTAAAACCGGATTTACGCCGTCGTAGTAACACCGCGGGCTGTTTTAGGTTAGTTAATTAAAAACTATGATAAACTTTGATTTAAAAGTTGTTATTCTGGGAAAATGATTTTGATTATGAACATGAAACTATATCCAAAAATTATGGTTAAACTCAAAGTGGAAGTATGTTTTCTAAAATGGTCATCTAGACGTCGTTCTTTCGACTGAAATGACTACCTTTACAAAAACGACTTGTAACTTATTTTTTTGACTATAAACCTATACTTTTTCTGTTTATATTCATAAAATAGAGTTCAATATAAAACCATAGCAATTTGATTCACTCAAAACGGATTTAAAATGAAGAAGTTATGGGTAAAACAAGATTGGATAATTTTTCTCATTTTAGCTACGTGAAAATTGGTAACAAATCTATTCCAACCATAACTTAATCAACTTGTATTGTATATTATGTAATCTTGAGATACCATAGACACGTATACAATGTTTCGACCTATCATGTCGACACATCTATATATATTTCGGAACAACCATAGACACTCTATATGTGAATGTTGGAGTTAGCTATACAGGGTTGAGGTTGATTCCAAAATATATATAGTTTGAGTTGTGATCAATACTGAGATACGTATACACTGGGTCGTGGATTGATTCAAGATAATATTTATCGATTTATTTCTGTACATCTAACTGTGGACAACTAGTTGTAGGTTACTAACGAGGACAGCTGACTTAATAAACTTAAAACATCAAAATATATTAAAAGTGTTGTAAATATATTTTGAACATACTTTGATATATATGTATATATTGTTATAGGTTTGTGAATCAACCAGTGGCCAAGTCTTACTTCCCGACGAAGTAAAAATCTGTGAAAGTGAGTTATAGTCCCACTTTTAAAATCTAATATTTTTAGGATGAGAATACATGCAGGTTTTATAAATGATTTACAAAATAGACACAAGTACGTGAAACTACATTCTATGGTTGAATTATAGAAATCGAATATGCCCCTTTTTATTAAGTCTGGTAATCTAAGAATTAGGGAACAGACACCCTAATTGACGCGAATCCTAAAGATAGATCTATTGGGCCTAACAAACCCCATCCAAAGTACCGGATGCTTTAGTACTTCGAAATTTATATCATATCCGAAGGGTGTCCCGGAATGATGGGGTTATTCTTATATATGTATCTTGTTAATGTCGGTTACCAGGTGTTCACCATATGAATGATTTTTATCTCTATGTATGGGATGTGTATTGAAATATGAAATCTTGTGGTCTATTGTTACGATTTGATATATATAGGTTAAACCTATAATTCACCAACATTTTTGTTGACGTTTAAAGCATGTTTATTCTCAGGTGAATACTAAGAGCTTCCGCTGTTGCATACTAAAATAAGGACAAGATTTGGAGTCCATGTTTGTATGATATTGTGTAAAAACTGCATTCAAGAAACTGATTTCGATGTAACGTATCTGTATTGTAAACCATTATGTAATGGTCGTGTGTAAACAGGATATTTTAGATTATCATTATTTGATAATATACGTAAAGCTTTTTAAACCTTTATTTATGAAATAAAGGTTATGGTTTGTTTTAAAAATGAATGCAGTCTTTGAAAAACGTCTCATATAGAGGTCAAAACCTCGCAACGAAATCAATTAATATGGAACGTTTTTAATCAATAAGAACGGGACATTTCACAGTTGCTCAAGACTCGAGTTTAGTTAGCGTTTGTTCTTTGTTTTGTGCTGAGGATTGTTTATTGCTTCCGAGCCTTGTAGTGCTTTGGCTCGCTTGTATCCATGTTCGTCTTTTTCATCTAGATGAAAAAGTTATATGTTTAATGTTATCATTTCTTAGCCAAAACAACAAAACAAAAACAAAAACAAAAACAAAAAAATTAATTGAACAAACTTCTTATTTAGTTCCAGACGAAAGGAGCGAGATGATAAGTTGAACTCGACCAACAAAAGGTAAATGCTTATTCCTTAAATCTAGGACTGTAAATGAGTCGAGCTAATCGCGAGTTACTCGTGCTCGTCTCGTTAAAAGCTCGATTCGAGTCGAGCCTATTACGAGCCCGAGCTTAAATTTAATTTAAAGCTCGTTACTCAACGAGCTCGAGCTTCATATCTCGAGCTCGAACAAGCTCGCGACACTAAACGAGCTTTTCATTTATAAGCTCCAAATATTAATTTTCTAATAATATAATATACAATACAATTATTACTATTATATCAATATAATAGTTGAAAATATCATATCAAATCTTATTATACGTGGATAAACACTACAAAAACAATAAATAATAAATTTAATAAGTTTAAATAATATAAAGAAAATCAAGATTATGTAATTAACGAGTCGAATTCGAAGCGAGCTCGAGCTTGTGAAAGATCAAACAAGCCGAGCTCGAGCTCGAGCTCGAGCTCCAACTTTCCACCGCACTCGTTCAACTAGAACTATACAGTCTCGATATATACGACGAGACGAGATGAAACTAGTGTGACACCAATATATCCGACAGGAAGGACTGCTTCACTAAACGACAGATGACCCGGGATTTGATCTTTCATATTTTATGTAGCATTACCAAAAAAAAAAAAAAAAAACAATACTGTTCTGCAAGCTAGGAGTTAATCCAGAACCATTCTTAAATTCGTTGAGGGCTTCGCCGATGACTTGAACACACACAACATTTGCATATGTAAGTAAAAAATAAATCGTCTACAAAGCGAACATTTAATATGTTGTTCTTCACACTCGGGGTGGAATTTGAACCCCTTCGAATTTTGAATCTTCCAATTAAGCATAAACGTCAACACGTCTATAACTAGAGTGTAAACGTATATTTGGTGACATGGGGTAGGGATGGGACCCGCAGACAATGGACGCGGATTTTATATACTCGCGACCGGCCCATCGAGGTGTTTATTTGCTCGTTGGGACCTGTTACCCGCTCGCGAGTAAGAGAATTTCTCTCATGCTTGTGACCCGCAAATACCCGTGACTCGTGGGTCGCCCGCGAGTAACCTGCGGGTAACCCACGAGTAATAAAAGTTAAAAGTATACAACTTAGTTAAAAATATTAAAAAAGCCATCAAATTTTATTAATTTTAATTATAAACCATATGTATAAGCTACATTAAAATGACAAGAAAATTAAGATTTTATTTTACTTAGACCATATTTAATGGTGATGGGCGTGTTGGCGTGTTGATGGATAGGGGTGAGGTGTTTGATGGATGTGCTGGTAAACTGATAAATAATATTAGACGTGGTGAGTAGCGTGTTAATGGGTATGGGTGGTTACTTTTAATTTCATTTTATTTTTGTTATTATATAAAATGTTTTAAATTTTTATTTTGTTTAATTAATTATATTATTATGTTATAACTATAAAAGCAAATTTTATATTAATGAAACACACTTAAAATTAAACAAACGATTACAATAATTTCAAATTTTCTAAAAACATTATTAAAGTCCTACTAAAATTATTAAGAGTTCTAAGAACGGAAAGTTAAAATTATTATAAGTCTCATTCCATCGACGCTCCTGATTCGAAACTACTTCCATAATCGGAAGGGACCAGATTAGTTTTCCACGTGCTTAAATCCATAACATACAACTGAATTCGATTACCATTTTCCCTGGCTCATTTTTTAAGCTTCTTTCATACGTCATTACACATGAACATCACTTCTGTCTTCTTTTCGTCTAAATACCAAATACTCGAAAATGGAACTTGTATTTCTTTTTTGAATAACTTCTCCGACTCTGAAAAATCAAAGTCATTAATGTAGAAGTCGTTAAATTCCATTATCGTTCCACCAACGTATGACTTCCAATCGCTCGTTGTATTACCTCCAAAATGAACGTCGAACGAAGCCCTCATTGGTGCCATTAATGAACGAAAACAGAGATGTATATCAGTATATGCCTGTGTTTTATTTGTTGTGTATGTGTGTAGGTGTATATATGATATATGTAGATCATCTCAAACAATATATATATATATATATATATATATATATATATATATATATATATATATGTGTGTGTGTGTGTGTGTGTGTGTGTGTGTGTGTGTGTGTGTGTGTGTGTGTGTGTGTGTGTGTGAAAATATGCAACGGATATAATAATTTGACCCAATCACATTCGGTCACGTACATCAACACATCGCACCCCTCTCCATGCCAGCTTCCAGCACGACAGCACGCCACCTCCAACCACCCATCAGCACGCCGCGTTAATGCCGTGCTCCGGCGTGCTGACGTCAAAAATGCTCCGAACACGCCTTGTTAGTGATGGTATTATATGTAAATATGTAATATTATATATCTAATCATTTTCCATCATAAGTAAAATCACTTTTAAATTTAATAATTGTATGTGTAAATTCGCGGTAAATTTAAACAAAGTCTCATATATTTGCAGATGGGTTTTTACCAGCGACGGGTAGTATATAACTCACGACCTGCTCGCGACCTGTCGGCGGGTATAATCTTTTACCCGTACTCGCGTCCACGGGTAAGATTTAATGATTTTACCTACCCATCTCGAATCGGGTATCCGCTTGTCACGGATTTTTCTCGCTCATTGTCATCCCTAACATGGGTTTACATTGCCTCAACTCTTTACCACCTTTGAAGTATCCATGTATCTCACCATTTATTGAAATAGAAAAGGATGTTAGTAGTAGAAACACATTTCATTATCCAGTTCACTATTATTTTATGAAAGCCGAATTGGATAAGAATATCTTCAAGAAATTTCCAATCTATTGTATCATAGGCTTTCAGTATATCAACCTTAAAAGCACGTAGAGTTTACCTCAATTAAGATAATATTTTCTCATGTGTAATCAGATCTGATATCCTTCTGGAATAAAATCAGATTGATTAGTGCTTACGATTTTGTCCAAGCCATCACTAATAAGATCTTGTCCAAATTCTATTTAAAATTTTATTGCATTCATGGTGCAATAATAAACTAATGTACATGTTAGTATATCACTCTACTAAAACTAAGAATAACATTGTAATGATGACACAGTGGCGATTCTAGGATTCAAACCAAATGGGGTCCCAAAAATTTATTCAATAACTTTCTTGCACAAAAATATTGAATGTGTCGGGTCAAATCGGGTCGGGTCGGGTCGGGCCCAAAACACAAACATAAAATTGAATAATACTAACAAAATATAAGATTGTTCATATGCAATAGCAATTAATTGCATATACAGTAGCAATTTTAAAGTAACAATGGCCTATAAAGTAGCAATTTTACAATACTATTTTAGTTCATGGCCTATAGAGTAGCAATTTTACAGTAGCAATTTTAAAATGCAATTTTACTACCTATTATCAATATGAATCACATAACATTAACATTAGCTGTAAAATTGTTGTTTTCCTTGACTTTTCGAAAAGAATAAGTTATGTATTTATGAGTGATGAGATTAGGGATTCATATACAATAACTATTACAAATATATTTCTGATTACACATACATCTTACTTGCAACTATATAATGAATTCACTATGAGTACCCATAATAAAACATGTATATCTCAACAGAAAAATTACACAAAATTTGTCATAATATATATTTGATAGTAATTTAACAAATTATGTTCATTCTTAGACAAACATTACACATTCTGGTGGAAGAATTTTAAATTATGTCATGATATATTATGTTTTTGTTTTCATTATATTTGAAAATATTATAAGATTTCTTGAATATCCAATAGATATCCATTAATCCACTTAATCCACTGGATATGAATATAGATGGATGAACTAAATTTAAATAGATATGGATATGAATATGGATATGGATTGACAAAAATTAAATGGATATGTGATTTAGAAGGATTGAAGATAGAACCGTAAGAAATTGTGACGTAGAAGGAAGTAAAAGAGAATTAAAATTGGAATTGGACAAATGTTTGTTTATTTTTACATTTAATATATTCAATGACTCATACTATAAAATTATAAGTGGGCTAATTTCAATACTTTAACAGTCCAAACTATTAAACTATAGTCTTTAAAATATTATGGGGTTGTTATAAAAGTAATAATTGGATGATAATTTTATTATTATTATAGATATTGCATAGTATATTTTTTTGAGTATAAATAGGTGTGTTGAGTTAGAGTTTATGGTATGTATTTTTTGGTTAACAAAAACACACTCTCTCTCTAGATTCCAAATGCCACCAAACTCTCATTGTACATTTTTCTATAAATAAAAAACCAATTACTCATACCTTTTGTTCAACCTTTGTTTTCTCCGTTTTACAGTATCTCTATCTCTATATACCTTCTACAGTCAAGAACCACTAAAGGTAGTTATAAGCCTACTGAATTATAACACGTTATCAGCACGATTATCTCAACATTTATACTAAATATGGTTGGCTCTGCCACCTAACTAATATATGGTCGGTTATACCACCTAAATGATATATGGTCGACACTGTCGCCTAATTTACATTTATGTTATCTAACATTTATTTATGTATACTAACATTTACATTTATGTTATCTAACATTTATTTATGTATACTAACATTTACATTTATGTTATCTAACATTTATTTATGTATACTAACATTTACAGTTATGTTCACTAACATTTATATTTATGTTATTTAAGTTATATATGGTCGGTTATACCACCTGAATTATATTTTCTGTAATCTAACTCTTATTAACTTCACTAACATTTATATTTATGTTAATAAGACCTCATGATTGTACGCAACACGTCATTTGACAACACGGTACTTTATGTACGCAACACGTCATTTGACAACACGGTACCATGGGTCGAGATTAATTCCGATCAATACGAATACGATGGGGTCTTTATATGTTATCTAACATTTATGATTACTTATGCAATTAATCATTATTTATTTCATGCATACTAATGTTTATTCTTAAAAGTAAATCTTAAAAGTTAAAATAAGAAAAAATAGTTTGTATTTTTATTAAAAGTAAATCTTAAAAGTTAAAATAAGAAAAAGTAGTTTGTATTTTTATTAAAAGTAAATCTTAAAAGTTAAAATAAGAAAAAGTAGTTTGTATTTTTATTAAAAGTAAATTTTAAAAGTTAAAATAAGAAAAAGTAGTTTGTATTTTTATTAAAAGTAAATCTTAAAAGTTAAAATAAGAAAAGTAGTTTTGTATTTTTATTAAAAGTAAATCTTAAAAGTTAAAATAAGAAAAAGTAGTTTGTATTTTTATTAAAAGTAAATCTTAAAAGTTAAAATAAGAAAAAGTAGTTTGTATTTTTATTAAAAGTAAATCTTAAAAGTTAAAATAAGAAAAAAAAATCTTGTCCTTTATATTACTCATACGCGTTTTGATATAGTGACTTTATTCGTTAACGTCAACTAACGATGTTACAACGGTCATATATACATAACGGTTGTTAACGTCAACTGACGACGTTACAACAACTATATTTTTCAAATATAAAATAAACATCTCCGTTTTCACATTTTCACAAATCAATCTTCATTTTTCAGATTACTACTCTCAAAAAGTTTTTGTAAAAGTGATTCACACAAGGATGATTTTTCCTATTGTATTGGTCATATTAACTATCATCATTGTTGCTAATATACCACCGGGTGAACCTATATTCTATCCTGCCCTTGTGGTTTTATTATTTGTAATCATACCATTATTCTGTTGTTTGCTACTTATGAATTTAAAATGATTCTAATTTCATTTTATTATTTGTCTATGAATAGAAGTTGATTATGATTATGATTTATGTTATTCATCTTTTTGATAATAGAAAATGTCGAATTTGAAAAGGCTTAAATTTGCTCATTTAGAACAAGTGGGAACAACTACTTAACATGGGTTATGAATGTAGAAAAACATCTCGAATCAAACGGTATTTTAGAAACCCTGAATGAAAATAACAATTATTCCGAACAAGAGAAAGCAATAGTAAGTATTTTTCTTAGCAAACATATTGACGAGTCCTTAGAATCTACATATTATATGATCGAAAATCCAAGTGTATTATGGAAAATACTCAAAGATAGATACGATATTAATTATCAAAAAAAAAAAATTAATAATAATAATAACGGTGATCCATGAAAGAATAAAATTAAAGATATTAGTAGACGCTCTTATAAGAATTCCGTAGATTCTTATTAATGATCTGGTAAAGTGGATCATCAGTCTAGTATTTCTTGAATACATGAACATCTTGTTTAGCTCTACAAATAAGTCCCAAAAGAAAAGAAAACGAGAGTGAATCTGTTGACAAATCTTGATTAAATTAACCCTGAGCTACCTTGAGACTTGAATGGTTTGAATTTTCTAAGATGCCTAGTTTTTTTTTATGTATCACTCATAAATAAATGGTTTTAGACCATAACGCATATGTTTTATTAAGTGTTATCTTTTATGTACTTCAGATTATAACTTGTTTGCATGTAATATAATTTGATTATCTTGCTGAAATATAACTCATTATTTGCTTATCTTATTTGAAGTTTTAGTATGAATTCTGCAGAAATACAACATCAATTAAATGGTAAAGTCTTATGTATTGCAGATAGTAGTAACATACACACTATGATCAAATCTAAGAAATATTTCATTGATTTAAATTAAATGAGGGAATTATAAATACTATATCATCTCTTGCAAACTTGATATAAGAAACGAAAAAGGCAAAATTTCATATTACCAAATGGTACGAATTTTTTGGTAAACAATGTCTTGTTTTCTCCCAAATCAAAGAGAAATTTGTTAAGTTTCTCTGATATATATCATAATGGATATGATTATCAGTCAATGATAATCGAAAATGAGAAATATCTATGTAACACCGAAAAGCGCATAGGATTAAAAGCGCATATGATAAAAAGCGCATATGATGAAAAGCGCAGCGCATATGATTAAAAGCACATATGATAAAAAGCGCACATGATGAAAAGCGCATCGCATATAATTAAAAGCGCATATAATGAAAAGTGCATATGACGAAAAGCGCAGCACATATGATTAAAAGCACATATGGTGAAAATGATATATGATGAAAAGCACATATGGTGATTAATGAAAATCACATATGGTGATTAATGAAAAGCACATATAGTGATTAATGAAAAGCACATATAGTGATTAACGAAAAACACATATGGTGATTAATGAAAATCACATATGGCGATTAATGAAAAGCACATTGAGAAATAATCACCAATGTTTCTTGAAAGAATTCAAGGGTATATATATGGACCAATTCATCCATCATGTGGACCATTTTTCTAATAGACGCATCTAACGCATGGTCTCATGTTTGTGTGTTATCAAGCCATAATATGTCATTTGCAAAGTTTCTTGCACAAATTATTAAATTAAGAACACATTATTCTGATTACACCATTAAAAGGATGAGACTTGATAATGCTGGTGAGTTAACATCTCAAGCTTTTAATGATTATTATATGTCTACAAGGATTGTTGTTGAACATCCAGTTGCTCATGTGCATACACAAAATTGGTTTAGCTGAATCAATAGATAAACGCTTACAGCTAATAACTAGACAATTAGAAATGAGTACAAAACTCTCAATATTTATATGGGGACATGTAAATTTACATGATGTGACATTAATTCGCATTAAATCAAGTGCAAGTTATAAATATTCTCCATTACCAACTTAATTTTGGTGGAGACCAAATATTTTCCATCTTAGAACATTTGGTTGTGCAGTGTATTTTTAATTGAACAACCACAACAAATGGTTCCTCAAAGAAGGATTGAAATATATGTTAGATATGAAACATCTTCAATCATAAGATATATTGAACCCATGACGGGTGATGTTTTTACAGCAAGTTTTGTCGATTGTCACTTTAATTAAACATTGTTCCCTATATTAGGGGGAGAAATGAAATATAAATAAAATGATGTTTCATGGTGTGAACATCAATTAAGGAATATTGATCATCGCACAAAAGAATGCGAAAAGAAAGTTCAAATATAATGCATATGCAAGAACTTGCAAATTAATTACTTTATGCATTTAAAGATATAAAAAATAAGTGACTAAATCATATATACAAGCAGTAAATGCTTCAGCTAGAATTGAAATTACAAAAGCTGGCAATAATGTCACTCATGAGTCTTTGTTACGGCAGAAACGTGGGAGACCAATTGGTTCCAAAGATAAAAATCCTCGAAAAAGAAAATCAGCTGATAATGAGGTAAAAGAAAGTGTTCAACAAGAACCACAAATCAATACTCCTTCTGCAGAGGATATTGATAAATGTAAATACATAAGTTGCAATAAATTATGCAATATTATGAAACTGAAATGAAATGAAAAATCTTGATGAGATATTTTCATATAATGTTACAATGACATCATGAATAAAGATGATGATCTGGAACCAAAATCTGTCATTGAATATCAAAATAGACGTGATTGAACTCAACGGAAAGGAACAATACGAGCTGAATTAGAATCGCTCAATAAAAGAAAAGTTTTTGGATCAATCGTTATCACTTTTAAAGATGTGAATCAATGGGATACAAATGAATTTTTATCCGAAAAGAAATGTGCAAATGAAGTTACAAGGCAAAACTAGACTTGTAACTCAAGATTTCCCACAAAGACCAGAAATGAATTAGGAGAAAAACTTATCCTCCTATAATGAATATAATTACTTATTAGATACTTAATCAACCTAGTAGTTATTTAAATGCATCTCATGGATGTTGTTACTACTTATCTGTATGGATCACTTAATAGTGATATATATATGAATATACCTGAAGGGTTAAGGTATCATAAGCATCTAATGCAAAACCCAAGAGAATATATTCCATTAAATCACAAAGATTTCTAAATGGGTTTATACAATCGGGACGTATGTGGTATAATCGATTAAATTACTACTTGATAAGAAAAGGGTATACATATAAACTTATTTGCATGTGTGTTTTATAAAAACAATGTTCGGATATGTGATCATAGCTGTTTATATCAATTATCTTAAATAAAGAAATCTATGAAGCCATTCAACTTCTAAAGAAAAATTTTAAAATAAAAAAAAATCAAGTATTACGTTGATTTACATATTGAGCATATAACTACTGACTTACTTATACATCAAACAACTTATACCGAAAAGATTTTAAAATATTTTAATATGGACAAGACAAAAACCATTAAGTACTCATATGGTTGTTAGAACTTAATATTGATACTAATCCATTTCATCCTCTAGAAGATCATGAAGATCTTCTTGGTTCAGAAGTTCCATATTTTAGTGCAATTGGGGCTCTTATATATCTTACAAATTATACAAGATCTGACATTTCTTTTGCAGTTAATTTGTTGACAAGGTTCAGCTCAGCCCCTACCAAAAGACATTGGAATGGGATCAAACAAATAGTTTGATACCTTCGGGGAACTACTGATTTATAATTATTTTATTCTAACGAATCAAAACAAGATTTGGTTGGTTATGCAGATGCAGGTTATTTATCTGATCCACATAAAGCTAAATCTCAAAATGGATATGTATTCCTAAATGGAGGTACCGCAATATCATGGCGTTCTCAAAAACAAACACTTGTTGCAACATCATCAAATCATGCCGAAGTAATTGCATTACATGAAGCCAGTCGGGAATGTTTTTGGTTGAGATCAATGACACAACTCATTACTGATTCTTGTAGACTAGAACGCAATAAAAGTTCAACAACTATCTATGAAGATAATGTAGCTTGCATAACACAGATGAAAGAAGGGTATATCAAAAGTGACCGAACAAAACACATACCCCCTAGATTCTTCTCATACACTCAAAATCTCATTAAGAACAACCAGATTGAAATGAGATATGTTCAGTCCAGCAAAAACTCTGCTGACCTTTTCACCAAAGCACTTCCAACTGCTATTTTCAGAACACACGTTCATAATATTGGCATGAGGCATGTTCAGAAGATGTAACAACTCAGGCGTTGCCTACTTGAGGGGGAGTCAACTCTATGCTGCACTCTTTTTCCCTTAGCTAAAGTTTTATCCCAAAGGGTTTTCTTTAGCAAGGTTTTTAACGAGGCAGTACTAGTTATTCACTAATAAAATTATCATCCAAGGGGGAGTGTTATAAAAGTAATAATTGGATGATAATTTTATTATTATTATAGATATTGCATAGTATATTTTTTTGAGTATAAATAGGTGTGTTGAGTTAGAGTTTATGGTATGTATTTTTTGGTTAACAAAAACACACTCTCTCTCTAGATTCCAAATGCCACCAAACTCTCATTGTACATTTTTCTATAAATAAAAAAACCAATTACTCATACCTTTTGTTCAACCTTTGTTTTCTCCGTTTTACAGTATCTCTATCTCTATATACCTTCTACAGTCAAGAACCACTAAAGGTAGTTATAAGCCTACTGAATTATAACAGGGGTCACATTATTATATTTAGTGGTGTCCTATGCAAAAAAAATAAAAATTCTGTGATAAATTTCGAAAAACTAGTGGTGTCACGGAACCCCGCGGGGCTTCACATAAAGTCGCCACTGTGATGACAATTACATATACAAAATGTGGCAGAACCATTTGTCGTTCAACTCGACTAGGGCAACAACCCTTGTTACCGCCCCAGGCCAATATTACAAATTGCAAATATCATGAAATGAACTTGATATTGCCACGATGAAGTTGGAATTTCTGAAATCATATCTATATAGAGGAAATCCTGCACCTACCATCTATAAGCCTCTCCCGAAGCTTGAAACCAGGAAATCAAATTAGAGTTTTTCACACAACGTTAGATCAAAAACTCTTATAGGTACTAACGAGCTAATAGCTTAGTGGTACTCGTTGAAGTTGTGATGTGGTCCTGCGGTTGGTGGCCTGCCTCCTTTAAGGGAGGTCAGGAGTTCGACCTCCGTTGGCTACATATTAACCCACAATTTCATCCCTGCCTTGAAATTCCACCCATGACACCTTTCCCACATCGCGTGGAAGGGGGTTTTACCGTCCATGACCCGTATGAGATTGGTGCGGGTTTCCTCCTGGGCACGCAGTTGGGGGCGGGTATAACTATGTAGGAGATGAAAGCGTGGGTGGTTAAGTCTCTCCTGAGTGATCATAACAGTTGTCCAAAAAAATAAAGCTTAGTGGTTCTCGTTGCTTTAAAAGTTTTTATTAATAGGTTAGTGACAAGAATTTACACCTTTTGCCGCAATGAGATTCTCCTCTTTCCTAGTTTCCTACCACGAGGGTAGTGAATTTTCATTGAAAACACATGGTTTGAGCGTCTTTGCCCACTCTACACCTTGTGAAAAAACCCAAACAGACTGAATTTCCAGAAACCAAAAGAAGGATTAAGCAGTTGTAACATTTGTTACTTATTTAGATGAGCTCCATTACTTCAATAAGTTTTTAACCATCTCATGATCGCTTATGATAATGATAGATCATTAAGAGTGAATGAAATAATTTGACTACCTTGAAACATTAGGGTCCAAAGGTAAAACACCAAATACAATTGATATGATAGATCATTAAGAGTGAATGATATTATTTGCCTACCTTGAAAACCTAGGGTCCAAAGGTAAAACACGAACTACAATAAACTGCCAAATGCCAAAGCAATAAACATGACTTACTATAACTAAACGGGCCAAAAGTAGTGGTGTAATGATCAATCACCCAAATATTTAACAGCAGAACAAATGATGTTCGTAACTGAAAAAATTGTGTTTTTCATATACCATACAGATTTCCATCAGATATACAAAAACATATCTACTTGTAAAACGATATTAAAACAAACATTTGCCTACATACTAAAAGCGAAACACTAGCGTAATTGTAATGAATTCTAGTACTATATAATCCCATATAGTTTGAACACTCCCATATAGTAAAGGTTTATATGACATGGTTCACAAGATTTGCATCCAACAAATCTAGCTAACGTTGTAAAAAAAAAAACTACCAATGCGCTTTTGAACCAAGAGGAACAGTGTTTGATCCTGACAAACCTCGGTTGCCAAACCCACCTCGACCTCTAGATCGGAAATTTCCACCAGAACCTGTTAACAAAACAACATTATAGGACATTATAAACATCAAGAACCTCAACTTTTCATGGGACCAAGATGGTAAATAGTAAGAATTTTTCTAACTACAACCCTTAAGGCCGTCGTTAACGCATAAAACGACTGTACATAGCGGTTATACATTGACTTTATAAAGGCAATTATGTAAGTGTACAACAGTTTTATGCACTTAACGATGGCCCTTAGCGTTGTCATTAGAAAAGTTCAGATGGTAAATAAGTAGTTTGAGATCCAACAAACAACTACCTCCAGCACCCATTGACCGGGTCAAAGATGACAATGCCACAGGGACAACTTGACCCGCTTCTTGAAGAATCTTGACAAGCTCCTTGGCATGTTTTGAGTTGGCATGAGTAAAAAACGTAACGGCAATCCCTTTGGCTCCTGCACGCCCAGTACGTCCAATCCTATGAACGTAATCCTCAAGACTTGTTGGGAAATCATAATTGATGACACATTTTATGTCCTTCACATCTACATTAAAAAAAATAAAAATTTAAAAATCAAGTAATTCATGATATATAAACCCCGATTATATTGGAATGAAATGGCAACCTTATCCCTGCATTTCTAAGATCTGGAAAGATCATTACATATATTTATGTGACCAACCTCAACCTTGCAGGGATAAGGAGCAGCAGCACCACAACCTCTGCCAATTCGATATCCATAAATCCAACCAATGAATAAGCTTTTGATTTCTACGAGTCGACCGGGCTGTCACAAACACCAACCTCATAACCGTGGATGGGCAACGATTCTAATATAACGGGGAAACACAAGAGAATCAAAACAAGTTCAACCCAATTGGAAGATGCTTCTCGTGTACCTGCTTATGTTCCCCGTGATTGGTTTTAAAGCTAGATTTTAACCACATGAACCTAACATACTCATCACAAAGATATTATCCGCAACACTATGCTCCAATGTCCAAATCATCAAAGCATAGAGACAAACATTATACTTGCATCATAATTCTAGTAGTCATCCATTAACTATACTAGGGAGGTTTTCCCACATTAAATGCATACACTGACACGTGTCGTTATGATTTTAGATTATTCAAATATCTGACAAAAATAGATTAGTTACGCACACTACAGTAACAAGACTACCAAGTCTTCAGTATCACAGAGCTAGAATTCACTTTGTTAAGGTGTACCTTTAAATATATAGCCCGGTTCAGATATTTTTTTGGGTAAAAAGGAATTTTCCCATCAACCTTCTATAGATATAACCAAATTACAATGAAATGTAAAAAGCCCAAATTAGACTCACGACCACATGCACCTGGTTCACATAAGCATTATAAGGGATGTATCCGTGTGTGTTTCCGGAGTGTTTTTTTACAAGGTTTTCCATGTTCATGCTACCTGGGAGGGCGAGTAACTTTCATGTACACAACCTAACTGGGTTATCCTGTGAATGTTTCTATTGCAACAAAAACCTTATAAATCATGATGTCAAAAATGTACTCAAAGTTGTAGCATTTACCTAAAAACATCAGTTTCGTTTTAGCTAGTCTTTACCTAATTGTCCAAATCTGGCTATTTTAAACTTAAATAAGTACAAAAAAATAAAGAACGGACTTCACCAAACCAGAACCAAGTACTTCAAAAAGAGATGGCAAGCATTTTAGATGTGCACTTCCCCTCCCCGCCCCAAAACCAATTTCCTAAAATTGGACACATACTCCCTCAGCCCAAAATTGTTGTCCCTTTTAAAAAAAAATAAAGATGTGTAATTAATCAAAAATCTCATATCACCCAATTATAAATAAAACTTGCAGTAAGCATTTATGGAGTAATAGTTTAAAAGGGTGAGACTTTAATATTTTAACTTTGGACAAAGACTTTGGCACGGAGGGAGTAACGATATACCAATTACATGAATATTACTTTACCAAACTTCAACTTCAGGATACAGTAGCAGTGTAATAAACTTGGAATTAATAAAGTGTGTTACCTGTCACAGCTGATTGTTTTCATGTATGCATTATATGTATAGTTTGACTGTGTATTGTTCTCAAGTGTGACACATTCTGTAGAGTTTCGATGATTAATGCACACCAAAAAAATTATGATCAATACATTCCTTTTATAAGGAGTTCAGTTAAACACAAAAATGGTTAAGCCAAACTTAAACCTAGCGCCACTTTGCAGTTAGCATTTATCGGTTATCCTTAATATATGATTAAAATTAGATTTAGTAAGCAATTAACCCATATATGCCAAGTAAATTTAACTTTTCAATAAGGTTCCCAGGGTGTGCTGCACCATTTAGGCATATGCCAAGATATCCTTATCCTTCATGATGCTAGGACTAACGTCATGTTTAAGGTTAATCCTAATTTGTAGTTAAAATTAAATTAAGTAAGCAGTTAACCTACATGTGCTGAATAATTGAACTTTTCAATGTAACCATCCTAGGGTGTTGGGTTGTGCTGCACCATTCAGAAATATGCCAGTTTCTCCTAATGCACTATGATGATATGCATAACCTCACTCACACTAATATCTAGATACTAAGATAGAAGAAAAATGATTATCTCCCTGTATAACCATTTCCGGCAAATGGCGCACTTCCGTTTCGAACCCAAACCACAAATTATATTCTCAGGTAAGTAGACAGCAGCCGGCGACTCCCATTAGTTAACGATTTTGTGGACCTAAAAGTAATGTAAGCATCCTAACACTAACACAGTGATCCTACCAAGACCACGGGCAGCAACATCAGTGGCAGTCATTATTAGACTCCTGCCACTTTTAAACTCTGCCAAGACCCAATCCCTTTCATCTTGGCTTTTATCACCATGAATGGACAGCGCGGGCCATCCATCCATTCTAAGTTGCCTTGTCACTTGATCGCATCCTTTTTTTGTTTCCACAAATATTAGTATTCTGCTTCCATCCATCATCTCTTTAAGCAGTCTGATCAGCCTACATGGAAAACAGTTTGAGAATCAGACACTTAAATGAAAAGTGAGGGGAACGGTTTAACCATGTAAGAACACAAAAAAACAAAAAAAAAACAAAAAAAACAAAAAAAACAAAAAAAAAAAAAACTAATTTTATACCTGGTGTATTTTTCAGCATCTGTTACGACTTCAATAATCTGGTTTATTGACTGATTTGCTTTCAAGACAGGGGAACCAATAATCACCTATAGAATTCAGGTTTAAAGGTGATACAAGCAGTTTAATTACAGATGTATGCTACATAATGTAGATGATATAATAATAATTATAAATTATAAATATAAATTCCATCTATGATGCAAGGACCAGAACAGTAACCTTGTATGGATTGCGTAAGAACTGCCTCGCCAAACTCTCAACCTCTTTAGGCCAAGTGGCACTCCAATACAGAGTTTGTCTATCTGGTCTGATCTGTGAAAAACAAAGCACCTCAGAATCTTAGGTTTATCTTCTTTCTCATTTAATTATCGAGAAAGACTCTTCACAAACCAATAAGTCAGTAAATAACTAGTTTAATTAGGTCACATACAACAGCATTTTGGAGTTACTTAATAGCACTTTCAAACATATTTTATAGCTAGGAGGCTTCCTCACACATTTATAGTTTTATTACATTAATTAACGAATGTCTCGGAAGTATCTCTACAAATACGCAAAGGCCAACATAATATCCACAGTATGAATAAGAGAAATTTTAGATTACCATAAACATAAACATAGATATAGAAATATAGATATAGATATTAGATATTAGATACAAATATAATAATAATGAAATGAAAATTAGTATGCAATATCCATATCTGACAAAGATGGAAAAAGTTAACATACTTGCGAAATAATTTTTCTGATTTGAGGTTCAAACCCCATATCTAACATACGATCAGCTTCATCCAAAACAAGGTAAGTCACTCTTCTCAAGTTTGTGTGTCGGGCTTCTAGCATATCTATCAACCGACCAGGTGTGCCAATAACAATTTCAACACCTGCAATAAAGAGGTACATGAGCTTGTACAATTCCACCTATCACTACAAAAGAACGACCTGATTTACTAATATATATACTTTTCATTAATTGGATATTACAGTACCTCTTTGAAGATCACGAATCTGTGGTCCCTTAGGGGCACCACCATATATGCAAGTGCTTCTTATTCTAGAGAGCGACCCAAACTTTCCGGCTTCTTGTTGAATCTGTACAGCTAATTCTCGAGTAGGAGCTAGTATTAGTACAATGGGACCATCTCCTTGAACTGAATATAATTAATGATGTCAGAGAGCAAAAGTAACATAATTGACAAAGGCAATAACACCAGAACCAGAACAAAACATAACAAAGAAACAAAAACAAACCCAATGGAGGTTGTGCAGAAACGTGAACCAAAGCAGGCAGCAAATATGACAAAGTCTTGCCAGAACCAGTCTCCGCAATCCCAATTAAATCTCTTCCCTTTAAAGCCATAGGCCATCCTTGAGATTGAATTGGTGTCGGCTCCACAAATCCCAGTCTGGAAATGACATCAAGACAGTAACCTGCCAAATAAAGATTATTACTTGATTAATAAGAGTCTAACATATTAAAGAAGGAAAAAAAATAAAAGCCAATATCTCAAGATGCAGACTGATTACCAGGAAAACCGGCCTCATGAAACATCCTTATCGGCTTTGGAACATCAAGACCTTCGACAGTAATCTCCCTCCTTTCACGATAAATTTCCACCTCGTGATCATTCATGTCCCTTACAGAAGGACTCTCGATATAGAAATTCTTCTCAAATGGTACCAAGTTCCCAAAATCCTGCTTCGGTAAAGCTATACTATCCAAATCCCCTTTTGACCCACCACTTCTGCCGTCTCTCCCACCACCACCGCCGCCACCACCAAAACTCCTCCCTCTGCCTCTACCACCATCACCAAACCCTCGCCCTCCATCACGTCCACCGCCCCGATTCCCTCTATCAAAACCCCTACCACCACGGCCTGAATCGAAACCTCTACCTCCTCTACCGCCTCTGCCTCTACCACCATCAAATCCTCCATTGTTCATTCTTCCACCACCCCTTGTAGAATTGAACACCCTCCCTCCTCGTCCACCACCACCTACACCTATACTAAAACCTCCCCTAACACCAGGTTCAAAAGGCGGGAAACCATTTCCGACACCTCTTCCACCGCCCATAAACGGTGGTGCTATTACTGGTGGACCTCTGTACGGAACCGTCCCACCGCGACCGAAGTTTGGAACAGCACCAACAGCAGGAGGTCCCACCGCTGGTGGTAATCCCATAAAGTCACTGATACATTCAAATACGATTAAGAATAAACAATAGAATCAAAAACTTCTAGTCTAGCAATATATAATGCTAATTGTTTTTCAGTTTGAAATCATAAAAGTCGACAACTCTAATATTCTACTACCGCAATCTATACTTTCATATCATTACGGAGGCGCTTAATAGCATACTGAACCATTCAAGTCAACAAATTTACAGCTTTGAGACAAATCTAATGCAATTTATACTTCCATATCATTATTACTGAAGCCCTTAATAACATATTGAACCATTAAAGTCAACAAAATCACAGCTTTGATTATTACTTTTATTAACTGTGCACGTGTATTTATATAAAACAAATTGTGCATCTATCATTCATCAACTTATTTGAAACTTCGCATCCTTAAACAACGTACATATCTGAGATATAAATATATCTAACTTTGTAAATTTGTTCCCGATCTTAGTGTTGTCAAAGTAATATACTAATATACAGATGTATTAAGTTTGTAATTGAAATATCTGAAAAGAAATTAATTAGCTTATGACGGTAGTCACGTACCTCCGACGCTGATGGTAAGAACCGGCATCTACAACTCTGGCGTCATAACGATTCATCACGGTTGAAGTAAATTAAAGATTGAAGAGGTGAAATCAATTCCAATTTCTAGGGTTAGGGTTTTGAATTAATTAATTAAAGAATAAAACAGAGAGGGACAGGAAGTAAGATATTTTCTTTAAACGGTTGTTTGGTGAAATTTCTTGTTTGGGTTGGATTCGGATTCTATATCGGATATAATTACCTTTCTTCAGATATTTTCCTTTGTTACGTTCTGGAGGATGGGTATTATTTACATTCAAGTTACATAGATCGTCCTTGTGTTTATATAAATATTCTCCTTTTAACCTTTTACTTCTAATATTTCTTTTATCATATTCAAAAATGTAATTTTCATCACTTGTAATCTTTTTGGGCGTGAGTTTACCAGTACCGAACCATACAGAACCGATTGATAATAATATTGTTTTACGGGAGTGTCAAATATCGTACACCCTGAATTAGTTTAATATGTTTCCCATCATAATTAGCTTGGAAGGGAGTGGGAGACGTTTGACGTTTCTTATGCAAAACGTTGAATAATATTATAACTTTGATTAGTCTTTCTAATAAAGTATGTACTTGACGTTAAGATGACAATTCATTTTTCTAGTTCTTCGGCCACTTTTTATAAGTGGTTTCATTAATACTCCATCAAATGTAACTTAATATGTTTCTCATGATGATAAACGTACAAAGCATAATTTGGAGTTCTTACCACATCACTCAATATATATCACTTAAAATGTAACTTAATATATTATTCATGATTGATAAACATTCAACCAAAACAGTACGTGAGCATATTTTTCAAAATGAGCATTGATGTTAGAATTAATCCCTAAATTATGTAATCTTTTATCATTTGTCGCCCTAATGTTTGCTTAAATGACAATAACTAACCTAATTAATAATGTCAATTATTTAATATAAATAACCATCATAACTGTATACATAAATTATGACGTGTATTTTCCTGCATATTGTCATTAACGTATTTCTCTCAAGAACACCATTTAATTGGAGAGAAAAAAAATTATTTAATCGGATTATTGACATTACTGCAAAAATTGATAACCCTAATGATTATATATTCATCATGAAACCCTAATTGCAAATTGATTCTTACATAAAATATGGTTTCCTTTAATATTTATGTTATTAATTATTAATTACTCCGTCTTAATTTGTGGTTCCATGTAATTGATCATGTATTATGACTAACGAATTACTCTAACATGAATATATATATAAGTTGATATAACCCTAAAGTTACAAACTAAATCGGGCTAAGGCCTTTCTATTGAGACAATGAGTTTATAACATATCATCTCACGTTAATAACTTTGCCTAAAAATATTATACAAGTCATTTTCAACGATCACAAAACATGGTCGCAAGTCAAAGTCGAGCGGGTAGGCTTGGTGCACACCGGACCTATGCCATGCTAACTCATTACTCTTCGTCACTTGTCCTGTCACTTATCCTATTTGTTATTTTGTAACTTATCTTGTTTTCTATTTAAACAATGCACAATTTCTTTAAAATATATGGCTTCAAATATTATTATAGAAAATGAAAACATAGGTGTTCATTGACATGATGATGATGATTTAATAATCAACAATAATAGTAACGATAATAATTAATAATTAATATTAATATTAACAATATGTAACAATAATAAATACATAAATGCATGTAGTATGGAGAAAAATAAGTAAGAAAAACTAGACAAAAGGAATAAATAATGAACATATAGTTATGAAGGGAAAATATAATATAAAACTATATTATAATAAACAATGTATAATTATACAAACAATATCAAATATCATACACAGATAGATAAATATAATGTAAGTTTGAAATATTTAGTTGTGTAGTAAATATGTAAGAAAACATTAAAATAGACATGTAAACATAAAAAATAATTGAATATCTTACTCGTTTATTTTAATTCTACTCCTCCACAAGTTTTTATTAGAGGTTATGTATTCAGTCAATAACAGTTTTTTCATGTCAAGCTTTAGTCTGTTCTTCTATCTACATCTAAGTCTACCTCTTCTTTTTTTTGAACGGCGATTTTTTGGTATCAGTAGATCATTTATTTCAACGACCCTCATCATTTGAATGTAACACACACGTTCGGGCGAAAACCCGAACTCGATCGATGGTACCCGTGAACACATTCATTTATTTTGAACGGCGATTTTTTGGTATCAGTAGATCATTTATTTCAACGACCCTCATCATTTGAATGTAACACACACATTCGGGCGAAAACCCGAACTCGATCGATGGTACCCGTGAACACATTCATTCGGGCAGTGTTTCAGGTAGAGGTCCGTGAACGAATCCGGTAAAACCTCCCTATATTGTCAATATATATCACCATTATTGGTGTTCAATTGGCTTAAAAAAATCATGTCGTCTTCAAGGAGTCAAGGATCGAACTCGATAGATTTTTCTATCTCATAACTCAAAAACATGGGAGAAATCGTTTAATTATGCCCCTAAGTTCGTCTACATCTCCTCCTTACATCGCCAACATTAAGGGCCTCTAACTCTCCTAAAACAATAATAAAAGTGAACACCTCATTACATTATCAAACCATCTAAATCACCTTCTATCATCTTACTATTGACAACGTTCTCCGCTTTTAAGTCCTCGCTCCTCCTTTAAACAAGTGTGACAAATATCACGAAGAAAGGAATATCCGAATATTTTATCTTAATTTTCGTGCCAACGTGACAAATGCAAACAAAATAAAACCGTTACCAGTTACCCTATAAATAAGCCGTACTCGCCCATTCCAAATTTCCAAACCCTCAATATTTATTCCCCATGTCTTCCAAGTTCCAGCATCTTCTATTCTACCTCCATCATGACACGTGTACCAAATTCCGTTAGAAAACCCTTACCAACAACAATCAAATTCCTATACAGTTACGGAGGCAACCTCCGACCACATCATATCGACGGTAAGCTTCGTTATGTCGGCGGCCACACCAGAGTCCTCACCGTTAACCGTTCCGTCATGTTCGCGGAGCTCATTGTTAAGTTTTGGAAAGCGTGTGGTTTTTCTGTCAATTTGAAGTGTAAATTACCGACTGAAGACCTCGACGTGCTAGTTTTGATCACCAGCAACGAAGATCTCGCTGCGATTATTGAAGAATATGATCAAATTTATGTTGGAAACTAAACTTGATTGTGGGCTATTTGTTTTGAATTTGGGCTTGCAAGTATACAAGTATATGGATCAGGATTGTAGCCCATTATCTAGAAACCTCATGGAATATGTAGTAGTCAAAGTGTGTAGAAAAATCTTATAAAATATCTAAGTCTAGAATTATCATGAGAATACTTAGGAAATATCTAGATATTAGTGGATGGTGAAGTGTTCTAGAGTAGTCCATTGTGTAGTATAAATAGAGGGCTTCACCCCTCATTTGTAATCAAGCAAAAAAGCAAATCAAGTAATAAAACAAAGTTTTCAAGATCAATCAAACATCTAAATCATCAATCCTCTCTTCCATAAATAATATACATAACCTCCTATTTCCAACAAATTGGTATCAAGAGCTTGGTTCGACAAGATGATGGCCAACAATGTCATCACGTTTCCTCGCCTCACAAAGGATAATTATGATCGATGGAGCATCCAAATGAAGACCTTCCTAGGTGGACAAGACTTATGGGAGATTGTGGAGGAAGGCTATGAGGAACCTGCAGAAAAAGGTCCTCTCAGCAAGAAAAAAAAATTAATGAAGATGAACGATCAAAAGGCTCTTTCCATCATCCAACAAAGTGTAGATGATGGAGCTTTTGAGAAAATTGCAAGTGCAACCACCGCCAAGAAAGCATGGGAGATCTTGGAGAATTCTTATAAGGGAGTTGATAAGGTGAAAAAGGTTCGACTACAAACATTACGAGGTGAGTTCGAATCCTTAAATAAGAAAGACTCAGAATCAATTTCTGATTATTTTACAAGAGTCTTGGCGGTTGTCAATCAATTAAAGAGGAATGGTGAAACTCTAAGTGATGTAAGAGTCATTGAGAAGATTCTTAGATCATTAGATTCAAAATTCGACTATATAGTCGTAGCCATTGAAGAATCTAAAGATCTAGAATCAATGACTATCGATGAACTCATGGGTTCACTACAAGCCCATGAAGAGAGGTTCAATTAGAAAAATAAGGAGCCTTTGGAGCAAGCTTTACAAGCAAAACTCTCTTTCAAGGAAGAGAGCAGTGAAAAGACTCATCAAACGAGTCAACGAGGTCGTGGTCAAGTACGTGGCCGAGGACGAGGACAAGGATATATCAAACGTGGAGGTTATAGTTCTTACAGAAATGAAGAAAGAAGTCAAAATTTTCACCCGACAAGAGGTCACGGAAGAGGCGACACAAGTAGAAGGCCAAGGTATGACAATTCTCAAACCAAATGCTATAATTGTCATAAATTTGGCCACTATGCTTCGGAATGCGGGAAGTCAAACAATTACGTGCAAGAAATAGCAAATTTAGTGCAAGAAGATACCGAATCCGTGAAAAACACTTTGTTACTAGCATGCAAAGGTGAAGATAACGGAGAATCAAATTTGTGGTATCTCGACACGGGTGAAAGCAACCATATGTGCGGTGACAAAAACATGTTTGTGGAGTTAGACGAGGTAATTAGTGGAAATATCACCTTCGGAGATTCCTCTAAAGTCCCGGTTAAAGGCAAAGGTAAGATTCTCATCCGCTTGAAAAATGGAAGGCATCAATTTATCTCTAACGTGTATTATGTGCCCAATATGAAGACGAATATACTGAGTATTGGACAACTCTTAGAGAAAGGCTATGATATTCACATGATAAATCGTACCCTTTCTTTAAGAGATCAAAAAGGAGGTTTGATTGCTAAGGTGCCAATGTCAACGAATAGGATGTTCATGCTAAATATTCAACATGACATTCCAAGATGTTTAAAAGTATGTTTCAAAGATAATTCTTGACTTTGGCACATGAGATACGGGCACTTAAATTTTGGAGGCTTAAAATTATTATCAAGTAAAGGAATGGTGAAGGGTTTGCCTCCAATTAATCATCCGGATCAAATATGTGAGGGATGTCTTCTAGGAAAGCACTTCCGAAACAGTTTTCCAATAGAAGCTTCTAGTAGAGCGAAGAAACCTCTAGAACTTATTCACACGGATGTGTGTGGACCCATAAGCCCACCGTCTTTTAGTAAAAATAGATATTTTCTTCTATTCATTGATGATTTTAGTCAAAAGACATGGGTCTATTTTCTAAAAGAGAAGTCAGAAGCTTTTGGAATGTTCAAGAAGTTTAAAGCATTTATGGAGAATCAAAGTGGTCTCACCATAAAGGCGATGAGATCCGATCGCGGAGGAGAGTTCACATCCAAGGAATTCAAGGAATTTTGCTACAACAATGGGTTACGACGTCCTCTAACTCTTCCGTATTCACCTCAACAAAATGGTGTTGCGGAAAGAAAAAATAGGACCATTCTTGATATGGCCCGGAGTATGTTAAAGAGCAAAAGGATGCCTAAGGAATTTTGGGCTGAGGCAGTAGACTGTGCGATCTATCTTGCAAATCGCTTGCCCACTAGAAGCGTCAAGAACAAAACGCCCATTGAAGCTTGGAGTGGAAGGAAGCTCGGCATCTCACACCTTCGAATGTTCGGAAGTGTGGCATATGCTCATGTGCCAGATCAGAAAAGGACGAAGCTCGATGATAAAAGTGAGAAACTCATATTCGTGGGCTATGACTCAAGTTTGAAGGGTTACAAGTTATACAATTCCAAGACCGGTAAAGTAATCTCAAGTCAAGATGTGGTGTTCGATGAAGAAGAAACATGGGATTGGAATGTTCCCGAAGAGGAGAACTACGACTTTCTCCCTTATCCATTCGAAAGTACTGCAAGGAACGAAGAATATCTAGAAGTTCAAGAACCTTCTAGTACACCATCTCCGAACTCTCCACGTACTCCAACCACTACACCTAATGAAGTGACACCAACATCAGGAGGAGAATCAAGTAGGCTACAACATCACACAAGGAGCATTAGGGAGTTGTACGAGGTAACCTAGCCTATGGAGGATCTATCATTGTTCTACCTTCTTGCCGATTGTGAGCTAATAAGTTATGAAGACGCAACAAAAAGCCAAAAGTGGAAACGTGCTATGGACGAAGAGATTCAAGCAATCGAGAAGAATAATACGTGGGATCTTGCCACACTACCAAAGGGACATAAGGCTATTGGTGTAAAATGGGTGTACAAGGCCAAGAAGAATTCCAAAGGTGAAGTTGAAAGATATAATGCAAGGTTGGTGGCGAAGGGATATAGTCAACGAGCCGGCATAGACTATGACGAGGTATTTGCTCCTGTCGCTCGTCTAGAAACTATAAGATTGATAATCTCACTTGCGGCTCAACATAATTGGAAGATTTATCAAATGGATGTCAAATCCGCATTCCTTAATGGCCACTTAGAAGAAGAAGTCTATATAGAACAACCTTTGGGATACATCGTGAAAGGCCAAGAGAATAAGGTGCTAAAATTGAAAAAGGCCTTATACGGGTTGAAGCAAGCGCCTCGGGCATGGAATAACAGGATAGACAAGTATTTCCAGCATAATGACTTTACGAAATGCCCCCATGAGCATGCCCTCTACACCAAAGTTAGCAATGATGGAGATGTTATGATTGTGTGCCTATACGTGGATGACTTGATATTCACCGGTAGTAATCCAAAAATGTTTGAGGAGTTCAAGAAAGCAATGGTTCGGGAGTTCGAGATGACCGACATTGGTCTTATGGCTTACTATCTTGGGATCGAGGTGAAACAAAAGAAAGAAGGAATATTTATATCCCAAGAAGGTTATGCGAAGGAGGTGCTGAAGAAGTTTAAGATGAATAACTGCAAGTCAATGAACACACCGGTGGATTGCAATCTCAAATTATCAAAAGATGATGAAGGACACTTGGTTGACCCAACACAATATAAGAGTTTGGTTGGAAGTCTGAGGTACCTAACCTGCACGAGGCCAGATATTCTCTACGGAGTTGGACTAGTAAGTCGATACATGGAAGCACCTACAATAAACCACTTGAAGGCAGCCAAGAGGATACTACGCTACATCAAAGGTACGATTGACTATGGTCTATTTTATTCGCCTTCTAATCACTTCAAGCTCTTTGGATACAGTGATAGTGATTGGGCTGGAGACATAAATGATCGTAAGAGTACGAGTGGTTTCGTGTTCTATATGGGAGATACGGCGTTCACATGGAGCTCGAAGAAGCAACCCATTATGACTCTGTCAACGTGTGAAGCCGAGTTTGTTGCAGCAACATCGTGCACCTGTCATGCAATATGGCTCAGGAAGTTACTAAATGAGCTTAAGTTTTTTCAAAAGGAAGCTACGGAGATATATGTGGATAATGTAGTGACCCGAACTTTTACATGTTTATATATATTAATTGAGATTGATATTTACATGACTAAATGTTTCCAACGTGTTAAGCAATCAAACTTGTTAAGACTTGATTAAATGAAATAAGTTTCATATAGACAATTGATCACCCAAGTTGACCGGCGATTCACGAACGTTACAAATTTGTAAAAACTACATGTTGTGGTATATATAGACATATATATATGGTTGACATGAGATTATGATGAATAAGTATCTCACTAAGTATATTAACAATGTGTGATATACATAAGAAATGAGATTACTAAGTTAAAAAACTCGAAATGATATATATTACGATTATCGTTATGATAACGTCTACTGAATACATATGTATCATATTAAGATATTGATACACTATATTTAACATGATAAAATGATATTTAAATATATCATTAAGTGTGTTAACAATGAACTACATATGTAAAAACAAGACTACTAACTCAATAATTACGAAACGAGACTTATATGTAACGATTATCGTTGTAACGATATTTTAATGTATATACCATATTAAGAGATATTCACACATCATAATATCATGATAATATAATAATTTAATATCTCATTTGATATAATAAACATTGGGTTAACAACATTAATTGAGATCGTTAACTTAAAGGTTTCAAAACAACACTTACATGTAACGACTAACGAAGACTTAACGACTCCATTAGAATGTATATACATGTTGTGTTTTGATATGTATTCTTACACTTTTGAAAGACTTCAAGACACATATCAAAGTACTTCTACTTAACAAAAATGCTTACAATTACATCCTCGTTCAGTTTCATCAACAATTCTACTCGTATGCACCCGTATTCGTACTCGTACAATACACAACTTTTAGATGTATGTACTATTGGTATATGAAAGGACCCGTCCTAATCCATCCGGACAAAGTCCACATCGATTACAAATGATTCACAATAGTTGGTTACATCGCGAGGTACTTGACCTCTATATGATACATTTTACAAACATTGCATTCGTTTTGAAAAGACAAACTTCCTTACATCGAAAATTGACGATATGCATACCATTTCATAATATATCTAATTATAATTATATTAATAATAATCTTGATGAACTCGACGACTCGAATGCAACGTCTTTTGAAATATGTCATGAATGACTACAAGTAATATCTTTAAAGTGAGCAAATGCACAGCGGAAGATTTCTTTCATACCTGAGAATAAACATGCTTTAAAGTGTCAACCAAAAGGTTGGTGAGTTCATTAGTTTAACATAAATAATCATTTCCATCATTTTAATAGACCACAAGATTTTCATTTCTCATAAACATACGTCCCATACATAGAGACAAAAATATCATTCATATGGATTGAACACCTGGTAACCGACATTCACAATATGCATATAAGAATATCCCCATCATTCCGGGATCCTCCTTCGGACATGATATAAATTTCGAAGTACTAAAACATCCGGTACTTTGGATGGGGCTTGTTGGGCCCGATAGATCTATCTTTAGAGTTCGCGTTAATTAGGGTGTCTGTTCCCTAATTCTTAGATTACCAGACTAAAAAAGGGCATATTCGGTTTAATAATCCATCCATAGAATGTAGTTTTAAGTACTTGTGTCTATTTCATCAAACATTTATAAAGCAGCGCATGTATTCTCAGTCCCAAAATTATATATTGCAAAAGCATTTAAAAAGGGAGTAATGAAACTCACGCATATAAATATTGTAAAACAGTTAATAAAGCATTTGCATGTATTCTCAGCCCAAAATGTATATAAAAAGGGAATAATGAAACTCACACATATAAATATTGTAAAACGGTTAATAAAGCATTTGCATGTATTCTCAGCCCAAAAATATAAAGGGTAAAAAGGCAAATGAAACTCACGCATATAATTATTGTAAAACAGTTAATAAAGCATTTGTATGTATTCTCAGCCCCAAAAATGTAAAGAGTAAAGGGGAAGCAAATGAAACTCACCTAATGTATTTTGTAGTAAAAATACATATGACCCTATTGAACAATGCATGGTTGGCCTTAGATTCACGAACCTATATCATTTGTGTATATATATTAATACACATAATCGCAGTCGAATAAGTTATATATATATATATATATATATATATATATATATATATATATATATATATATATATATATATATATATATATATATATATATATTCTATTAATGTTATTATTTTTATATTAAATATATATTTATATTTCCTATATTTCTTTTATATAAAAAAAACATCGTGTTATGTTATGTGTGTTAAAATATATATATTTATGTATTTCATTTGTTTATCAAAACAGTAGTTTAAATTATATTAAGTTATTATTAGTAAAAATAATGATAATACATTAATAATATACTTATGTTAATAATAACTCTATTAGTGATAATAATAATGATATTAATAATAATACTTGTAATCGAACAAAAATTTATATTATTCAATGATATCATTTTTTATATTAAAAATTTGTAGGCTTTATTATTTGTTTAAATATATACATTTCATATACCTTGCAGATATTAATATAGTTAAATTATGTAATTTAAATATATCTTTTCATATATAATCTTTAATTATATACGTATACTCATAACAATGTTATTAAAACTTTAGTAACAATAATATTAATACTTAACAACAATAATAATAATTTTAATAATAATAATAATAATAATAATAATAATAATATTACTAATAATATTTAGTGATATTTTTTAATAACAACTAAAATGATAATAGTAATAATAATAATAATCAAAACATAAATTTTTAACATCATAACAACAATTTATAATAACAATATCAATAATAATCATGTTATTAACAATAATAATAATAATAAAAATAATCAAAAGGAAACTACCTTCAAAAGAAAAATCGACCAAAAACATAAACTGTCACAAGAGGGACTCGAACCCGAGACCTCTCCAATCATGCTAACACTCTAAACCATTTCTCTGTGACTGTCTTTCAGTTATAAACCCAAACGAATTTTATTATAACCCGAATTTAACTGTTCTTCTTCCTCATCAATTGGAATTTGACCCAGAACCTTTTAAATCACCATAACTAATTTAATAGTTAAATCTAGACTTTTGTATGAACCAGAAATCATCTTTTAAATTCAATTTCTGTTAACAGAAACTAAAATAAAACAATTAAAATTAAAATAGCTGTGAAAATAAATCGTGAAGAACACAGATGGTGAATTTGAAATCCAAATCGTTTTAGCCAAAGTATATAACATGAAAAAGGTTTAAAATCCTTTTTAGAAACTTTTTGTATCATCAATTTAATGTATAACATCACAACAAATGCAAATTTCCTGATGAACACATCGTTGACCTTTTTTGCTTTAAACTTTGACTCAGAAATTAGAGTTTGATACTAGAAATTAATCGTTGAAATTTTCCAGATAGTTTTAGTGGAAGGTTTCTAACATCTTCACATTTGTAGATTTTAAAATAAGATTCAAATTCGAGGTTTTTGGAAAAATAAGAAGAAACAGAGATATCACGTACAGAAACTTGAAATATTTATTTGGTTTCTTTGTTTTCAACTGAATTGCAGTTACAGAATATAATAGAGAGACTAATAGGTAATATTACAGCTAATATGATTCGATTAATCTTGTTTTCTAGTTTAATTTGACTCCACCGAAATTATTCTCTCAGGAAGTAAAACAAAAGAAAAAAAATAAAAAATTTGATTGTGATCTTTAACAACCCTGGTACGATCGATTCTTATGGTTAGCAAATTAGGAGACAAAAACAAAATTCCTAAACATTTTGATAGTAATACGTAAATGAATTGATTCCAAACTCTATGTATTGTTTTATTGTTATTATTAATAATTATAGTTAAATTAATAATAACCTAATTACATATAATAATAATATTAATATAATATTTATAATAATAATAAAAGTATTAAAAATTCTAAGTCATATTAGTCTTTATTATTTTTAATAATAATTTATGTTAATGATAATAATAATAAAGATGTTAGTAATAATATAAGGTGTTAATTCTTAATGTTAATATTAATTTATAATAATGCTAATAATTATTAATAAAAATGATAATATTATTTAATTACTCAAGTAGTATAAAAGATATAACAAGTTAAATGTATTCTATTTTCATTTTAGGATAATGATATTATTAATACTGATATTGATGTTAATATTAATAATAGTTAAAAATAATAATAACATTATACAAATAGATTTTCAACTTGTAATTTCGTTTAATATGTTAATGTTACAATTTATTACTTAGGTAATGTTTATTAATTTTTAATTGAATGTTTATACACAATACCTATACATTACAATATATATATATATATATATATATATATATATATATATATATATATATATATATATATATATAGTAATTATATATATATATCATAATTTATTTATATATAGATTCATTTTAATTTACAATATATAGTTTTGTATTTTATTTTGCATTCTTAATTATAGTGTTTAAATTATATTATAGAATTTCAGTTTATTACTAAGACTTACATTTATATATATATCCATGTAATAACATATACTGAATATTTATTATTTATACCTTACAATATAATAATAATTATTTATAGAACGTATATATAATAATATCACATACATATTTATATATATTCATATAATTGTAACTTAATTATTCTATTAATTATTTTTCATTTATAAGTCCAATTGATTAATTGTATTTTATTTATTCGAAATACTATATATACACTTATACTTATATTTACATACATATAATTATTTACAAACAATTGTTCGTGAATCCTCGGGAACAGTCAAAGGGCAATTGCATAAATGAAAACACTTCAAAATATATGAGATTCAACAATACAGGCTTTGCTTATCGTGTCGAAACATATAAAGATTAAATTTAAATTTGGTTAGAAATTCCCGGGTCACTACAGTACCTACCCGTTAAAGAAATTTCGTCCCGAAATTTGAGTGAGGTGGTCATGGTTAATAATAAAAATGTTTTCATGACGAATATGAGTTGATATATAGAGTTTTATCATCTTTGAATAATATAGATAAAATTATTCAATTAATCGAAGCGTATGAATGAAGTTATCACAAAAGATCGAGAGAAGAAATGGAGATTTTTCATAACTTTTGACGTAGTCGCGATTGAATTTCGGAATTCAAGGGATTTAAAGAAAATCTTCGAAATCTAAGAGATTTGATTCTTCGGCGAATAAGGAGATTAAGATCTCTATAATTAAATACAGTGATCTATCTCGATTACTATGTCTAATATTTCCATTATAAATCAAACTCTTCCGTTTCATTATTCTCACCATTCCTATACTTTCTTTCTTAGTCCATACATCTAAAAGATTGTGAAATGCTTAATCCCGTTCTAATCCTTGATGTTTTCTAAATCATCATTTCTGTCATCCTTCTTTCCAATCTTCCACCAGAAGAATCTGTTTACTCCTACTATTACCTTCGGGTTATACTATTCTTAATTATTCCATGTCTTTATATTGTTATTCGTATTAATATCCATGGTTTGTAACCTCCGTGTTGCTATTGGGATTTATATTTTCTCTTATATTTTGGAGCTTTGTCCCTTTATTTCTTCTTCTTGCGATTAAACACTGCTTGTAATGGTTCAGAATTTGCAGATATAAACTTCAGAATGAACATTGTTAATGTTCTAGGAAGGAAATCGTAATGGCACGATTTGATTTGTCGAATTACCAGAATCACTGAGAATAGAACTATCAAGAATATATTTTCTTGATATGTTCAGACGTTAATTTGAATGAAAGAGTTATGTAACATGGCACATGATGACGTTATAATCTGTGAATCATCATGTTCCATTTAGAAACTCAGCATGACTTACTGTAATATAATCACGTTGATCAAGTGTCATTATATTATACTAACTCATGCATCAGTTCCCAACATTACTTCAAAAACATTCATATTTTAAGCTCGAAAGTTTACAGAATATAGAAACTAACAGTTTCTATATGATGTAACACTGATAGCACAAAGAGATAAATGATTTTAGATAAGAATAGTTATGAAAATATCTTCAGAAATATGGAGGATATTTATAAATGGATATACGATGATATCTTGGAATTTCTAATATCGATGGATGATGAAGAAGATTTATCCGTAAGGGTTTTAGATTCGGAAGCAAGGTATTCGCTAAAGATTTCATCAGAAACAGAATCTTTTGGATTCTTTGAAGTCAAACTTATTCCTTGTGATTTGTCTACGGCTTCCTTCATAGTTTCGCATAATCCGCTTTTCGGTACTAAATTTTCTATTGAATGTTTCCAATATAATGATACACAGGAAGCACGAGGAGGTATATAATTTCGGACGAGAATATTTATGAAAATATCTTCCGAAATATTGAAGATATTGATGATGATATTTTGGAATTTCTAAGTTCGATGGTTGATGAAGAAAGATTTTCCGCAAGATTTTAACATGAGTACAGAGCAAGATATTCGTTGAAGGTTTCATTGGATCCAGAATTACCTGGATTCTTTGAATATAGGGTTTGGTCCTTGTATTTGTCCTTGGTCTCCTTTGTGGTTAGCTCAATCCGTTTTCCAATTCTAATTTTTCTGAGCTTTTCCAACATATCATTCTTTATCATTAAACTTTCGATGATTAAGGTCGTTTACGGTAGTCTACGGTTTCTGCTACTTCATTCAGCTTTTTCAACATTCAAAATATTGATTTGTAGACTGAGTGCTTTTCAGTTTCATAATGAAAGATCATAACTCTAAGAGATAAACGTTATACATATAACTGTTGATGTAGATATGCTGTGAGTTTTCAAAGTACTGATTGCTGATTCCCGGTAATTGGTATGACAGTTCTCGTTACAAGATGCGGATGAGTATATGATAGGGTTTCAATGAATAAATATAATGATTTATCAGAATGATTTAAGCCAAGAAGCAACGAGGTTGCTGGTACGTCTGCTGGTAATGTGATGAAATATAAAAAAAATTCTCCGGTATCAAAAGGGTAATTGTATATATATCAGGATTATAGTAAGACTACTTCGAATGAAAATTCGAAGTTGACTTGCTGTAGCTATGACAAAATTGACTACTTTGAAAAGGAATTGCAAAGTTATTTTTGCTAATAAATGTCAAAGGATCTGACGCGGTTACGTGTTAAACTTTTTCTCAGTTGTCGAGAGTTTCTCAGGTGCATAACTATATGCACAAATCTTTCCTTCTGTAGATGAAGTGCGGTTGATTCATCCTATCGATTGAGGTGTTTTCAAGAATTATGAAAGTTTGAATGCAGATTGGAATCGTGAAGGTACAATTAAGGTTTAAAATGAAATCAAGTGGCAACTTGAAGAATTGTTTAGTTTCATAAGTTATAATCAATATTTTAATTCATTTTAATTGTCCACTGTTGATAGTCCTCAGTTGATAGTCCACTAATAATAGTCCAATAATTCATATATAGTTTAATATATAATATTTGAATTAATTAATACGTATCGTGACCCGTATTCGTCTCAGACTCGATCACAACTCAAACTATATATATTATTATAGAATAAACCTCAACCCTGTATAGAGAACTCGATCATTACTGCATATAAAGTGTCTATGGTGATTCCAAATAATATATACAGATGCGTCGATATGATATGTCAAAACTTTGTATACGTGTCCCGATATTTAAAGTGCGTAAAATAAATAACAGAAATTAAATGACGATAAATTAAATTACGAGAATATAAATTGCGATAAAATAAATTGCGATAATTAAATTGCGATAAATAAATTGCGATAAATAAAATGTAATACGGAATTAACAGTTAGCTAGGAACAGTTAGCTAGGATTTTGTTAGCGTGGATTCTTAACAAAATTCTTCTCATAGTTAAATTGTTTGTTTCTAATAGATTTTATTTGTCCAATGTTTTCTTCATTATGCCACTTGTTGGATTCTGATAGGTCAAAATCCGAATATGAAATTGAATAAAAATGGTTATTTTGCGGTGAACGGATACGTATATCGGTGGTTGTAAGTAAGATAGTAAATGACTGTCGAATCAGATTCGAAGAATGTACAGTGTAACTTATTAATGTGAAATCTAAATATTCCTCGGGTATTACCTACCCGTTAAAATATTTTCACCATTAACAGTTTGTACAAAAGAATTTTTAATTACAATCTTTTTGAAAACATATATACATATATATTTTCTTCAGATGTAATCATGGATTTAATGAGTCAATATGATATTAAACTCATTTGATTTATCGTTAAAACAAGAATATATAATTTCTAACATATTAGAGATTACATAATGACCATGTCGAACGAAGATAAATGATGTAGAACGATTCGTATAACAATAATTATATTCGAGGTACAGAATGAGATGTTGAGGCATGGATTGTTGATGGTACTGGTGTTGTTACTGATGGTTCTGTTGATACCGGTGATGTTGCTGAAGCTGGTAAGTTTTGCACCATGTTCTCCAAATTTGATTTCTCGAGCGCGAAGCTCGTTGACTTCTTCGATTACTCCGGGATGATTATCGGTCGGAACGAGCGGATGAATAAGGTTTAGAATCTGAGTTATGATATAGTCGTGGTGAGATATTTGGAAATGAGGGTGAAATGGTGTTACGAAAAGGTTCGCCGGTAAGTGTTTCAGGTTATTCGTCAAAAGGGTGAATTCGGTTAGTGGATGGGATCGCCTTCTGCGCGTCTCCATTGATTAAGTCGACTATGAATCCATCAGATGGATTGGGGATGGATGATTGGTTGATTCATTCTGGTGTCGTTGCTTCCGGAGCTTAGATGACTATCCATTCTGAATAACTGTCGGGATAACTATCGGAATAGCTGTCGGAATCCGAGGGACTCGATCTAGTTGAGGGATTCATCTCGTACGATTAGATGAAGGATTTTCGATAAGAAATAGATTATAGGATGTAGATTAGTATCCTGCAATACATAATTTACATATACATATATAATACTAAAATCTCATAAGTTACGGAGGAATCTACGAAAGCTGTCAGGCAAAGATAACAATAACAGATACACTAAGATATGAATTAGCAGATACGCTAAGATATGAATTTTGTCTATACACTTTTCATGCAGTCAATGCAATAAGATGTGTCTAGACTAAGAATAATGAGCAGTTAATTTACTAAGGATGATAAGCAAATGATTTCCGACTAGAAATGATAAGCAAAACTTATGACATGCAGACACGGTCGAAGTCCAGACTCACTAATGCCTCCTAACGACTTATCAGTTAGACACACTAATGCAGACCTGGTTCGCTAAGACCACCGCTCTGATACCAACTGAAAGGACCCGTCCTAATCCATCCGGACAAAGTCCACATCGATTACAAACGATTCACAATAGTTGGTTACATCGCGAGGTACTTGACCTCTATATGATACATTTTACAAACATTGCATTCGTTTTGAAAAGACAAACTTCCTTACATCAAAAATTGACGATATGCATACCATTTCATAATATATCTAATTATAATTATATTAATAATAATCTTGATGAACTCGACGACTCGAATGCAACGTCTTTTGAAATATGTCATGAATGACTACAAGTAATATCTTTAAAGTGAACAAATGCACAGCGGAAGATTTCTTTCATACCTGAGAATAAACATGCTTTAAAGTGTCAACCAAAAGGTTGGTGAGTTCATTAGTTTAACATAAATAATCATTTCCATCATTTTAATAGACCACAAGATTTTCATTTCTCATAAACATACGTCCCATACATAGAGACAAAAATATCATTCATATGGATTGAACACCTGGTAACCGACATTCACAATATGCATATAAGAATATCCCCATCATTCCGGGATCCTCCTTCGGACATGATATAAATTTCGAAGTACTAAAACATCTGGTACTTTGGATGGGGCTTGTTGGGCCCGATAGATCTATCTTTAGAGTTCGCGTCAATTAGGGTGTCTGTTCCCTAATTCTTAGATTACCAGACTAAAAAAGGGCATATTCGGTTTAATAATCCATCCATAGAATGTAGTTTTAAGTACTTGTGTCTATTTTGTCAAACATTTATAAAGCAGCGCATGTATTCTCAGTCCCAAAATTATATATTGCAAAAGCATTTAAAAATGGAGTAATGAAACTCACGCATATAAATATTGTAAAACAGTTAATAAAGCATTTGCATGTATTCTCAGCCCAAAATGTATATAAAAAGGGAATAATGAAACTCACACATATAAATATTGTAAAACAGTTAATAAAGCATTTGCATGTATTCTCAACTCAAAAATATAAAGGGTAAAAAGGCAAATGAAACTCACGCATATAATTATTGTAAAACAGTTAATAAAGCATTTGTATGTATTCTCAGCCCCAAAAATGTAAAGAGTAAAGGGAAAGCAAATGAAACTCACCTAATGTATTTTGTAGTAAAAATACATATGACCCTATTGAACAATGCAGGGTTGGCCTTGGATTCACGAACCTATATCATTTGTGTATATATATTAATATACATAATCGCAGTCGAATAAGTTTATATATATATATATATATATATATATATATATATATATATATATATATATATATATTCTATTAATATTATTATTTTTATATTAAATATATATTTATATTTATATTTCCTATAGTTCTTTTATATAAAAAAACATCGTGTTATGTTATGTGTGTTAAAATATATATATTTATGTATTTCATTTGTTTATCAAAACAGTAGTTTAAATTATATTAAGTTATTATTAGAAAAAATAATGATAATACATTAATAATATACTTATGTTAATAATAACTCTATTAGTGATAATAATAATGATATTAATAATAATACTTGTAATCGAACAAAAATTTATATTATTGAATGATATCATTTTTTATATTAAAAATTTGTAGGCTTTGTTATTTGTTTAAATATATACATTTCATATACCTTGCAGATATTAATATAGTTAAATTATGTAATTTAAATATATCTTTGTATATATAATCTTTAATTATATACGTATACTCATAACAACATTATTAAAACTTTAGTAACAATAATATTAATACTTAACAACAATAATAATAATTTTAATAATAATAATAATAATAATAATATTACTAATAATATTTAGTGATATTTTTTAATAACAACTAAAATGATAATAGTAATAATAATAATCAAAACATAAATTTTTAACATCATAACAACAATTTATAATAACAATATCAATAATAATCATGTTATTAACAATAATAATAATAATAATAATAATAATAATAATAATAATAATAATAATAATAATAATAATAATAATAATAATAATAATAATCAAAAGGAAACTACCTTCAAAAGAAAAATCGACCAAAAACATAAACTGTCACAAGAGGGACGCGAACCCGAGACCTCTCCAATCACGTTAACACTTTAAACCATTTCTCTGTGACTGTCTTTCAGTTATAAACCCAAACGAATTTAACTGTTCTTCTTCCTCATCAATTGGAATTTGACCCAGAACCTTTTAAATCACCATAACTAATTTAATAGTTAAATCTAGACTTTTGTATGAACCAGAAATCATCTTTTAAATTCAATTTCTGTTAACAGAAACTAAAATAAAACAATTAAAATTAAAATAGCTGTAAAAATAAATCGTGAAGAACACATATGGTGAATTTGAAATCCAAATCGTTTTAGCCAAAGTATATAACATGAAAAAGGTTTAAAATCCTTTTTAGAAACTTTCTGTATCATCAATTTAATGTATAACATCACAACAAATGCAAATTTCCTGATGAACACATCGTTGACCTTTTTGCTTTAAACTTTGACTCAGAAATTAGAGTTTGATACTAGAAATTAATCGTTGAAATTTTCCAGATAGTTTTAGTGGAAGGTTTCTAACATCTTCACATTTGTAGATTTTAAAATAAGATTCAAATTCGAGGTTTTTGGAAAAATAAGAAGAAACAGAGATATCACGTACAGAAACTTGAAATATTTATTTGGTTTCTTTGTTTTCAACTGAATTGCAGTTACAGAATATAATAGAGAGACTAATAGGTAATATTACAGCTAATTTGATTCGATTAATCTTGTTTTCTAGTTTAATTTGACTCCACCGAAATTATTCTCTCGGGAAGTAAAACAAAAGAAAAAAAATAAAAAATTTGATTGTGATCTTTAACAACCCTGGTACGATTGATTCTTATGGTTAGCAAATTAGGAGACAAAAACAAAATTCCTAAATAGTTTGATAGTAATACGTAACTGAATTGATTCCAAACTCTATGTATTGTTTTATTGTTATTATTAATAATTATAGTTAAATTAATAATAACCTAATTACATATAATAATAATATTAATATAATATTTATAATAATAATAAAAGTATTAAAAATTCTAAGTCATATTAGTCTTTATGATTTTTAATAATAATTTATGTTAATGATAATAATAATAATAAAGATGTTAGTAATAATATAAGGTGTTAATTCTTAATGTTAATATTAATTTATAATAATGCTAATAATTATTAATAAAAATGATAATATTATTTAAATACTCAAGTAGTATAAAAGATATAACAAGTTAAATGTATTCTATTTTCATTTTAGGATAATGATATTATTAATACTGATATTGATGTTAATATTAATAATAGTTAAAAATAATAATAACATTATACAAATAGATTTTCAACTTGTAATTTCGTTTAATATGTTAATGTTACAATTTATTACTTAGATAATGTTTATTAATTTTTAATTGAATGTTTATACACAATACCTATACATTACAATATATATATATATATATATATATATATATATATATATATATATATATATATATATATATATATATATATATATATATATATATATATATATATATATATATAGTAATTATATATATATATATATATATATATATATATATATATATATATATATATATCATAATTTATTTATATATAGATTCATTTTAATTTACAATATATAGTTTTGTATTTTATTTTACATTCTTAATTATAGTGTTTAAATTATATTATAGAATTTCAGTTTATTACTAAGACTTACATTTATATATATATATCCATGTAATAACATATACTGAATATTTATTATTTATACCTTACAATATAATAATAATTATTTATAGAATGTATATATAATAATATCACATACATATTTATATATATTCATATAATTGTAACTTAATTATTCTATTTATTATTTTTCATTTATAAGTCCAATTGATTAATTGTATTTTATTTATTCGAAATACTATATATACACTTATACTTATATTTACATACATATAATTATTTACAGACAATTGTTCGTGAATCTTCAAGAACAGTCAAAGGGCAATTGCATAAATGAAAACACTTCAAAATATATGAGATTCAACAATACAGGCTTTGTTTATCGTGTCGAAACATATAAAGATTAAATTTAAATTTGGTCGGAAATTCCCGGGTTACTACAGTATATACACTCCAATGATCAGCTCTTAGCAGCTCATGTGAGTCACCTAACACATGTGGGAACCATCATTTGGCAACTAGCATGAAATATCTCATAAAATTACAAAAATATTAGTAATCATTCATGACTTATTTACATGAAAACAAAATTACATATCCTTTATATCTAATCCATATACCAACGACCAAAAACACCTACAAATACTTTCATTCTTCAATTTTCTTCATCTAACTGATCTCTCTCAAGTTCCATCTTCAAGTTCTAAGTGTTCTTCATAAATTCCATAAGTATAGTTTCATAAAAATCAAGAATACTTCCAAGTTTGCAAGTCTACTTCCAAGCTTTCTAATCCATTCCAAGTAATCATCTAAGATCAAGGAACCTTTGTTATTTACAGTAGGTTATCTTTCTAATTCAAGGTAATATTCATATTCAAACTTTGATTCAATTTCTACAACTATAACAATCTTATTTCCAGTGAAAATCTTACTTGAACTGTTTTTTTGTCATGATTCTGCTTCAAGAACTTTCAAGCCATCCAAGGATCCTTTGAAGCTAGATCCATTTTTCTCATTTCCAGTAGTTTTATCCAGAAAACTTGAGGTAGTAATGATGTTCAATAACATCATTCGATTCATACATATAAAGCTATCTTATTCGAAGGTTTAAACTTGTAATCACTAGAACATGGTTTAGTTAATTCTAAACTTGTTTGCAAACAAAAGTTAATCCTTCTAACTTGACTTTTAAAATCAACTAAACACATGTTATATATCTATATGATATGCTAACTTAATGATTTAAAACCTGGAAACACGATGAACACCATAAAATCGGATATACGCCGTCGTAGTGAAACCGGGGGCTGTTTTGGTTTGGATAATTAAAAACTATGATAAACTTTGATTTAAAAGTTGTTTTTCTGAGAAAATTATTTTTCATATGAACATGAAACTATATCCAAAAATCTTGATTAAACTCAAAGTAAAAGTATGTTTTTAAAAATGGTCATCAAGATGTCGTTCTTTCGACGAAAATGACTACCTCTTTAGTAATTGACATGTAACTTAAATTTCTAACTATAAACCTATATTTTTTCTGTTTGGATTCTTAAATTAGAGTTCAATATGAAACCATAGCAATTTGATTCACTCAAAACGGATTTAAAATGAAGAAGTTATGGGTAAAACAAGATTGGATATTTTTGATCTTTTTAGCTACGGAAAATGTTTAACAAATCTATACAAATCATATCCTAGCTAACTTATATTGTATTATACATGTATTCTAATATATTATGTAATCCTGGAATACCATAGACACGTATGCAAATGTTTTGACATATCATATCGACCCATGTATATATATTATTTAGAACAATCATAGACACTCTATATGCAGTAATGTTGGAGTTAGCTATACAGGGTTGAGGTTGATTCCAAAAATATATATACTTTGAGTTGTGATCTAGCCTAAGACGTGTATACACTGGGTCGTGGATTGATTCAAGATATTATATATCGATTTATTTCTGTACATCTAACTGTGGACAACTAGTTGTAGGTTACTAACGAGGATAGCTGACTTAATACACTCAAATCTTTAAAACATAATAAAAATGGTTGTAATTATATTTTGATCATACTTTGATATATATGTACATATTTGTATAGGTTCGTGAATCGATCCGTGGCCAAGTCTTATTTCCGAGGAAGGAAATATCTGTGAAAGTGAGTTATAGTCCCACTTTTAAAATCTAATATTTTTGGGATGAGAATACATTTAGGTTTTATAAATGATTTACAAAATAGACACAAGTACGTGAAACTACATTCTATGGTTGAATTATTGAAATCGAATATGCCCCTTTTTATTAAGTCTGGTAATCTAAGAATTAGGGAATAGACACCCTAATTGACGCGAATCCTAAAGATAGATCTATTGGACCTAACAAACCCCATCTAAAGTACCGGATGCTTTAGTATTTCGAAATTTATATCATATCCGAAGGGTGTCCCGGAATGATGGGGATATTCTTATATATGCATCTTGTTAATGTCGGTTACCAGGTGTTCACCATATGAATGATTTTTATCTCTATGTATGGGATGTGTATTGAAATATGAAATCTTGTGGTCTATTGTTACGATTTGATATATATAGGTTAAACCTATAACTCACCAACATTTTTGTTGACGTTTAAAGCATGTTTATTCTCAGGTGAATACTAAGAGCTTCTGCTGTTGCATACTAAAATAAGGACAAGATTTGGAGTCCACGTTTGTATGATATTGTGTAAAAACTGCTTTCAAGAAACATATGTCGATGTAATATATTTCTATTGTAAACCATTATGTAATGGTCGTGTGTAAACAGTATATTTTAGATTATCATTATTTGATAATCTACGTAATGCTTTTGAAACCTTTATTGATAAAATAAAGGTTATGGTTGTTTTAAAAATGAATGCAGTCTTTGAAAAACGTCTCATATAGAGGTCAAAACCTCGCAACGAAATCAATTAATATGGAATGTTTATAATCAATATGAACGGGACATTTCAGTTGGTATCCGAGCGTTGGTCTTAGAGAACCAGAAAATTTGTATTAGTGTGTCTTATCGAGTTTGTTAGGATGCATTAGTAAGTCTGGACTTCGACCGTGTTTTCTTTAAAAAAGATTGCTTAACATTTTTGTTGGAAACTATATATTATTAACATGTAAATATTATGTGATATATTAATCTCTTAACATGTTTGATATTGTGTGATAGATGTCTACCTCTAGCACAAATCCCACTGACTCACCTAATAATAACGAAGAGTCGAATATATATTGGCAAGATTCACAAGTTCTCGAAGAACCGAAAGAAGAGGAAACGGAACCGGAAGAAGAGGAACCGGAAGAAGAGGAACCGGAAGAAGAGGAACCAGAAGAAGAGGAACTGGAAGAAGAAGAGGTTCCGGAGGGGGAATACTAAGAACCACAGAAAACCGGTCAAATAAAAGAAAATCCTCAACCAATGGACCAAAGTTAATAATGGTCAATGGTGTTTCCGCTAAGGAAGCAAAATATTAGGAAAATTACCAATTTTCCGATGAATCAGATCCTGATGAGGATTTCGATGATGTTATAGAAATTACCCCGACCCAATTTAATAAGGCAAAAGAAAATAATAAGGGAAAAGGCATCAAAATAGAGAAATCTGATTCCGACCCCGATGAACTTTATATGTACCGTCAACACCCGTATTTTCAATATCGTGACAATAACCCGGGAACCTCTAAACCACCAGGTTTTTCTAAACCAATGTGGAAAACGATGGCTCGTATTAGAGGAACATCATATATCCCTAGAAAATTAGGAAAAAGAACCAAGTCCGAAGAAGAAGAAACCAGTGATTCAGATTAGAGGGGTGTGAGCATGTTGTGTAATAAATGTATTGTAGTGTGCTTGTACTTTTGTGTTCTATGTAAAAATTGCTTGTATTGTTTGTTATTATGAATCTAATCCTTGTCTATTTTACAGTATAAAAACAAAATGGACGTTAAGGGTAGACAACCGAATATTTTAGAAGACCTACCAGAGGATATGATTGAGGAAATCTTGTCTAGAGTCGGTCAGAATTCATCAGCACATTTAGTTATGACGAAATTAACTTGTCAAACATTTGAAAGACTTTCTAGAAATGCCTTAGTTTATAAAAGGCTTTCCTTTGATAGGTGGGGTATATCACATTGGGGAGACTTTAAGTTACGCCGTGTTTTCTTTAAAGCTTTAAATGCGGGGAACTCAAATGCAATTTTACGCTACGGGTTAAGAACCTATTTTGACTCAACCTATCCCAACATAGGATTTCGTGAATTAGAAAGAGCTTCTAACATGCAACATAAAGAAGCATGTTATGCTTACGGGTTAGTGATGTTCGCTTCTTACCAAAGTGAGAAAAAGAACATCGGATTGCAGCTTTTAAATAAAACTTTCCCACAAGTGACGGATTCAGTAGTTAGGGTGAGAAACAAGGTTTTTAGATTATTACGAGGCTGTTGGACATTACGAAACCTCGTCCTTTTGACGACATTACAACATGCTGCCTAGCCAATGGTTATAACAGTTATTTTCCACAAGACCAAGGATGGGAAGTCATCTTAGTAAAACCAGAATGCATGACTTGTTTCTGGACTTATGAATTACGTGTCTTTATTTCCTTTGCTGAACAACTTACGTATTAACTAGATTTATCTTCAAAAATGTCCTGTATCATAGTGTACTATATTTCATGTTATATGTAATATAGCGAAGTTGTAAGTTTGAGGAATATTTGTATGTGATATATTATTATAATCAGTTTTTCATATGGAATTGTGGTAGTTGAATTGTATATTAGCTACTAAGTATGAACTTAACGGGTAGGTAGTACCCGAATTTAAACTTATAAAATGCTAATATGAAGAAAAAGCTTTTATAAATGAGTTCATATTATGCTACGAGATACTATTGACTACTCTTAATATTCTGTATGATTTCATTTGACTATTTTGAAGGAAATGGCACCGACTACTCGACACACCTTGAATATGAGCGAAGAGGAATTTCGTGCCTTTCTTGCTTCAAACATAGCCGCAGTACAGGCCGCGATACATACCAACAATAACTCTGAATCTAGCAATACAGCTAACGACGCAAGAAATCGTGTAGGATGCTCCTACAAGGAATTCATTGCCTGCAAACCTTCAGAATTTGATGGGACTGAAGGACCAATCGGATTGAAACGGTGGACTGAGAAAGTTGAATCGGTGTTTGCCATAAGTAAGTGTGCTGAAGGAGACAAAGTGGAGTACGCTACGCATACCTTCACAGGTATTACGTTAACATGGTGGAATACCAATCTAGAGCAAGTGGGACAAGATGCTGCTTACACGCTACTGTGGTCAGCATTCAAGCACTTGATCAATGAGAAGTACCGTCCCAGAACCGAGGTCAATAAGCTCAAGTCAGAACTTAGAGGGTTACGAACACAGGGATTCGATATTACTTCGTACGAAAGACGATTCACAGAATTGTGCCTATTGTGTCCGAGAGCATTTGAAGATGAGGAAGAGAAGATCGACGCGTTTGTGAAAGGGTTACCGGAGAGAATCCAAGAAGATATAAGTTCACACGAGCCTGCCTCCATACAAAAGGCATGTAGAATGGCTCACAAACTAGTGAACCAGATTGAGGGAAGAATTAAAGAACAAGCGGCCGAAGAGGCCAACGTGAAGCTAGTCAAAAGAAAGTGGGAGGAAAACGGTGATAAGAGTCACCAATACAACAACAACTATCCCAACAATCGCAACATCAATCGCAACTACAACAAACGGCACAACAACAACAACAACTACAACAATCATCCCAACAACAATAACAACCACAACAACAACAACAATCAGAAGCAGCTATGCCAAAGGTGTAAAAAGTATCACTCGGGGTTCTGCACCAAATTTTGCAACAAGTGTAAAAGAAATGGTCATAGCGCGGCGAAGTGTGAGGTCTACGGACTAGGGGTTAACAGAACGAAAGGAACAAATGGTGTCGGAACGAGTAATGGCGGAGCAAGTAGTGTCGGAGCAAGTTATGCCAATGTAGTTTGTTATAAATGTGAAAAACCGGGCCACATTATTAGAAATTTCCCGAACCAGAAGAACACGAATGGACAAGGCCGCGGAAGAGTTTTCAATATTAATGCGGCAGAGGCACAGGAAGACCCGGAGCTTGTTACGGGTACGTTTCTTATTGACAATGAATCTGCTTACGTTTTATTTGATTCGGGTGCGGATAGAAGCTATATGAGTAGAGATTTTTGTGCTAAATTAATTGTCCATTGACGCCGTTGGATAGTAAATTTTTACTCGAATTAGCAAACGGTAAATTAATTTCAGCAGATTATATATGCCGGAATCGAGAAATTAAACTGGGTAGCAAAATGTTTAAGATTGATTTGATACCAGTAGAGTTAGGGAGTTTTGATGTAATAGTTGGCATGGACTGGCTGAAGGAGATGAAAGCAGAGATCGTATGTTACAAAAATGCAATTCGCATTATACGAGAAGAAGGAGCACCCTTAATGGTGTACGGAGAAAAGGGCAACACGAAGCTACGTCTTATTAGTAATTTGAAGGCAAAAAAACTAATAAGAAAAGGTTGCTATGCTGTTCTAGCACACGTCGAGAAAGTATAAACTGAAGAAAAGAGCATCAATGATGTTCCCATCGTAAAAGAATTTCCCGATGTATTTCTGAAAGAATTACCGGGACTACCTCCACATCGATCTGTTGAATTTCAAATAGATCTTGTACTAGGAGCTGCACCAATAGCTCGTGCTCCTTACAGACTCGCACCCAGCGAGATGAAAGAACTGCAAAGCCAACTGCAAGAACTATTAGAACGTGGTTTCATTCGACCAAGTACATCACCATGGGGAGCTCCTGTTTTGTTTGTCAAGAAGAAGGATGGTACATTTAGGTTGTGTATTGACTACAGAGAGTTGAATAAACTTACCATCAAAAACCGTTATCCACTGCCGAGAATTGACGACTTATTTGATCAACTACAAAGCTCGTCGGTTTATTCGAAAATCGATTTACGTTCTGGATATCATCAAATGCGAGTAAAGGAGGATGATATTCCAAAAACTGCTTTTAGGACGCGTTATGGTCATTACGAGTTTATGGTTATGCCGTTTGGATTGACTAACGCACCAGCTGAGTTCATGGACCTTATGAACCGAGTGTGTGGGCCATATCTTGACAAGTTTGTCATTGTTTTCATCGATGACATACTTATTTACTCAAAGAATGATAAAGAGCACGAAGAACATTTGAGAAAAGTGCTAGAAGTATTGAGGAAAGAAAAACTGTACGCTAAGTTTTCAAAGTGTGCATTTTGGTTGGAAGAAGTTCAATTCCTCGGTCACATAGTGAACAAAGAAGGTATCCAGGTGGACCCGGCAAAGATCGAAACTGTTGAAAAGTAGGAAACCCCAAAAACTCCGAAGCATATACGTCAATTTTTAGGATTGGCTGGTTACTATTGAAGATTCATCCAAGATTTCTCCAAAATAGCAAAACCCTTGACTGCATTAACGCATAAAGGGAAGAAATTTGAATGGAAGGATGAACAAGAGAAGGCGTTTCAGTTATTGAAGAAAAAGCTAACTACGGCACCTATATTGTCATTGCCTGAAGGGAATGATGATTTTATGATTTATTGTGACGCATCAAAGCAAGGTCTCGGTTGTGTATTAATGCAACGAACTAAGGTGATTGCTTATGCGTCTAGACAATTGAAGATTCATGAACAAAATTATACGACTCGCGATTTGGAATTGGGTGCTGTTGTTTTTGCATTAAAGATTTGGAGGCATTATTTATATGGGGTCAAAAGTATTATATATACCGACCACAAAAGTCTCCAACATATATTTAATTAGAAGCAACTGAATATGAGACAACACAGGTGGATTGAACTGTTGAATGATTATGATTTTGAGATTCGATACCACCCGGGGAAGGCGAATGTGGTAGCCGACGCTTTGAGTAGAAAGGACAGAGAACCTATACGGGTAAAAGCTATGAATATAATTATTCGTACTAACCTTACTACTCAAATAAAGGAGGTGCAACAGGGGGTTGTAAAAGAAGAAAAATTGAAGAATGAGATACCCAAAGGATCAGAGAAACATCTTAATATTCGGGAAGACGGAACCCGATATAGGGCTGATAGAATTTGGGTACCAAGGTTTGGAGATGTGAGAGAAATGATACTTAAGGAAGCACATAAAACCAGATATTCAATACATCCCGGAGCGGGGAAGATGTATAAAGATCTCAAGAAACACTTTTGGTGGCCGAGTATGAAAGCCGATATTGCTAAATATGTAGGAGAATGTTTGACGTGTTCTAAGGTCAAAGCTGAACATCAGAAACCATCAGGTCTACTACAATAACCTGAAATCCCGGAATGGAAATGGGAAAACATTACCATGGATTTCATTACTAAATTGCCAAGGACTGCAAGTGGTTATGATACTATTTGGGTAATAGTTGATCGTCTCACCAAGTCAGCACACTTCCTGCCAATGAGAGAAGATGATAAAATGGAGAAGTTGGCGCGATTGTATTTGAAGGAGGTTGTCTCTAGACATGGAATACCCGTATCTATTATCTCTGATAGGGATGGTAGATTTGTTTCAAGGTTCTGGCAGACGTTGCAACAAGCATTGGGGACTCGTCTAGACATGAGTACTGCCTATCATCCACAAACTGATGGGCAGAGCGAAAGGATGATACAAATGCTTGAAGACATGCTACGAGCATGTGTTATTGATTTCGGAAACAGTTGGGATCGACACCTACCGTTAGCAGAATTTTCCTACAACAACAGTTATCATTCTAGTATTGAGATGGCGCCGTTTGAGGCACTTTATGGTAGAAAGTGCAGGTCTCTGATTTGTTGGAATAAAGTGGGGGATAGACAGATTACGGGTCCGGAGATAATACAAGAAACTACCGAGAAAATCATCCAAATTCAACAACGATTGAAAACCATCCAGAGTCTACAAAAGAGCTACGCGGACAGTAAAAGAAAAGATATAGAGTTTGAAATTGAAGAAATGGTCATGCTTAAGGTTTTACCTTGGAAAGGCGTTGTTCGATTTGGTAAACGGGGGAAACTAAATCCAAGGTACATTTGACCATTCAAGATTATAGATCGCGTCGGACCAGTAGCTTACCAACTGGAGCTACCTCAACAACTCGCGGCTGTACATAACACTTTTCACGTCTCGAATTTGAAGAAATGTTTTACTAAAGAAGATCTCACTATTCCGTTGGACGAAATCCAAATCAATGAAAAACTTCAATTCATTGAAGAACCCGTCGAAATAATGGATCGTGAGGTTAAGAGACTTAAGCAAAACAAGATACCGATTGTTAAGGTTCAATGGAATGCTCGTAGAGGACCCGAGTTTACCTGGGAGCGTGAAGATCAGATGAAGAAGAAATACCCGCATCTATTTCCAGAAGATTCGTCAACACCTTCAACAGCTTAAAATTTCGGGACGAAATTTATTTAACGGGTAGGTACTGTAGTGACCCGAACTTTTCCATGTTTATATATATTAATTGAGATTGATATTTACATGACTAAATGTTTCCAACATGTTAAGCAATCAAACTTGTTAAGACTTGATTAAATGAAATAAGTTTCATATAGACAATTGATCACCCAAGTTAACCGGCGATTCACGAACGTTATAAATTTGTAAAAACTACATGTTGTGGTATATATAGACATATATATATGGTTGACATGAGATTATGATGAATAAGTATCTCACTAAGTATATTAACAATGTGTGATATACATAAGAAATGAGATTACTAAGTTAAGAAACTCGAAATGATATATATAACGATTATCGTTATGATAACGTCTACTAAATACATATGTATCATATTAAGATATTGATACACTATATTTAACATGATAAAATGATATTTAAATATATCATTAAGCTGTTAACAATGAACTACATATGTAAAAACAAGACTACTAACTCAAGAATTACGAAACGAGACTTATATGTAACGATTATCGTTGTAACGATATTTTAATGTATATATCATATTAATAGATATTCATACATCATAATATCATGATAATATAATAATTTAACATCTCATTTGATATAATAAATATTGAGTTAACAACATTAATTGAGATCGTTAACTTAAAGGTTTCAAAACAACACTTACATGTAACGACTAACGAAGACTTAACGACTCCATTAGAATGTATATACATGTTGTGTTTTGATATGTATTCTTACACTTTTGAAAGACTTCAAGACACATATCAAATTACTTCTACTTAACAAAAATGCTTACAATTATATCCTCATTCAATTTCATCAACAACTATACTCGTATGCACCTGTATTCGTACTCGTACAATACACAGCTTTTAGATGTATGTACTATTAGTATATACACTCCAATGATCAGCTCTTAGCAGCCCATTTGAGTCACCTAACACATGTGGGAACCATCATTTGGCAACTAGCATGAAATATCTCATAAAATTACAAAAATATTAGTAATCATTCATGACTTATTTACATGAAAACAAAATTACATATCCTTTATATCTAATCCATATACCAACGACCAAAAACACCTACAAACACTTTCATTCTTCAATTTTCTTCATCTAATTGATCTCTCTCAAGTTCCATCTTCAAGTTCTAAGTGTTCTTCATAAATTCCATAAGTATAGTTTCATAAAAATCAAGAATACTTCCAAGTTTGCAAGTCTACTTCCAAGCTTTCTAATCCATTCCAAGTAATCATCTAAGATCAAGGAACCTTTGTTATTTACAGTAGGTTATCTTTCTAATTCAAGGTAATATTCATATTCAAACTTTGATTCAATTTCTACAACTATAACAATCTTATTTCGAGTGAAAATCTTACTTGAACTGTTTTCGTGTCATGATTCTGCTTCAAGAACTTTCAAGCCATCCAAGGATCCTTTGAAGCTAGATCCATTTTTCTCATTTCCAGTAGTTTTTTCCAGAAAACTTGAGGTAGTAATGATGTTCAATAACATCATTTGATTCATACATATAAAGCTATCTTATTCGAAGGTTTAAACTTGTAATCACTAGAACATGGTTTAGTTAATTCTAAACTTGTTCGCAAACAAAAGTTAATCCTTCTAACTTGACTTTTAAAATCAACTAAACACATGTCCTATATCTATATGATATGCTAACTTAATGATTTAAAACCTAGAAACACGATGAACAACATAAAATCGGATATACGCCGTCGTAGTGAAACCGGGGGCTGTTTTGGTTTGGATAATTAAAAATTATGATAAACTTTGATTTAAAAGTTGTTCTTCTGAGAAAATGATTTTTCATATGAACATGAAACTATATCCAAAAATCTTGATTAAACTCAAAGTGAAAGTATGTTTTTAAAAATGGTCATCAAGATGTCGTTCTTTCGACGAAAATGACTACCTCTATATGCAGTAATGTTGGAGTTAGCTATACAGGGTTGAGGTTGATTCCAAAAATATATATACTTTGAGTTGTGATCTAGCCTGAGACGTGTATACACTTGGTCGTGGATTGATTCAAGATATTATATATCGATTTATTTCTGTACATCTAACTGTGGACAACTAGTTGTAGGTTACTAACGAGGACAGCTGACTTAATACACTCAAATCTTTAAAACATAATAAAAATGGTTGTAATTATATTTTGATCATATTTTGATATATATGTACATATTTGTATAGGTTCGTGAATCGATCCGTGGCCAAGTCTTATTTCCGAGGAAGGAAATATCTGTGAAAGTGAGTTATAGTCCCACTTTTAAAATCTAATATTTTTGGGATGAGAATACATGCAGGTTTTATAAATGATTTACAAAATAGACACAAGTACGTGAAACTACATTCTATGGTTGAATTATCGAAATCGAATATGCCCCTTTTTATTAAGTCTGGTAATCTAAGAATTATGGAACAGACACCCTAATTGACGCGAATCCTAAAGATAGATCTATTGGGCCTAACAAACCCCATCCAAAGTACCGGATGCTTTAGTACTTCGAAATTTATATCATATCCGAAGGGTGTCCGGAATGATGGGGATATTCTTATATATGCATCTTGTTAATGTCGGTTACCAGGTGTTCACCATATGAATGATTTTTATCTCTATGTATGGGATGTGTATTGAAATATGAAATCTTGTGGTCTATTGTTACGATTTGATATATATAGGTTAAACCTATAACTCACCAACATTTTTGTTGACGTTTAAAGCATGTTTATTCTCAGGTGAATACTAAGAGCTTCCGCTGTTGCATACTAAAATAAGGACAAGATTTGGAGTCCATGTTTGTATGATATTGTGTAAAAACTGCATTCAAGAAACATATGTCGATGTAATATATTTCTATTGTAAACCATTATGTAATGGTCGTGTGTAAACAGTATATTTTAGATTATCATTATTTGATAATCTACGTAATGCTTTTGAAACCTTTATTGATAAAATAAAGGTTATGATTGTTTTAAAAATGAATGCAGTCTTTGAAAAACGTCTCATATAGAGGTCAAAACCTCGCAATGAAATCAATTAATATGGAACATTTATAATCAATATGAATGGGACATTTCAGATAACAAGTCTGCGATTGCTCTAGCGAAGAATCCAGTCTTCCATGATCGATGCAAACACATCGATACGAAATACCATTACATCAGGGAGTGTGTTGCAAATAAAGAGGTGCAAATAAAGTACGCGAAGTCATATGACCAAGTTGCTGATATTTTCACAAAGCCTCTAAAACACGAGACGTTTCAGAGATTACGAAATATGCTCGGAGTGACGAAATCAAGTTTAAGGGGGGCTGTTGGAAACTAAACTTGATTGTGGGCTATTTGTTTTGAATTTGGGCTTGCAAGTATACAAGTATATGGATCAAGATTGTAGCTCATTATCTAGAAACCTCATGGAATATGTAGTTGTCAAAGTGTGTAGAAAAATCTTATAAAATATCTAAGTCTAGAATTATCATGAGAATACTTAGGAAATATCTAGATATTAGTGGATGATGAAGTGTTCTAGAGTAGTCCATTGTGTAGTATAAATAGAGGGCTTCACCCCTCATTTGTAATCAAGCAAAAAAGCAAATCAAGTAATAAAACAAAGTTTTCAAGATCAATCAAACATCTAAATCATCAATCCTCTCTTCCATAAATAATATACATAACCTCCTATTTCCAACAATTTCGTCTGATTTGAAAATCAAAGCTGTTCTATTCCATGTTGAATTGACGTGAATTGTAACAGTTACATCGTTAAAAGATCTATAAATCGTTTATTATTCAAATTTATTAGTAGAATATGACAGATTACTAGGCTATAGTAAATGATGCAATTCCAATACTCCGTAGTTTATAGTTCAGACTTAAGTTTAGACTTTTTATTTTACAATCTATGTGCTACAATGATTTGGGTAATTTGCTGTGGAGGTTTACATGTTCCGATTGAGAGAGAATAACCTGTGTTTTTGGTGGTTTATTTTTCTTTTTCTTAAAGCATAACGGTTTTAGTATACTACAGTATTTCAGAAGCTCGAATTTACGTACTTTATGGACGTCAATTTATTTTACGTAAATTCAATTTATTTAATTATGCCTAATCTTTTATCGATGATTCGGCCCCTCATGGGTTTATTGTGTTTTTTATTTTTTAATTATAAACCACCTATATCTGTAAATCATGGCTTTGCTTATGATTGTGAGCTCTTATTTTAAGTTTTATTATCTCCTATTGAGCTCGGTTGTTTTTTCGTATGTCGTATTTGAATCTTCATCTTCTAGATGAAGTTTTCTCGATAAGTTCTAATATTATAGTCTTTTTTTTTTTAATAGATAATTATAATTATCATAGTATTAATTAATTATTAGATAAGTACTAATGTTAAACATATATATTTATCATACTACTAATTAATTAATGTTACGTTTTCGCTAATAAAACGATCACAATTTCCTCGAGTTAACCATCTTCAATCAAGAAATTGTTTTGTATGTTAGGCTCATTGAGTCAGATTGGTGGCAAAGACATTGTACTCTATGCATGCAGCTTGTGTACCTTTAAAAAAATTATGCATCAAAACTTTTTAATGAGAACCTTAAAAATTTTCATTAAAAAACTTCAAAAAAATATAGAGATAAATAGAGGACCACAACGTGACGGAAGTTATAACCATGGATGTTAGACCATTCCATTTCCAACGTGACATCACAATCACACTACAAGAAATTCGTTCTTTTGCCACAAACTCATTTGTGGCGACATAAATTTCGCCGCAAACAACCCGCTAAATGACAAAGATATTCACTTTTTTGACTTTTTGAGTCAATTTTATCATTTGTGGCGCAATGTCGCCGCAAACGTCGCCGCAAATCCAATTTTACATTCACTTTTCCTTTTTCTTAAAAAAAAAACTGGTCAAAGTTTGAAAATTTAAATTGTGGCGTCATATCGCCACTAAATGTCGCCGCAATTGTTTTTTTATTTAATTTTTAATTAAATTTTTCGCTCCAAATTGAAAGATTTTATCGCGTGGAGGGAAAGTTTCCCGCCAGACCTATTGTAGCGACATGTCGCCGTTAATGTCGCCGCAACTAATTTTTTTTTATTTATCGATTAATTTTTACCCTCCAAACTGGAAAGTTACGCGCCAAAACAATTGTGGCGAGATGTCGCCCTAAATGTCGCCACAATTGTGTTATATTTACTTTCCATTCAAATTTTCCGCTCCAAACTGAAAAAATCTTTACCACGTAGTGGGATGTGGTGTTGTATGATAGTGGAATGCGATGTTATTATGAGAGGATGGAATTATGTCATAACCCGTCCTTAACCATAAGAACGCGTTAGATAACGTATGATTTCATTGCGAGGTATTGACCTCTATATGAGACATTTTTGAAAGAAAACTGCATATATTATACATTACAAACCATAACCATTATTTTTGTTACAAACTTAAGACAATAAAAAGAAGATTAACGTTTAGCGATAATCTTCGACTTACAAACTTTACAAATGATGACAACAACACGGTTTCTAGCATATTTTACAGTACAACATCTTGGATATGCAGTTTTATTTTTGACACAAACATGCGTACGCAAGATCCTGGTTAGATCCAACATGATGCAGCGGAAGCTTTAGAAATCACCTGAGAATAGACATGTTTAAAAAGGTCAACATAAAGTTGGTGAGATATAGGTTTAATGCCGGCTGCAATATATATATAGACCACAAGATTTCGTATATAATCAGTTTAATAAAAGTATTCTAAGTGGTTGAGCACTCGGTAACCATACTTAACATTTTCACGTCGCATATTCCCTTTAATATGAAATCTTACTACACCGTACCAAGTGTAGTCACAAAACGAAGTACTATGCAACCGTTGAATACTGGTCGTCCAGTCCGGTTGGGGTTGTCAGGCCCGATAGATCTATCAACAGGATTCGCGTTTACAATACCGCTGTAAATATTAGTTACCAAGCTACAGGGAAGTATGCCAGTGGTACAACTCAACGTAGAACATATTTTTCAGTTACTTGTGTCCATATCGTAAAACATAAAATACATGTATTCTCATCCCGAAATATTTAGAGTTTAAAAGTGGGACTATATACTCACACTTGTCTTGATGATATATATAATTTGACTCGGTCTTCCGGTTGATATCACGGACCTATCCATATATAATATATCAATATGTTTTCATTTTAAACAAACGTTACATATATATATATACTTGTTATACTTTTAATACTTTGAATATTTCCTTAGTCCGAAGTTAGCAGTTCGTTGTTAGTAATTTAATTTTAATGGTTCATTTTTAGATGTTTAATATACCCGCAATAAATAAAACCCCCAACGAAATAAATAAAACCCCAACGTATATGTATTGGTCGAGATTAATCTTGACCCATGGTACCGGTGTTGTCAAATGACGTGTTGCGTACAATCATGGGATCTTATGATTAATCTTCTCGTGTTGTTTACGGGTGATCCTGAACCATATAAAATTGAATTATAAGTACATATATATAAAATATCATGTTATCTTAGAAGTATGTGATTTTATGTAAATTTTTCCAATGAATCCCGAAGTCAATTAAGTCTTGGATAACCAATTTTGTTTCGGTCATAGTTTCTTCGTTACAACTCCGTTTTCGTTGATTCAACTTGCCATCTCCTTGGATCGAGTCCCTCTTTAAGACTATGAACTGTAAATACCTTAGTTTGTATTCAAAATCACACGGCATAGGTCAAACTTTAGTGAAACTTATGAAGTTAAACATTTTGTTACAACAAAATCATTTAATGACCATTTTTCCAAAAATACTTATACTTTGAAAAACCAAGTTTTACCTTGTTAAATTAACATATAAATAAGTTATGTTACATGTCTTGAAGTATTTTAAAAGTTAAGTTAGAAGGATCTATTTAGTTTGCAAACAAGTTTGAAAACATTCAAACTATGTTCTTGTTGTTAAACTTTTGTACCACAAAATAAGATAGCTATATATATATGAATCGAATAAGGTTATGAACATATATTCTACCTCAAGTTCCTTGGATGAAGTTGCTGTAAAAGAGAAGTAAGAAGCTAGAATCAAAAGGGTGATGGAAGTGGATGAAAGATTGGAAGTAAGTTGGTGTTCTTGGAAGGATTTCTTGAAGTGTTTTTGTATGGTTTTCTTATGGTGTTTTAGTATGGTTTTTGAAGCTAGATCTTTATGGAATTTTGCTGGGTTGTTATGGAGTTTAGAGAGTAAGAAAGAGTGTGTGTTTTAGCTAGGAAATTGAAGTAGTAAATGAAGCAAAATGATCATGTATATATACACCATAAAAACGTGAATGATGATGATGATGGACAAGTTCACATGTTGTATTTTTGTGTAATAATTCATGCATGCATCCAAAATCCAATTACCTTGCTCTAAGGGCAGTAACAAGGGTGGGTTAGGTGGTGATTTGATGTGTATTTACTATTAGTAAATACGTATAGAAGCTTGGTATGATACGAGTACAAATACTCTAGGTATACGTATAGAAATTTTGTGAAAAATGGAATGAGGATTCAAATATAGCTATCTTTTGTGAATACACTTATATGATTTTATGTATTTAAGTCTTTAAAAGTGATTAAATACATTACTTATACAATATATGTATAAACATTATAAGTCTTAAGTATTTATGTCAATTAACGTTACGTATTGTTATCATTTTGAAAACTTAAGTTAGTAGTTTCAAAATATACTTATAACTTGTTGTTATTAATACAAAATGAGATATTAAAACATTTATTAATCATGTTAAATATGTATATATACATATATATACACAAACGTATAATTATTATATATTGTATAGTTCGTGATATCATTGGTCAAACTAGACGGTCAAACGTTGCGTAAAACTCTTTTCGGAAATATAAATCTCGACAATTTGGATTGCTTATCATGTTGGCAAGGTTTAATTTATGTAAATATTAATCTTATAAGTATAGTATGATCGAAAAAAAATGCGGGTCGTTACATTACCTCCCCGTTAAATAAATTTCGTCCCGAAATTTTAAAATTGTACCTATTTTGCGTCATCAAGAAACAAGTGTGGATACTTTTGCTTCATCTGATCCTCTCGTTCCCAAGTAAACTCGGGACCTCTTCTAGCATTCCAACGAACCTTAACAATCGGTATATTGCTCTGTTTGAGCTGTTTAACTTCACGGTCCATGATTTCGATTGGTTCTTCGACGAATTGTAGTTTCTCGTCGACATGGATTTCTTCGAGAGGAATGGTAAGGTCTTCCTTTGCAAGACACTTCTTAAGGTTTGAGACGTGAAAGTTATTATGTACTCCAGCGAGTTGTTGCGGTAACTCGAGCCGATAAGCTACCGGTCCAATGCGTTCGATGATCTTAAACGGGCCTACGTACCTTGGGTTCAGTTTACCCCTTTTTCCAAAAAGTATCACACCTTTCCAAGGTGACACCTTTAGCATAACCATGTCCCCGACCTGAAACTCTAATGGTTTCCTTCGGACATCGGCGTAGCTCTTTTGGCGACTGCGGGCTGTTTTTAATCTCTCCTTGATTTGCACTATCTTCTCAGTCGTTTCATGTATGATCTCGGGACCAGTTAATTGTCGATCTCCTACTACATTCCAACAGATAGGAGATCTACACTTCCTTCCATACAATGCTTCGAATGGCGCAGCTCCAATGCTCGCATGATAACTATTATTATACGAGAATTCTGCTAACGGTAGATATTTATCCCATCCGTTTCCAAAATCGATCACACATGCCCTGAGCATGTCTTCAAAAGTCTGAATTGTTCTTTCACTCTGCCCGTCGGTCTGCGGATGATATGCGGTACTCATATCCAAACGAGTTCCTAGTGCCTCCTGTAGTGATTGCCAAAACTTTGAGGTAAATCTACTATCACGATCGGATATAATGGAAATAGGTATTCCATGCCTTGAAACAACTTCCTTTATATACAATCGTAATAGTTTCTCCATTCTATCCGTTTCCTTTATAGGCAAGAAATGTGCAGACTTGGTGAGACGATCAACAATCACCCAAATGGTGTCGTATCCCCAGGCAGTCTTTGGTAACTTCGTGATGAAATCCATGGTAATACCATCCCATTTCCATTCTGGGATTTCTGGTTGTTGAAGTAACCCTGACGGCTTTTGGTGTTCTGCTTTAACCTTGGAACAAGTTAAACACTCCCCAACATATGTTGCAACGTCTGTTTTTAAATTAGGCCACCAATAACGTGTCTTAAGATCTTGATACATCTTTCCAACTCCAGGATGTATCGAGTATCTTGTCTTATGTGCCTCGTTCAATATTAACTTCCTTAATCCACCCAACTTCGGTACCCAAATACGATTTGCAAAATATCGAATTCCATCTTCCCGTATAACGAGTTGCTTCTCATACTTCTTCATTATTTCATTCTTTATGTTTTCTTTATTGAGTGCTTCTTGTTGAACTTCTTTGATTTGTGAGTTGAGATTCATGCGAATTTTTATGTTCATCGCTCGTACTCGAATTGGTTCTCGTTCCTTTCTGCTTAAAGCATCGGCCACCACGTTCGCCTTTCCGGGATGATAACGAATTTCACAATCATAGTCGTTTATTAACTCGACCCACCTACGTTGCCTCATGTTCAATTGTTTCTGATCAAAAATATGTTGAAGGCTTTTATGATCAGTAAACACAGTGAATTTAACCCCATACAAGTAGTGTCTCCACATCTTCAATGCAAACACGACTGCTCCCAATTCTAGATCATGCGTCGTATAATTTCGCTCGTGAATCTTCAATTGTCGGGATGCAAATGCAATAACTTTCTTCCGTTGCATAAGAACACAACCAAAACCTTGTCGCGAAGCGTCACAATATATTTCAAAATCATTGTTCCCTTCTGGTAACGATAAAATAGGCGCCGTAGTTAACTTCTTCTTCAGTAATTGAAATGCGTTCTCCTGCTCCGAGGTCCATTCGTATTTCTTCCCTTTTTGTGTTAATGCTGTCAACGGCTTAGCTATTCGGGAAAAATCTTGAATAAACCTTCTATAATAACCGGCTAAACCCAAAAATTGGCGTATCTGTGTTGGTGTCTTAGGAGTCTCCCATTTTTCAATAGCTTCAGTTTTTGCTGGATCAACCTGAATTCCTTTGCTATTAACAACGTGACCAAGAAATTGCACTTCTTTCAACCAGAAAGCACACTTAGAAAATTTAGCGTATAGCTGTTCTTTTCTCAACAACTCTAATATCAACCTTAAATGCTGCTCATGCTCTTGCTCACTCTTGGAATAGATAAGAATATCATCAATGAAAACGATAACAAACTTATCTAAATACGGACTACAAACTCGATTCATGAGGTCCATGAATACAGCTGGCGCATTTGTCAACCCAAACGGCATGACCAAAAATTCGTAATGACCATAACGTGTTCGAAAAGCAGTTTTCGGAATGTCCTCTTCTTTGACACGTAGTTGATGATAGCCCGATCTTAGGTCGATTTTCGAATAAACACATGATCCCTGGAGTTGATCAAATAAGTCGTCAATTCTCGGTAGTGGATACCGATTTTTGATAGTTAACTTATTTAATTCACGATAATCTATGCACATCCTAAAAGATCCATCTTTCTTCTTAACAAACAAAATTGGAGCTCCCCACGGTGATGTACTTGGTCGTATGAATCCACGGTCCAATAATTCTTTTAACTGACTTTGAAGTTCTTTTAATTCGGACGGTGCAAGTCTATATGGCGCACGAGCCACTGGTGCAGCTCCTGGTACTAAATCTATTTGAAATTCTACCGATCTAAATGGAGGTAATCCCGGCAATTCTTCCGGAAAAACTTCAGGAAAATCTCTTGCCACAGGCACGTCGTTGATGCACTTTTCTTTCTTTTCGACTTTATTAACATGTGCTAAAATAGCGTAACATCCCTTTTCTAAACACTTCTTGGCTTTCAAACAGCTAATGAGTTTTAGCTTTGAATTACCCTTCTCTCCATAAATCATCACCGGTATTTTATCCTTACCAGGAATACGAATTGCCTTCTTGGCACAAACAACTTCCGCTCCTATTTTGGACATCCAGTCCATGCCGACTATTACATCAAAACCTCCTAATTCTACGGGTATTAAGTCGATTTTAAACGTTTCTCCGGCTAGATTTATTTCACAATCACGACAAATTTTATCGGCTTTAATTAGTTTACCATTAGCTAACTCAATCAAGTACTTAGCATCTAGAGGTAATGATGAACAATTCAATTTAGTGTAAAAATTTATACACACGTAACTTCTATCGGCGCCAGTATCAAATAATATAGATGCTGATAAGTTATTAATGGTAAACGTACCCGTAACAAGTTCCGGGTCTTCTCGTGCCTCTCTAGCATTAATAACAAACGCTCTTCCACGTGCAGGTCCGCCATTCTTTTCTGGATTCGGGCACTGACTCTTATAGTGACCTTGTTTTCCACACCCAAAACAAGTAATGTTAGCCAAAGCAGTTCTATTTGCGTTGGTGGCAGGAGTCTTGTTACCATTTGCATTTGTAACGAGAGCCTTACAATCTTCAGCAAGATGTCCCTGTCTATTGCATTTAGTGCACAACACACTACAGTAACCAAAATGATGTTTGTGACAACGGTTGCATAAAGGACTTTGTCCTTTGTAACCAAAGCCTGAACCGCTACCCGCACCTTTCGGGGTTTCTGGTTTCTTAAAAGATTGCTGTTGGTAACCTCGATCATAATTTCCGTTCCACTTCCTTTTGTTACTCGATACCTTCACCTCAGTAGTGAATGCTTTCTTATCCAGAATGACCTGATCCATTAACTCGTTCGCCATGGTTATAGCTTCATGAATTGTCTTAGGTTTCGACGCCGTAACGTTTGCCTTGACCTTTTTGGGCAAACCACCTTTGTACATTTCAATCTTCCGTGCTTCGGTTGGAACCAATTCAGGACATAGTAAAACCAATTCCATGAATCGCTGATTGTAGTTGGTGATTTCAGTACCAACCACCTTCAAACTTCGTAACTCATCTTCCAACTTAATAACCTCATTCCTTGGACAATACTCGGTGATTATCATCGCTTTGAATTCTTCCCATTGAGTATCATAAGCTACATCTCCTCCTACCGCCTTCACATAATTCTTCCACCATGTGAGTGCACTATCTTGTAAAGTGCACGATGCAAACTTGGTCATGTCTTTTTCATCACAACCACTGATTTTGAATACCGTCTCCATCTTTTCTATCCATCGGGTTAAACCGATCGGTCCTTCCGTTCCACTGAATGATGATGGCTTGCAAGCTTGAAACGTCTTGTAGGAGCATCCTACACGAGGATTTGGATTAACTGCAGTAGCTCTTGCAGCTTCGACCCATAGCATTCTATCGTTGACTCGCTGGTTGATGAAGTTCTCGACTTCTTGTTCCGTCATTCGGTTCAATCGCGCCATTTCCTAATGAAAGAAAATAATTATTCACATGGATTATTATAGATGTAGTATGTATTTATAGTACATTTATAGCTTGTTAATAATATGAACCAGGTATTATTATAAAAGCCTTTTCTTCTTATTAGCGTTTTATAATTATATCTTGGGTAGTACCTACCCGTTAATGTTCATACTTAATAGCTTAGTACAAAATCAATTACTACAATCTAAATAATACTTAACCATGGAAAATTATTGCATTTCATACTTCGCTATTTTACATATGCTTATCTTACATCAAACTTTAAGCAAACCACACTAATAATATTATACAAAACATTATATGATTCCATGGCTTAATACGGCAGTGCATCGTTCGGTCTATTTTCTAGGGCGTTTAGTTCCAATGAATGGCCTAACGCTTATCCTAGCTGTCTGCCTACGTTTTGGCTGAGGAGCCGAAGAACTAGATGCGGGGATAGCACTAATAGGAATAGCGGGAATAGGGGTGGTAGTGTTGAGTGGAATTGGTGCTACGTCATTCTCACTAAGTTCGGGATTTGAATTTTCTAATTCATTCGCTTTTCGTTTCTTTCCTTGATCGAATTTTTCTTTCGTAATTTCTAGTATTTCTTCCTCGGGTTCACTTTCTTCTTCGGGTTCACTTTCCTCTTCGGGTTCACTTTCCTCCTCGGGTTCACTTTCCGATATTTCTATAGTTGGTTCATCTGGAAATTGTGAGTCTTCCCCAAAAATACCACTTTCGTCATCGGATATGTTAATGACTGAAACACAATCTGAAGGTTCTGATTCGGAGTCGCTGAATGTGATAATAAGTTTCGAGCCCGACATCTATCACACAACAACTAACCCATTAGTACTTACATAATATTTACATATGAATTTTTAACCAACAGTGATAAGCAATGGTTTTTTTTTTTTTTAAAATCAAACCCGGTCAAAGTCCAGACTTACTAATGTATCCTAACGACTTATCGGTTTAGACACACTAATGCAAACCTGGTTCGCTAAGACCACCGCTCTGATACCACATGTCATAACCCGTCCTTAACCATAAGAACGCGTTAGATAACGTATGATTTCATTGCGAGGTATTGACCTCTATATGAGACATTTTTGAAAGAAAACTGCATATATTATACATTACAAACCATAACCATTATTTTTGTTACAAACTTAAGACAATAAAAAGAAGATTAACGTTTAGCGATAATCTTCGACTTACAAACTTTACAAATGATGACAACAACACGGTTTCTAGCATATTTTACAGTACAACATCTTGGATATGCAGTTTTATTTTTGACACAAACATGCGTACGCAAGATCCTGGTTAGATCCAACATGATGCAGCGGAAGCTTTAGAAATCACCTGAGAATAGACATGTTTAAAAAGGTCAACATAAAGTTGGTGAGATATAGGTTTAATGCCGGCTGCAATATATATATAGACCACAAGATTTCGTATATAATCAGTTTAATAAAAGTATTCTAAGTGGTTGAGCACTCGGTAACCATACTTAACATTTTCACGTCGCATATTCCCTTTAATATGAAATCTTACTACACCGTACCAAGTGTAGTCACAAAACGAAGTACTATGCAACCGTTGAATACTGGTCGTCCAGTCCGGTTGGGGTTGTCAGGCCCGATAGATCTATCAACAGGATTCGCGTTTACAATACCGCTGTAAATATTAGTTACCAAGCTACAGGGAAGTATGCCAGTGGTACAACTCAACGTAGAACATATTTTTCAGTTACTTGTGTCCATATCGTAAAACATAAAATACATGTATTCTCATCCCGAAATATTTAGAGTTTAAAAGTGGGACTATATACTCACACTTGTCTTGATGATATATATAATTTGACTCGGTCTTCCGGTTGATATCACGGACCTATCCATATATAATATATCAATATGTTTTCATTTTAAACAAACGTTACATATATATATATACTTGTTATACTTTTAATACTTTGAATATTTCCTTAGTCCGAAGTTAGCAGTTCGTTGTTAGTAATTTAATTTTAATGGTTCATTTTTAGATGTTTAATATACCCGCAATAAATAAAACCCCCAACGAAATAAATAAAACCCCAACGTATATGTATTGGTCGAGATTAATCTTGACCCATGGTACCGGTGTTGTCAAATGACGTGTTGCGTACAATCATGGGATCTTATGATTAATCTTCTCGTGTTGTTTACGGGTGATCCTGAACCATATAAAATTGAATTATAAGTACATATATATAAAATATCATGTTATCTTAGAAGTATGTGATTTTATGTAAATTTTTCCAATGAATCCCGAAGTCAATTAAGTCTTGGATAACCAATTTTGTTTCGGTCATAGTTTCTTCGTTACAACTCCGTTTTCGTTGATTCAACTTGCCATCTCCTTGGATCGAGTCCCTCTTTAAGACTATGAACTGTAAATACCTTAGTTTGTATTCAAAATCACACGGCATAGGTCAAACTTTAGTGAAACTTATGAAGTTAAACATTTTGTTACAACAAAATCATTTAATGACCATTTTTCCAAAAATACTTATACTTTGAAAAACCAAGTTTTACCTTGTTAAATTAACATATAAATAAGTTATGTTACATGTCTTGAAGTATTTTAAAAGTTAAGTTAGAAGGATCTATTTAGTTTGCAAACAAGTTTGAAAACATTCAAACTATGTTCTTGTTGTTAAACTTTTGTACCACAAAATAAGATAGCTATATATATATGAATCGAATAAGGTTATGAACATATATTCTACCTCAAGTTCCTTGGATGAAGTTGCTGTAAAAGAGAAGTAAGAAGCTAGAATCAAAAGGGTGATGGAAGTGGATGAAAGATTGGAAGTAAGTTGGTGTTCTTGGAAGGATTTCTTGAAGTGTTTTTGTATGGTTTTCTTATGGTGTTTTAGTATGGTTTTTGAAGCTAGATCTTTATGGAATTTTGCTGGGTTGTTATGGAGTTTAGAGAGTAAGAAAGAGTGTGTGTTTTAGCTAGGAAATTGAAGTAGTAAATGAAGCAAAATGATCATGTATATATACACCATAAAAACGTGAATGATGATGATGATGGACAAGTTCACATGTTGTATTTTTGTGTAATAATTCATGCATGCATCCAAAATCCAATTACCTTGCTCTAAGGGCAGTAACAAGGGTGGGTTAGGTGGTGATTTGATGTGTATTTACTATTAGTAAATACGTATAGAAGCTTGGTATGATACGAGTACAAATACTCTAGGTATACGTATAGAAATTTTGTGAAAAATGGAATGAGGATTCAAATATAGCTATCTTTTGTGAATACACTTATATGATTTTATGTATTTAAGTCTTTAAAAGTGATTAAATACATTACTTATACAATATATGTATAAACATTATAAGTCTTAAGTATTTATGTCAATTAACGTTACGTATTGTTATCATTTTGAAAACTTAAGTTAGTAGTTTCAAAATATACTTATAACTTGTTGTTATTAATACAAAATGAGATATTAAAACATTTATTAATCATGTTAAATATGTATATATACATATATATACACAAACGTATAATTATTATATATTGTATAGTTCGTGATATCATTGGTCAAACTAGACGGTCAAACGTTGCGTAAAACTCTTTTCGGAAATATAAATCTCGACAATTTGGATTGCTTATCATGTTGGCAAGGTTTAATTTATGTAAATATTAATCTTATAAGTATAGTATGATCGAAAAAAAATGCGGGTCGTTACAAATTAGGTGCAGATGTACAATGGTGAAGTGAGGTGGTGATGTAAGACGGTGGATGTGGTGGTGATTTAAGACAACGCAATGTGACGATGATGAACATTGTGGAATGTAGTGGTGATGTAAGTCGGTGAAATGAGGAGGTGATGTAAGACGGCGGAATGTGACGATGATGTAGGACGGTGGAATGTGTTGGTGAAGTAAGTCGGTAAAATGAGGCGGTGATGAAAGATGGTGAAATTAGTAAGTAATGTAAGACGGTGATGACATGTGACGGTGAAATTTGGTGGTGATGTAAGGTGGTGTAATGTGGTTGTTATATATGACGATGGAATGTGGTAATCAAAAACGGTGAAATATGGTAGTTACATAAGTCGGTGGAATGTGGTGGTGATGTACGATGGTGGAATGAGGTGGTGATGTAAGACGACAGAATGTGGTGGAAATGTCAGACGGTGAAATGTGACAGTTATGTATGACAATGAAATGTGGTGGTAATGTATGACGGTGGAATGTGGTGATGTATGACTGTGGAATTAGGTGCTATTCTGAGACGGTGGAATGAGGTGGTGATGTACAACGGTGAAGTGAGGTGGTGATGTAAGGCGGTTGAATGAGATGATGATGTAAGACGATGGATGTGGTGTTTATTTAAGACGATGGATGTGGTGTTTATTTAAGACCTAGATCAACTTGTCTTCACATTGCACGAGTATTAATCTTCAAATAAGATTAATCAACTTCCTAAGTCCCTTTAAGGGAGTAGATCACTAAGCTAGCCTATGCTTCTACTAATTGAAGTTACAAGACTTATACACTTTGTAATGATGATCCTAAGACAATACTAGGATATACATTACACTAAGTAAACTCACAAGATTAATGATTTTGATTAGTAAGTTTACAACAACCAAATTCTATATCTATAAGATTATAGAATCTTCTCTTGCTTGATCACATTTGAGTAGTAATTAGAGCCCTTGTGATATTGTCTTAAGTGTGTTGGTACTTGATGATCATACTAAGGATGTCTAGATAAGATTTAAGATCACAAGTTATTACTTAACACTTATGTGTTAAGCCTAATCTTGGTTAATTTGTCATTAAGATGTCATTAGACGTAATTAACCACAATTAGTGTCATTGGTCGTTTGCAAGATAAAGTATGGATTAGTGACCTTGCGTGTTTTATGTTCAGATGTCGGTCATCACTTATGCATATGTATGTGTCATCATCAAAACATATTCTTTGGTTAATCATACTTAAGTTTGTCGTTTAGTTCATTAACCAACATTCAACCAACAGTGACGATAATGTAACATTGTGAAATGTAGTAGTGATGTAAGTCTATGAAATGGGAAGGTGATGTAAGAAGACGGAATGTGGCGATGATGTAAGACGGTGGAATGTGGTGGTGAAGTAAGTCGGTAAAATGAGGCAGTGGTGTAGGTCGGTGGAATTAGAAAGTAATGTTAGACGGTGGAATACGGTGATGACATGTGACGGTGGAATTTGGTGGTGATGTAAGGTGGTGTAATGTGGTTGTTATATATGACAATGGAATGTGGTAATATGATGCGGTAATCTAAAACGGTGGAATGTGGTGGTGATATAAGACGATGAAATATGATAGTATGTGAAAAAGTAAGGTGGTGATATGATGCGGTAATCTAAAACAGTAGAGTCCACCAGTTTTTTATTTTTGCATTTTTTTTATATAATTTAATACATTATTTAATATTTGAAATAATAAGATATTCATTAATAATAAAAATAAAATACAAACAATTAAAAAATAAGTAATAAAAAAACTTGCAATCTAAAATAATAATAAAATTAAAGATTACATAATTAAAGACTAATTTGTAGGTCGAAATGACGTTGCGAGATTCCAAATATGCTCGATTAAATATTCGATCAGTCAGTTGGTCGTGCACCACCCTATCCCTTATTTCTCTTGTAACAATGTCTTGATCACGTCCTATATTCCTAACTCGTTGGGCACGATTTGCTATTTCCTCAGTTATAACCTTTCTTCCCATTTACATAGCGCAAAATCATTGTCTTCTAAAATCATATTATGTAAAATGAAGACAACATCCATTACTCTTCGCATCTTGTTACTTTCAAAGTCCGTGAAGGTTGACTTAAAATATGAAATCGCCCTTGAAGAACACCAAATGCCCTCTCTATGTCCTTTCGTGCACTTGCTTGAAATCTCGTGAACTTAATCATTGGTTCATCTGTGGGGCACGGCGTTCCTTTGATCAGTGTCGCCCAATCGGGATATATACCATCAGCAAGGTAATAACCTTTGATGTATTGATGACCATTAACCTCAAATGGTGCAGATGGAGCTGTTCCCTTCTATAGTGTATCAAAAACCGGTGACTGATTCAAAACATTGATATCATTGTTGGAACCTGCCATCCCGAAAAAGGCATGCCAAATCCACAAGTCATATGAAGCCACCGCTTCAAGCTTAATCGTCAGTTTTTTGTGATCACCCCTAGTGTATTATCCTTTATAAGCGACATGACAATTCTTTCATTCCCAATGCATGCAATCAATACTACCGGGCATACCCTTGAATCCATGCTTCTCCCCGTGTGCACTATATAATCGTGCAACATCGGTTGCTGTGGAAGATCTCATGTATCGACTTTTATACAAATCAATAATACATTTACAAAAGTTGTGTAAACATAATACTGATATTTGCTCACTCATATGTAAATATTCGTCGAGACATCAGGGCTCAATCCATAAGCCAACTGACATATAGCCGAAGTACACTTTTGTAAAGTAGTAAACGACTGCCTACCAAGTGCATCATTTCTTTCTATAAAAAAACAAAATGTTCAGGAATATAATTACCATTGAATGTAGTTATACCTTGAGCTATATGTAGAAATAAGTTTATGTACATTCGAAACCGCATTTTAAATTTCTTAGCCGGATAAACTGATGCGTCGGCAAAGTAATCGTTCCAAAGACGTTGCACTGCAGACTCTCGATCTCTCGGAATGTATTCGCGAACTTTAGGAATACGAGGAACGGACTCGACTTCGGACTCTTCGTCCAAATAAGTTGGATAACACGAACATCCTCCGAATCGGAATCGGAAGCTAGTAAATATGACACCATAATTATTTTGAGTAAAATGTATAAATATTGAGAGAAATTTGATATCTTGTCGTGTAAAAATGAAATGAAAGTGTTAATATTAATAATGGAAAAGGAAAAAAAAATTAAAAAACGGCTATAAAGCCGTTTGACAACGGCTAGTTCACGTGGCCCAATCAAACAACAACACCAAAAATTGACCTTTTTTCCATTGCAGTCCCAACTAACGCCCAATAGTGACGAAAACTGACGCCGTGTTAACGGCCGTCAGTTTTCATCAGATAATGCCAGCAAGGACTGATGCCACGAAGTAACGGAGGGTTGGAGGTGGTCTTACTTATTGGGGAGATTTTAGATTTTTAGTTAACAATTTTGTTGCCTACTCTACAATAATCTTTTAGCAAGTGAGAATTAAAATTCCACATAAGCCTCATTTTGTAATGAAATACAAACACCTAGTTTAGAAATTAAAAAAAAAAAATTAATCTCTTTTTTCAAAAATATAATTACACATCATTTTGGATGAATGACATTGACTGAAATATCTACAGAAAATGTGGAATTCGTGGTTGCAAAATTATCTTCAAAATGGTTCATCAATAGCCAAAATAACGTCGTCATCATCTTCAAAATGGTTCATCAATATGTCAAAATAGCGCATATCATTTATTTGAATCATAAACTCAAATTAATCATCCCAAAATAAATTATGTTGCTGTTAAACTTTCACACTATTTAAACGGCATAGTATTATTCATTTTCATCATTCACAATCGTTTCCTAACATCAATAATCACAATTGTTTAAGCAATGGCTAATGAAGAAAGAAACACACCACTTAATCAACTGATCAAAGGAAAGGACGACTATAAGGTTAAGGTGAAGGTTCACATTGTGTGAAAGAAGTTCTTTAAGTCTAATCCATCATCCCTTGAAATGGTTTTGGTCGACCCACAGGTATTAAATTTGTCCTTGATTTGTATATATAATTTGATTAGGGTTCTCACAATGATCGATTGCTGTATGGAACTTGTGTTCAAAATATATATATTGGATCATCAAGGAGGTACGCAGGTCTTTCATAATTTGGATGAGTGTATCTTGATCTCAATTTCATTAAAGATACTCCAAAAAGCCCCATTTATGTCAAAAAAGTATTGTTGCTTAATTCGTTTATCGTTGAATTGCTCCTGCCATCGATCCAACAATATTTTAATGTTGAATGCTTAATGACAGAAATGTTATAAAACAGCTTAATATTACTCTAAAGGTTTAGGAGCAGTTTTAGGTAAAAGCCATGTTGGTCATTGGTTGCTGCGGTCACAAGAATATAACGCACCAGAGTTGTACAATGAGGATTACAATAAGTTTGGAAGTTAAGGGTTCATTTTTTGCATATCTCTATCTCTACTATATAGTAAGCTAAAGTGCAAATTTCATATTAAATGGTTTTGTGGGTTTCTTCTGTGCAGGTCAATTTGTCAGGGAATGATACTTTTTTAATAGTTTCAAACATATCACTTACGTTGTTCCGTTTTAACTAATTTGAGTGTCTTAACTCTTTTTATTTTGTTCCTTTGTCATATACTCTGTATCATATTTGATCGTCAAATTCTTTTTGTAAATATAGTTTGTAGGTGACTCATTATTGAAAAAATGTACTATACGACATGACGATGAGAGAAAGATTACCACATTATCAATCATTATTGGATCATGCAGAACATGTGTGTTTTTTGGCATTTTAAATAATTACTATGAATCAGGTGAGTGTTTGATAAATGCAAGGATCGTTAACAGTTATGTGTGTTACATTGGCTATGATAAAAGTTTCTATATTTGGCATAGAAGTTGTTTATGATAAAAAGATTTTATGATTAAAGGTTATGATAACAGTTATGTGTGTTATATGAGTTTGTTTTATGTTACTCATTGTATCATAGAAGAGTATGGTCATATTATTTCTCATCTAAAAGTGTTAATTCTGTGAAGACTTTTGCTGATGTTACTGGTCATAATAAGGAAGATGAGTTGGCTAAACTTGAATACTTTCCTCCTGCAGTGTTAGCTAATGGTGTAGAAGTGGTTTATCTAAGAGAAGATTTCATTGAAAAGGGAAGTAATGTCTATTCTAATGGTCTTTATGAATATTTTATTGGAATTAGTATGTCTTATGCTGTTGTTAATGCTATTTTGAGAAGGATGTGGCGAAGTTATGGGATCAAATAAATATCAATGAATACCTCTGGAAGCCTAACAGATTCTCTTACTGTCACGTTTTTGGTCATGTTCCTGACAAATGTTCTAGCCGACCTCTGTCTGAAGAAGAATCTAATGCTAAGGTTAAAGTTATGAAAGTGCAGGTTAATGTTGATGAAGTATGGCACACCATTGGCGAAGGTAATAAAATTATTAAGGATAGTACTGGTAGACTGATAGTGTTATGGTGAATTCTGTTTCAAGGGTGAAAAGAAAATAAATGATGGAAAAACTGGTAATAGGAATGGTTCTTAAAATGTAGTTAATAGTAAAAATAATAATAAAAAAGGCAATGTAAAGACTAATAAAAGTGGTTAACATAAAGGGATAAAAAAAGATATGAGATTTAAAAATTCAATTTTAGTTGTTGATGATAATTATGATGGGGAATTGGTATAACATCCCGTCAAAATCCATTAACGGAATGTTAACTCTGGTCCCAGTGCTTGGCTTGACTTCTATGTAACATCAATGTTCTACAGCGGAAGCAATTAATACCTGAGAAATAACACGAAAACGGGTCAACAATAATGTTGAGTGAATCTACAGGTTTAAAATATGTAAACAGTATCTGAAAAATAGAATTCAGAAAAATAATTCATTTGCATTTGACCATGAGATTCCAATAAGCACAACCCAACGTTGCAAAATGTTACATAATCCATGAGCACCTAATACTAGCATAAGGACCTCCTTTACCCCATAAAAACGTATACACTTGTTCGAGTGTACAAACAATTCAAAATAAATGCACCACAGTTAAATAGGGTGAGGTTTATCTAACCTAACAGATCCGTCCATCTAAATTGTGCTTACCCGAAGGTAATAAAAGTATTCAAGCTAGGGGCTTTGTGAACAAAACTCAATATGTATAATAAGTACTCATGTCAAACATAAAAGCATTTGTAAGAATGTAAAAGTAATCAGCGTGTATTCTCATCCCAAAAAATATGTAAAAAGCGGGACTGTAGACTCACCTTTGAAAAAGCTCGAAATGAAAGTAAGCAAAATAACTTGTACGGTTTACTATCAAGTAACGCAATCTAAGTATACGTATATAGGTTGGTGAATACATGTATCATATACAATAGTGGTTTCATAGAGTAAGTTGTCCTATTGCTCGACTCGACGCGTCTCAAAGTAAAAGTCAACACATAGTCAACTAGTTCATGCAAGTCAACAAAAGTCAACCAAGGACAAACGAAAAGTCAAACTTGGTCAAAGTAGTAAACTAAAGTCAACCATATCAGTAAGTCATGAAATCTTGGTCAACATGTCAATCCTAAGTCAACTAGCATGTTTTAGTTCACAGTTTGTCAAGTACGCGTTCACAGTTTATCGTTTAGCATATAATTCATGCACAAGTTGCAATCAACGCACATAATTCATAGCACATAAATCATGGTAATATGAAAAACTCCCGATCACAACTAGACACATAATTGTTTCCAAAAAGCATAGCGAGGGCCTTATACGATGTCTATAAGTTGGGTTTCAGATAAGGTGCAGTTAAGGTTTACCAAATCAGTTTCAATCTGCGCACCAATCTTGTAATGGTTATAACCGGAGCTAGAAACATGATATTAACGCAAGGTCAGTGGACATGGTACAAGGACAAGTCAAAATTACCACATATCAAAATATGAGACATTTTTGTTTAGCCAATTGGTACAGTTTATTCATGCAAGTTAGACATTTTGTTTCAGCTCAAATAAGTAGTTATCAAAACTACGGCCTTATTGTGCACAATGTATCAGGTTTCAAGGGTTTCCATAAACTAGACTTTTATCACATAACATACAAAGATTCAATATCCAGAATATCAAGTTCTAAAACTTTGCACAAGTCAACTTATAGAGATAAAGGTGCATCCGTAGCAGATTTGGACAGAATACAGGTTACCGTATTCGCATGCACATTACGCAAGTTATAATAATCCATACGACGCAAGGCCTAGATGAAAAGTTATCTAAAACATATGAATTTTCCATATATGCAAAGATTTGATTCAATATCTCATTTAAAATAGCCCTTAGAATTTATTTTAAGTTACCGAGCAAATCAGTTTTGTCATGAACGTTTGATTAAGAATAACGTGAGCATTACAACACCAAATAGCATGATATCCTAGTATAACTTGAGTGTTTTTGAATTATCTACACATTTTTTATGAGTATATAATCCAATTCCATGCATGTTTTTCCAGAATTCACATAAATCACAGATTCATCAACAAAACTTCATTTAATCGTAACTTACGCATATGATAACGAAAATACGCAAATCCAAAGCCTAAAATTATTAGTTTTTTGAGAGAATTTCAAATATGTAATAATATTTAATATTCAATAAAGTCAAGTTTCTGTAATCATGTAAAACATATTCGTGATTAACCCTAATCACATCAAACAATCGATTTAACGCAAGCAATTTACAATAACGCATATCGATTGAGCAATAGACCTCTTACACTATAAAACTCTAACAAAATCAGATCTAAACAATTAGGTTTTAGAGAAATATACCTTAGATTACTAAATTGGTTACACCAATGCGTAGCTAACGTTGTGAATTGCAAGACTCGTGTAGAACGTTTAATCTAAAAATCAAGATTTGATAGTGTTGTGGTTGTGTGTGTGGTCAATGAAAAAGAAAGAGAGGGAGGGAGGGGATCGACTGAATTAGGGTTGGGGAAAGAATGCAGAGTTATGTTTTTACATGCTATTTATATTAAAGCCCTAAACCACAACACTAGTGATAAACAAGCCCAACACATAAAAACTAAAGGGGTGGGGGTGGGTTCGGCCTTGGCCTACATGGGAGGGGTTCCCGGGCTCGTGTTGTCCATTAACTCATAATCGTGATCCATTTCAAGTGCCGTTTAAACATACCGAAGGCCCGAAACGCTAAACCGATTGTTAAAACGCAACCAATCGTTTAATTTATTAAAAATACTAATAAATTAAATATTTTACAAAGTTAATAATTATTAAAATAATTATTAAAAATAAACCCGAGCGTTTCGTTACTCGAAAAGTAATTTTTGCAGTTATTCAAACTGTACTGTTTTTATCGTATTTCATTATCCAAAATAAGTTTATTAATTAATATTAACCCATATTAATTCACGTAACCCTCCAGGGATCAAGTATGCATTTATTATACGTAAACACATATAAAGTCAAGTAATCACCGTTAAAACGATTAACAGACAGTTAACGGAAGTGACGAAAAAGTAGGGTTGTTACATTACCCACCTGTTATTGAAAATTTCGTCCCGAAATTTTAGTGATCGTCCGCTGAAGTAGTTTTCTTCGGAAACAGTTGCGGGTATTTCTGCCTCATTTGATCTTCACGCTCCAACGTGAATTTTGGTCCTCTTCGTGCGTTCCACCGAACCTTAATAATAGGGATTTTGCTTTGCTTTCACGGTCCATGATCTCGACAGGTTCATCAATAAAATGAAGTTTGTCGTCGATACGCAGTTCCTCCAAAGGAATCACTAAATTCTTGTCGGCTAAGCATTTCTTCAGGTTGGATACATGGAAAGTGTCGTGTAGCCCACTGAGTACTTATGGCAGTTTCAATCTGTAAGCCACTGGTCCAACTCTTTCAGTTATCTCGAACGGTCCAACAAACCTAGGACTCAAATTAACCTCATTTTCCGAACCGTACCACACCCTTCCAGGTTGTTACTTGAAGCATGACTTTGTCGCCAACTTGGAGTTCTAAGTCTCGCCTTCTAACATCGGCATAAATCTTCTGACGACTCCGAGCCGTTTTCAATCGTCATTAAATCTGTACAATTTTCTCTGTTGTCTCCTGAATAATCTCAGGACCTGTCAATTGACTATCCCCCAATTCGCTCCAACACACAGGAGACCTACACTTCCTTCCGTACAATGCTTCGAAAGGTGCAACTTTAATGCTCGAATGGTAGTTGTTGTTGTATGAAAACTCAGCTAGCGGTAAATACTTATCCCATCCATTTCCGAAATCAATGACATTTGCTCACAACATGTCTTCTAGAGTTTGAATAGTTCGTTCGCTTTGGCTATCTGTCTGGGGGTGCTATGCTGTACTCATATCTAAACGAGTCCTCATTGTTTGCTATAATGTTTGCCAGAATCTAGAAGTGAATCTGCTGGCGATCAGATATAATGGATACAGGCACTCCATGCCTTGAGATGACTTCCTTAATGTAAACTTGAGCCAACTTCTCCATCTTGTCAGTTTCTCTTATCGGTAAGAAGTGTGCAGACTTGGTGAGAGGATCCACGACAACCCAAATGGTGTCGTAACCTCCCACTATTTTAGGCAGTTTTGTGATGAAGTCCATTGCAATATATTCTCATTTCCATTGGGATTCTCTGGTTGAGTCAGTAGCCATGATGGTTTCTAGTGTTCAGCCTTGACCTTAGTGCAAGTCAAGCACTTTCCAACATAGGTAGCAATATTAGCTTTCAGATTTGGCCATCAATAAAACATCTTCAGATCTTGGTACATTTTATCTGATCCAAGATGAATTGAGTACCTTGAGTTGTGTGCTTCCTCCAACACTAGCTCTCTCAATCCACCAAACTTTGGTACCCAAATTCGGTTAGCAAAATACCATGTTACATCCTCTTTTATGTTGAATTTCTTATCCAATCCCCTGATAAATTCAACATCAACATTCTCTTGTTTCACAGCTTCCAGTTGTGCTCTGCGGATCTGTGATGTAAGGTTCGTACGTACAATCATGTTAAGAGCTTTAGCCTTGAGGGGTTTCTATCTCTCTTTTCTGCTTAAAGCATCCGTTACAACATTCGCTTTGCCAGGATGGTATTGAAGTTCACAATCGTAATCATTAAGCAATTTTACCCAACGTCGTTGTCTCATGTTGAGTTGCTTCTGATAAAATATGTGATGTAAACTCTTATGGTCAGTGAATATAGTAAACTTGGTTCCGTACAGAAAGTGTCTCCATATTTTGAGTGCAAAGACTACAGCTCCTAGTTCCAGGTCGTGCTTAGTGTAGTTTTGCTCGTTAATCTTTAACTGTCGCGATCCATACGCAATAACCATATTTCGTTGCGTAAGCACATAACCCATTCCTTGTCGCGAGGCATCACAATAAATAACAAAATCTTTATTTTCCCCGGGCAGAGACAATATCGGTGCAGTTGTTAGCTTCTCCTTCAACAACTTTAATACAGTTTTTTGTGGTTCTGACCACTCATACTTCTTGCCATTATGAGTCAACGCGGTTAATGGTCGGGCAATCTTAGAGAATCCTTCAATGAATCTCCTGTAGTAACTAGCTAGACCCAAGAATTGTCGGATATGTGTTGGAGTCTTTGGGGTTTCCTAATTCTTAACCGTCTCAATCTTCATTGGATCAACTTGTATTCCATTGGCACCTACAACATGACCAAGAAATTGTACTTCTTGCAGCTAAAAGTCACATTTTGAGAACTTCGCATACAAATTCTCCTCTCTAAGCATCATTAGTATCGAACGTAAATGCTGTTCGTGCTCTTCTTTGTTCTTGGAGTACACCAATATATCATCAATAAACACAATGATGAATTTATCTAGGTATGGCTTACACACACGGTTCATGAGATCCATGAACACTGATGGTGCATTCGTCAAACCAAACGGCATCACTGTAAACTCATAATGTCCATAGCGTGTTCTAAGCGCCGTCTTCGGGACATCAGCTTCCTTGACCCTCAATTGGTGATAACCGGACCTCAGATCAATCTTCGAGTAACAACCACATCCCTGTAATTGATCGAATAAGTCATCAATCCTCGGTAGTGGATATCGATTCTTGATTGTCAACTTGTTTCAACTCTCTATAGTCGATACATAATCTCATCGACCCGTCCTTCTTCTTAACAAACAAGACCGGAGCTCCCAAAGGTGAAGAACTCGGTCGTATAAATCCCTTGTATAATAGATCTTACAATTGGCTAGACAACCAATGTAGCTCTGGGGGTGCAAGTCTATACAGTGCGCAAGCCACCGGTGCCGCTCCTGGCACTAAATCAATTTGGAATTCAACTTCCCAGTACAGTGCACTAAATCAATTTGGCACTAAATCAATTATGGAGTTGGTAGAGTTTGTGGTAATACAGGTGTTACTGGTGTTGGTGATACTGATGGTGATGCTGGTGATACTTGTATAACAAGTCTAGCTTGTAAATCATGCACCATTCCTGTCAGGGTTTCTATTCTCCCCTCTATCCACACATCTGATTTACGGTTAGAACTAAAAATAGTAATCTCTAAAACTTTTAGAAACTACATATTCTCTGCAAAATATTTCTTCAATGAAGTGATGAATTAATACTTTATCGTTTGTTGTTGTTGGTACTCCTTGGTACCTATGGTGCGTATGATATTGATGCCCGAGGTACAAATTGTGATGTTGAGGCGTGTGATGTGGATGTGGTTGTTGGTGGTGGTAATGATCCTGTTGGTGTTGATGATGGTGATGCTGCTGGTGTTTATGGTATTGAGGCTTGCGATGTGGATGTTTTTAGCGGTACTGGTATTGTTGATGGTGCTTGTAATCTTTGCACCATATTCTCCAAAGCCGTCACGCGAGCGCGAAACTCGTTGACTTCTTCTATCACGCCGGGATGATTATCGGTTTGGACGAGCGGATGAATAAGATTCAGAATTTGAGATAGTATATAATCATGATGAGATACTCTGGAAATGAGAGAGAAAAGGGTGTTTCGAACAGGTTCACCGGTAAGTGCTTCAGGTTCTTCACCAAGAGGTGAATGTGGTGGATGGAAGGGATCACCTTCTTCTTGTCTCCAATGATTAAGTAGATTATGAACCCATCCCCAATTCATCCAGAATGGATGATGGCTAATTGGTTGATCCATTCCGGTTACGCTGCTTTCGGAGCTCATGTCGAATTCCATATCGGAATAGCTGTCGGAATCTAAGGAATTCGAACTAGATGCGGGATCCATCTTGTATAATCAGGGAATTGATTTTTGATATGAAATAGAGTATAGAACTTAGATTGGTATTCTTCCACACATAATTTACATATGTATATATAATACCAAAATCCCATAAATTATGGAGAAATTTTCGGAAGATGTCAGGAAAAGTTTACAGTAACAGATATGTTAAGATATGAATTCATCTATATACTATCTATGCAATGATTGCAGGAAAACGTGTCTAGACTCAAAAATGATAAGCAAAACTCGGTAAAAACAGATACGGTCATAGTCCAGACTCACTAATGCATCCTAACAATAACAGTTAACACACACTAATGCAAATTCTAGTTCCCTATGACCTCAAGCTCTGATGCTAACTGTGATGACCCGTCCAAATCCACTTGGACGAATACATCATTCATTGATTTCATAGTGAGGTTTTGACCTCTATATGATACGTTTTGTAAACACTGCATTATTTTGAAAAGGCACACCATAAATGAATATATAAATCCAAAGTTTTCGACGTCTGATGATTTCTACGTATAGACAATCACCGTATATAATAGTTTTTAACAATACATTCGTTGACAATACAGTCAAATAAGATACATGGTGATGATTTTGTGAATGCAAAGTTTTCTCGAATAAAGCATGTATGACTCCATGCACATAGCTTGTATACGTATAAGCATACAGCGGAAGACTTCTAGGAACCTGAGAATAAACATGCTTAAAAGTGTCAACACAAAGGTTGGTGAGTTCATATTTTTAATGTTGCGCATAATCTGTATATAAAGGTGGATCACAAGATTTCAGTTGTTTCATCCAGAAACGTTTATCAAAATATTCTAAAAAATTGAGCACCCTGGTAACTAAACTTTAACGTATATATAATAAGTACCTCTGTTTTAACATACTTGCAACCAACATGTACAATACACGCAATCCAACGTGTACTAAACTCAAATAGCATACGTCTATTTTATAGTTCAGGCTAGGGTTTCTATACCTGGAATAGACGGGAATGTCAAGCCCTATGGATCCATATACAACTACTCGCGCCCACCAGTTCTTATAACTGGCAGTTACTAGTTACCAAAGCTAAGGGATTTTTGGTTCAAACTCAATGTAGAATTTAGTATGTACTTGTATCCATTGCGTTTAAAATAAAGTGTATGTATTCTCAGCCCAAAAATATAGATTGCAAAAGCAATTAAAAAGGGATTTATAAACTCACCTTAGGAGCACATAAATTCATTCACCGAAATGTGACTGAAACTCGGAATGCAAAGTAACCATAGATCTCAACCTAGAGAACATATGTTGGTCAATAAATGTCTAACAAGCTAGGTCGGGTCATAGTGTATCACAATCCTAATGCTCGAGACCGACATGCAAAAGTTAACAAAAGTTATCTCAAAAGTCAATCTGACCCAATATGATCTTTAAATCTCTACATGTTTATTATATTAACATAGTATAAGTCTTGATAATTGAACGAATTTATAATTTATCAAACTCAAAATATTATTTATTTTAGGAGCTATATTATATTTGAATTATCATGGCAATCGATTATATTTTATTATTTCACATAGTTTTTCAATACTTGTAAAATTAGATTATAGTGTTTATAAAGTTTTAAAACATGATAAGACAGTCAAATTTGACAATTGTTCAACAAAACGAGACGTGCCTTATATAGAAATTCATTTACTCGATTAGTAATATCTAAAAATCCAATTTATCAATCTCATAGACAAGTTGTTTAAATATTAATTTACAGTTTCAAACACAATTTCAATTAACGTCAAACATAATTCAGTTGACCATATCTTTTAATCCGTTCATCGAAATCACGCGATTTCTAAATGAAACGTTATTAATTTTTCGATAGCTTTCCAACGACATGCGTATCATATTCTTTATATCAGTAGCATATGTATCAAATTTTTGATTCATCATAAACTATCTAACGACAAAATTAAAGCATACAAGTATGCATAAACATATATACTCGAGCACTAGACATGGATACACTATTAATATATAAAAGATAAGATATGAATGCTCACGTATCAATATTGTGATTCAATATTGCAGGAAAGTACATAGACGCAACGGAAATGATAAATGCTAGGTTGGCCTTACGAACAATGCTCACGAGCATTACCCATAACCTCCATAGCTATAACCCATAATTTCCTTGGCTTTGACTCATTTGAAAACCCGTTTTGAAAACACTTGAACATAACCCAGTTATAGTATTTTATGTATATTACTAATAATAATAATATTAATTAATAATCTTCATAATAATCTTCATAATAATAATATTAATATGGAGAGTATGAATATGTATATGTGTGTGTTCGATTGCAAACCATCAACACACACACACACACACACACACACACACACACACACACACACATATATATATATATATATATATATATATATATATATATATATAATATAAATATAATATAATAATTATAATAAAGTAATAATATAATAATATTAAAATAATATAATAATATGAAAATAAAAACGTGTGAATTACAATTCAATAATATATGCCGACAGTTTTCACGGACCGGTATTTCGTACTCTTGTTGCTAATAATTGGCGGGTAAAAGTATGAGTAAAAATTCCACTTTTTATATTTGAATACATGTATATCTGTTTTGGTCTTAAGCTTTATAAAATTAGTTGTAAAAAGGTTCGTTTATAAAGTTTATAAGTGTAATATGTGTTTTCCTAGTTTTTGACTAGAAAAAGATATATATTGTAATATTAATTTAAATATAATAATATAATAAATATAATAATATAATAATATTGAAATAAAATATAATAATATAATAATAAGTTTAGAATCAAATTTGAATCGTAAATTTTTAAAAAGTCGTATTTCTCAAATACTTTAGGGGTATATTATGTAACTTTTAATTAATAATTTATATCATGTCGCTTTCATGTGAATAGTAAATTAATTAATTTCTTTTATTTACTATTCATATGAATAGTAAATGAATTAATTTCGATTCAACTATTTAAGTTACATTGTTGTACGTTGTGCTTTACAGCTTGTACATCTTTAATTAAATTGCGTTTTTCTTATAAACTATAAAAAATACATCATAAAAATAAAACAATTATATACTTAAAATTTTTAATTTGAAATTGCATCATTCAATAGTAAATTTTTATCATTTCGTATATAAATATTATTCGTATGTTTCCGTATGTATATATATATATACACACATACACAATTATATAATTATCACAAGTTACGACGTTCGTGAATCATCGGACAAACAAGGTGGAACCGTTATATAAAACTCATTTACAGAAGTTTTAAAACTTGACAAAATGCATTGTTTATCATGACGAAAATAATAAATCATATAGAGAATTGGTTTAAATAAGTCAAAATTTTCCGGGTCATCATAGTACCTATCCGTTAAAGAAATTTCATCCCAAAATTTGATAGAGGTTGTCATGGCTAACAATAAAAATGTTTTCATGACGAATATGAGTTGATAACTAGAGTTTTATTATTTTTGATTAATATAGATAAAACGATTCGATTATGTGAAGCGTACTATTGAAGCTGTCACAAAATATAGAGATTTAACTTTTGACGTAGTCACGGTGGATTTCCGGAATTTAAGGAAATTAAAGAAGATCTTTGTAATCTATATAAGATTTGATTCTTAGGTGATTAAGGAAATTATGATTTTCTTTGATTAAATGCGTAATCTGCCTCGATTGCTATGTTCGTTATTTCGCTATAAATCAACCTCTTCCGTTCCATTATTTTCACCACTCCTACATCTTCTTCCTCATTTCATATTTTCAAAAGATTGTGAAAATCCTTCATCCAGTTCTGATCCTTGACATTTTCCTGGCTATATTCTCCCGTGTCTTTACATTGCAATATGTATTGATATACACGGTTTGTAGTTTATGTGTTGTTGTCAGGCTTTATATTTTCCCTTATATTTAGGAGCTCCCTGCTTTTGTTTTTCATTCCCGACTTCAAGTCAAGCGAATAATTATCCAGAATTCGTAGGTATGGAGTTTCGAATGATCATAATATACAAAGCAGAAAGGAAAGGTAATAGCACGATTTGATTTGTCAAATTACCAAAATATCCGGAAAAGACCGAATCATCAAGAAAAATATTTTCTTGATATGTCTAGAGGTTAAATAGAATGAAAGAGTTATGTAACATGGTTCATGATGAGGGTATGATCTGTGAACCTTTATCACGTTCCATTAGAAACTCAGCATGACTTACTGTAATATAATCACGTTGATCAAGTGCCATTATATTATACTAACTCACGCTTCAATTCCTAACACTTCTTCAAAAACATTCATAATTTAAACTTAAAAGTTTACAGAATATAGAAACTAAACAGTTTCCTTTATGATGTAACGCAGATAGCGCGAAGAGATAAATAATTTCGGATAATAATAGTTATGAAGATATCTTCAGAAATATCGAGGATATTTATAATGAAAGATACCGTGATATCTTAGAATTTCTAAGATCGAAGGATGATGAAGAAGATTTGCCCGCAAAGGTTTAGAGTAAGGAGCAAGGTATTTGTTAAAGACTTCAGCAGATACTGAATCATTTGGATTCTTTGAAGGCAGGTTTAGTCTTTGTGATTTGTCAACAGTCTCCTTCATAGTTTGCTCATTCCGTTTTTCAGTTCCAAATCTGAGCTTTTTTAACACACCATTCTTTATTATCAAACTTTTGGCCATTAAGAACATTTACAGTTTTGCTGCTTCATCAGCATTCAAAGTTATCATAACCGAATCTTCGGTTATTAATCCGAGGCATTTTCAAGAGTTTGAAGAGTTTGAATAAAGATTGTAATTGTCAAGATACATATGATGTTCTAGAATTTTGAATGATACAAATATTTTTCTGGATTTTATGAATAGAAGTGGTGTTCTAGCACAGTTTTGAAGTCAAAGTATAGCTTTGAAATATATAGGGATCTAAGAGTGATGTTATCTGTTATATCTTGACTTGGATTCTGGATTCTGATCTGTTTAAAATTAGAATATGTAATTGAATTTGAGTGAGAAAGGTTGTTCAGATTTCTATGAAAGAATGTATATCGTTGTGAAAGTAGTGAGTATGGTTAATGATTATCGAGTAATTTAAGAATGTATAGTGTAACATATTAACGTGAAATCTAAATATTTCTCGGGTATTACCTACCCGTTAAAATATTTTCACAATTAATTGTTTGTACAAAAAGAATCTTTATTACAATCTTTATGAAAATATATGAATGTATATTTTCTTCAGATGTAATACAGATTTAATGAGTTAATATTCTATTAAACTCGTTTGATTTTCGGCTGGAACTAGAAATGAATAATCTCTGAAACATTAGAGATTACATAATCTTCGCAGAGTATTTCACTAACGTCATCAATACTTCATTATCTATTCTTATTGACATTCCTCGATGAAGGATATTAGTGCTTGTGGAATTTTGTGAACTTCGCAAGGTACGAGTGATGTTTTTAAGAAAGTTTCGAATACATCGAAGATGAAAGTGTAAAATCAAACATGTAATTGATTAATACTCTTGGTTTATTATGAAATGGAATTCATTGAGTTGAAACATAGATTGTATTTAACAATGGTTAAGTCGTTTAACGAAGGATGTACATCATAGCATATTAGTAATATGAATTAACCGAGTAATACTTACCCTTTAAAAAAATTCATACGTAATAGCTTAGTACGAAAGGATATATTATGGTTTCCAAAATTCATATATATAATATATAAATTCTTTGGAAATAAGGAGTTAATACTCCATAACTCGTTATTTCAATATATCCGTTGGTGATTGTGGTGTCGATATCGTCGGTGGTTATGGAGTTGGTAGAGTTTGTGGTGCTACAGGTGTTACTGGTGTTGGTGATACTGATGGTGATGCTGGTGATACTTGTATAACAAGTCTAGCTTGTAAATCATGCACCATTCCTGTCAGGGTTTCTATTCTCCCCTCTATCCACTCATCTGATTTACGGTTAGAACTAGAAATAGTAATCTCTAAAACTTTTAGAAACTACATATTCTCTGCAGAATATTTCTTCAATGAAGTGATGAATTAATACTTTATCGTTTGTTGTTGTTGGTACTCCTTGGTACCTATGGTGCGTATGATATTGATGCCCGAGGTACAAATTGTGATGTTGAGGCATGTGATGTGGATGTGGTTGTTGGTGGTGGTAATGATCCTGTTGGTGTTGATGATGGTGATGATGCTGGTGTAGCGACCCGACAAAATCGTCATTGATGGCGCCGTCTACTTAGGTCCCGTTACGTGGTCATAAGTCTTTAAAACAACGTTTGACCAAAAGTATGTCGAATTCATTTCAAAAGTAAAGATGTTTCAAGGTTTACAAGTAGTTCGACAACTAGTTACATAACAAAGTTTAAAGTACAATTGAAACATATGCGACACAATTTAAAAGTAGCCAAAAGACGCTCCACGTATGCATGTATACTCGACATCCAGCAAGTATCAAAAGTAAAGAGCGGAAGCATGTATCACAAAACGTTCAAGGACCTGAGAAAAATATAGAAATCTGTCAACGAAAACGTTGGTGAAATCATAGGTTTAAGTAAGTAAGTACAAGTGAACCACAAGATTTGCAACATTGATATAATAGTAAACCATTCCAAAATTGTTTCACGAGCACCCAATTATCAATGCTTAACATTCCTTCCATAGAACCCCATCACAATAGTGTTAGAACATACACTGTTTCTCGAAAATATATTTCATTCATAGACGGTAGCGAACTGCCTGAATGAGGGTTTGTCAAACCCATATGGCCATATAACATAAGTTCTCGCTTACACCCGGAAAGTGTAACTAAAAATAATCGAATTGAGGATTTTTGTTCAAACTCGTATGTAGAATGTTTGTTTTCCTGTACTTGTGTTCACTTAGTAAAAAGAAACGTTTATGTTTTCTCATCCCAATTGTAAGTTCAAAAAGAGTAAAAGTGGGACTATGATCTCACCTTGAGTGCACGTACTAAAAGTACTTCAACAAGTAAACGTGTGCAAGAACGAATGCTAGTCTTGACCTAAACAAATAGGTTGTATCAATAACGGTAAACTCGATAGGTCAAAGTGTTCAATTAGTCCTATGGCTCGTTACGACTCGATTATAATAGCATGTGAATCAAATTGTCAAGTTTCATGCAAGGTACAAGTATAAAAGCATGTTAGAATGATTGCATAAGTATTTGGTTAAGTTTGATTAAAAATCAATTTTGGTCGGGTCAAAGTCAACGAAAAAGTCAACACGTTCGGGTTAGGTCCCGAACTATTTTTCTTCAATTAGAAATCATAAATAAACATGTTAGAACAAGTTACGGGGTAAACGGAGGCGTGTGGCATAGTTGAAAATCAAATGAAAGTTGAAAAGTGAACAACCATCTGCCCACGCCTTAAGCCGCGCCGCGCCTGGAAGACCCGCGCCGCGGGCTAAAGCTTGTTTTGAAGGTCGAGCATTTTGATGGTCCCAGACCATCTGGGTCAGTGTTAAGCCGCACCGCGGCCTGGAAGCCCGCGCCGCGGTGAGTACCTGATTAGAAATTCTGGGTAGTCTTCAAGGGTCAAAACGAGCCAAACTTCAAACAAGTCTAATTTATGAACCGTAAATACTTAAAACTCGTATCTTATATCATTAGAAAGGTAATTTGACAAAGAACACAACTAAACACATTTCAGCAACCAAAAACATTATTTGCAACAACCGACTTTACAATTGAATGCTCAATTAATGCTCCTCATTAATGTTCAAGTTCATAAATGCATAATTATGATTCGGGAATTAAATGCATACATATGACACGCCATTTCGTAGGTAATCAAGCATACAATCTAACTCACCACTTACCAACAACAATTCATGGCATTCAATACATCAAAAGTTCATTTCAAGTTCATCAAACCCTAACCCAAATTTACCAAAATCAATAATCAAGTTTATGAAGTTTTCTAAAGCAACCTACACATCAAATTGAAGCTAGTGATGTTAGGAACACATTTAATACATGCACTTATAACATTTAATAACATTCAAGCAACAAAATCACCAAATTAAACACACCAAAGTTCATGTTCATGCTAGTTGTTTAAAATAACAAGATCGAACATATAAATCACATATTCATGTTAGACTTGAGCCATAGACACTAATTAACAACTTTATAAGTTAAAAACATCAAGAACACAAAATCTAGTGATTTTAGAAAGTTACCCAAATGAGATGTAATCGGTATGGAATCGAAGAGGAAGTTGCAAGGATTCCAAATATGTAATTTGTTTAGATTGATGCTTGCTCGATTTGATTTGGATGATGAATCTTTGAAATGGAGAATTAGAGAAATTTATGGAAGTATGAAAGAAAATGGAAAATGAAAAGGAGGTGGGTGTGACTAGTCCATTTAGTCACATCTTTGCTCAATTGGCGAAACTTGTCCCTCGAGTTCGGTTGCGGGTGCGTGAATTACCTAAACGAGATATTTTAAAACGCATTTTAACGGAAGATGTTATAAATATATAACGGACTTTAAAATAGTTAAACGAAAAGCAAACAGAAAAAGGCGGGATGTTACATTACCTACTCCTTAAAAGAAATTTCGTCCCGAAATTTAAGTAGGCGTGGTAGTCGTTGTTTCTTCCTCGGGGTCTTGCGTTTCCGCATTCATGAATAGATGAGGATACTTCCTTTGCATTTGATCTTGTCTTTCCCAAGTAAACTCGGGTCCCCTTTTGGCGTTCCAACGGACCTTGACAATTGGAATTCGGCTTTGTTTTAACGTTTTGACGGAGGTGTCCACAATTTCAACCGGTTCCTCCTCGAAATGAAGTTTGTCATCAATGGTAAGCTCCTCGAGAGGGATGACGATATCGGGTTCGGCAAGGCACTTTTTCAAGTTGGATACATGGAAAGTTGGATGAACGGAGCTCAATTGAGGCGGAAGATCTAAACGATAAGCAACGGTTCCAACACGCTCCAAGATTTCGAAAGGACCAATATACCGCGGATTTAGCTTCCCGCATTTCCCAAAATGGATTACACCTTTCCAAGGTGAGACTTTTAACATTACGTGATCACCGACTTGAAACTCAAGGTCGTTGCGTCGTTTGTCGGTATAGCTCTTTTGACGACTTCGGGCCGTCCTAAGCCTATCTCGAATTTGAACGATCTTCTCGGTTGTTTCATGAATGAGTTCGGGTCCAGTGATTTGTGTGTCACCTACTTCGGCCCAACAAAGAGGTGAACGACATTTTCAGCCATATAAAGCTTCGAATGGTGCGGCGTTAATACTCGCGTGATAACTATTGTTATAGGAGAATTCGGCGAGAGGCAAGTGCTTATCCCAAGCTTTTCCAAAGTCGATAACACAAGCTCGTAGCATGTCTTCCAAAATTTGGATTGTGCGTTCGCTTTGTCCGTCGGTTTGCGGATGGTATGCGGTGCTCATGTCTAAACGCGTTACCAACGCTTCTTGTAACGCTTCTTGTAAAGTACGCCAAAATCCAGAAACAAAACGGCCATCTCGGTCGGAGATAATCGATAAGGGTACATCGTGTCGGGCTACGATTTCTTTAATGTAAAGTTGTCCGAGTTTCTCCATGTTGTCGGTTTCCTTCATGGCTAGAAAGTGCGCGGATTTGGTGAGACGGTCAACAATAACCCAAATAGTATCATAACTGCCAACCGTCTTTGGTAGTTTGGTGATAAAATCCATCGTTATCCTTTCCCACTTTCATTGCGGGATTTCGGGTTGTTGAAGTAGTCCGGACGGTCTTTGGTATTCGGCTTTGACTTTGGAGCAAGTTAGGCATTTTCCAACATAAGTAGCAACGTCCCTTTTAATGTTTGGCCACCAATATTGTTCTTTGAGGTCGTGGTACATCTTATTGGCACCGGGGTGAATCGAATATCTTGACTTATGGGCTTCGTCTAAAATAAGGCTTCGCAAGTCCCCATAACTAGGCACCCAAATTCTTCCGGTGAAATATCGGAGTCCAGTTTCTTTAACTTCGAATCGAGAGGTGAGGACGTTCAAGTGTTCGAGAGAGATGTTTTCATCCTTGAGAGCCTCGTCTTGGGCTACACGAATTTGACTATTGAGGTTGGTGTGAATGGTGATGTTTAAAGCTCGGACACGAAGAGGCACCGCTCTTTCCTTTCGACTTAAGGCATCGACTAATACGTTTGCCTTCCTGGGATGGTAACGAAGCTCACAATCATAATCGTTTAAAGTTTTAATCCACCGTCGTTGTCTCATGTTTAGTTGCTTTTGATCGAAGATGTGTTGAAGGCTTTTGTGATCGTGAAGATGGTACTTTTAGTTCCATAAAGATAGTATCACACATTTTAAGTGCGAAGACAATGGCTCCGAGTTCGAGATCATGTGTCGTGTAGTTTCGTTCATGAATTTTGAGTTGTCGGGAGGCATAAGCAATGAATTTCTTTTGTTGCATCAATACGCACCCAAAACCATGTTTCGAGGCATCGCAATATACAACAAAATCATCATTGCCTTCGGGAAGTGAGAAGATAGGAGTGGTGGTTAGCTTTGTTTTCAAGATTTGAAATGCGGATTCTTGTTCGGTCACCCAAATGAATTTCTTTCCCTTGTGAGTTAACGCGGTTAGAGGATGAGCAACCAAAGAGAAATCCTTAATGAATCTACGATAGTATCCGGAGAGACCCAAAAATTGACGAATGTGGGTAGGAGTAGTAGGAGTCTCCCATTTACTAATGGCTTCAATTTTTGATCGATCGACTTTAATACCTTGATCACTTACAACATGACCAAGAAATTGAACTTCCTTCAGCCAAAATTCACACTTGGAGAATTTGGCATAGAGTTGTTCTTGTCTCAAGAGTTCAAGCACAAGTTGGAGATGTTGTTCGTGCTCTTCTTCGCTTTTAGAATAGACCAAGATGTCATCGATGAACACAATAACGAATTTTTCGAGATACGGTTTGCACACGCGGTTCATAAGGTCCATGAACACCGCCGGTGCGTTAGTGAGACCAAATGGCATGACAAGGAATTCATAACTACCATAACGAGTTCGGAAAGCAGTTTTGGAGATATCTTCCCCCTTAACCCTTAATTGATGATAACCCGAGCGGAGATCGATTTTTGAATATACACGAGATCCTTGTAGTTGATCAAAGAGGTCATCGATGCGAGGAAGAGAATATCGGTTCTTAACCGTCAATTTGTTTAGTTCACGATAATCGATGCACATTCGTAGGGATCCGTCTTTCTTCTTAACGAACAAAATCGGAGCGCCCCATGGTGAATGGCTAGGTTGGATAAAACCACGGTCAAGTAGTTCTTGGATTTAACTTTGCAATTCTTGCATTTCGGATGGAGCAAGTCTATATGGTGCACGTGCTACGGGTGCGGCTCCAGGAATAAGATCGATTTGGAATTCTACCGGTTGATGATGTGGAAGACCCGGCAATTCGTCGGGAAATACATCGGAAAAGTCACTAACAATTGGCACATCATCGATATGTTTCTCATCGGACTCGACTTTCTTAACGTGGGCAAGGATCGCAAAACAACCCTTACGGAGTAGTTTTCTAACTTTAAGGCACGAAACGAGGTTGAGTCCGGTGCAACTCTTATCGCCATAAACAATCAAGGGTTCACCATTCTCGATAGGAATTCGGATTGCGTTAAGATCACAAAGGATGTGAGATTTCATTTTGGCTAACCAATTCATACCGATTATTACATAGAAGCTTCCTAGTTCCATGGGTATCAAGTCAATTTCAAACTCATTACCCAAAATGTTTAACGTACACTCCCGGTAATACGTATCGGCACTCAATAGTTTCCCATTGGCCACTTCAATGGTATAAGTGGTATCTAGTGGAAGTGGTGGAGTGCTAAAAGAATGAATCAAAGTCTTGGACACAAAACTCTTATCGGCACCCGAATCGAATAAACAAGTAACATAAGTGTTGTTGAGAAGAAACGTACCCGTCACTAATTCATTGTCATCTCGGGCTTCCTCGGTGTTGATGTTGAAAGCTCGGCCGCGCGTATTGGGGTTATCTTTCTTCTTTGGGCATGCATTTCTATAATGACCCGTTTGCCCACATTCGTAACAAGTGCCCGTCTTTGGTGCATTGGGCCCCTTTCGAGCGCGAGAGCGGCACTTTTACATTCGTTGACCTTATGACCAACTCCTTGGCACCGATGGCAAATTAGCTTGCCACATTCACCAAAGTGATGCTTGTTACATTTGTTGCAAAGAGGTAGGTTCCCAGCATAACCCTTCTTGCTGTCAGAGGTGTAAGGCTTCTTGGCAAAGTTGTTGTTGCTTGATTGGGGGGCTTCCTATTTTCTTTTGTTGTTACCCGACTTATCCTCGGCTTTAGGTGCCGGCACTAAAATTTCATCCACCGTTTCTATCAATTTACGGGCCATGTTCAAAGCTTCTTGATGATTAGTGGATTTGGATGAAATTACTCCGTGTTTGATGCTCTTTGGAAGACCATCCATGTAAAGTTCAACCCTTAAAGATTCGGGGTTCACAAGGTTTGGGCATATCAAGGCTAGTTCGGAAAATCGTTGATTATAGGCCTTGAGATCGTTTCCAACCGCTTTCAAAGTTCTTAGCTCTTGTTCGAGCCTTTGGGTTTCTTCACGAGGGAAATATTCGACAATCATCTTTTCCCTTAAGTCGGACCAAGAGAGGGCGTGAGCTTCATCGGTACCCACCGATTGTTCATAGGTGTTCCACCATGTGAGGGCGACACCGGCGAAAGTGTGAGTGGAGTATTTAACCTTATCTTGGTCCCGACAACCGCTTATGCTAAAAACGGCCTCCGTTTGTTCGAACCATTGAGTGAGAGTAATCGGTCCCCCGGTCCCATCAAAAGTATGAGGTTTGCACCCCATGAAGGCTTTGTAGGAGCACCCTTCGCTTGAGTTACCGGCCCCTTGATTGTTGTTGTTGTGGTTGTTTTTATTGTTGTTGTTGGAAGAGTGACCGGCTATGGCCGCATCCACGGTGGTGGCTATCATCTGTTGAAGGGCTTGTTCGGGAGTCTCATGGCATGGCACACGACGAGGAGGCATTGTTCCTTCAAAACAAAAGAATACCGTTGATTAGTATTTTCAATAATACTAATCATGATATGGAATAAGAATAGAGAGAAAATTTTCCTTGACTTGCCTTAAATTCTTTATGTCATAATGTCGGAACGTTCATATGAGTTACCGTAATATAATCCCGGAAATTATATTACCCTAATTCATATGTGCATTCGACATTTTTTCACTAAGTCAAGGTGGCGTGTCAATCAAATTAAACAACGTGAGATTAAGATGAAATAAGAGAAGATATGAAAGGACCCATCCTAATCCATCCGGACAAAGTCCACATCGATTATAAACGATTCACAATAGTTGGTTACATCGCGAGGTACTTGACCTCTATATGATACATTTTACAAACATTGTATTCATTTTTAAAAGACAACTTTCATTTCATCGTAAGTTGACAAACATGCATACCATTTCATAATATATCTAAACTATAAATAAGTTGATAATATTCTTGATGAACTCAATGACTCGAATGCAACGTCTTTTGAAATATGTCATGAATGACTCCAATTAATATCTCTAAGATGAGCAAAAGCACAGCGGAAGATTTCTTTCGTACCTGAGAATAAACATGCTTTAAAGTGTCAACCAAAAGGTTGGTGAGTTCATTAGTTTAACATAAATAATCATTTCATAATTTTAATAGACCACAAGATTTCATATATCCGTTTCTCATAATCATACGTCCCATGCATAGAGACAAAAATATCATTCATATGGATTGAACACCTGGTAACCGACATTCACAATTTGTATATAAGAATATCCCCATCATTCCGGGATCCTCCTTCGGACATGATATAAATTTTGAAGTACTAAAGCATCCGGTACTTTGGATGGGGCTTGTTGGGCCCGATAGATCTATCTTTAGGATTCGCGTCAATTATGGTGTCTGTTTCCTAATTCTTAGATTACCAGACTTAATAAAAAGGGGAATATTCAATTTCGATAATTCAACCATAGAGTGTAGTTTCGATTACTTGTGTCTATTTCGTAAAACAGTTATAAAAACACCGCATGTATTCTCAGTCCCAAAAATATATATTGCAAAAGCATTTAAAAAGGGATTAATGAAACTCACGCATATAAATATTGTAAAACAGTTAATAAAGCATTTGCATGTATTCTCAGCCCAAAAACGTAAAGAGTAAAAAAGGGCAAATGAAACTCACGCATGTAAATATGGTAAAACAATTAATAAAGCATTTGCATGTATTCTCAGCCCAAAAATGTAAAAAGTAAAAGGGATTCAAATGAAACTCACCTAATGTATTTTGTAGTAAAAATACATATGACGACATTAAACAACTGAACAATGCAAGGTTGGCCTCGGATTCACGAACCTATATCATTTGTATAATCATTAATACTTATAATTGTAATCGAACCATTTCACATATTATAACTTTTATATACAAGTTATATGATTTGTATATATATATATATATATTTAAAAACGATTATTATTTATATAGTCTTATATATATATATATATATATATATATATATATATATATATATATATATTAAAATACGTAATTTGTTATATATGAATATTTATATAAAGATTGTTAATATAAATATTTCATACTTATAGGTAATGTTATTTTTAAGTATATTATTATATACATGATAATATATAATATTAATAATAGTAAATAAAAGTTATATTTGATTATAATTATAATAATTTTCAATGTTAATAATAATTCCAATATTGGTAATAACCATGATAATAATAACAATACTTGTAAAAATTAATTTTACTGTAAATGATGGTTATGATAATGATTTTAGTAACTACCTAATAATATTGATAACAATGAAAATAATAGTTTTAGTGATATCAAGATAATAATTTTATTAATTATAATACTTTTTATCTTTTTAAGAACTTAAGGGTGTTATATCTATATTTACATATGTATAGCTATTTTGTTTACAATGCGCACGATCGTAGTTATATCCTAATCAAGGTCAATCTTATATTTATCTAAATACTTATCTTAATTAAGATCACAAGAGTTTCCATATTTTCCAAAGTTTAGTTCATAAACGTATAATACTTATTAATAATCCTAATCATAATTATACGATATATAAAAATAACAATCTTAATACCAATGATAATATCAATAATAATATTACTTAATAATAATGCTATTAATGGTAATGATATTAATATTAATAATACAATAACAAAAACAATCATAATTGAAAATGTAATTTTTTTTATAATAATAATAAGTAGCAACTAATACTTACATTTGTAATACTAATAACAATAATAACCACAATAACACTAATAACAATAACACTAACAATAATAATATTATAATAATAATAATAATAATAATAATAATAATAATAATAATAATAATAATAATAATAATAATAATAATAATAATAATAATAATAATAATAATAATAGAAATGGAAATGGAATTAAAAGTGTATACCCTCAAAAAAATATGCTCCAAGTGGGACTCGAACCCAAGACCTCTCGCTCACTCGCACCAACACCCAACCATTGACCCATGTTCATTTTTTCTGATTTGTACCCCAACCAAAACAATATAACTTGTATATAAAACTGTTTCTCCTTCTTCTTCTTCACCACATTCTCAATTAATCGAACCAGTGATTCATAACTCTTCTAAAACAGAGTTTTAAATATTTCAAGATATAATAAATCAATATCCAATGTTTATATCTAATTGGGAATGAAAAAAAAATAATAAAAAAAATTATGCAGCTAGCTGCTGTCACTGTTATGTAACAAAAAAAAAAAAAATAGACTTTTATCTAGAGGACGTTTTGGACAAAAGTTACAACACAAAGTAAGTTTCAAATCAATCCTATAATCTATAGAAATCATCAATTTAATTGAAAACATCACAGAAGGTTCGAATTTGGTTGAAGAACGAAAGTTTGACTTTTAAGAACTAAAACTTTGACTCCATAATTCTAACTCGATACAAAGAATTGGAAAATGAGATTTTACTGAAAGATTGAATAGATGAATACTAACCTAATTGCATTTTTAGATTTTGAAAAACAATACAAAATCGTATTCTTGTAATTCGAGTTCAAGAACAAAAGGATGGCTCCTGTTCTTCTTTGATTTCTGATTAATTCGCTGACTTACATTAATTGTAACTGATAGTTGAGAAAATTGATGAATCGTTTGAATATAAAATAGCCTGATATCGATTTAATTGAGAGGTGAGTGTCGACAGTGTTTTAATCACGGGTAAAGGAGAAGAATAGAAAAAGAATAAAGTGGAAACAGATTACTTACAGGCTCCAATTTATGTCCCTGCTTTATAAATTAAATTTATATAATATATAATATAATTAGTATAAATAAATAAATAAGTATATTAATAATAATAATACTAATAATAATAATTATATTAATAATAATAATCAATAATGATAATAATAAAAATGATAGTAACAATAATAATATTTCTAATGATAATAATATTATTAGGAATAGTAATAATATGATGTTATTAAAACAATAACAGTAATACTGATTTTTTTTATAAGTTTAAAAAGAGAGATATTAATGATTCTAATAATATTATTTATAATAATACTAGTTATAATAATACAATTATTAATGTTAATGATAATGTTAAAAAAATAATGATGTAACAATCTATACATATCAAATTTCATCATATATATATATATATATATATATATATATATATATATATATATATATATATATATATATATATATATATATATATATATATATATATATATATTATCTTAGAAATTGAATTATTAATGGTACAAATATTAATATTAACGAAATATTAATAATAATAATGGAAGTAAAAGTAATAATATTAATATAATTATATTCAAACTTATTATTAATTATGTAATATTTAATAATCATATTCAATAACTTTTATTAAATATTTATTTATTATTTATACATTTTATATATAATACAATATTTTAATTATACATAGAAATCATATATATAGATTTATAATATATATATATATATATATATATATATATATATACATATATTAACAGTAACTTAATTATCCTAATTATTAAATTCTAATTAATTAAAAGTATACCTTATTAAATCATAACCTTATATATTCCTATATGTATCTTTATATATATATATATTTATTTACGAATAATTGTTCGTGAATCGTCAGGAATAGTCAAAGGTCAGATAATTTCATAAACTAGTTCAAACATTTTAAGATTCAATATTACAGACTTTGCTTATCGTGTCGAATTCATATAAAGATTAAGTTTAAATTTAGTCGAAAATCCCGGGCCGTCACAGTACCTACCCGTTAAAGAAATTTCGTCCCGAAATTTGAGTGAGGTGGTCATGGCTAACAATAAAAATGTTTTCATGACAAATATGAGTTGATAATTAGAATTTTATCAACATGGAGTAACACGGATAGAATAATTCGATTATTCGAAGAGTACGAATGAAGCTATCACAAAAGTGTGAAATGAAGAAATAGAGATTCGTTTTATCTTTTGACGTTGTCTTGGTTAAATTTAGAAAATAAGGCGTGTCTTAACTTTTGACATAGGGGGTTGAATTCCGGAATTCAAGGGATTTAAAGAAAATCTTCGAAATCTAAAAGATTTGATTATGCGGCGAATAAGGAAATTAAGATCTCTATAATTAAATACGGTGATCTGCCCCGATTACTACGTCTGATATCCCCTTTATAAATTTACCTTTTCTAGTTCTATTTGTTTTCACCACTTCTATACTCAATTCCCAAATTCAAAAGATTTATAAAAATGCTTAACCCTGTTCTGATTCTTGTTCTTATTCTAACTATCACAATGATCGTTCTTCTTTTTCAACTTCCACCAGAGAAGTCTGCTTTCTTCTACTTTGCCCTCGGGATTATAATGTTTTTAATTCTCCCGTATCTTTATGTTGCGATAAACGTTGATATACACAATTTGTAATTTTTGTGTTGTTATCGGGCTTTATATTCTCCCTTATATTTCAAAGCTCTATCTTTTGTTTTCTCTTCCCGACTTCAAGTCAAGCGAATAATGGTCCAGAATTTGTAGATATAGAGTTTCGAATGATTATAATGTTCAAAGCAGGAAGGAACGTGATAGCACGATTTGATTTTCAAATTTATCAACATCACGGAAGATAGAACCATCAAGAATACATTTTATTGATTTGTTCAGGAGTTAAGTAGAATGAAAGAGTTATGTGACATGGCATATGATGACGTTATGATCTGTGAATCATCACGTCCCATTAGAAACTCAGCATGACTTACTGTAATATAATCACGTTGATCAAGTGTCATTATATTATACTAACTCATGCATCAGTTCCCAACATTACTTCAATAACATTCATATTTTAAGCTCGAAAGTTTACAGAATATAGAAACTAACAGTTTCTATATGATGTAACACTGATATCACGAAGAGATTAATGATTTCAGATAAAAATAGTTATAAAAATATCTCCAGAAATATGGAGGATATTTATAATGAAAGATACGATAATATCTCGGAATATATAAGATCAGAGGATGATAGAAACTATTATCTGCAAGGGCTTAGAGTAAGGAGCACGATATTCACTAAAGACTTTAGCAGACATTGAATCATTTGGATTCTTTGAAGTCAAACTTATTCTTTGTGATTTGTCCACGACTTTCTTCCTAGTTTCGCATAATCTGCTTTTCGGTACTAAATTTTCTATTGAATGTTTCCAATATAATGATACACAGGAAGCACAAGGAGGTATATAATTTTGGATAAGAAAATTTATGAAAATATCCTCAGAAATATCGAAGATACTGATGATGATATTTTGGAATTTCTAAGTTCGATGGTTGATGGAGAAAGATTTTCTGCAAGATTTTAACATGACTTCGGAGCAAGATAATCTCTAAAGATTTCATCGGATTCAGAACTACCTGGATTCTTTGAATATAGGGTTTGGTCCTTGCATTTGTCCTTGGTCTCCTTCACGGTTAGCTCAATCAGTTTTTCAATACCCAATTTTCTATCGAACGTTCCTAACACTCCTTTCTTTATCATAAAACTTTTGGCCGTTTAGACCATCTACCATTTTTATGTTTCCTCTGCATTTAATGCTATGATATCTGAATCATCGATTATTAACCCGAGGTGGTTTCAGGAGAATTGTGTGTTTTTTTTTTTAGATTATTAAACACTGATGGTAATATGGTGGAATATGAAAGGTTCCCTGGTAACAATAAAAGGGCACGCGTATATATCAACGTTATAATAAGGTTGTTTCATACGAAAAGTCGAAGTTGTCTTGCTGGAGCTGTGACAAAACTGGCTATCTCGAACAGCAGATGCAAAGTTATTTTCGGTAATAATAACGCTAAAGGAAATAGCACAGTTATGTGTTGAACGTTTACTCAGTTTCCGAGAGTTTTTCAAGTGCATTACTATATGCATCAATCTTTTCTTTCGTAGATGGAGTGCGGTTGGTTCATCCTCTCGATTGAGGAGTTTTCAAGAATCATGAAAGGTTTAAACGCAGAATGTAATCGTGAAGATACAAATGATGTTTAAGACGAAATCAAGTGGCAAACTTGAAGAATTGTTTAGTTTCATATGTTATAGTCAATATTTTAATTCATTTTAATTGTCGAATGTTATTAGTCTTTAGTCGATAGTCCATAGTTGACAGTCCAATAATTCATTTTCATATATAATATTCGAATTAATTAATACGTGTCGTGACCCGTATACGTCTCAGACTCGATCACAACTCAAAGTATATATATTATTATAGAATCAACCTCAAACCTGTATAGAGAACTCGATCATTACTACATATAGAGTGTCTATGGTGATTCCAAATAATATATATAGATGCGTCGATATGATATGTCAAAACCTTGTATACGTGTCCCGATATTTAAAGTGCGTAAAATAAATACAGAAATTAAATGACAATAAATAAAATGTGTAAAGTAAATAACAGAAATTAAATAACGATATATAAAATTGCGAGAATTAAAATTGCGATAAAATAAATTGCGATAATTAAATTGCGATAAATAAAATGTAATATGGAATTAATAGTTAGCTAGGAACAGTTAGCTAGGATTTTGTTAGCGTGGTTTCTTAATAAAATTTAATATTGTTAATTAGTCTGTTTCTAATCAATTTTTATTGTGTCCATTATTTCTTCATTATGCCACTTGTTGGATTCTGATAGGTCAAAATCCAAATATGAAATTGTATGAAAATGGTTATTCTGTGATGAACGGATTCGTATAGCTGTGGTTGCAAGTAGGATAGTAAATGACTGTTGAATCAGATTCGAAGAATGTACAGTGTAGTTTATTAATGTGAAACCTAAATATTCCTCGGGTATTACCTACCCGTTAAAATATTTTCACCATTAACAGTTTGTACAAAAGAATTTTTAATTACAATCTTTATGAAAATATACTTTAATATATATTTTCTTCAGATGTAATTATAGATTTAGTGAGTTAATATAGTATTAATCTCATTTGATTTACCGTTAAAACAAGAATATATAATCTCTAAAACATTAGAGATTACATAATCGCCATGTCGAACGAAAATAACATAGATAGAACGATACGTAGAACGATAATTATACTCGAGGTACAGAATGAGATGTCAAAGCTGGTGATGCGGATGTTGTTGTTAGTGGTACTAATGCTGTTGGTGCTAAGGTTGGTGATGTTACTGGTGTTAGTGATACGGCTAGTGCTTGCAAATTGTGTACCGTGCTCTCTAAAGTTAACACTCGAGCTCGGAGTTCTTTAACTTCTTCTACTAACCCTGGTTGGTTATCAGTGTGAGGTAGAGATTGGATATCTTCTCTAGTTCCATTAATGGTAGTCTCAAGACGAAAAATTCTGGCAAAAAGGGTATAAACGGTGTTGCGAATAGGTTCGCCGGTGAGCGGGTCGAGTACTCCAAGATTCGGTTCATGATATGGAGTACCTTCTTCCCTTCTCCATAGGGTGAGTATGTCGCGAACCCACCCCCATTTTCTTCAGTAATCACGGTAGTTGATTGGTTGATGTGCTCCTGTCACGCTGTCTTCGGAGTCAGAGGAACTTGGTCGATTCGTAGAGACCATCTTACGCGATCTCAGGAAAGATCTTTGGTATGCAGAGTTTAGTGACAACTATTTATAGTTGGATGGTATTCTCAATGCATAATTTGCATAGATATATATAGTACCAGGATCCCTTAAATTAAGGAGAAATTTACAAGAGATATCAGGCAAGGTCTACAGTAACATATACGCTAAGATAAGAATTGTCAGATACGCTAAGGTATGAATCTTGTGTATACACTATTCATGCAATCAATGCAGCAAGACGTGTCTAGACTAAGAATGATAAGCAGATAATTTTCAACACAAAATGATAAGCAAAACTTTTTGACATGCAGACCAGGTCAAAGTCCAGACTCACTAATGCATCCTAACGACTATTAGTTAGACATACTAATGCAAGACCTGTTCGCTACGACCACCGCTCTGATACCAACTGAAAGGACCCGTCCTAATCCATCTGGACAAAGTCCACATCGATTATAAACGATTCACAATAGTTGGTTACATCGCGAGGTACTTGACCTCTATATGATACATTTTACAAACATTGCATTCATTTTTAAAAGACAACTTTCATTTCATCGTAAGTTGACAGACATGCATACCATTTCATAATATATCTAAACTATAAATAACTTGATAATATTCTTGATGAACTCAATGACTCGAATGCAACGTCTTTTGAAATATGTCATGAATGACTCCAATTAATATCTCTAAGATGAGCAAAAGCACAGCGGAAGATTTCGTTCGTACCTGAGAATAAACATGCTTTAAAGTGTCAACCAAAAGGTTGGTGAGTTCATTAGTTTAACATAAATAATCATTTCATAATTTTAATAGACCACAAGATTTTATATATCCGTTTCTCATAATCATACGTCCCATGCATAGAGACAAAAATATCATTCATATGGATTGAACACCTGGTAACCGACATTCACAATTTGTATATAAGAATATCCCCATCATTCCGGGATCCTCCTTCGGATATGATATAAATTTCGAAGTACTAAAGCATCCGGTACTTTGGATGAGGCTTGTTGGGCCCGATAGATCTATCTTTAGGATTCGCGTCAATTAGGGTGTCTGTTCCCTAATTCTTAGATTACCAGACTTAATAAAAAGGGGCATATTCGATTTCGATAATTCAACCATAGAGTGTAGTTTCGATTACTTGTGTCTATTTCGTAAAACAGTTATAAAAACACCGCATGTATTCTCAGCCCCAAAAATATATATTGCAAAAGCATTTAATGTAACATCCCGCGTTTTTCCGTTAAATTTATTTTTAACACCGTCTTTTTTTTTTAATAATATCTTTCGCTATTTAAATTCCCAATTTCCGTTGACTAACGTTTATAATATTCTCGTTATTTAATTATAACATCACTCGTCTACTCGAGCGTTTTTAAAATATTCGTTTGGTTAAATCCCGCACCCGCTTCTAAACTCGAGGGACTAAAATTGACACGGGGCAAACTAGTTGACTAGGTCAACTAGTCCACCCCAATCACCACCATTCAATCCCTCCCTCTCTCTCTCTTTCTTTCTTTTTTCTCTCAAGAACACAAACATAATTCATCATCTAAATTCGGATCGGGAAGCAAACTTCAAAACAAATTACATATTCGTGATCCTCTCATCATCCTCTTCGATTTGGTACCAATTTCATCCATTTTGGGTAACATTTCTAAAACACTAAATTTCTCTAAATTCGTTTTTGACTTGAAATTGTGTTAGTTAGTGTCTATGGCTCGTGTATAACATGAATATATGTTTTGTTTGCTCGATTCGTTGTTTTGAGTAACTAGTTTGAACATTTGAAATGGGTTAGCTTAATCCTTGATTTTGGATGAGTTAATGTTGTTAGATTGTTAAAGTGCATGTGTTAATTGTGTTACTAGTATCACTAGCTTCGTTTTGATGCGTAGGTTGATTAAGGAAACTTCAAAAACATGAATATTGATTTTTGCGGATTTTGGTTAGGGTTTGATAGACTTAAAACGAGCTTTTGATGTTTCGAATGCCATGAAATGTTATTAGTAAGTGTTTAGTTGTAATGTATGCTTCATTACCTTCAAAACGGCATATCGTATGTGTAAATTGGATTCCCGAATCATAAAATACGTTTTACGAACTTGGAACTTTGAAAATAAACCTTTCTTGATCAATTGACGAGTTTTCGGTTATTGTAAATGATGTTTTTGATTAATGATATGTGGTTAGTTGTATTCCTTGTCGAAATAGCTTTCCGATGATATAAAATACATGTTCTAATTGTTTGCGGATCATAAAATGTGAATGTTTGTGTTTTGGTTCGTGCATACTTTGAAAACTGACCAGAATTCTCTGGCCAGGTAGTGGCGCGGCGCGCCACATCCCCGCGCGGCGCGCAGAATCGCCTGGCCAGATTCTGCTCACTTTGGCGCATTTCACGCGAAATGTTTGACTAGCTATCGACCTCCGATTCACATGAAACTTGTTCTAATATGCTTATATATGAATAAAAACCTCAGAAAAATAGTTCGGGACCGAACCCGAACGTGTTGACTTTTTCGTTGACTGTGACCAAGTTTGACTTTTAGTCAAACTTAACCAAACTTTTATACAATCATTCTAACATGCTTTTATACTTGTTTCTTGTATGAAACTTGACAACGTAATTCACATGCTATACTTAATCGAGTCGTAACGAGCCATAGGACTAATTGAACACATTTCACCCGACCTTGTGTCGTAACCGGTTAATTGATATAACTTACTTGTTTAGGTCAAGGCTAAGCAACTTTCATGCACACGTTTACTTGTTGAAGTACTTTTATACTCGTGCACTCGAGGTGAGATCATAGTCCCACTTTTACTCTTTTAAACTTACTTTTGGGATGAGAAAGCATAAACGATTCTTTTGAACTAAGTGAACACAAGAACGGGAAAACAAACATTCTACATACGAGTTTAGAACGAAAATCCTCAATCCGATTATCATTAGTTACATCAGATGGTGTAAGCGAGAACTTATGTTATATGGCCATATGGGTTTGACAAACCCTCATTCAAACGGTTCGCTACCGTTTACGAATGAAATATATTTTCGGGAACAGTGTTGTTCTAGCACTAATTGATGGGGTATTCAACGGACGGAACGTTAAGCTTTGATAATTGGGTGCTCGTGAATATTAACTTTTAGAATGTACTATGGCTTTATCGATGTTGCAAATCTTGTGGTTCAACTTACTATTACTCATTTACTTATTTAAACCTATGATTTCACCAACGTTTTCGTTGACAGTTTCTCTATGTTTTTCTCAGGTCCTTGAACTTAGGTGATACATGCTTCCGCTTACTATTTGATACTTGCATCCGATGTCGAGTATACATGCATTTCATGGAGCGTCTTTTGACTTTACTTTAAACCGTGTCGCCTAGATTTCAATCGTACTTATAACGTTGTAACTTAACTTTTGGTTGAACAATTCTTGTAAACTTTGAAACAATCTTTATTTTGAAGTGAAGGCGACATATTTTGGTCAAACGTTATCTTAAAGACTTATAATCAGGTAATGGGACCCACGTAGCCGACGCCGTCACTTGACGATTTGTCGGGGTCGCTACAGTTGGTATCAGAGCCTAGGTTGTAGGGATTTAGAGTTCATTTGTGTCCACCCCGAGTCATAGGGTACATAGGTGAATCTAGACTACAGCCGGCATATAGACTGAAGTAGGAATTATTTGACTAATTGTGCATTTATACTCGAACTCTTCTATCATATCTAACTCGTATTCGATCTTGATCTTACGTTGATAAATTTTGTTGACGCGCCACCTTGACTTTATGAAGTAATGTTAAATGCACATGAGAATCAGGGTAATATAATTTCCGGGATTATATTACGGTGATTCACATGGACGTTCCGACATTATGACGTAAAGAATTTAAGGCGAGTCAAGGAAAATTTTCTCTCTATCCTTATCCCATACTGTGGTTAGTATTGTTGAAAATACTAACCAACGATATTCTTGTGTCATGAAGGAACAATGGCTCACCAAGGTCAACACAACACTCCTCTCGAAACTCTTGAACAAGCTCTTCAACGAATGATAACCACCGCCGTGGGTACGGCCGTGGCCGATCACTTTTCTAACAACAACAATCATGGAGCCGGTAATTCAAGCGAAGGTTGCTCCTACAAGAACTTCATGAAGTACAACCCTCCCACTTTCGATGGAACCGGAGGACCGGCTACTCTCACCCGATGGTTTGAACAAATAGAGACCGTTTTTAACACAAGCGGCTGTCGAGACCAAGATAAGGTCAAGTTTTCCACCCTCACTTTCACCGGCATTGCTCTCTCGTGGTGGAACAAGTACGTACAATCAGTGGGTATCGATGAAGCCCTTACACTCTCTTGGGCAGAATTAAGAGAAAGAATGATCACCGAATACTTCCCGCGCGACGAGACTCGAAGGCTCGAGCAAGGGCTAAGGAATTTGAAAACGGTCGGGAATGACCTCGGAGCTTATAATCAACGGTTTACCGAACTAGTCTCAATGTGTCCGAATCTCATGGCTCCCGAATCACTAAGAGTCGAACTTTACATGGATGGCCTCCCTAAGAGCATTCAACACGGGGTAATGGCATCCCAACCCACTAACCTACAAGAGGCTTTAGCAAAGGCCCACCAAACTTTAGAAACGGTAACTGAAATGGAAGCACCGGCACCCATGATCGAGAACCAATCGAGCGGCAATAAAAGAACATGGGAAGCCTCTCAATCAAGCAACCACAACAATAACAACAACCCCGCCAAGAAGCCTTTCGCCTCCAACGACAAGAAAGGCTATACCGGAAAACTACCTTTTTGTAAAGAATGCCACAAGCATCACTTTGAAGGATGTGGCAGGTTTCGCCACCGGCGCCAAGGACCCGTCGCTCGAAAGATGCCCAACGCACACAGAACGGGTGCTTGCTTCGAATGTGGCCAACCGGGTCATTTTAGGAATGTGTGCCCAAATAAGAAAATCAACCCCAACGCACGCCATTGAACTTTCAACATCGACACCTAGGATGCCCGAGACGACGATGGACTAGTCACGGGTACGTTCCTTCACAACAAACCATATATTTCATACTTATTCGATTCGGTTACCGCTAGACGTATTACAACCGAGGCTTTGACTTGTACTCTTTACATTCCACCTTTTTCCCCTAGATACTACTTAGGCAATTTAAGTGACCAATGGATAAATATTGTGAGCCTATAAATTTTATTGGAGGAGATACGTTAAGAATTATGACTTGACACCTATAGAACTAGGGAGCTCGAAACCTATTTGTTAAGGAGAAATTATTCCCCTACAATTATGTATAGAATATTGTGAACTAAGTAATTTTCAGTTGGAAACCGATACCCTCTTCCTCGTATCCACAATTGGGGGTTAAGGGAGACGAGTTTTCCGAACTCGCAACGTTAGTTGTAAATCTCTCTTAGTACCATTCGATTTATTTAGGACTCTGTCCGTATTCATGAACCTCCTAAACCACGTATACAAACTTATCAAGACAAATTTGTTATCGTATTTATAGATGACATCTTAACTCATTCAAGTAAAGAAGGAAAACGAACATCACCATCTTAGTCTCGAACTTTTGAGAAAAGAGCAACTCTATACCAAATTCTCCGAGTGAGAATTTCTGTTGAACGAAGTCTAGACCATGATGTTAATGGTCGAGGCACTACAACCAATCTCGAAATCAAGCCACATGTAATCAGGAAACTCTCACAACTCAAACTTGTATTCGTAAAATCTTAGATCTCGCCTGTTATTACCGAAGATTCATTTCTGACTTTTCTCGTGTTACATGACTTTTAAACTCGTTAACTCACTAAGGAAAACTTTAAACCTCTCCGTGTTCGAACCTTGAGCGTGATTCTTCACACCAACAATTCTAGCTAAATTCGTATAGCAACCGATGGAACTCAAACATGGAAATATTTCTACTTGAACGCCGAAAGGCATACCCTCTCGACTCAAAATCAACGTAACTGAAATTCGTTATTTTGCGCGAAGAATTCTAATACTAAATTGTAAATCCGATCAATTTTCTCGTCATCACGTACCACACTACATACCTCTGTTATTTCACCGTTACCGTCTGATATTACTGGAGTTTAAGATAACACACAAACCAACGATACTTCACTCTTCTTTGACTTAACGCCCTTGTGAATTCTGATAATCGGCCAACTATTATTCAACCCCGAACTATACAACTACGTGTACTATCTCGTTTCTCTTTCAGACTTCAACTTTTGACAACTAGAGGCATGTTATGGCAACCTCGAGATGTAAACCCATCCTATTCTAAGTCCTCATTTCACTTCTATATTTATCGCTCGCACTCCCGTATAAGGAAACTTTTTGTAAAAATTTCTCATTGGATAGAGAAACTCCTCATATTACATTAGTATTCGCCACGAGGGTGAATAGCCCTAACGAACATATTTTTTTTTTCTTCGAACCCTAACTGACTCGTTCAAACATATCTTAAGAGATTCTATTCCAACACGGTGTATCTTTGTTAATTATCCCGTATCGAAATACTCGTTTCACTTCTAGTTTTACAAGAAGCCTCGGGACCGCGTTTAGACATGAGTACCGCGTACATTCCACAACCCGACGGACCGAACAAACATGCGATTTAAACCTTGGAAACCATAATACAAGTTTGTATTACCAACTTCAAATTTACTTGGGAAAAGTATTTTCCTTTAACCGAATCCTCGTACTACAATGATTTTCATTCGAGTTTTAACGTCACTCCTTTTGGAACCACATGTGACCGGAAACGTCATTCTCTTTTGTGGAACCAAGTAAACGATGATCAATTCACCGGGGCCGAGGTTGTTCATGAGCAACCGAGAAAATTTATTCATATTCAGGTAAAACCCTACGCGACTCGTAATCACCAAGAGCTACGCCGATGTTAGACGTAAACATTTCAAATTCCACGTGGGAAACCGCGTCACGTTAAGAGTCGCACCTTGGAAAGGTGCAATCCGTTTCGGGAAACGTAGGAAGCTAAATCCGCGATATTTTGATCCTTTAAATTCTTGGGGTGTTTTGGACCCGTCGCTAGCCGTTTAGACTTTTCCGACTCATTTTGGGTCTCCGTTTATCCTACATTCGATGTATCAACTCAAAGACGTGTTTTGCGAAACAAGAACTTGTTATCTCCTTTGATGAACTCACTATCGACGATAACCCTCACTTCCTAGGAGGACCGGTTGAAACCATAAATCGTGAAGCCAAACCTTAAAACAACATATGATCCCGACCGTCAAAAATTCGTTGAAATACCCTAGAACGTACTTCTCCCTCATTCGTAGAATTGGCAACACAAAATCTCGAGGAAGATTCAACAACTACTACTTCCAACTAAATTTCGGGACGAAATTTCTTTTGAGGTGTGGATAATGTAACATCCCGCGTTTTTCCGTTAAATTTATTTTTAACACCGTCTTTTTTTTTAATAATATCTTTCGCTATTTAAATTCCCAATTTCCGTTGACTAACGTTTATAATATTCTCGTTATTTAATTATAACATCACTCGTCTACTCGAGCGTTTTTAAAATATTCGTTTGGTTAAATCCCGCACCCGCTTCTAAACTCGAGGGACTAAAATTGACACGGGGCAAACTAGTTGACTAGGTCAACTAGTCCACCCCAATCACCACCATTCAATCCCTCCCTCTCTCTCTCTTTCTTTCTTTTTTCTCTCAAGAACACAAACATAATTCATCATCTAAATTCGGATCGGGAAGCAAACTTCAAAACAAATTACATATTCGTGATCCTCTCATCATCCTCTTCGATTTGGTACCAATTTCATCCATTTTGGGTAACATTTCTAAAACACTAAATTTCTCTAAATTCGTTTTTGACTTGAAATTGTGTTAGTTAGTGTCTATGGCTCGTGTATAACATGAATATATGTTTTGTTTGCTCGATTCGTTGTTTTGAGTAACTAGTTTGAACATTTGAAATGGGTTAGCTTAATCCTTGATTTTGGATGAGTTAATGTTGTTAGATTGTTAAAGTGCATGTGTTAATTGTGTTACTAGTATCACTAGCTTCGTTTTGATGCGTAGGTTGATTAAGGAAACTTCAAAAACATGAATATTGATTTTTGCGGATTTTGGTTAGGGTTTGATAGACTTAAAACGAGCTTTTGATGTTTCGAATGCCATGAAATGTTATTAGTAAGTGTTTAGTTGTAATGTATGCTTCATTACCTTCAAAACGGCATATCGTATGTGTAAATTGGATTCCCGAATCATAAAATACGTTTTACGAACTTGGAACTTTGAAAATAAACCTTTCTTGATCAATTGACGAGTTTTCGGTTATTGTAAATGATGTTTTTGATTAATGATATGTGGTTAGTTGTATTCCTTGTCGAAATAGCTTTCCGATGATATAAAATACATGTTCTAATTGTTTGCGGATCATAAAATGTGAATGTTTGTGTTTTGGTTCGTGCATACTTTGAAAACTGACCAGAATTCTCTGGCCAGGTAGTGGCGCGGCGCGCCACATCCCCGCGCGGCGCGCAGAATCGCCTGGCCAGATTCTGCTCACTTTGGCGCATTTCACGCGAAATGTTTGACTAGCTATCGACCTCCGATTCACATGAAACTTGTTCTAATATGCTTATATATGAATAAAAACCTCAGAAAAATAGTTCGGGACCGAACCCGAACGTGTTGACTTTTTCGTTGACTTTGACCAAGTTTGACTTTTAGTCAAACTTAACCAAACTTTTATACAATCATTCTAACATGCTTTTATACTTGTTTCTTGTATGAAACTTGACAACGTAATTCACATGCTATACTTAATCGAGTCGTAACGAGCCATAGGACTAATTGAACACATTTCACCCGACCTTGTGTCGTAACCGGTTAATTGATATAACTTACTTGTTTAGGTCAAGGCTAAGCAACTTTCATGCACACGTTTACTTGTTGAAGTACTTTTATACTCGTGCACTCGAGGTGAGATCATAGTCCCACTTTTACTCTTTTAAACTTACTTTTGGGATGAGAAAGCATAAACGATTCTTTTGAACTAAGTGAACACAAGAACGGGAAAACAAACATTCTACATACGAGTTTAGAACGAAAATCCTCAATCCGATTATCATTAGTTACATCAGATGGTGTAAGCGAGAACTTATGTTATATGGCCATATGGGTTTGACAAACCCTCATTCAAACGGTTCGCTACCGTTTACGAATGAAATATATTTTCGGGAACAGTGTTGTTCTAGCACTAATTGATGGGGTATTCAACGGACGGAACGTTAAGCTTTGATAATTGGGTGCTCGTGAATATTAACTTTTAGAATGTACTATGGCTTTATCGATGTTGCAAATCTTGTGGTTCAACTTACTATTACTCATTTACTTATTTAAACCTATGATTTCACCAACGTTTTCGTTGACAGTTTCTCTATGTTTTTCTCAGGTCCTTGAACTTAGGTGATACATGCTTCCGCTTACTATTTGATACTTGCATCCGATGTCGAGTATACATGCATTTCATGGAGCGTCTTTTGACTTTACTTTAAACCGTGTCGCCTAGATTTCAATCGTACTTATAACGTTGTAACTTAACTTTTGGTTGAACAATTCTTGTAAACTTTGAAACAATCTTTATTTTGAAGTGAAGGCGACATATTTTGGTCAAACGTTATCTTAAAGACTTATAATCAGGTAATGGGACCCACGTAGCCGACGCCGTCACTTGACGATTTGTCGGGGTCGCTACATTTAAAAAGGGATTAATGAAACTCACGCATATAAATATTGTAAAACAGTTAATAAAGCATTTGCATGTATTCTCAGCCAAAAAATGTAAAGAGTAAAAAAGGGCAAATGAAACTCACGCATGTAAATATGGTAAAACAGTTAATAAAGCATTTGCATGTATTCTCAGCCCAAAAATGTAAAGAGTAAAAGGGATTCAAATGAAACTCACCTAATGTATTTTGTAGTAAAAATACATATGACGACATTAAACAACTGAACAATGCAGGGTTGGCCTCGGATTCACGAACCTATATCATTTGTATAATCATTAATACTTATAATTGTAATCGAACCATTTCACATATTATAACTTTTATATACAAGTTATATGATTTGTATATATATATTTAAAAACGATTATTATTTATATAGTTTTATATATATATATATATATATATATAGTTATATATATATATATATATATATATATATATATTAAAATACGTAATTTGTTATATATGAATATTTATATAAAGATTGTTAATATAAATATTTCATACTTATAGGTAATGTTATTTTTAAGTATATTATTATATACATGATAATATATAATATTAATAATAGTAAATAAAAGTTATATTTGATTATAATTATAATAATTTTCAATGTTAATAATAATTCCAATATTGGTAATAACCATGATAATAATAACAATACTTGTAAAAATTAATTTTACTGTAAATGATGGTTATGATAATGATTTTAGTAACTACCTAATAATATTGATAACAATGAAAATAATAGTTTTAGTGATATCAAGATAATAATTTTATTAATTATAATACTTTTTATCTTTTTAAGAACTTAAGGGTGTTATATCTATATTTACATATGTATAGCTATTTTGTTTACAATGCGCACGATCGTAGTTATATCCTAATCAAGGTCAATCTTATATTTATCTAAATACTTATCTTAATTCAGATCACAAGAGTTTCCATATTTTTCAAGTTTAGTTCATAAACGTATAATACTTATTAATAATCCTAATCATAATTATACGATATATAAAAATAACAATCTTAATACCAATGATAATATCAATAATAATATTACTTAATAATAATGCTATTAATGGTAATGATATTAATATTAATAATACAATAACAAAAACAATCATAATTGAAAATGTAATTTTTTTTATAATAATAATAAGTAGCAACTAATACTTACATTTGTAATACTAATAACAATAATAACCACAATAACACTAATAACAATAACACTAACAATAATAATAATAATAATAATAATAATAATAATAATAATAATAATAATAATAATAATAATAATAATAATAATAATAATAATAGAAATGGAAATGGAATTAAAAGTGTATACCCTCAAAAAAACATGCTCTAAGTGGGACTCGAACCCAAGACCTCTCGCTCACTCGCACCAACACCCAACCATTGACCCATGTTCATTTTTTCTGATTTGTACCCCAACCAAAACAATATAACTCGTATATAAAACAGTTTCTCCTTCTTCTTCACCCCATTCTCAATTAATCGAACCAGTGATTCATAACTCTTCTAAAACAGAGTTTTAAATATTTCAAGATATAATAAATCAATATCCAATGTTTATATCTAATTGGGAACGAAAAAAAAATAATAAAAAAAATTATGCAGCTAGCTGCTGTCGCTGTTATGTAACAAAAAAAAATTAAACTTTAATCTAGAGGACGTTTTGGACAAAAGTTACAACACAAAGTAAGTTTCAAAACAATCCTATACTCTATAGAAATCATCAATTTAATTGAAAACATCACAGAAGGTTCGAATTTGATTGAAGAACGAAAGTTTGACTTTTAAGAACTAAAACTTTGACTCCGTAATTCTAACTCGATACAAAGAATTGGAAAATGAGATTTTACTGAAAGATTGAATAGATGAATACTAACCTAATTGCATTTTTAGATTTTGAAAAACAATACAAAATCGTATTCTTGCAATTCGAGTTCAAGAACAAAAGGACGGCTCCTGTTCTTCTTTGATTTCTGATTAATTCGCTGACTTACATTAATTGTAACTGATAGTTGAGAAAATTGATGAATCGTTTGAATACAAAATAGCCTGATATCGATTTAATTGAGAGGTGAGTGTCGACAGTGTTTTAATCACGGGTAAAGGAGAAGAATAGAAAAAGAATAAAGTGGAAACAGATTACTTACAGACTCCAATTTATGTCCCTGCTTTATAAATTAAATTTATATAATATATAATATAATTAGTATAAATAAATAAATAAGTATATTAATAATAATAATCCTAATAATAATAATTATATTAATAATAATAATCAATAATGATAATAATAAAAATGATAGTAACAATAATAATATTTCTAATGATAATAATATTATTAGGAATAGTAATAATATGATGTTATTAAAGCAATAACAGTAATACTGATTTTTTTTATAAGTTTAAAAAGAGAGATATTAATGATTCTAATAATATTATTTATAATAATACTAGTTATAATAATACAATTATTAATGATAATGATAATGTTAAAAAAATAATGATGTAACAATCTATACATATCAAATTTCATCATATATATATATATATATATATATATATATATATATATATATATATATATATTATCTTAGAAATTGAATTATTAATGGTATAAATATTAATATTAACGAAATATTAATAATAATAATGGAAGTAAAAGTAATAATATTAATATAATTATATTCAAACACTTATTATTAATTATGTAATATTTAATAATCATATTCAATAACTTTTATTAAATATTTATTTATTATTTATACATTTTATATATAATACAATATTTTAATTATACATAGAAATCATATATATAGATTTATAATATATATATATATATATATATATATATATATATATATATATATACATATATTAACAGTAACTTAATTATCCTAATTATTAAATTCTAATTAATTAAAAGTATACCTAATTAAATCATAACCTTATATATTCCTATATGTATCTTTATATATATATATTTATTTACGAATAATTGTTCGTGAATCGTCGGGAATAGTCAAAGGTCAGATAATTTCATAAACTAGTTCAAACATTTTAAGATTCAATATTACAGACTTTGCTTATCGTGTCGAATTCATATAAAGATTAAGTTTAAATTTAGTCGAAAATTCCCGGGTCGTCACAAGATATGAGTAGAAACGTTCGAGTATAAATGCACAAGTAGTCAAGTAATTCCTACTTCAAGTCTATATGTCGGTTGTAGTCTAGACTCACTAATGTACCCTATGACTCGGGGTTGACACCAATGAACTCTAAATCCCTACAACCAATGCTCTGATACCATCTGTAGAGACCCGACAAAATCATCAATGACGGCGCCGTCTACTTAGGTCCCGTTACGTGGTCATAAGTCTTTAAAACAACGTTTGACCAAAAGTATATCGCATTCATTTCAAAAGTAAAGATGTTTCAAGGTTTACAAGTAGTTCGACAACTAGTTACATAACAAAGTTTAAAGTACAATTGAAACATATGCGACACAATTTAAAAGTAGCCAAAAGACGCTCCACGTATGCATGTATACTCGACATCCAGCAAGTATCAAAAGTAAAGAGCGGAAGCATGTATCACAAAACGTTCAAGGACCTGAGAAAAACATAGAAATCTGTCAACGAAAACGTTGGTGAAATCATAGGTTTAAGTAAGTAAGTACAAGTGAACCACAAGATTTGCAACATTTATATAATAGTAAACCATTCCAAAATTGTTTCACGAGCACCCAATTATCAATGCTTAACATTCCTTCCATAGAACCCCATCACAATAGTGTTAGAACATACACTGTTTCTCGAAAATATATTTCATTCGTAGACGGTAGCGAACAGCCTGAATGAGGGTTTGTCAAACCCATATGACCATATAACATAAGTTCTCGCTTACACCCGGAAAGTGTAACTAATGATAATCGAATTGAGGATTTTTGTTCAAACTCGTATGTAGAATGTTTGTTTTCCTGTACTTGTGTTCACTTAGTAAAAAGAAACGTTTATGTTTTCTCATCCCAATTGTAAGTTCAAAAAGAGTAAAAGTGGGACTATGATCTCACCTTGAGTGCACGTACTAAAAGTACTTCAACAAGTAAACGTATGCAAGAACGAATGCTAGTCTTGACCTAAACAAATAGGTCGTATCAATAACGGTAAACACGATAGGTCAAAGTGTTCAATTAGTCCTATGGCTCGTTACGACTCGATTATAATAGCATGTGAATCAAATTGTCAAGTTTCATGCAAGGTACAAGTATAAAAGCATGTTAGAATGATTGCATAAGTATTTGGTTAAGTTTGATTAAAAGTCAACTTTGGTCGGGTCAAAGTCAACGAAAAAGTCAACACGTTTGGGTTAGGTCCCGAACTATTTTTCTTCAATTAGAAATCATAAATAAACATGTTAGAACAAGTTACGGGGTAATTGGAGGCGTGTGGCATAGTTGAAAATCAAATGAAAGTTGAAAAGTGAACAACCATCTGCCCACGCCTTAAGCTGCGCCGCGGATGGAAGACCCGCGCCGCGGGCTAAAGCTTGTTTTGAAGGTCGAGCATATTGATGGTCCCAGACCATCTGGGTTAGTGTTAAGCTGCGCCACGGCCTGGAAGCCCGCGCCGCGGTGAGTACCTGATCAGAAATTCTGGGTAGTCTTCAAGGGTCAAAACGAGCCAAACTTCAAACAAGTCTAATTTATGAACCGTAAATACTTAAAACTCGTATCTTATATCGTTAGAAAGGTAATTTGACAAAGAACACAAATAAACACATTTCACCAACCAAAAATATTATTTGCAACAACCGACTTTACAAATTGAATGCTCAATTAATGCTCCTCATTAATGTTCAAGTTCATAAATGCATAATTATGATTCGGGAATTAAATGCATTGAAAGGACCCGTTCATATACATTATAAACGATTCACAATAGTTGATTACATCGCGAGGTATTTGACCTCTATATGATACATTTTACAAACATTGCATTCGTTTTTAAAAGATAAACTTTCTTTACAACGAAAGTTGACGGCATGCACACCATTTCATAATACATCCAACTATAATTGGCTTAATAATAATCTTGATGAACTCAATGACTCGAATGCAACGTCTTTCAAAATATGCCATGAATGAATCCAAGTAATATCCTTAAAATGAGCTAATGCACAGCGGAAGATTTCTTTAATACCTGAGAATAAACATGCTTTAAAGTGTCAACCAAAAGGTTGGTGAGTTCATAGGTTTATCATAACAATCATTTCAATATATTAATAGACCACAAGATTTCCGTTTATAAATATATGTACACTCGTAAATGTATAAAAGTATTCTATAAGTTGTAGCCACCCGATAACAAGCCTTAACGTTCATGTTTTACCCTCTGAAGTACACCAGATCAGGTGTGTTTAAAATAACCTCGAAGTACTAAAGCATCCCATAGTCAGGATGGGGTTTGTCAGACCCAATAGATCTATCTTTAGGATTCGCGCCTACCGTACATAGACAAGTAGTTTAATGTTACCAAGCTAAGGATATATTTCTGGTTTAAACCCACATAGAATTAGTTTTAGTACTTGTGTCCATTTCGTAAAACATTTATAAATTAGCGCATGTATTCTCAGGCCAAAAATATATATAAAAAGGGAGCAAATGAAACTCACAATACTGTATTTCGTAGTAAAAATACATATAACGTCATTTAACAAGTGCAAGGTTGGCCTCGGATTCACGAACGTATCAATATTTAGATTCAATATTGCAGGAATGTACGTAGACGCAACGGAGATGATAAACACTAGATTGACCTCACGAGCATACCCATGAACCATACTCATCACCTCCATAGTTATAACCCATAATTTCCTTAGCTTCGACTCATTCAAAAAAACTATTTTGAAATCACTCGGACACCACTCCGTCGTAATATTTTATGTATACTAATAATATCTTGAAATAATACAGAGCAAATATATATATATATATATATATATATATATATATATATATATATATATCGATTGAGAGAGTTTAGAGAAATATATTTTCAAGTTTCTATGAAATAATGAAACCTATTGAATTCTATTTATAATAGATTTTTGAATTATTAAAGTGAATTATTAAAGTATGAATTATTAAAGTGAATTATTAAAGTATGAATTATTAAAGTGAATTATTAAAGTATGAATTATTAAAGTGAATTATTAAAGTATGAATTATTAAAGTAAATTATTAAAGTATGAATTATTAAAGTGAATTATTAAAGTGAATTATTAAAGTGTGAATTATTAAAGTGAATTATTAAAGTATGAATTATTAAAGTGAATTATTAAAGTATGAATTATTAAAGTGAATTATTAAAGTGAATTATTAAAGTATGAATTATTAAAGTGAATTATTAAAGTTAAAGTAAAGTTAAAGTAAAGTAAAGGTAAAGTTAAAGTATAGTAAAAGTATATAAACTATGTATGTATAATACACGTATAAATATATAATATTAATTTAAATCGTTATATATATTTAATGAAATAAAATATAAATATCGTTATATTTATTATACTGGTTAAGTAATGAGTTATCAAAATTGATTCTAGATATTTATAAAAGTTATATACGTTTTAATAATAAAGTTCTTTTTAAACTGAAAACGTCTTTGTACGTTTGAAAATAGATTAATAGAATATTATAGAAACCAATTCTCCACTAACTTTTGTCTAACTTTCGTAAATGACACTTTTTGTTTTTATTTATAAATAGCTTTACAAATTATTCTGAATATCGTTAAGAGGAATAGATTTTCTCAAATCATAGTGGACCTCTCAACAGAGACTTGTAATCATAATTCAATGTTTCTGATAATTCAATCATTTAATATATATTTTTTTAATTTCGCCGAAAATCATATTAAAACAAATAAGTTCGTATAAAGTATTATACGTTTAATACTTTATTAATATTCTCAAGTTATAATATATATATAAATAAACATATCTATTTATATATAACGGTTCGTGAATCGTCGGAATTTGGTCGAGGTTATAATGAATGTATGAACACAGTTTAAAATTCTTGAGATTTAACTTAACAAACTTTGCTTATCGTGTCGGAATAATATAAAGATTAAAGTTTAAATTTGGTCGGAAATTTCCGGGTCGTCACAGTACCTACCCGTTAAAGAAATTTCGTCCCCGAAATTTGATAGAGGTCGTCATGACTAACAATGAGAATGTTATTATAACGATTATAGAGTTTTATCATGTTCAAGAAGAATGGATAAAATAATTCGATTACTCGAAGCGTGTGAGTGAAGTTATCGTAAATGAATGAAATAAGATAATAGTGATTCGTCGTATCTTTTGACGTCATCACGATTGATCTCCGAAAAGAAAATCTTTGTAATCTATATTGGATTTGATTATTCGGCGATTAAGGAAATTATGATCCTCTTCGAATTAATGCGATAATCCATTTTGATTTCTCTGTCGGATATTTCACTATAAATCCACCTCATTTGTTTTCTTACAACTCACACCTTCTCAACTCATATTTTAAAGTATTTGTCAATATGCTTCATCCAGTGCTGATTCTTGATATACTCCTCACTTTCATATCTGTAGCTCTTCTTTTTCATCTGCCTCCGGAAGAATCTATTTACTTCTACTATACTCTTGGTTTTATAGTGTTTTTAGTTCTCCCGTGTCTTTATATTGCTATATGCATTGATATATACGGTTTGTGATTTCTGGGTTGTTGTTGAGTTTTATATCTTCCCTTATATTTCAAAGTCCTTGCTTCTTCTATAATCATTATCATTCACAGTTAATGCTCTCTTCTATTTGCTATGATTTATACTCCCATTTTTAGTTCGGAGCTTTGTCCTTTCGTTTCTTCTTCTTGCGATTAAGCACCGCTTGTAATGGTCCAGAATTCGCAGATATAAATTTCAGAATGAACATTGTTAATGTTCTAGGAAGGAAATTGTAATGACATGATCTTGACTTGTCAAATTACCAGAATACCTCGGAAAAGGCCGAATCATCAAGAAATATTTTCTTGATATTTAGAGATCAAAGAGAATACAAGAGTTGTGTAACATAGCACATGATGACGTTATGATCTGTGAATCATCATGTTCCATTTAGAAACTCAGCATGAATTACTGTAATATAATCACGTTGATCAAGTGTCATTATATTATACTAACTCATGCTTCAGCTCCCAACACTTCTTCAAGAATATTCCTATTTTAAACTCGAATGTTTCAGAATTTAGAAACTAAAATAGTTTCTTTTATGATATAATACAGATAGCGCGAAGAGGTAAATGATTTCAGATAAGAATAATTATAAAAATATCTTCAGAAGTATGGATGATATTTATAATGAAAGATACGATGATATCTTAGAATGTCTAATATCAGAGGATGATGAAGGATATTGTCCGCAGTGGTTTAGAGTCAGGAGCAAGGTATTCGTTAATGACTTTAGCAAGTACTGAATCATTTGGATTCTTTGAAGGCCGGTTCAGCCTTTGTGATTTGTCCACAGCCTCCTTCATACTTTGCTCAATCCGTTTTCCAGTTCCAAATCTTCTCTTTTTCTGAGATTTGCCATTATACTATCCTTTATCATCCAACTTTTTACTGTTAAGGTCGTTTACAGTTTTTGCTGCTTCATCAGCATTTTTCAAAATTTCGAAAACTGGTTCGCAGTTTAGGGTGTTTTTCAGAAATTTCTCATTCAAAGAATGTAAGTCTTGGAGGTAGACGTTGTGTGTATATGTAATTGTTGATGTAGACATGCTGCGAGGTTTTAAAATACTGATTGCTGATTCTCAATAATTGGTATGACAATTCTTGTTATAAGGTACGAATGAGTATATGATAGGGTTTTGATAATTATAATGATTTTTTTTGGAAAGTCAAAGATCAGTGAAGTTGTTGGTAAGTTTATTGCTAATGTGGTGAATGTAAACGATTTCCCGGTAACGTTGGCGAAAGGGCAACGTATCTATCGAGGTTATAATAAGACTTTTTTGATTGAGAAGTCGAAGTTGACTTGCTGGAGCTGTGACAAAACTGTGTATTTTTAAACGGAATTGAAAAGTTATGTTAGCTAGTAAATGCCAAAGGGTCTAACACGGATACGTGTCGAACTATGACTTGGGTTTTGAGAGTTTTTCAGGTGTATAACTGTGGGTAACATGTGGTTGGATGATCATCTCGATTGTTCATTAGTTGAAGTGTCTTCAGGAATTTCGAAGGGTTTGAGCACATATTGTAATCGTTAATACATATGATGTTCTAACACAGTTTTGAAGTCAAAGTATAGCTTTGAAAGATATAGGAATCTAAGAGTGATGATACTGGTTATATTTCGAATTGAATTATGCGATTTCAAAATCAGAATATGTAATTAAATTTGAATGAGTATGATTGTTTTGATTTATATGAAAGAATGGATATTGTTGTGAAAGTAGGGAGTATAGTTGATGATTACTGAATCAGTTTAGAAAAATGTAATATATTAATTGTGAATTTATATATCTCTCGGGTATTACCTACCCGTTTAAAAAAATTTCACAATTAATATTTTGTACAACAGAATTTTATTACAGTCTTTATGAAAATATATATGTGCATATTTTCTTCAGATGTAACATAGATTTAATGATTTAATATTAAATTAAACTCATTTGATTTACGGTTGAAACTAGAACTGAATAATCCCTAAAGACTTTAGAAATTACATAACTTTTACGGAGTATTTATTCAATAAAATTGAAATTATGAATTAATACTTCGTTATTTATTGGTGTTTGTAACCCTTGCACCATATTCTCTAAAGCCACTACTCGAGCGCGAAGCGCGTTGACTTCTTCTATTACACCGGGGTGATTGTCGGTTCCGACGAGCGGATAAATAAAATCTAGAATTTGATGTAGTATATAATCATGACGAGAAACTCTGGAAATGAGAGAGAAAATGGTGTTTCGGACCGGTTCGCCGGTAAGTGCTTCAGGTTCATCGCCAAGAGGGCAATGTGGTGGATGGAAGGGATCACCTTCTTCCTGTCTCCAATTATTGAGGAGGCTACGAACCTATCCCCAATTCATCCAGAATAGATGATGGCTAATTGGTTGATCCATTCCGGTCACACTGCTTTCGGAGCTTGAGTGGGATTCCATATCGGAATTCGAGGGACTTGAACTAATGACGAATTCCATTTCGTTCGATTGAATAAAGGATTTTTCGATATGAAATGATTTTTCGGCTATCGGGTGGTATTCTAATTACATAGAATATCTATATATATAGCGCAAAAGATTTCGTAAATTACGGAGGAATTTACGGGATATGTCAGGCAAAGTTTACAGTAACAGATACGCTAAGATATGGATTAGCAGATACGCTAAGATATGAATTTTGTCTATACACTATTCATGCAATCAATGCAGTAAGACGTGTCTAGACTAAGAATGATAAGCAAGCAATTTCCGACAAAAATGATAAGCAAAACTTTTGACATGCAGACACGGTCGAAGTCCAGGCTCACTAATGCATCCTAACGACTATCAGTTAGACACACTAATGCAGACCTGGTTCGCTAAGACCACCGCTCTGATACCAACTGAAAGGACCCGTTCATATACATTATAAACGATTCACAATAGTTGATTACATCGCGAGGTATTTGACCTCTATATGATACATTTTACAAACATTGCATTCGTTTTTAAAAGATAAACTTTCTTTACAATGAAAGTTGACGGCATGCACACCATTTCATAATACATCCAACTATAATTGGCTTAATAATAATCTTGATGAACTCAATGACTCGAATGCAACGTCTTTCAAAATATGCCATGAATGAATCCAAGTAATATCCTTAAAATGAGCTAATGCACAGCGGAAGATTTCTTTAATACCTGAGAATAAACATGCTTTAAAGTGTCAACCAAAAGGTTGGTGAGTTCATAGGTTTATCATAACAATCATTTCAATATATTAATAGACCACAAGATTTCCGTTTATAAATATATGTACACTCGCAAGTGTATAAAAGTATTCTATAAGTTGTAGCCACCCGGTAACAAGCCTTAACGTTCATGTTTTACCCTCTGAAGTACACCAGATCAGGTGTGTTTAAAATAACCTCGAAGTACTAAAGCATCCCATAGTCAGGATGGGGTTTGTCAGACCCAATACATCTATCTTTAGGATTCGCGCCTACCGTACATAGACAAGTAGTTTAATGTTACCAAGCTAAGGGTATATTTCTGGTTTAAACCCACATAGAATTAGCTTTAGTACTTGTGTCTATTTCGTAAAACATTTATAAATCAGCGCATGTATTCTCAGGCCAAAAATATATATAAAAAGGGAGCAAATGAAACTCACAATACTGTATTTCGTAGTAAGAATACATATAACGTCATTTAACAAGTGCAAGGTTGGCCTCGGATTCACGAACGTATCAATATTTAGATTCAATATTGCAGGAAAGTACGTAGACGCAACGGAGATGATAAATACTAGATTGACCTCACGAGCATACCCATGAACCATACTCATCACCTCCATAGTTATAACCCATAATTTCCTTAGCTTCGACTCATTCAAAAAAACTATTTTGAAATCACTCGGACACCACTCCGTCGTAATATTTTATGTATACTAATAATATCTTGAAATAATACAGAGCATATATATATATATATATATATATATATATATATCGATTGAGAGAGTTTAGAGAAATATATTTTCAAGTTTTTATGAAATAATGAAACCTATTGAATTCTATTTATAATAAATTTTTAAATTATTAAAGTGAATTATTAAAGTATGAATTATTAAAGTGAATTATTAAAGTATGAATTATTAAAGTATGAATTATTAAAGTAAATTATTAAAGTATGAATTATTAAAGTAAATTATTAAAGTATGAATTATTAAAGTGAATTATTAAAGTGAATTATTAAAGTGTGAATTATTAAAGTGAATTATTAAAGTATGAATTATTAAAGTGAATTATTAAAGTATGAATTATTAAAGTGAATTATTAAAGTGAATTATTAAAGTATGAATTATTAAAGTGAATTATTAAAGTTAAAGTAAAGTTAAAGTAAAGTAAAGGTAAAGTTAAAGTATAGTAAAAGTATAAAAACTATGTATGTATAATACGCGTATAAATATATAATATTAATTTAAATCGTTATATATATTTAATGAAATAAAATATAAATATCGTTATATTTATTATACTGGTTAAGTAATGAGTTATCAAAAGTGATTCTAGATATTTATAAAAGTTATATACATTTTAATAATAAAGTTCTTTTTAAACTGAAAACGTCTTTATACGTTTGAAAATAGATTAATAGAATATTATAGAAACCAATTCTCCACTAACTTTTGTCTAACTTTCGTAAATGACACTTTTTGTTTTTATTTATAAATAGCTTTACAAATTATTCTGAATATCGTTAAGAGGAATAGATTTTCTCAAATCATAGTGGACCTCTCAACAGAGACTTGTAATCATAATTCAATGTTTCTGATAATTCAATCATTTAATATATATTTTTTTAATTTCGCCGAAAATCATATTAAAACAAATACGTTCGTATAAAGTATTATACGTTTAATACTTTATTAATATTCTCAAGTTATAATATATATATAAATATACATATCTATTTATATATAACGGTTCGTGAATCGTCGGAATTTGGTCGAGGTTATAATGAATGTATGAACACAGTTTAAAATTCTTGAGATTTAACTTAATAAACTTTGCTTATCGTGTCGGAATAATATAAAGATTAAAGTTTAAATTTGGTCGGAAATTTCCGAGTCATCACATGCATACATATGACACGCCATTTCGTAGGTAATCAAGCATATAATCTAACTCACCACTTACCAACAACAATTCATGGCATTCAATACATCAAAAGTTCATTTCAAGTTCATCAAACCCTAACCCAAATTTACCAAAATCAATAATCAAGTTTATGAAGTTTTCTAAAGCAACCTACACATCAAATTGAAGCTAGTGATGTTAGGAACACATTTAATACATGCACTTATAACATTTAACAACATTCAAGCAACAAAATCACCAAATCAAACACACCAAAGTTCATGTTCATGCTAGTTGCTTAAAATAACAAGATCGAACATATAAATCACATATTCATGTTAGACTTGAGCCATAGACACTAATTAACAACTTTATAAGTTAAAAACATCAAGAACACAAAATCTAGTGATTTTAGAAAGTTACCCAAATGAGATGTAATCGGTATGGAATCGAAGAGGAAGTTGCAAGGATTCCAAATATGTAATTTGTTTGGATTGATGCTTGCTCGATTTGATTTGGATGATGAATCTTTGAAATGGAGAATTAGAGAAAATTGTGGAAGTATGAAAGAAAATGGAAAATGAAAATGGATAATGAAAAGGAGGTGGGTGTGACTAGTCCATCTAGTCACATCTTTGCTCAATTGGAGAAACTAGTCCCTCGAGTTCAGTTGCGGGTGCGTGAATTACCTAAACGAGATATTTTAAAACGCGTTTTAACGGAAGATGTTATAAATATATAACGGACTTTAAAATAGTTAAACGGAAAGCAAACGGAAAAAGGCGGGATGTTACAGCTGGTGTTTATGGTATTGAGGCTTGCGATGTGGATGTTGTTAGCGGTACTGGTGTTGTTGATGGTGCTTGTAATCTTTACACCATATTCTCCAAAACCGTCACGCGAGCGCGAAGCTCGTTGGCTTCTTCTATCACGCCGGGATGATTGTCGGTTCGGACGAGCGGATGAATAAGATTCAGAATTTGAGATAGTATATAATCGTGATGAGATACTCTGGAAATGAGAGAGAAAAGGGTGTTTCGAACAGGTTCGCCGGTAAGTGCTTCAGGTTCTTCACCAAGATGTGAATGTGGTGGATGGAAGGGATCACCTTCTTCTTATCTCCAATGATTAAGTAGATTATGAACACATCCCCAATTCATCCAGAATAGATGATGGCTAATTGGTTGATCCATTCCGGTTACGCTGCTTTCAGAGCTCAGGTCGAATTCCATATCGGAATAGCTGTCGGAATCTGAGGAATTCGAACTAGATGCGGGATCCATCTTGTATAATCAGGGAATTGATTTTTGATATGAAATAGATTATAGAACTTAGATTGGTATTCTTCAACACATAATTTACATATGTATATATAATACCAAAATCCCATAAATTACGGAGAAATTTTCAGAAGATGTCAGAAAAAGTTTACAGTAACAGATATGTTAAGATATGAATTCGTCTGCATACTATCTATGCAATAATTGCAGGAAAATGTCTCTAGACTCAAAAATGATAAGCAAAAATCGGTAAAAACAGATACGGTCATAGTCCAGACTCACTAATGCCTCCTAACAATAACAGTTAATACACACTAATGCAAATTCTAGTTCCCTATGACCTCAAGCTCTGATGCCAACTGTGATGACCCGTCCAAATCCACTTGGATGAATACATCATTCATTGATTTCATAGTGAGGTTTTGACATCTATATGATATGTTTTGTAAACATTGCATTCTTTTGAAAAGGCACACCATAAATGAATATATAAATCCAAGGTTTTTGACGTCTGATGATTTCTACGTATAGACAATCACCGTATATAATAGTTTTTAACAATACATCCGTTGACAATACAGTCATATAAGATACATGGTGATGATTTTGTGAATGCAAAGTTTTCTCGAATAAAGCATGTATGACTCCATGCACATAGCTTGTATACGTATAAGCAAACAGCGGAAGACTTCTAGGAACCTGAGAATAAACATGCTTAAAAGTGTCAACACAAAGGTTGGTGTATTCATATTTTTAATGTTGCGCATAATTTGTATATAAAGGTGGATCACAAGATTTCAGTTGTTTTATCCAGAAACATTTATCAAAATATTCTATAAAATTGAACACCTTGGTAACTAAACTTTAACGTATAAATAATAAGTACCCCTGTTTTAACATACATGCAACCAACATGTACAATACACACAATGCAACATGTACTAAACTCAAATAGCATACGTCTGTTTTATAGTTCAAGCTAGGGTTTCTATACCTGGAACAGACGGGGATGTCAAACCCTAAGGATCCATATACAACTACTCGCGCCCACCAATTCTTATAACTGGCAGTTACTAATTACCAAAGCTAAGGGATTTTTGGTTCAAACTCAGTATAGAATTTAGTATGTACTTGTATCCATTGCGTTTAAAATAAAGTGCATGTATTCTCAGCCCAAAAATATAGATTGCAAAAGCAATTAAAAAGGGATCTATAAACTCACCTTAGCAGCACATAAATTCATTCACCGAAATGTGACTGAAACTCGAAATGCAAAGTAACCGTAGATCTCAACCTAAAGAACATATGTTGGTCAATAAATGTCTAACAAGCTAGGCCGGGTCATAGTGTATCACAATCCTAATGCTCGAGACCGACATGCAAAAGTTAACAAAAGTTATCTCAAAAGTCAATCTGACACAATATGATCTTTAAATCTATACATGTTTATTATATTAACATAGTATAAGTCTTGATAATTGAACGAATTTATAATTTATCAAACTCAAAATATTATTTATTTCAGGAGCTATATTATATTTGAATTATCATGGCAATCGAAAATATTTTATTATTTCACATAGTTTTCCAATACTTGTAAAATCAGATTATAGTGTTTATAAAGTTTTAAAACATGATAAGATAGTCAACTTTGACAATTGTTCAACAAAACGAGACGTGCCTTATAAAGAAATTCATTTACTCGATTAGTAATATCTAAAAATATAATTTATCAATCTTATAGACAAGTTGTTTAAATATTAATTTACAGTTTCAAAAACAATTTCAATTAACATCAAACATAATTCAGTTGACAATATCTTTTAATCCGTTCATCGAAATCACGCGATTTCTAAATGAAAAGTTATTAATTTTTCGATAGCTTTCCAACGACATGCATATCATATACTTTATATCAGTAGCATATGTATCAAATTTTTGATTCATCATAAACTATCTAATGACAAAATTAAAGCATACAAGCATGCATAAACATATATACTCGAGCACTAGACATGGATACACTATTAATATATAAAAGATAAGATATGAATGCTCACGTATCAATATTGTGATTCAATATTGCAGGAAAGTACGTAGACGCAACGGAAATGATAAACGCTAGGTTGGCCTCACGAACAATGCTCACGAGCATTACCCATAACCTCCATAGCTATAACCCATAATTTTCTTAGCTTTGACTCATTTGAAAACCCGTTTTGAAAACACTTGAACATAACCCAGTTATAGTATTTTATGTATATTACTAATAATAATAATATTAATTAATAATCTTCATAATAATCTTCATAATAATAATATTAATATGGAGAGTATGAATATGTATATGTGTGTGTTCGATTGCAAACCATCAACATATATATATATATATATATATATATATATAATATTAATATAATATGTGTTAGGATCAAGAGGGAAGTAACCATTCAGGGGGAAGCAATTTTTTTTTTTGTTTTTTGAAAAAACTTTGTTCACGAACATTATAGATGAGATGAAAATATGAACATTTAGTAGAGACACTTTGTGATAAATGTTTTTATTTTGGCGGAAAAACGCTCGAAGAAGTAATATATAACAATTATCGTGTTTTTCGAGCGTATTTTGAGGTTTTAGCTATTGGGGTTTAGATATTAGGGTTTAGATATTAGGGTTTATAGGGTTTAGATATTGGGGTTTAGAAATTTAGGGTTTAGGGTTTAGATTTAGGGTTTAGATTTAGGATTTAGATTGAGTTTTTAACACGAATGGTTTAGAGTTTAGGGTTTAGGGTTTAGGGTTTGGTGTTTTGGGTTTATGGAATAAAACCAAAACACCAAACCCTAAACCCTAAACCCTAAACTCTAAATCGGGCTAAATTTTTACTTCACAAAACATGAAAAAAAACGTTCATATTCTTCACGAACAATATTATCTTGAATGTTATTTTTGTCGATCGTTTTCCCGCCTAAGTAATAACATTCATTACGAAGTGTCTCTTCTAAATGTTCATATTTTCGTGTGATCTTGATGCCGGAAATTTTTTTTCCAAAAAAACGAAAAAAAAAATTTGCTTCCCCCCGCTTCCTCCCGATTGGTTACTTCCCCATTGATCCTGCCCCAATATAATATAATAATTATAATAAAGTAATAATATAATAATATTAAAATAATATAATAATATGAAAATAAAAATGTGTGAATTAGAATTCAATAATATCTGCCGACAGTTTTTACGGACCGGTATTTCGTACTCTTGTTGCTAAGAATTGGCGGGTAAAAGTATGAGTAAAAATTCCACTTTTTATATTTGAATACATATATATCTGTTTTGGTCTTAAGCTTTATAAAATTAGTTGTAAAAAGGTTCGTTTATAAAGTTTATAAGCGTAATATGTGTTTTCCTAGTTTTTGACTGGACAAAGATATATAATATAATATTAATTTAAATTTAATAATATAATAAATATAATAATATAATAATATTGAAATAAAATATAATAATATAATAATAAATTTAGAATCAAATTTGAATCGTAAATTTTTAAAAAGTCGTATTTCTTAAATACTTTAGGGGTATATTATGTAACTTATAATTAATAATTTCTATCATGTCGCTTTCATGTGAATATTAAATTAATTAATTTCTTTCATTTACTATTCATATGAATAGTAAATGAATTAATTTCGATTCAACTATTTAAGTTACATTGTTGTACGTTGTGCTTTACAGCTTGTACATCTTTAATTAAATTGCGTTTTTCTTATAAACTATAAAAAATACATCATAAAAATAAAACAATTATATACGTAAAATTTTTAATTTGAAATTGCATCATTCAATAGTAAATTTTTATCATTTCGTATATAAATATTATTCGCATGTTTCCGTATATATATATATATATATACACACACACACACACACAATTATATAATTATCACAAGTTACGACGTTCGTGAATCGTCGGACAAACAAGGTGGTCAACCGTTATATAAAACTCATTTACAAAAGTTTTAAAACTTGACAAAATGCATTGTTTATCATGAAGAAAATATTAAATCATATAGAGAATTGGTTTAAATAAGTCGAAATTTTCCTGGTCATCATAAGCTTCTATCAGCATAAGTGTTGACAGCATATATAAACATTTTGATTGATGAGTAAGAACAAACTCATGACGAACTTCATGGAGAACGAAAATGAACAAGGTGTAATGGCAACTCAAATAAAATCTTATATTTAATCAAAAAGAGTTGGTGCAAACTTCCAAACGTATGTGTCTCGCGGGAAACAAATGAAGTATAGTTCATGGCAATGTGTTCAAGGTCAGTCGGTATTGTCTTTAGGTATAAGGAAAATGATTGCTGCTTAAGAAAAGTACGTTAGAACAGAATGAGAAGGGATATGGTATCAAGTAGTAATTAATAGTAGCAATGAGTGGTGGTGGTAGTGACATGTAGCGATAAGTTGTGATAAGTAGTGATGGTAGTAGTGACGTGTAAGTTATTAGATAGTATACTCGCATCATAAGTATATACACATGTATATTAATGCACACAATAGTACATATTATTTATCAGTAGGTAGACTCGTATTGGGAAGCAAAATCTTGAAACTGCGGGTGGCTGAAAGATAGGTGAGTTGGAATTCAAGTTGACAATATCTACTATGTATTGTGCCGGTTGTTACTAGGAATTCATCCTCTAAAGATGTATCAGAAATGAGTTGTGATACATAGTAGCTAGTAGTAAATTGTGGAGGTGCTACTAGTGATGAGTAGTACTTAGTAGTAGTAAGTAGTAATGGGTAGCATTAAGTAGTAACTAGTAATAACAAGCAGTGAGAAGTAGTGATCGGTCAAGGCTAGCAGTGAGGGGCGGCGTTGTGTAGTAGTTAGCAACGTTATGTATTATGGAGTAGTGGTATGAGATGATGAGTATGTTCGAGGCAGTGTCTTCGTAGTGAAAAATATTGATCGGTTATAACAGACAGTGTCGAGTAATGATGAGTTGTGACGTAATTACACGCTTCTTATAGGTTATAATAACAATTAATTCGCACATTGTAAATTGCTAGTCATATTTGAGGTTATATGGTTTATGTTCCAAACGGTGTTTATCCAAGTAACTTACTTGACTCACTCCCAATTCCTTATTTTGCGATGTCGGAACTTCTACATGAGTTACCGTAATGTAATCCCGGTCATTACATTACGCTATCTCATATTTTCACTCGACATTACTCCATAAGTTCAAGATAGCGTGGTCAACTTAATTCAATTAAGTCTCGCGTTGTGTGTACGCACGCGATTCGTGATATAGTATAATTGGTCCAAGTCCATATCAATATAGGTATAGGTGTGTATATGTACGTGATACAATCTGTAGTCCTACACATAGCATAGTAAAGTGAACAGTGCAAGCACGGTGTATAATAGTCATCCAATGTATACGGCTATAGACTAGACCCACTAATGCGCCCTACGGCTAGACATACTATTGCATCTTAGTTCCCTATAGCCAAAGCTCTGATACCAACTATAACACTCCGTCAAAATCCATTAACGAAATGTTAACTCTGGTCCCAGTGCTTGGCTTGACTTCTACGTAACATCAATGTTCTACAGCGGAAGCAATTAATACCTGAGAAATAATACGCAAAACGGGTCAACAATAATGTTGAGTGAATCTACAGGTTTAAATATGTAAACAGTATCTGAAAAATAGAATTCAGAAAAATAATTCATTTGCATTTGACCATGAGATTTCAATAAGCACAACCCAATGTTGCAAAATGTTACATAATCCATGAGCACCTGAATACTAGCATAAAGACCTCATTCACCCCATAAAAATGTATACACTTTTTCGAGTGTACAAACAGTTCAAAATAAATGCACCACAGTTAAAGTAGGGTGAGGTTTGTCTAACCTAACGGATTCGTTCATCTAAATTGTGCTTACCAGAAGGTATTAAAAGTATTCAAGCTAGGGGCTTTGTGAACAAAACTCAATATGTATAATAAGTACTCATGTCAAACATAAAAGCATTTGTAAGAATGTAAAAGTAATCATCGTGTATTCTCATCCCAGAAATTATGTAAGAAGCAGGACTGTAGACTCACCTTTGAAAAAGCTCGGAATGAAAGTAAGCAAAATAACTTGTACGGCTTACTGTCAAGTAACGCAACCTAAGTATACGTATATAGGTTGTTCAATACATGTATCGTATACAATAGTGGTGTCATAGAGTAAGTTGTCCTATTGGTCGACTTGACGCGTTTCAAAGTAAAAATCAACACATAGTCAACTAGTTCATGAAAGTCAACAAAAGTCAACCAAGGTCAAACCAAAAGCCAAACTTGGTCAAAGTAGTCAACTAATGTCAACCAAATCAGTAAGTCATGCAATCTTGGTTAACATGTCAATCCTAAGTCAACTAGCATGTTTTAGTTCACAGTTTGTCAAGTACGCGTTCACAGTTTATCGTTTAGCATATAATTCATGCACAAGTTGCAATCAACGCACATAATTCATAGCACATAAATCATGGTAACATGAAAAACTCCAGATCACAACCAGACTCATAAAAATTTCCAAAAAGCATAGCCAGGGCCTCATACGATGTCTACAAGTTGAGTTTCAGATAAGGTGTAGTTAAGGTTTACCAAATCAGTTTCAATCTGCGCACCAATCTCGTAATGGTTATAACCGGAGCTAGGAACATGCAATTAATGCAAGGTCAGTGGCCATAGTTCAAGGACAAGTCAAATTACCACATATCAAAATATGAGACATTTTTGTTTAGCCAATTGGTATAGTTTATTCATACAATTTAGACGTTCAGTTTCAGCTCAAATCAGTAGTTATCAAAACTACGGCCTTATTGTGCACAACGTATCAGGTTTCAAGGGTTTCCATAAAATAGTCTTTTATCACATAACATACAAAGATTCAATATCCAGAATATCAAGTTCTCAAACCATGCACAAGTCAACTTATAGAGCTAAATGTGCATACGTAGTAGATTTGGACAGAATACAGGTTACCGTTTTCGCACGCTCATTACGCAAGCTATACTAATCCATACAATGCAAGGCCTAGATGAAAAGTTATCTACAACATATGAATTTTCCATATATGCAAATACTTGATTAAATATCTCATTTCAAATAGCCTTTAGAATTTATTTTAAGTTACCGAGCAAATCAGTTTTGTCATGAACGTTCGATTAAGCATAACGTGAGCATTACAACACCAAATAGCATGATATCCTAGTCTAACTTGAGTGTTTTTGAATTCTATACATATTTTCTATCAGTATATAATCCAATTCCATGCACGTTTTTCCAGAATTCGCATAAATCACAGATTCATCAACAAAACTTCATTTAATCGTAACTTATGCATACGGTAACGAAAATACGCAAATTCAAAGCCTAAAATTATTAGTTTTTGGGAGGATTTCAAATATGTAATAATATTTAACATTCAATAAAGTCAAGTGTCTGTAATCATGTAAAACAATTTCGTGATTAACCCTAATCACATCAAACGATCGATTTAACGCAAGCAATTAACAATAACGCATATCAATTGAGCAATAGACCTCTTACACTATAAAACTCTAACAAAATAAAATCTAAACAATTAGGGTTTAGAGAAATATACCTTAGATCACTAAATTGGTTACACAAATGCGTAGCTAACGTTGTGAATTTCAAGACTCGTGCAGAACGTTTAATCTAAAAATCAAGATCTGATGGTGTTGTGGTTGTGTGCGTGGTCGATGAAAAAGAAAGAGAGGGAGGGGATCGACTGAATTAGGGTTGGGGAAAGAATGCAGTGTTATGTTTTTACATGCTATTTATATTAAAGCCCTAAACCAAAACACTAGTGATAAACAAGCCCAACACACAAAAACTAAAGGGTGGGGGTGGGTTCGGCTATGGCCCACATGGGAGGGGTTCCCGGGCCCGTGTTGTCCATTAACGCATAATCGTGATCTGTTTCAAGTGTTGTTTAAACGTACGAAAGGCCCGGAACGCTAAACCGATCGTTAAAACGCAACCAATCGTTTAATTTATTAAAAATACTAATTAATTAAATATTTTACAAAGTTAATAATTATTAAAATAATTATTAAAAATAAAATCGAGCGTTTCGTTACTCGAAAAGTAATTTTTGCTGTTATTCAAACCGTACCCTTTTTATCGTATTTCATTATCCAAAATAGGTTTATTAATTAATATTAACCCATATTAATTCACGTAACCCTCCAGGGATCAAGTATGCATTTATTACACGTAAACACATATAAAGTCACGTAATCACCGTTACAACGATTAACATAAAGTTAACGGAAGTGACGGAAAAAGCAAGGTTGTTACAATTGGGAAACAGTGTTATGGTTAAATTGGATCAGAGTAATAAGGATGTTAAAAAGGATATGAGTAAGGCTAAGATTTATAATAGTTTTGGTGTTCTTGATTCTGGAGATGTTAATATGGATGATGATGGTGAAGAAGATCATATTGACATGAGATAGAATGTGTGGGAAAGTAACAAAAAAGAAATGTTTAAAATGGTTGAAGAAGGTAACTTGCCTCTGAAAACTGATGTAAGAGGTTGAGACCCATTTCAAATTGCTTATTTTTTATTTTTGTGCCAAGAAAAGGGTATTGTTTACAACATGAATGATGAGGAAGATGATATTGAGTTTGATCATAATGATAATCTTAATTTGGCGAATAATGATGTTTTGAGGGAGGATGTTTTGGTGCCAGATGATCATGGCGCTGAAAATCGAGTGATGAATTAATGTGTATTATTTGTAGTAAAGTTTGTTTGACTTTCTATAGACAAACTGATTTGGGTATGTGTTATAAGTATTGGATTGCTAATGCATTTACTGGTAATCGATGGAGTGTATTCAATAATGGGTGATTATTGAGAATGGATTTAATGAGATATGGGCTGAACATCATGCGAATTTGAAGTGGGCTTGGTTATTGAATTTGGGTCGTTGTATTATGAAGTCAGGTGATGAGCATAAGGGATGGCAAGGAAATAGGAAATGTTTTTTGTATTTTTATCTTTTTTAGTATTTGTATTAAGTTTGGTTTATGTTAGTCATTTTAGTGATCTTCATTGCACGTGTTTGGGACGTACACTAAAAACGTCCCACCCCTTTGTAACTTTTAGCTTTTATTATATATACCAGATTATTCTATGATTTGGTTCTATTACTCGCAACCATTCAAATAATATAAAATATCAGTTTATGGAGTTTTAAATTTATTCTTGATTAGTCCCATAAAAATTCTGTCAAATTCGCGAGCATTAAGCTGTAGAGATAAATAGAGGACCACAACGTGACGGAAGTTATAACCATGGATGTTACTGATTGGGGAGATTTTAGATTTTTAGTTAACAATTTTGTCGCCTACTCTGCAATATTCTTTTAGCAAGTGACAACTAAAAATCCACACAAGCCTCATTTTGTAATGAAATACAAACACCTAGTTTAGAAATTAAAATTTAATCTCTCTTTCTTAAAAATATAATTACACATCAAGTGTTATTTTGGATGAATGACATTAACCGAAATATCTACAGAAAATGTGGAATTCATGGTTGCAAAAACCATCTTCAAAATGGTTCATCAATAGCCAAAATAACGTCATCGTCATCGTCCTTCAATTGTTTTCGTTTGTTGCCTTTCTTCCATGGTTCGGACGAGACATAACGTGACGCTCTCATCTTAAAATAATCAATAAACGAGCGTTACGTCATCGCTCTCTGAATCCGTCACCATCTTCATCGTCATCGTGATCATTTTCATATATAAATTTATATAATCAACTATAATATCGAAATGGATCCAAATCCGAGTCCTAGGAAGGTGCGAATTCTTTCGTATGTAATGACGAAAATTCCGAGCTTCAAACGTCGTCAGTTACAAGAGCTCGAAAACAATCGGCTAGCTCGTCCTTCTGCTTTACCAGAAACATATACCGAACTTTCGCAACGTGAATCGTATACAGAACTTGCGGAACGAGTCTCTCGATTAACCGACGATGATATATTAGCGAATATTCGTGCTGTTGTGGTTGAGGTTTCTCAGATCCGATCCGTGATTAAAACGTTAGGCGAACGTCCCGATCCAGAAACTGTAGAGCTGGCGAAATCGAGATACGCTGAAGCAGAGGAATCACCGTTTGCTGATCAATTTGGCGAAATTGAGTTATCGAAAAGCGAAATTGAGATAGTTGAAAGGAGAAGAAGAGCGATGAAACGAGAACAACAAATGTATAAGGCGTTATTATCGTTAGATGAGATGCACGAAACGTATTGTAATTTGTTATTGGTTGCGGAACGAAGGTTACAGAAGCTTTATGATACAGCGAAAGCTGCTGGAAAGTTATCGGCGCTTGATAAGAAAGCTAAAGCTTCTTCTTCGATGCTTCCGACAATTGCAGAGGAAGTTAAAGAGGAAATGGTTGATATTCTTCAGGATGCATTGGTTAACGGTGTTGAACGGATTGACTTGTCGCATCGACGGTTGCCGTTTATTCCTGAAGCTTTTGGGAAGCTTCGAACTCTGGTTTCTCTTAACCTATCTAGAAATAAGCTTACGGTAATTAGTCTGCAACATTCTCATTGTATATCAATTGTATATCATTATCAATTATCAATTATGTAATTATTAAAATATTAAAAGTTAAATGAATGAAAATGTAATAAAATATTTGAAAATTTGACTCTGTAGTGCACAATGTTTATGCAGTAAGTTGAACAGATTACATCCCCAAATTGATAAATAAAATTTGCAGATATGAATTGTGATTTAAAATTTTAAACCGGTAATAAAGTATCCTTTGTATCATTGAAACAGGCGATTCCAGAATCAATTGCAGGATTACAAAGTCTTGAGGAGCTTAATCTTTCTGCTAATCTGTTTGAAACACTACCAGATTCCATTGGTACATTGCATAAATTGCAGATTCTAAATGTGTCCAGCAACAAACTTATTTCCTTACCTGATGGTATTTGTAAATGCAGGTAATAATCTATCAAACAATTAGTTACATCATCACATTGTCTAATATATAAAATGTTTGGCAATTTTTTGTTCAGATCATTAGTAGAATTTGACGCCAGTTTCAACATGATTAAATATCTTCCGGCGAACATTGGGTACGAACTAAAGAGTCTAACGAAGCTTTTAATGCCGTTGAACAAATTGCGCTCCCTTCCTACCTCAATTGGCGAAATGATATCTCTTCAGATTCTGGATTTGCACTTCAATGAGCTGAAAGGCTTACCAGCCACCATTGGAAAACTAACGAAACTCGAGATACTTAACTTGGGAAGTAACTTTAACGATCTTACAGCACTGCCTGACTCGATTGGAGATTTAACGAGTCTTACAGACCTCGATATTTGCAACAATCAGATTCAAGAGTTGCCCATTACATTTGGGCGGCTCGCGAATCTGACTAGATTGGTGGTGGACCACAACCCGTTGATGGTCCCACCACCAGAAGTGGTGGAAGAAGGAGTGGATGCAGTGAAGGTGTATATGAGCAAAAAGTTGTATGATTTGATTGTAGAAGAAGAGAAAAGGATGATATGGGAACGTGAAGAACAGGCACATGCTGGTTGGTTTGAGACATTGTTTTTTGGACCAGTTTCAGGTCCAGGCGCAACGTATCCTTACCTCACTCATCGACTATGATAATATTATAGTTAACATCCAAGGCTGGTAATTTAGTATTAATTCCACCTAGTTATGGATAACATTATATGTTTTTTATGTATGTTTTCATAGCCAAAGATCAAACTTCAAAACATCCATATAAAGTTTTGCAGGGAGGATGCATATATGGTGATCGATATATGTAACATGCTAAATTTTGTTCCATGTATTTAAGGACGATGTATTGAAATAAAATCGGCTCGCTTATTTTTTTTTTTTCTGTTTGATCAAAAATAGGGGTGTTCATTAAATGGATATAACCAAATAACCGACCAAACCGAATGTTTTTTAATGAAACGGGTTTGACTAATTCAGATATGGTTCGGTGTTTTGGTAAAACCCGAATTGAAAAATGGTTTATGGATTGGTTTTGGATTTAAAAATAAAACCATGGGTATTAACCAAAAACCCGAATAACCATGAAAACATACGTTTTATATATTTGATTTTTATCTTTAAAATTTTCATTATCAATTAATTTATTGTTTCATCATAAGAAATTGAAGTCAGCGACACACTTAAATTTATATGCATATTCTAATTTTGTTTCACGTGGGGATGTTATGGTTCAGTGCATAAATAAATTAAACTGGTAAGATGCTCAAAAAAATCATTTTGATGTTGTCTTGAAACCTATGTTGTATTCTTTGTATTTGCATACTTATCATGGAGGAAGTAATATTACTAAACTTTTGTTGACTATGTATTAGCAATTCTCAAATATGGACGTTGTTAGTTCAGTGTGCTTTTTGAATTCTATAATTGTGTTTGAACTTTATTCCGTAAGTTTTTAGTTTGGTTTACTTGGATAACCGATCCAAATAACCGAATTCGTATTTGGTCGGATTGGTTTGGTTTTGATAAATTCGGTTTGGATATTGGTGCTCATAATTATTTTGAAAAACCGTTATATCCAAACCGTATAAACCAATTAAACCATAAACCGACCGAACGTACACCCCTAATCAAAAACAACTTTTCTTGTGTCCACTTTAGATGGTGTTATTAACCTGGTACAGCAGACCGATTTGTTACTAGTGAGATCAGCAGGACTTAATGGGAGTATTTGATGACTTGATGAGAATCTTTTTAGTTTGAACGAAAACAACTTTCTAGTGTTCACTTTAGATGGTCTTATTAATCTGGTACAGCAGACCACTTTGTTACTTGTGACATCAGCTGAACTCAGAAGACTTATTGATTAAAGCCCAAATCCAGATCAGAGTGTATATACTTTAAGATGATAATGGAAAATCTTTTTAAGAAAAGATGGCACGATGACTAATGGATGTATACGTTCTCTAATATGCGAGGTGACTAGGAAGGTATGTGGATGAAATGTTGTTTAAAATCCATGTCTTACTTTATTAGACTTTTATAACACATTGTATAAAAAGGTATTAGATAATTAAAGCTATCTCATTTTCATTGTTTAATAAATGATTTGCAGGTTTCACGAGAGCTTCATACTTGATAATATCAATATCAAGTTGATATAAATACTAGACCAAAATCATACAGAAACCTTTACTAGCGATGAGAGAAAACACGATAGATTTGGATCGAGAACATTACTCCAAACCACTTCTTGAGTCTTCTTTGACCATCCAAAACTCTAAATACCGATTGGAGTTTTCAGTATCAGATATTTTTGCAGAAGTAAAGCAGCAACTGATGTTAGCAGGACCGTTAATTGTGGTTAGCCTTCTTCAGTATAGTTTTCTACTAACATCAATCATGTTCATAGGTCGTCTTGGAGAACTCGCCCTTTCTGGTGCATCGATAGCTACTTCTTTTGCCTGTGTTACCGGATTCTCCTCCATGGTAATGAAAAATCTCTTATGGCCATAGGTGACTACATCGACCCGTTTACCTAGTACTGTGTCGATTTGGGTAGTGCTTCATTTGTAATGAGTCAAATCAGGAGACTTAACTATAAAGGGAGAGGTAAAACGGGTAAACTTACCCAACTACTACATATAATGCATACAACCTCACTAATAAGTAACAGATTATTCATGAAAAAATGACCCAGCTTGAAGCGAACCCTTCCCAAAAAGCAACCTGTTCCAACTTCCAACCCGGGCCCATTTGACCTGCCACCGAAGCTGCCATATTGCATGTCTTGCCATAATAAGGAGATCCCTCCGGAATTTCATCAAGAACTTGCATTACGTTTTAAAGAAATTGTTTTAATATATGATTTTATTTTTTGTTCTTTATATCAGATGGGAATGGGTAGTGCTTTGGAGACATTTTGTGGGCAAGCTTACGGTGCAAAACAATATCACTTGCTCAGTGTGCACTTGCAAAGGGCGATGGTCATACTAACGCTAATGGGTATTCCAATTTCTCTCATTTGGGCATTCACTAGGCAAATTTTTACATATTTTGGACAAGATAAAGAGATCTCGAAAGAGGCTGGAATTTATGCACATTGGTTGATACCAAGCATCTTTCCATATGGTCTACTTCAATGCCAGATCAGATTCTTGCAGACTCAGAACAATGTTAAGCCATTGATGATAAGCACGGGATTCACAAGCTTACTTCACGTCACGTGCTGCTGGGTCTTATTAGACATATATAAGCCCATGGGCTTTAGGGTTTAGTATTGACTTAGGCTCCAAGTTGTATTAGCCTATATATATATTTGATGTAATCTATTGATTGAGATATAATAACACAATACAATACAATTGTCCTGGAATTATATGGTATCGAGCTAGGTTAAAACCCGACACAATTCGGGACTCGAATTCCGGCACAATTCCGGCAAGCAAATCCGGCAATTTCAACTGACGTGTTTTTTCTTTTAAGATCTGCTTTGTTTCACTCAAAATTAAACAACACCACCTATACCACTACAACCTCAACGATAAACCGAACAAAACCCTGAAATTTCATCTCCGCCACGCGCCGCCACAGTTGGTCGCCGGATTTTGACCGTTTCGTGGATTTTTGCAATTTTTCCTGTGCGTTTCTGTTCACCGCCACCACAGTTAGAATCCTTGTTAAATTCCGACCAAAACCCCTTTTTCAATTTACGTTTTTACCGAAATTTACTGTAGCTCCGCCAGCAGCCGCCGCTACAGTTGCCGGATCAAAAAAAAAAAAGAAGCCATCTAGTTTATTTTTTCTATTGCAGGATAATTCAAATGGCTATGATTGGAGCATTTACAACCGCCGAGAAAACCTCTCATAATTCACACAAGTTTGGTTTTACTCTTTCACCAACTAATTATGGCTATTGGAAGACAATGATTACTCCATTCCTTGTTACAAATAATATGTTCGGTTATGTAGACGGCACAATTCCTTGTCCTTCAAAAGAATTAAAATCAACCGAACCTAATGTAGCTCAAAAGGATAATTCCAATTATCCAATATGGATTGCTAATGATGCGCACATCCGTATGTTGATAATATCGACGATTTCTGAATCTTATTTTCGACATGTACATGGAGAAACTTCTCGTGATGTTTGACTTTCTCTAGAGAAAGCATATGAACCCAATACTTCCTCTCGAGAATACACATTGAAAACACAACTTTTCAATATTAAGATGAAAGGAGATGAAACCATTGATGCTTATATCAATCGTATACAGGAGTGTGCAGATGCCCTTGCAGCTATTGGTGCAACCATGAAAGATAAAGACCTCACCTTGCTTGCAGTTTCTGGTCTCAGAGAGGAGTACAATGGTCTTAAGTCTAACATAGCTACACGTCAGTCTGAGACTACGTTTAGTGAACTTCATGCTCTTCTTAGTAACCACGATTATATGTTGGGTAAGACTCGTGAATCTGTTCCATCTGTTACTCAAGCTTTTACCGCCAACACTGCATTCGGAAATTTACTTAACCATTATTCGTTACCACAATCTCAACTATTGGCCATACAACAACAATTAGCTGCTCTTGGACTTCAAGTCACCCCCACCACACCATCAGATTCTCAGGCTTTCTACGGTGCTCGTCAGCTTAACAACAACAACAACAACAACAATTGTGGTAATCGTCGTCATGGAGCTTCTCGAGGTTATAACAATCGTGGTCGAGGTGACAGTCGTAACTTTAGCTGGGCATCCAACCAAAACACTGTTTACGGTACTTGTTATCGATGTGGGATTGGGCACATTCCATCACAGTGTCCAAATCGTGACCCGTCTACTATTCGTGCTAGGCCAACGACTAACTTTGCAGATAGTCACGGCTTTTCTACAATTGTTGTTCACCTGGGAGCGTGAAGATCAGATGAAGAAGAAATACCCGCATCTATTTCCAGAAGATTCGTCAACACCTTCAACAGCTTAAAATTTTGGGACGAAATTTATTTAACGGGTAGGTACTGTAGTGACCCGAACTTTTCCATGTTTATATATATTAATTGAGATTGATATTTACATGATTAAATGTTTCCAACATGTTAAGCAATCAAACTTGTTAAGACTTGATTAATTGAAATATGTTTCATATAGACAATTGACCACCCAAGTTGACCGGTGATTCACGAACGTTAAAACTTGTAAAAACTATACAATGACATATATATGGTTATATATATAGTTTACATGTTTTTATTATAAGTATGTATCTCATTAGGTATTTTAACAATGAGTTATATACATAAAAATGAGACTATTAATTTAAGAAACTCGAAAACGATATATATAACGATTATCGTTATAACAACGTCTTACTAGGTACATATGAATCATATTAAGATATTGATACACTTGGTTAATTATGTTAAATGATAAGTAAATATATTATTAAGTGTATTAACAATGAAATACATATGTAAAAATAAGACTACTAACTTAATGATTTCGAAACGAGACATATATGTAACGATTATCGTTGTAACGACATTTAACTGTATATACATCATACTGAGATATATTATATATCATAATATCATGATAATATAACAATTTAACATCTCATTTGTTATAATAAACAATGGGTTAACAACATTCAACAAGGTCGTTAACCTAAAGGTTTCAAAACAACACTTACATGTAACGACTAACGATGACTTAACGACTCAGTTAAAATGTATATACATGTAGTGTTTTAATATGTATTTATACACTTTTGAAAGACTTCAATACACTTATCAAAATACTTCTACTTAACAAAAATTCTTACAATTACATCCTCGTTCAGTTTCATCAACAATTCTACTCGTATGCACCCGTATTCGTACTCGTACAATACACAGCTTTTAGATGTATGTACTATTGGTATATACACTCCAATGATCAGCTCTTAGCAGCCCATGTGAGTCACCTAACACATGTGGGGACCATCATTTGGCAACTAGCATGAAATATCTCATAAAATTACAAAAATATGAGTAATCATTCATGACTTATTTACATGAAAATAAAATTACATATCCTTTATATCTAATCCATACACCAATGACCAAAAACACCTACAAACACTTTCATTCTTCAATTTTCTTCATCTAATTGATCTCTCTCAAGTTCTATCTTCAAGTTCTAAGTGTTCTTCATAAATTCCAAAAGTTCTAGTTTCATAAAATCAAGAATACTTTCAAGTTTGCTAGCTCACTTCCAATCTTGTAAGGTGATCATCCAACCTCAAGAAATCTTTGTTTCTTACAGTAGGTTATCATTCTAATACAAGGTAATAATCATATTCAAACTTTGGTTCAATTTCTATAACTATAACAATCTTATTTCAAGTGATGATCTTACTTGAACTTGTTTTCGTGTCATGATTCTGCTTCAAGAACTTCGAGCCATCCAAGGATCCATTGAAGCTAGATCCATTTTTCTCTTTTCCAGTAGGTTTATCCAAGGAACTTAAGGTAGTAATGATGTTCATAACATCATTCGATTCATACATATAAAGCTATCTTATTCGAAGGTTTAAACTTGTAATCACTAGAACATAGTTTAGTTAATTCTAAACTTGTTCGCAAACAAAAGTTAATCCTTCTAACTTGACTTTTAAAATCAACTAAACACATGTTCTATATCTATATGATATGCTAACTTAATGATTTAAAACCTGGAAACACGAAAAACACCGTAAAACCGGATTTACGCCGTCGTAGTAACACCGCGGGCTGTTTTGGGTTAGTTAATTAAAAACTACGATAAACTTTGATTTAAAAGTTGTTATTCTGAGAAAATTATTTTTATTATGAACATGAAACTATATCCAAAAATTATGGTTAAACTCAAAGTGGAAGTATGTTTTCTAAAATGGTCATCTAGACGTCGTTCTTTCGACTGAAATGACTACCTTTACAAAAACGACTTGTAACTTATTTTTCCGACTATAAACCTATACTTTTTCTGTTTAGATTCATAAAATAGAGTTCAATATGAAACCATAGCAATTTGATTCACTCAAAACGGATTTAAAATGAAGAAGTTATGGGTAAAATAAGATTGGATAATTTTTCTCATTTTAGCTACGTGAAAATTGGTAACAAATCTATTCCAACCATAACTTAATCAACTTGTATTGTATATTATGTAATCTTGAGATACCATAGACACGTATACAATGTTTCGACCTATCATGTCGACACATCTATATATATTTCGGAACAACCATAGACACTCTATATGTGAATGTTGGAGTTAGCTATACAGGGTTGAGGTTGATTCCAAAATATATATAGTTTGAGTTGTGATCAATACTGAGATACGTATACACTGGGTCGTGGATTGATTCAAGATAATATTTATCGATTTATTTCTGTACATCTAACTGTGGATAACTAGTTGTAGGTTATTAACGAGGACAGCTGACTTAATAAACTTAAAACATCAAAATATATTAAAAGTGTTGTAAATATATTTTGAACATACTTTGATATATATGTATATATTGTTATAGGTTCGTGAATCAACCAGTGGCCAAGTCTTACTTCCCGACGAAGTAAAAATCTGTGAAAGTGAGTTATAGTCCCACTTTTAAAATCTAATATTTTTGGGATGAGAATACATGCAGGTTTTATAAATGATTTACAAAATAGACACAAGTACGTGAAACTACATTCTATGGTTGAATTATCAAAATCGAATATGCCCCTTTTTATTAAGTCTGGTAATCTAAGAATTAGGGAACAGACACCCTAATTGACGCGAATCCTAAAGATAGATCTATTGGGCTTAACAAACCCCATCCAAAGTACCGGATGCTTTAGTACTTCGAAATTTATATCATATCCGAAGGGTGTCCCGGAATGATGGGGATATTCTTATATATGCATCTTGTTAATGTCGGTTACCAGGTGTTCACCATATGAATGATTTTTATCTCTATGTATGGGATGTGTATTGAAATATGAAATCTTGTGGTCTATTATTATGATTTGATATATATAGGTTAAACCTATAACTCACCAACATTTTTGTTGACGTTTTAAGCATGTTTATTCTCAGGTGATTATTAAGACTTCCACTGTCGCATACTTAAATAAGGACGAGATTTGGAGTCCATGCTTGTATGATATTGGGTAAAAACTGCATTCAAGAAACTTATTTTATTGTAACATATTTGTATTGTAAACCATTATGTAATGGTCGTGTGTAAACAGGATATTTTAGATTATCATTATTTGATAATCTACGTAAAGCTTTTTAAACCTTTATTGATGAAATAAAGGTTATGGTTGTTTTAAAATGAATGCAGCCTTTGAAAAACGTCTCATATAGAGGTCAAAACCTCGCAACGAAATCAATTAATATGGAACGTTTTTAATCAATAAGAACGGGACATTTCAGTTGGTATCCGAGCGTTGGTCTTAGAGAACCAGAATTTTACATTAGTGTGTCTTATCGAGTTTGTTAGGATGCATTAGTGAGTCTGGACTTCGACCGTGTTTACTTGAAAAATGATTGCTTAACAAATTTTGTTGGAAACTATATATTTTTAACATGTGAATATTATGTGATATATTAATCTCTTAACGCGTTTGATATTATGTGATAGATGTCTACCTCTAGAACAAGTCTCATTGACTCACCTAATAATAATGAAGAGTCAAATGTAAATTGGAATGATTCGTGGACTGATTCACAAGTTCCCGAAGAGGAACCGGAAGAAGAGTCGGAACCGGAAGAAGAATCGGAACCGGAAGAAGAATCGGAACCGGATGAAGAAATAGAACCGGTGGGGGAAATAATAAAACGGTTAAGTAAAAGAAAATCCTCAACCAACCGACCAAGGTTAATTATGGTCAATGGTGTTTCCGTCAAGGAAGCAAAATATTGGGAGGATTACCAATTCTCCGATGAATCGGATTCCGACGAGAATTCCGATGATGTTATAGAAATTACCCCAACTGAATTTAAAAAGGAAAAAGAAAATAATAAGGGAAAGGGCATAAAAATAGAGAAATCTAATTCCAACCCCGATGAACTTTATATGTATCGTCAACCCCCGAAGTCCTTAAGTTGTAACAATGACCCGGGAACCTCTAAACCACCAGGTTTTTCTAAACCAATGTGGATAACGACGGCTCGTATTAGGGGAACATCATATATCCCTAGAAACTTGGCAAAACGAACCAAAACCGAAGAAGAAGAAACAAGCTAGTCGGAATAAGATAGTTGTATTCGTGTGGTGTAATATAAGTAATATAGTGTGCTTATGCTTTATGATATATGTAAAAATTGCTTGTATTAATAAGTATTTTTTTTTATGAATCTAACTCTTGTCTATTTTACAGTATAAAAACACAAAATGGATAGACAACCCAATATTTTAAGAGACCTACCCGAAGACATGATTGATGAAATCTTGTCTAGAGTCGGTCAGAATTCTTCGGCACAACTATTTAAGGCGAGATCAGTTTGTAAGACATTCGAAGAACGTTCCAAGAATGCCTTGGTTTATAAAAGGCTTTCGTTCGAAAGATGGGGGATATCACATTGGGAAATCCATAAGTTACGATGTGTTTACTTTGACGCATATATTGCGGGGAACCTAAATGCTATTTTACGCAATGGGTTAAGAAATTATTTTGACTCAATATATCCGAATATTGGACTTCGTGATTTAGAAAAAGCGGCTAACATGCAACATAAAGAAGCATGTTATGCTTACGGATTAGTAATGTTCGCTTCTCACCAAAGTGAGAACAAGAACATCGGGCTACAACTATTAAACAAAGCGTTCCCACAAGTGACGGAGTCGGTAATTGGGGTAAGAAATGAGGTTTTTAGATTGTTACGGGACTGTTGGACATTACGTAACCCTCGTCCCTTTGACGACGTTACAACAGGCTGTCTTATCAACGGCCATAACGGTTATGTTCCACAAGACCAAGGATGGGAAGTAATCCTTGTAAAACCAGAATGCATGACTTGTTTCTGGACGTATGAATTACGTGTCTTTATTGCCTTTGCTGAACGACTTGTGTACTAGCTAGAATTATCTTCACAGCCATCTTGTATCAAATTTATTGTGTGCTATATTTCATGCTATATGTAAAATAAGCGGTATTGTAAGTTTGTAAAATATTGTGTAAAAGTTTGAACGCGAAATATTATTATAATCAGTTTTTCATATAGAATTGTAGTAGTTGAATTGTATATTAGCTACTAAGTATGAACTTAACGGGTAGGTACTACCCGAATTTAAACTTATAAAATGCTAATATGAAGAAAAAGCTTTTATAAATGAGTTCATATTATGCTACGAAATACTATTAACTACTCTTAATATTCTGTATGATTAACTTGTTCCATTTAACTATTTTGAAGGAAATGGCACCGACTACTCGACACACCGTGAATATGAATGAATAGGTATTCCGTACTTTTCTAGCTTCAAACATAGCCGCAGTACAGGCTGCGCTACATACCAACAATAACCTTGGATCTAGCAGTACAGGAAATCGTGTAGGATGCATCTATAAAGAATTCACTGCCTGCAAACCTTTGGAATTTGATGGAACCGAAGGACCGATCGGATTGAAACGGTGGACCGAGAAGGTTGAATCGGTGTTTGCCATAAGTAAGTGTACTGAAGAGGACAAAGTGAAGTACGCTACGCATACCTTCACAGGTTCTGCGTTAACATGGTGGAATACCTATCTAGAGCAAGTGGGACAAGACGATGCGTACGAACTACCGTGGTCAGCATTCAAGCACTTGATGAACGAGAAGTACCGTCCCAGAATCGAGGTCAATAAGCTCAAGACAGAACTTAGAGGGTTACGAACCCAAGGATTTGATATTACCACGTACGAAAGGCGATTCACAGAATTGTGCCTATTGTGTCCGGAAGCATTCGAAGATGAGGAAGAGAAGATCGACGCATTTGTGAAAGGATTACCGGAAAGAATCCAAGAAGATATAAGTTCACACGAGCCCGCCTCCATACAACAGGCATGTAGAATGGCTCACAAACTAGTGAACCAGATTGAAGAAAGAATTAAAGAACAGACTGCTGAAGAGGCCAATGTGAAGCAAGTCAAAAGAAAGTGGGAGGAAAACGGTGATAAGAATCACCAATACAACAACAACAGCAATTATAACAATAATCGCAACAACTATCCTAACAATCGCAACATCAATCGCAACTACAACAAAAGGCCCAACAACAACAACAACAACAACAACAACAGTAACTACAACAATCATCCCAACAACAATAATAACCGCAACAACAACAACAATCAGAAGCAGCTATGCCAAAGGTGTGAAAAGAATCACTCGGGGTTCTGCACCAAATTTTGCAACAAGTGTAAAAGAAATGGTCATAGCGCGGCGAAGTGTGAGGTCTACGGACCAGGGGTTAATAGAACGAAAGGAACAAATGGTGTCGGAACGAGTAATGGCGGAGCAAGTAGTGTCGGAGCAAGTTATGCCAATGTAGTTTGTTATAAATGTGGAAAACCGGGCCACATTATTAGAAATTGCCCGAACCAGGAGAACACGAATGGACAAGGCCGTGGAAGAATTTTCAATATTAATGCGGCAGAGGCACAGGAAGACCCGGAGCTTGTTACGGGTACGTTTCTTATTGACAATAAATCTGCTTACGTTTTATTTGATTCGGGTGCGGATAGAAGCTATATGAGTAGAGATTTTTGTGCTAAATTAAGTTGTCCATTGACGCCTTTGGATAGTAAATTTTTACTCGAATTAGCAAATGGTAAATTAATTTCACCAGATAATATATGTCGGAATCGAGAAATTAAACTGGTTAGCGAAACATTTAAGATTAATTTGATACCAGTAGAGTTAGGGAGTTTTGATGTGATAATCGGTATGGACTGGTTGAAAGAAGTGAAAGCAGAGATCGTCTGTTACAAAAATGCAATTCGCATTATACGAGAAAAAGGAAAACCCTTAATGGTGTACGGAGAAAAGGGCAACACGAAGCTACATCTTATTAGTAATTTGAAGGCACAAAAACTAATAAGAAAAGGTTGCTATGCTGTTCTAGCACACGTCGAGAAAGTACAAACTGAAGAAAAGAGCATCAATGATGTTCCCGTCGCAAAAGAATTTCCTGATGTATTTCCGAAAGAATTACCAGGATTACCCCCACATCGATCCGTTGAATTTCAAATAGATCTTGTACCAGGAGCTGCACCAATAGCTCGTGCTCCTTACAGACTCGCACCCAGCGAGATGAAAGAACTGCAAAGCCAATTACAAGAACTTTTAGAGCGTGGTTTCATTCGACCAAGCACATCACCGTGGGGAGCTCCTGTTTTGTTTGTCAAGAAGAAAGATGGTACATTCAGGTTGTGTATCGACTACCGAGAGTTGAACAAACTTACCATCAAGAACCGCTACCCACTACCGAGAATCGACGACTTATTTGATCAACTACAAGGCTCGTCTGTTTATTCTAAGATTGACTTACGTTCCGGGTATCATCAAATGCTGGTGAAAGAAGATGATATTCCAAAGACTGCTTTCAGAACACGTTACGGTCATTACGAGTTTATGGTCATGCCGTTTGGTTTAACTAATGCACCAGCTGTGTTCATGGACCTTATGAACCGAGTGTGTGGACCATACCTTGACAAGTTTGTCATTGTTTTCATTGATGACATACTTATTTACTCAAAGAATGACCAAGAACACGGTGAACATTTGAGAAAGGTGTTAGAAGTATTGAGGAAGGAAGAATTGTACGCTAAGTTTTCAAAGTGTGCATTTTGGTTGGAAGAAGTTCAATTCCTCGGTCACATAGTGAACAAAGAAGGTATTAAGGTGGATTCGGCAAAGATAGAAACTGTTGAAAAGTGGGAAACCCCGAAAACTCCGAAACACATACGCCAGTTTTTAGGACTAGCTGGTTACTACAGAAGGTTCATCCAAGACTTTTCCAGAATAGCAAAACCCTTGACTGCATTAACGCATAAAGGGAAGAAATTTGAATGGAATGATGAACAAGAGAAAGCGTTTCAGTTATTGAAGAAAAAGCTAACTACGGCACCTATATTGTCATTGCCTGAAGGGAATGATGATTTTGTGATTTATTGTGATGCATCAAAGCAAGGTCTCGGTTGTGTATTAATGCAACGAACGAAGGTGATTGCTTATGCGTCTAGACAATTGAAGATTCACGAACAAAATTATATGACGCATGATTTGGAATTAGGCGCGGTTGTTTTTGCATTAAAGACTTGGAGGCACTACTTATATGGGGTCAAAAGTATTATATATACCGACCACAAAAGTCTTCAACACATAGTTAATCAGAAACAACTGAATATGAGGCAGCGTAGGTGGATTGAATTATTGAATGATTACGACGTTGAGATTCGTTACCACCCGGGGAAGGCAAATGTGGTAGCCGATGCCTTTAGCAGGAAGGACAGAGAACCCATTCGAGTAAAATCTATGAATATAATGATTCATAATAACATTACTACTCAAATAAAGGAGGCGCAACAAGGAGTTTTAAAAGAGGGAAATTTAAAGGATGAAATACCCAAAGGATCGGAGAAGCATCTTAATATTCGGGAAGACGGAACCCGGTATAGGGCTGAAAGGATTTGGGTACCAAAATTTGGAGATATGAGAGAAATGGTACTTAGAAAAGCTCATAAAACCAGATACTCAATACATCCTGGAACGGGGAAGATGTACAAGGATCTCAAGAAACATTTTTGGTGGCCGGGTATGAAAGCCGATGTTGCTAAATACGTAGGAGAATGTTTGACGTGTTCTAAGGTCAAAGCTGAGCATCAGAAACCATCAGGTCTACTTCAACAACCCGAAATCCCGGAATGGAAATGGGAAAACATTACCATAGATTTCATCACTAAATTGCCAAGGACTGCAAGTGGTTTTGATACTATTTGGGTAATAGTTGATCGTCTCACCAAATCAGCACACTTCCTGCCAATAAGAGAAGATGACAAGATGGAGAAGTTAGCACGACTGTATTTGAAGGAAGTCGTCTCCAGACATGGAATACCAATCTCTATTATCTCTGATAGGGATGGCAGATTTATTTCAAGATTCTGGCAGACATTACAGCAAGCATTAGGAACTCGTCTAGACATGAGTACTGCCTATCATCCACAAACTGATGGGCAGAGCGAAAGGACGATACAAACGCTTGAAGACATGCTACGAGCATGTGTTATTGATTTCGGAAATAGTTGGGATCGACATCTACCGTTAGCAGAATTTTCCTACAACAACAGCTACCATTCAAGCATTGAGATGGCGCCGTTTGAAGCACTTTATGGTAAAAAGTGCAGGTCTCCGATTTGTTGGAGTGAAGTGGGGGATAGACAGATTACGGGTCCGGAGATTATACAAGAAACTACCGAGAAGATCATCCAAATTCAACAACGGTTGAAAACCGCCCAAAGTCGACAAAAGAGCTACGCTGACATTAAAAGAAAAGATATAGAATTTGAAATTGGAGAGATGGTCATGCTTAAAGTTGCACCTTGGAAAGGCGTTGTTCGATTTGGTAAACGAGGGAAATTAAATCCAAGGTATATTGGACCATTCAAGATTATTGATCGTGTCGGACCAGTAGCTTACCGACTTGAGTTACCTCAACAACTCGCGGCTGTACATAACACTTTCCACGTCTCGAATTTGAAGAAATGTTTTGCTAAAGAAGATCTCACTATTCCGTTAGATGAAATCCAAATCAACGAAAAACTTCAATTCATCGAAGAACCCGTCGAAATAATGGATCGTGAGGTTAAAAGACTTAAGCAAAACAAGATACCAATTGTTAAGGTTCGATGGAATGCTCATAGAGGACCCGAGTTCACCTGGGAGCGTGAAGATCAGATGAAGAAGAAATACCCGCATCTATTTCCAGAAGATTCGTCAACACCTTCAACAGCTTAAAATTTCGGGACGAAATTTATTTAACGGGTAGGTACTGTAGTGACCCGAACTTTTCCATGTTTATATATATTAATTGAGATTGATATTTACATGATTAAATGTTTCCAACATGTTAAGCAATCAAACTTGTTAAGACTTGATTAATTGAAATAGGTTTCATATAGACAATTGACCACCCAAGTTGACCGGTGATTCACGAACGTTAAAACTTGTAAAAACTATACGATGACATATATATGGTTATATACATAGTTTACATGTTTTTATTATAAGTATGTATCTCATTAGGTATTTTAACAATGAGTTATATACATAAAAATGAGACTATTAATTTAAGAAACTCGAAAACGATATATATAACGATTATCGTTATAACAACGTCTTACTAGGTACATATGAATCATATTAAGATATTGATACACTTGGTTAATTATGTTAAATGATAAGTAAATATATTATTAAGTGTATTAACAATGAAATACATATGTAAAAATAAGACTACTAACTTAATGATTTCGAAACGAGACATATATGTAACGATTATCGTTGTAACGACATTTAACTATATATACATCATACTGAGATATATTATATATCATAATATCATGATAATATAACAATTTAACATCTCATTTGTTATAATAAACAATGGGTTAACAACATTCAACAAGGTCGTTAACCTAAAGGTTTCAAAACAACACTTACATGTAACGACTAACGATGGCTTAACGACTCAGTTAAAATGTATATACATGTAGTGTTTTAATATGTATTTATACACTTTTGAAAGACTTCAATACACTTATCAAAATACTTCTACTTAACAAAAATTCTTACAATTACATCCTCGTTCAGTTTCATCAACAATTCTACTCGTATGCACCCGTATTCGTACTCGTACAATACACAGCTTTTAGATGTATGTACTATTGGTATATACACTCCAATGATCAGCTCTTAGCAGCCCATGTGAGTCACCTAACACATCTGGGAACCATCATTTGGCAACTAGCATGAAATATATCATAAAATTACAAAAATATGAGTAATCATTCATGACTTATTTACATGAAAACAAAATTACATATCCTTTATATCTAATCCATACACCAACGACCAAAAACACCTACAAACACTTTTATTCTTCAATTTTCTTCATCTAATTAATCTCTCTCAAGTTCTATCTTCAAGTTCTAAGTGTTCTTCATAAATTCCAAAAGTTCTAGTTTCATAAAATCAAGAATACTTTCAAGTTTGCTAGCTCACTTCCAATCTTGTAAGTTGATCATCCAACCTCAAGAAATCTTTGTTTCTTACAGTAGGTTATCATTCCAATACAAGGTAATAATCATATTCAAACTTTGGTTCAATTTCTATAACTATAACAATCTTATTTCAAGTGATGATCTTACTTGAACTTGTTTTCGTGTCATGATTCTGCTTCAAGAACTTCGAGCCATCCAAGGATCCATTGAAGCTAGATCCATTTTTCTCTTTTCCAGTAGGTTTATCCAAGGAACTTAAGGTAGTAATGATGTTCATAACATCATTCGATTCATACATATAAAGCTATCTTATTCGAAGGTTTAAACTTGTAATCACTAGAACATAGTTTAGTTAATTCTAAACTTGTTCGCAAACAAAAGTTAATCCTTCTAACTTGACTTTTAAAATCAACTAAACACATGTTCTATATCTATATGATATGCTAACTTAATGATTTAAAACCTGGAAACACGAAAAACACCATAAAACCGGATTTACGCCGTCGTAGTAACACCGCGGGCTGTTTTGGGTTAGTTAATTAAAAACTACGATAAACTTTGATTTAAAAGTTGTTATTCTGAGAAAATGATTTTTATTATGAACATGAAACTATCTCCAAAAATTATGGTTAAACTCAAAGTGGAAGTATGTTTTCTAAAATGGTCATCTAGACGTCGTTCTTTCGACTGAAATGACTACCTTTACAAAAACGACTTGTAACTTATTTTTCCGACTATAAACCTATACTTTTTCTGTTTAGATTCATAAAATAGAGTTCAATATGAAACCATACCAATTTGATTCACTCAAAACGAATTTAAAATGAAGAAGTTATGGGTAAAACAAGATTGGATAATTTTTCTCATTTTAGCTACGTGAAAATTGGTAACAAATCTATTCCAACCATAACTTAATCAACTTGTATTGTATATTATGTAATCTTGAGATACCATAGACACGTATAAAATGTTTCGACCTATCATGTCGACACATCTATATATATTTCGGAACAACCATAGACACTCTATATGTGAATGTTGGAGTTAGCTATACAGGGTTGAGGTTGATTCCAAAATATATATAGTTTGAGTTGTGATCAATACTAAGATACGTATACACTGGGTCGTGGATTGATTCAAGATAATATTTATCGATTTATTTCTGTACATCTAACTGTGGATAACTAGTTGTAGGTTATTAACGAGGACAGCTGACTTAATAAACTTAAAACATCAAAATATATTAAAAGTGTTGTAAATATATTTTGAACATACTTTGATATATATGTATATATTGTTATAGGTTCGTGAATCAACTAGTGGCCAAGTCTTACTTCCCGACGAAGTAAAAATCTGTGAAAGTGAGTTATAGTCCCACTTTTAAAATCTAATATTTTTGGGATGAGAATACATGCAGGTTTTATAAATGATTTACAAAATAGACACAAGTACGTGAAACTACATTCTATGGTTGAATTATCAAAATCGAATATGCCCCTTTTTATTAAGTCTGGTAATCTAAGAATTAGGGAACAGACACCCTAATTGACGCGAATCCTAAAGATAGATCTATTGGGCTTAACAAACCCCATCCAAAGTACCGGATGCTTTAGTACTTTGAAATTTATATCATATCCGAAGGGTGTCCCGGAATGATGGGGATATTCTTATATATGCATCTTGTTAATGTCGGTTACCAGGTGTTCACCATATGAATGATTTTTATCTCTATGTATGGGATGTGTATTGAAATATGAAATCTTGTGGTCTATTATTATGATTTGATATATATAGGTTAAACCTATAACTCACCAACATTTTTGTTGATGTTTTAAGCATGTTTATTCTCAGGTGATTATTAAGACTTCCGCTGTCGCATACTTAAATAAGGACGAGATTTGGAGTCCATGCTTGTATGATATTGTGTAAAAACTGCATTCAAGAAACTTATTTTATTGTAACATATTTGTATTGTAAACCATTATGTAATGGTCGTGTGTAAAAAGGATATTTTAGATTATCATTATTTGATAATCTACGTAAAGCTTTTTAAACCTTTATTGATGAAATAAAGGTTATGGTTGTTTTAAAATGAATGCAGCCTTTGAAAAACGTCTCATATAGAGGTCAAAACCTCGCAACGAAATCAATTAATATGGAACGTTTTTAATCAATAAGAACGGGACATTTCAGAGTCTACACGCACTACCCTTCTCACGGGCCCCCGTGAACATGGTCTTTACTCTCTCCACCTTCCACAATTTCAGCCACTCAATAAAGTTGCTTTTTCCGTTGCTCGTACGTCTTCTACAATTTGGCATAGGCGGCTTGGGCATCCACATCAACGACTTTTACAGTTTATGCTTTCTAAATTTTGTCTTCCAGTTACAAATAGATCTTTATCAACTTTGTGTAGTTCTTGTCAAATGGGAAAATCATCAAAATTATCTTTACCTGTTTCTACATTTCGAAGTAATAAAATTTTAGATTTGATTTATTGTGATGTTTGGGGTCCTGCACCAGTTTTGTCTTTTGATTGACATCGATATTTCATGTTGTGTGTAGATCATCACTCTCGTTACATGTGGATTTATCCTTTAACTCAAAAATCTGATGTTTATGATACTTTCAAACGTTTTGTAATCATGGTTGAAAGACAATTCAATACTAAAATAAAAAATGTTCAAACTGACTGGGGTGGTGAATTTCGCAATTTGACTTCATTTTTCTCATCTCTTGGCATCATCCATCGTCGTTCTTATCCTCATATGAGTGAGCAAAACGGATTTGTTGAGCGTCGCAATCGTCATGTTGTTGAAACTGGTCTTACTCTTCTTGCTCAAGGCAATGTTCCTCGCCGTTTTTGGCACTTTGCTTTTGACACAGCTGTTTATCTTATTAATCGCATGCCAACTCGAGTATCCACAAACAAGTCACCTTTCGAGTTTCTATTCAAGCGTTCCCCTGATTACTCATTCCTTCGTGTTTTCGGATGCATGTGCTTTCCACATCTTCGTGCATATAATCGTCACAAAATGGATTTTAGATCAACTTCATGTGTCTTCCTTGATTACAATCCCATTCAACATGGTGCTATTACTCGTTACAAAGCGAGATTTGTTGCTAAAGGCTTCCAGCAACAACCAGGGATTGATTTTCAAGAGACATTTAGTCCGGTTGTCAAATCAACAACTATAAGGGTTGTCCTATCCCTTGAAATTACAAAAAATTGGCCGCTCAGACAACTTGATGTTTAAAATGCGTTTCTCCATGGAAATCTGAAGGAAACGGTTTATATGAAACAACCGCCAGGCTTTATTGACCCACAACGGCCAGATCACGTGTGTCTACTGCATAAGTTGATTTATGGTCTAAATCAGGCCCCGCGAGCATGGTTTCTCCAACTCTCTAAGTCACTTCACGATCTCGGCTTTACAAGCTCAAAAATGGATTCATCTCTTTTTATCTATTCTCGTGATGGCAATATCATGTACATTCTTGTTTATGTGGATGATATCATTGTTACAGGAAACAACTCTGATGTTATTGAGAGACTTGTTCGACAGCTTGGCTCTACTTTTGCTTTAAAGGATATTGGCCCCCTCAACTATTTTTTGGGTGTTGAAATTGTTCCATTTGGTTCTAACATTATTCTTTCTCAACGGAAGTACATATTGGAGATTTTACAAAGAGCTGGCTTCTCTAACTGTAAATCTATGCCAAAATCTATGCCTACTCCTATGGCCACATCTAGCCCGCTTCATCTAGCTGATAGTGCCACATTCTCGGATCCGGTCAAATATCGACAAGTTGTTGGTGCACTCCAATATGTTACTCTTTCTCGGCCAGATATTGCATATGCAGTCAACAAAGTCTGTCAATTTATGCATGCCCCAACTCAAAACCATTGGTGTGCGGTTAAAAGAATATTGAGATATCTTCATGGTACTATAAATCATGGTATGATTATTCGTCGAGCCTCTGACACTACTCTTCAGGCATTTACAGATAGTCATTGGCAAGGTACTTCATCCACGAAACCGTCCTCTCTTGAAGCATTCTCTGATGCTGATTGGGCTGGATGTCCAGATGATAGGAGATCTACGAGGGGATTTGCAATCTATTTAGGCTCTAATCTCATCTCATGGGCTGCCCATAAACAACGCACTATTTCTCGTTCTTCTACTGAATCAGAATACAAAGCCCTTGCTGACACAGTTGTTGAGCTTACATGGCTTCAAGCTCTTCTTCGTGAACTTGGAATTCGCACATCTTCAACACCTATACTATGGTGCGATAATCTAGGTGCAACCTACTTATCAGCCAATCCTATCTTTCATGCACGGACAAAACACATAGAAGTCGACTTTCACTTTGTTCGTGAAAAGGTTGCTCAATGAGATTTGAGAGTACAATTCATATTTACGGATGACCAGATTGCAGATATCTTTACAAAGCCATTACCTACCAATCGGTTTCTATTTCTGAGATCCAAGCTACAGGTCGTTCCCCGCCCTTAGCTTGCGGGGGCGTATTAGACATATATAAGCCCATGGGCTTTAGGGTTTAGTATTGACTTAGGCTCCAAGTTGTATTAGCCTATATATATATTTGATGTAATCTATTGATTGTGATATAATAACATAATACAATACAATTGTCCTGGAATTATAGGTCTTGGTTACAAAGCTTGGTTTCGGTAGCTCAGGTGCTGCTATCTCGGTTGCTATCTCATACTGGAGTAATGTGTTGATTTTGGGTATTTATATCAAGTTTTCACGTACGTGTGAAAAAACATGGATCGGGTTTTCTAAAGAGGGTGTTAGCGATCTTGTGGGATTTCTTGCTTTAGGCTTTCCTTCAGCTCTCATGGTGTGGTTAGTTTCGTTTTTGCTTAAGTTTTTTTTTTCTTTTTTTCCCCTTCTCCTTTAATTTATGCCTTCTTTTGGTTTTTGTTTACATAATATAAGCTTGGAGTATTGGTCATACGAGATACTTTTTTTCTGTCTGGAATTCTTCCTAATCCAAAGCTTGAAACGTCGATGATGTCAATCAGGTGCATTTCTTACATGCTTCGATGTTTCATACTAACTTATAATCTTAACATCCCAAGATAGCCTAGTGGTTGAATCTTGATATCCTCAAAATACAGGTTCAAACATCACTAGTAGCATATTTTGGGGTGGCTAGAGAAAGGGTTGGAAACGGTCATGGGATAACACGGTTAGGCCGTGTACTTCTGATTAAAGAAACTTGCCCTCCCTGGATAGCCTGAACTGGGAAAACTTTATCTGTTATACTAAATTACTAATTAGTAAACTTCATTCTCCCAGCCTTACTACGATTTCACTGGCGTACCGAATTCCATTCGGTTTTGGGAATGCAATAAGGTATGCTTAACAAGTCCACTTTATTTGCCCCTCCTCAACCTCTCACTTTCTTGAGTCATGACATTAGGACATCGGTTCAAACTGGGCGGATCCGGATTTGAGTTGTTCAAGTGAAAGATCATATAACATTGTTTCTAACATAGATTAATAGTAATAACTTCATAAGTGTAAATGTTAACTCATTTACTTGGAATGAGTCAATTTACGTTATGATTTTGTTGTAACGGGTCAAAGGGCCTACTTGTTTGAAACATCTCTAAATATGAATCCGTCAAACAGGTTTAAATTTGGCCTAACTGACACACTGTTATTAGAATTATTCACAGTCACATAAATAATAGGTCATGTTAATTATATCATCTTACAAAAGGCATGTTACTTGGAACTTTCACATATATATTGATGATCAGTCTGTTTCTTTAGCCTGCCCTGTTAGCCTGCTACCTTTATCTTCAATTTTTGTTAATACACTAATTGATATATATTTAAAGAATGAGCAAATGACATCCGTCATTTAATCAAACATGACCTTGTTACGTTATGGAGAGTTTTGAACAAAGACCCTCGCGGATCGCGAGAGTGAGCTCACTGGGCGTGAGCACAAGTGTCAAACCTACCACCGCCCTAAATCGAGGGGGTTGTCATTAACGTGAAGATTGTCTTCGAGATTGATGTCACGGTTTGCGAGGACATGGTCGCCAACGCGACCTTGGCTTGTCCAGCAAGTCGGTTTCAATTGTTTCCTTATTTTGTTTACTCCCTATAAATTGTAACCATAGACTACTGTGATATTGGTACGATTTTTCGTATAGCGGCTGTAAGGTACCAGTACAAGACAATAGATGCTCAGCGTGTGGCGTATGATGTTGATTGATGTTTGCCCTCGAGAAATAATCTCTGTAGACCCAGAACACGGATGAGAGATCCGTGGGGTCGCCTTAATCAATCTGGGGATCAATCTGTAATTGATCCGTATAGCGTATTGCTGCTAAGCGTCTAATGTGCGTTTAGAGTGAGAAAGAACTCTGAGAGAGAGAAAGTGTACTTCTCTCTGACTGAAGTTCCGATGTGAAATGTGGTGACCCAGGTGTAAGATCCTGTTTTCTTTTGGGTCTGGACGCCGTCCAACAATTTGGGACGCCGTCCTAGATCGAAGACCTGGACGCCGTCCAACAATTTGGGACGCCATCCCAGATCGAAGACCTGGACGCCGTCCAACATTTTGGGACGCCGTCCAGAATGGCTGGCAGGCATGTCTTTTTGCTTTTAGATATTTTAGATGGGTAAATTGGTAATTTCACTTGGTGGACGAATTAAAGGCCTTAGGATCAGTTTGGTGAGCTCATTACTTCATTTCTCAACCACCAAACATCATCCATTCATTCTAGAGAGAGAGGGGGTGGTTAAGTGTGAGAAAGCTTAAATCGGGGAAGAAGAAGCTCATTTCGGGTTAGAACTCGGGAGTTAAAGTTGTTCATCTCCTCCTTAGCTACGTTTTGATTGTTGTGGTAAGCCCTAAACTTGATTACCTTAGTTTAATGTGTTTAAGGGTTAGGGTTTGGGTTAGTATTGCACATAAAACCCATTTGTGAGTAATTTGGGGTTTTGGGTAAGTTTGGGTCATGAAGACCCAAATGGTGACTTACCTAGGGTTTAGAAAGGGTAAATGGTGTAAATGGGTCTTAAAGACCTAAGTAAATACTAATACACTTATAGTTAATGTTAGTGGGTGTGATTTGGGTTGTGGGTGACCCAAATGGGGGTTTTGACCTAGAAATGGGTCAAATGGGTCTTTGATGACCTAGGTTGTCTTGCATGTATGAAAACGAGTTAACTTTGTGGTTAAAAGTGTGTTAATACCTTAATTGGCTAAAGTTAGGGTTTTTGGTGAAGTTAACCCATTATTAGGGTTAAAGGTGCAAAATGGGTCGGGATTGCACTTAGGGTCAAAAGACTCTAGATTGTTGAGTGAGTTGCTTGACCGACTTGAGTTGTGGATTGATTATGTGCTAAAATGTAATAGGTACGTTACATTGACGTTGCAAGTTCGATTATCTTACACGAAGACTTTGAGGTGAGTGGAATAATTATATGCGTATGTATATAATGTATCTATTTGTTGTAGCGTGAAAGGTGTAGTGTCGAGGTGTTAAGACACCATGTTTCACGTGAAGAGTGTAGCATCGAGGTGTTAAGATGCCACTCGGGTGTAGCATTGAGGTGTTAAGATGCCACCTAGGAGTGTAGTGTCGAGGTGTTAAGACACCACTCCGTAAAATAATGAGTGTTGCATCGAGGTGTTAAGATGCCACTCGGGGTGATGTGCCGAGGTGTTAAGGTGCCACCCTAGGGGTTAGTGGTGCGAGGTGTTAAGTGCCCTAACGGATGTTACGAACACCGATGGCATTTTCGCGAGAGCCGTTCCCTTGTACTATTGGTTAACCATGGTTATTTGTGTTGTAAGCATATTATATTATTCGAGTTATAGTTATATGCGGATGTTATGCTAGCTTGGGGGTATTGGTGAATTATAGCTTGTTATTGCGACGATAAGCTAATGTTGTTTGCTAGCATGTTTGCGGTTGTGTAAGTGTATGCGAGTAGGTATAATTATATATGTATTCGTATAATTATTGCATTCACTAAGCTTTGCTTACCCTCTCGTTGTTTACTTTTTATAGGCTCGGGCGTTGACAAGGGTAAGAGCGTTCAATTGGATTAGTGATCTCCCGCTTGTTTTGTTAGGGGATGCTTTTGGGTGTTAGCTTTTGGAGTTCGACCGAGATTGGGTAGTTTAACCCCAAACACCATGCTCTAATGTCGTTTAGAACTTAAACTTATATTTGGTCGAAACTTTTATTTTAGAACGAAACTCGTAAAATGGGCGATGTGGACCCGTTGATGTAAAACTTGATTTGATGATGAAAATCTCTTAGTTTCATTTATATTGACTTGTGGTAAAAAGGTTTTCGTTTGAAAGTGTCGGGAAGCGGGTTTTCCGCTCATGTGAGTTGGACCCGTGATCAGTGGCTGGAAGGCCATTGGGACGCCGTCCCAATTCCTTGGACGCCGTCCCGGTTGGTTAAGCTGGACGCCGTCCCAAAACTCTGAACGCCGTCCCACCCTTCTGAGCTGGACGCCGTCCAGGATTCTGGACGCCGTCCAGATACACTGCCTTAAATTTTTTTTTTTTGGTACGCGTTTTTGGGTTGATGAAGTCGGGTTGTTACAAGTGGTATCAGAGCATGGTCTAAGGGATTTAGGTGACTTGAGATAGGCGCCTAGACTTAGACTTTTTGTGTGCGCGTTTATGCGGGACTTGTAGGACTTTGGGTCGGATCGGGATGGTTAGTGCATAGGTTTATGTGAACTAATCATGCGCTATTTGTTGTGTTGTGTTTAGCAATCATCAAGCGAGATGGACGTTGTACTAGCGAGTTAACGCGACGTGCTCGCGTAGTAATGACTAGCTACCATCACTACGAGTGCAAATCGTGTCAAACAAGTAATGTACGACGATTGTTGAGCGAGATGGAGTAGTGTGGCGTATATGTATGTATATATGTAATCTGTCCTTTCGTTTTTGTGGTTTAACCTAATTCGTTTTATAGAATGAAGACGAGAAACGGTCCCAAACATGATAACGGAAGTACAAGCGAGGACGTCGAGTTTTCGGCCAAGGTTGAGGCCGTCTTTAAGAAGTTAAAAGCAGATTTTCTTGCGGACGTTCGAAAGATCTTTCAAGATTCGGTTGATGAGCAAATAACCGATCTAATTAATGAATGAATGAAGGCCACTATCGAAGAGGCCCTTGACGCTAGGAATATCTATCCTCGCGGTGAAGGAGGCGAAGGAAGGCGGGACTTCCACTACAAGAACTTCAAGGATGCTCAACCCCCGATGTTTAATGGGGTGCGGGATCCTTTAAAAAGTACATGTTGGATCTCCGATATTGAGGGAGCTTTCCGTACCGCGGAATGTCCTCCCGAAAAGAAGACGAGGTATGGTTCTAGCATGTTACGCGAAGAAGCTAAGTTGCGGTGGGACGATAAAATCAACTTGTATGGTGAAGAACAATGTATGGGCTTGACATGGGAGGAGTTCAAGAAAGAATTTTTCAGAGAATACCGAACTTCATCCGATCTCGATAGAATCCGGGACGAGTTGCACCATTTGCAACAAGGTTCCATGGATTTGGTTACCCTCAAGTCTACATTCTTGGCAAAGACTCGTTTTTGCCCGGAATATGTGGGTGATGATCATAAGCTCATGAAGGATTTCTACCGTACTTTGAATGATGAGTACAAGGGGAAGATTAGTCGGGGTATGGCTAAGTCTTTTGATGAATTGTTCGAGTTAGCTCGGGGTTTTGAGCCGGAGGTTCCAAGAAAGAGTGATTTCATGTTTTCCAAAAGAAAGTTTGAAGGTTTTAGTTACTCTAACGCCTCAAGCAAGAAGAGCAAGAGCAAGAGGGGGGCCGAAAGTGTCAATAGTGCAAAGAAGGGCACTACCGGCGGGTTTTCTTATACGTGCTACAATTGTGGGCAACCGGGTCATATGGCTCATGAGTGTCCGAAACCACGTTCCGGAAACAAAGTCACTTGTTTTAATTGCGGCAAAGAGGGGCATAAGAAGCCGAAGTGTCCCGATTTGCGAAATGATAATGTGAAGCGGTTAGAGAAGGCGGCGGGTACGGCTTGGGGTCGCAACTATTTGATGACCAATGATGAAGCCAAACAATCGCACGAAGTTGTCTCAGGTACTTACATGGTTAATTCTAATCCGGCAAGGATTCTTTTCGATAGCGGTGCAAATTTGTCGTTTGTGTCTCCTAAATTTGTGCCTAAACTTAATAGACCGTTAGCTAAGTTAAGTCGTCCGATAGAAGTCGAAATAGCGGACGGCAAGACGGTGCTAGTGGTTGATGTGTGTGAAAATTGTGATGTTGTTTTTGGTGCCGAAACCTTTAAAATTGATCTTATTCCAATGACCTTGGGCGACTTTGATATTGTCGTTGGTATGGATTGGCTCGATCGTTATAGAGCCGATATTGCATGCCATGATAAGTTTATTCGTGTGAAGACCCTAAGTGGGGGAGAGTTAATTATTCATGGTGATAAACGAAGAAGACCGGTGCTGATATGCACTTTTGCACGGGAACGTCGTTTTGTTGTTACCGGTGGCATGGCTTTCCTTGCTCATGTTGTTGATACTCGCAATGAGCCACCACCTATTCGTGAAATTCCGGTTGTTAGTGAATTCGAAGACGTTTTTCCGGACGAATTACCGGGTGTTCCGGCGGAAAGACAAGTTGAGTTTCGTATTGAGTTGGTTCCGGGAGCTACTCCCATTGCTAAAACTCCTTATCGTTTAGCACCAACGGAAATGCAAGAGTTGTTAAATCAAACCCAAGAGTTGCTCGAGAAGGGTTTTATTCGACCGAGTGCTTCGCCATGGGGCGCTCCGGTGTTATTTGTGAAGAAGAAAGATGGTAGTATGCGTATGTGCATTGATTACCGTGAGTTGAATAAAGTGACGATCAAGAATCGTTATCCATTACCTAGGATTGACAATTTATTTGACCAACTTCAAGATGCAACGTATTTCTCTAAGATCGACCTACGGTCCGGCTATCACCAAATGCGGGTCCGCGAGGAAGACATAGAGAAAACGGCTTTTCGAACGCGTTACGGGCATTATGAGTTTGTAGTTATGCCCTTTGGTCTTACGAATGCACCGGCGGCATTCATGGATCTTATGAACCGGGTGTGCCAACCTATGTTGGACAAGTCGGTAATAGTGTTCATTGACGACATACTAGTCTACTCGAAAAGTATGAACGAACATGAACGTCATTTGCGTGATTTATTGAAGACGCTACGAAAGGAGAAGTTGTATGCAAAGTTCTCCAAATGTGAATTTTGGCTAAGGGAAGTTCAATTCCTTGGTCATATTGTGAACGAAAACGGTATTCAAGTAGATCCGGGAAAGATCGAGACGGTGAAGAGTTGGGGACGACCGACTACGACTACGGAAATCCGAAGTTTTCTCGGATTGGCCGGTTATTATCGTCGGTTTATCCAAGATTTTTCTAAGATCGCTTCTTCGTTGACGAAATTGACAAGGAAGAATGCGAGATTTGTTTGGGAGAACGAGCAAGAAATTGCTTTTCAATTGTTAAAAGAGAAGTTGTGTCAAGCTCCGGTGTTAGTGTTACCGGAAGGTGTTGAAGACATGGTGGTTTATTGTGATGCTTCCTTAAATGGTCTCGGGTGTGTTCTAATGCAAAGAGGTAAAGTCATCGCTTATGCCTCTCGACAATTGAAGGAACATGAAACGAGGTATCCGACTCATGATCTTGAGTTGGCGGCGGTAGTGCATGCGTTGAAAATTTGGCGCCATTACTTGTATGGTGTCAAGTGTACGATTTATTCGGATCATAAGAGTTTGAAACATCTCTTTAATCAACGAGATTTGAATTATCACCAACGTAGGTGGATGGATGTGGTGAAAGACTACGATTGTGAAATACTTTATCATCCGGGTAAGGCGAATGTGGTCGCGGATGCGTTGTGTCGAAAGAGTCAACATCCGGCGATAAAAGTGGGGTCGTTACGTTTGATTATTTCCAACGATTTTCTTGAAAAGCTTGGAGAGATTCAAATAGAGGCTTATGTTCACAACAAGCATACGGAGCGAATCGTGGGCCAATCGGAGTTTATTACTATAGGCCCGCGTGGTTTGTTGTCTTTTCAAGGAAGGGTGTGGGTGCCTAAAATGGGTGATTACCGACGAGTGCTACTTGATGAAGTACATAAGTCAAAATACTCCATTCATCCAGGCGCGACGAAAATGTATCTTGACTTGAAGAAAGATTATTGGTGGCCGGGCATGAAACGTGATGTTGTGAAGTATGTTGAGCAATGTGTCACGTGTTTACAAGTAAAAGCCGAACACCAAAAGCCGTATGGTAAGTTGCAACCGTTAGAAATCCCGAAATGGAAATGGGAGCACATTACCATGGATTTCATTACAAAGTTACCTAAAACGGCGAGAACCCAATTCGATTCGATTTGGGTTATAGTTGACCGATTGACAAAAAGCGCTTTGTTTCTTCCCATTAAAGAAGCGATATCGTCGGAGACTTTGGCTAAGTTGTTTATCAAGGAAGTGGTCTCGCGACATGGGGTTCCTATATCTATTATTTCGGATCGAGATAACCGTTTTTCATCTCGGTTTTGGGAAAAGTTTCATGAAGATATGGGCACGGCGTATCATCCTCAAACAGACGGTCAAACCGAACGTACGAATCAAACTTTGGAAAATATATTACGGGCGTGCATCATTGACTTTGGTGGTAGTTGGGATGAGCATTTGCCTTTGGTGGAATTCTCGTACAATAATAGTTATCATACTAGTATCGGGATGCCACCTTACGAAATGCTTTATGGGCGTAGGTGTCGAACTCCCGTCTGTTGGGGAGAAGTGGGTCAAAGAGAGATCGGGAGTACCGATTTGGTTTTAGAGACAAATAGCAAGATCGATTTGATTCGGGAACATTTGAAGAAGGCTCAAGATAGGCAAAAGTCGTATGCCGATAGACGTAGGCGATTGATTGAGTTAAAAGAAGGCGATATGGTGATGCTTAAGGTTTCGCCATGGAAGGGTATTATTCGATTTCGAAAACGGGGAAAGTTAGCTCCTCGGTTTATTGGGCCATTCAAAGTTTTAGCTCGTGTTGGCGAAGTTGCTTATCGTTTGGAATTACTCGAAGAACTTGCGGGGATCCATAATACATTTCATGTTTCCCATCTCCGTAAGTGTCTTGCGGATGATTCTTCGTGGGTGTCGCTAGACGAGATTGAGCTAAATAATAAGTTAGAGTATGTTGAAGAGCCGGTTGCTATACTTGATGAAAAGGTTAAGAAATTGAGAAATAAGGAGGTGAGGACTTTTAAAGTCCAATGGCGTCGAAGTATAGGCTCCGAGTTTACTTGGGAGCCCGAAGAGTTTGTCTTGGTTTATCTTCCTGCTTGTCATGCGGCGTGGATTGCGAGGTCGCAATCCGGTTCAAGTGGGGGAGAGTTGTAAGATCCTGTTTTCTTTTGGGTCTGGACGCCGTCCAACAATTTGGGACGCCGTCCTAGATCAAAGACCTGGACGCCGTCCAACAATTTGGGACGCCGTCCCAGATCGAAGACCTGGACGCCGTCCAACATTTTGGGACGCCGTCCAGAATGGCTGGCAGGCATGTCTTTTTGCTTTTAGATATTTTAGATGGGTAAATTGGTAATTTCACTTGGTGGATGAATTAAAGGCCTTAGGATCAGTTTGGTGAGCTCATTACTTCATTTCTCAACAACCAAACATCATCCATTCATTCTAGAGAGAGAGGGGGTGGTTAAGTGTGAGAAAGCTTAAATCGGGGAAGAAGAAGCTCATTTCGGGTTAGAACTCGGGAGTTAAAGTTGTTCATCTCCTCCTTAGCTACGTTTTGATTGTTGTGGTAAGCCCTAAACTTGATTACCTTAGTTTAATGTGTTTAAGGGTTAGGGTTTGGGTTAGTATTGCACATAAAACCCATTTGTGAGTAATTTGGGGTTTTGGGTAAGTTTGGGTCATGAAGACCCAAATGGTGACTAACCTAGGGTTTAGAAAGGGTAAATGGTGTAAATGGGTCTTAAAGACCTAAGTAAATACTAATACACTTATAGTTAATGTTAGTGGGTGTGATTTGGGTTGTGGGTGACCCAAATGGGGGTTTTGACCTAGAAATGGGTCAAATGGGTCTTTGATGACCTAGGTTGTCTTGCATGTATGAAAACGAGTTAACTTTGTGGTTAAAAGTGTGTTAATACCTTAATTGGCTAAAGTTAGGGTTTTTGGTGAAGTTAACCCATTATTAGGGTTAAAGGTGCAAAATGGGTCGGGATTGCACTTAGGGTCAAAAGACTCTAGATTGTTGAGTGAGTTGCTTGACCGACTTGAGTTGTGGATTGATTATGTGCTAAAATGTAATAGGTACGTTACATTGACGTTGCAAGTTCGGTTATCTTACACGAAGACTTTGAGGTGAGTGGAATAATTATATGCGTATGTATATAATGTATCTATTTGTTGTAGCGTGAAAGGTGTAGTGTCGAGGTGTTAAGACACCACGTTTCACGTGAAGAGTGTAGCATCGAGGTGTTAAGATGCCACTCGGGTGTAGCATCGAGGTGTTAAGATGCCACCTAGGAGTGTAGTGTCGAGGTGTTAAGACACCACTCCGTAAAATAATGAGTGTTGCATCGAGGTGTTAAGATGCCACTCGGGGTGATGTGCCGAGGTGTTAAGGTGCCACCCTAGGGGTTAGTGGTGCGAGGTGTTAAGTGCCCTAACGGATGTTACGAACACCGATGGCATTTTCGTGAGCGCCGTTGTAGTGACCCGAACTTTTCCATGTTTATATATATTAATTGAGATTGATATTTACATGATTAAATGTTTCCAACATGTTAAGCAATCAAACTTGTTAAGACTTGATTAATTGAAATAGGTTTCATATAGACAATTGACCACCCAAGTTGACCGGTGATTCACGAACGTTAAAACTTGTAAAAACTATATGATGACATATATATGGTTATATATATAGTTAACATGATATTATGATAAGTAAACATATCATTAAGTATATTAACAATGAACTACATATGTAAAAACAAGACTACTAACTTAATGATTTTGAAACGAGACATATATGTAACGATTATCGTTGTAACGACATTTAATGTATATATATCATATTAATAGATATTCGTATATCATAATATCATGATAATATAATAATTTAAAATCTCTTTTGATATTATAAACATTGGGTTAACAACATTTAACAAGATCGTTAACCTAAAGGTTTCAAAACAACATTTACATGTAACGACTAACGATGACTTAACGACTCAGTTAAAATGTATATACATGTAGTGTTTTAATATGTATTCATACACTTTTGAAAGACTTCAAGACACTTATCAAAATACTTCTACTTAACAAAAATGCTTACAATTACATCCTCGTTCAGTTTCATCAACAATTCTACTCGTATGCACCCGTATTCGTACTCGTACAATACACAGCTTTTAGATGTATGTACTATTGGTATATACACTCCAATGATCAGCTCTTATCAGCCCATGTGAGTCACCTAACACATGTGGGAACCATCATTTGGCAACTAGCATGAAATATCTCATAAAATTACAAAAATATGAGTAATCATTCATGACTTATTTACATGAAAACAAAATTACATATCCTTTATATCTAATCCATACACCAACGACCAAAAACACCTACAAACACTTTCATTCTTCAATTTTCTTCATCTAATTGATCTCTCTCAAGTTCTATCTTCAAGTTCTAAGTGTTCTTCATAAATTCCAAAAGTTCTAGTTTCATAAAATCAAGAATACTTTCAAGTTTGCTAGCTCACTTCCAATCTTGTAAGGTGATCATCCAACCTCAAGAAATCTTTGTTTCTTACAGTAGGTTATCATTCTAATACAAGGTAATAATCATATTCAAACTTTGGTTCAATTTCTATAACTATAACAATCTTATTTCAAGTGATGATCTTACTTGAACTTGTTTTCGTGTCATGATTCTGCTTCAAGAACTTCGTGCCATCCAAGGATCCATTGAAGCTAGATCCATTTTTCTCTTTTCCAGTAGGTTTATCCAAGGAACTTAAGGTAGTAATGATGTTCATAACATCATTCGATTCATACATATAAAGCTATCTTATTCGAAGGTTTAAACTTGTAATCACTAGAACATAGTTTAGTTAATTCTAAACTTGTTCGCAAAAAAAAGTTAATCCTTCTAACTTGACTTTTAAAATCAACTAAACACATGTTCTATATCTGTATGATATGCTAACTTAATGATTTAAAACCTGGAAACACGAAAAACACCGTAAAACCGGATTTACGCCGTCGTAGTAACACCGCGGGCTGTTTTGGGTTAGTTAATTAAAAACTATGATAAACTTTGATTTAAAAGTTGTTATTTTGAGAAAATGATTTTTATTATGAACATGAAACTATATCCAAAAATTATGGTTAAACTCAAAGTGGAAGTATGTTTTCTAAAATGGTCATCTAGACGTCGTTCTTTCGACTGAAATGACTACCTTTACAAAAACGACTTGTAACTTATTTTTCCGACTATAAACCTATACTTTTCTTTTTAGATTCATAAAATAGAGTTCAATATGAAACCATAGCAATTTGATTCACTCAAAACGGATTTAAAATGAAGAAGTTATGGGTAAATCAAGATTGGATAATTTTTCTCATTTTAGCTACGTGAAAATTGGTAACAAATCTATTCCAACCATAACTTAATCAACTTGTATTGTATATTATGTAATCTTGAGATACCATAGACACGTATACAATGTTTCGACCTATCATGTCGACACATCTATATATATTTCGGAACAACCATAGACACTCTATATGTGAATGTTGGAGTTAGCTATACAGGGTTGAGGTTGATTCCAAAATATATATAGTTTGAGTTGTGATCAATACTGAGATACGTATACACTGGGTCGTGGATTGATTCAAGATAATATTTATCGATTTATTTCTGTACATCTAACTGTGGACAACTAGTTGTAGGTTACTAACGAGGACAGCTGACTTAATAAACTTAAAACATCAAAATATATTAAAAGTGTTGTAAATATATTTTGAACATACTTTGATATATATGTATATATTGTTATAGGTTCGTGAATCAACCAGTGGCCAAGTCTTACTTCCCGACGAAGTAAAAATCTGTGAAAGTGAGTTATAGTCCCACTTTTAAAATCTAATATTTTTAGGATGAGAATACATGCAGGTTTTATAAATGATTTACAAAATAGACACAAGTACGTGAAACTACATTCTATGGTTGAATTATCGAAATCGAATATGCCCCTTTTTATTAAGTCTGGTAATCTAAGAATTAGGGAACAGACACCCTAATTGACGCGAATCCTAAAGATAGATCTATTGGGCCTAACAAACCCCATCCAAAGTACCGGATGCTTTAGTACTTCGAAATTTATATCATATCCGAAGGGTGTCCCGGAATGATGGGGATATTCTTATATTTATGCATCTTGTTAATGTCGGTTACCAGGTGTTCACCATATGAATGATTTTTATCTCTATGTATGGGATGTGTATTGAAATATGAAATCTTGTGGTCTATTGTTACGATTTGATATATATAGGTTAAACCTATAACTCACCAACATTTTTGTTGACGTTTAAAGCATGTTTATTCTCAGGTGAATATTAAGAGCTTCCGCTGTTGCATACTAAAATAAGGACAAGATTTGGAGTCCATGTTTGTATGATATTGTGTAAAAACTGCGTTCAAGAAACTGATTTCGATGTAACATATTTGTATTGTAAACTATTATGTAATGGTCGTGTGTAAACAGGATATTTTAGATTATCATTATTTGATAATCTACGTAAAGCTTTTTAAACCTTTATTTATGAAATAAAGGTTATGGTTTGTTTTAAAAATGAATGCAGTCTTTGAAAAACGTCTCATATAGAGGTCAAAACCTCGCAACGAAATCAATTAATATGGAACGTTTTTAATCAATAAGAACGGGACATTTCAGTTGGTATCCGAGCGTTGGTCTTAGAGAACCAGAATTTTGCATTAGTGTGTCTTATCGAGTTTGTTAGGATGCATTAGTGAGTCTGGACTTCGACCGTGTTTACTTGAAAAATGATTGCTTAACAAATTTTGTTGGAAACTATATATTTTTAACATGTGAATATTATGTGATATATTAATCTCTTAACGCGTTTGATATTATGTGATAGATGTCTACCTCTAGAACAAGTCCCATTGACTCACCTAATAATAATGAAGAGTCAAATGTAAATTGGAATGATTCGTGGACTGATTCACAAGTTCCCGAAGAGGAACCGGAAGAAGAGTCGGAACCGGAAGAAGAATCGGAACCGGATGAAGAAATAGAACCGGTGGGGGAAATAATAAAACGGTTAAGTAAAAGAAAATCCTCAACCAACCGACCAAGGTTAATTATGGTCAATGGTGTTTCCGCCAAGGAAGCAAAATATTGGGAGGATTACCAATTCTCCGATGAATCGGATTCCGACGAGAATTTCGATGATGTTATAGAAATTACCCCAACTGAATTTAAAAAGGCAAAAGAAAATAATAACGGAAAGGGCATAAAAATAGAGAAATCTAATTCCAACCCCGATGAACTTTATATGTATCGTCAACCCCCGAAGTCCTTAAGTTGTAACAATGACCCGGGAACCTCTAAACCACCAGGTTTTTGTAAACCAATGTGGATCACGATGGCTCGTATTAGGGGAACATCATATATCCCTAGAAACTTGGGAAAACGAACCAAAACCGAAGAAGAAGAAACAAGCGAGTCGGAATAAGATAGTTGTATTCGTGTGGTGTAATATATGTAATATAGTGTGCTTATGCTTTATGATATATGTAAAAATTGCTTGTATTAATAAGTATTTTTTTTTTATGAATCTAACCCTTGTCTATTTTACAGTATAAAAACACAAAATGGATAGACAACCCAATATTTTAAGAGACCTACCCGGAGACATGATTGATGAAATCTTGTCTAGAGTCGGTCAGAATTCTTCGGCACAACTATTTAAGGCGAGATCAGTTTGTAAGACATTCGAAGAACGTTCCAAGAATGCCTTGGTTTATAAAAGGCTTTCGTTCGGAAGATGGGGGATATCACATTGGGAAATCCATAAGTTACGATGTGTTTACTTTGACGCATATATTGCGGGGAACCCAAATGCTATTTTACGCAATGGGTTAAGAAATTATTTTGACTCAATATATCCGAATATTGGACTTCGTGATTTAGAAAAAGCGGCTAACATGCAACATAAAGAAGCATGTTATGCTTACGGATTAGTAATGTTCGCTTCTCACCAAAGTGAGAACAAGAACATCGGGCTACAACTATTAAACAAAACGTTCCCACAAGTGACGGAGTCGGTAATTGGGGTAAGAAATGAGGTTTTTAGATTGTTACGGGACTGTTGGACATTACGTAACCCTCGTCCCTTTGACGACGTTACAACACGCTGTCTTATCAACGGCCATAACGGTTATGTTCCACAAGACCAAGGATGGGAAGTAGTCTTAGTAAAACCAGAATGCATGACTTGTTTCTGGACGTATGAATTACGTGTCTTTATTGCCTTTGCTGAACGACTTGTGTACTAGCTAGAATTATCTTCACAACCATCTTGTATCAAATTTATTGTGTGCTATATTTCATGCTATATGTAAATAAGCGGTATTGTAAGTTTGTAAAATGTTGTGTAAAAGTTTGAACGCGAAATATTATTATAATCAGTTTTTCATATAGAATTGTAGTAGTTGAATTGTATATTAGCTACTAAGTATGAACTTAACGGGTAGGTACTACCCGAATTTAAACTTATAAAATGCTAATATGAAGAAAAAGCTTTTATAAATGAGTTCATATTATGCTACGAAATACTATTAACTACTCTTAATATTCTGTATGATTAACTTGTTCCATTTAACTATTTTGAAGGAAATGGCACCGACTACTCGACACACCGTGAATATGAATGAAGAGGAATTCCATACTTTTCTAGCTTCAAACATAGCCGCAGTACAGGCTGCGCTACATACCAACAATAACCTTGGATCTAGCAGTACAGGAAATCGTGTAGGATGCACCTACAAAGAATTCACTGCCTGCAAACCTTTGAAATTTGATGGAACCGAAGGACCGATCGGATTGAAACGGTGGACCGAGAAGGTCGAATCGGTGTTTGCCATAAGTAAGTGTACTGAAGAGGACAAAGTAAAGTACGCTACGCATACCTTCACAGGTTCTGCGTTAACATGGTGGAATACCTATCTAGAGCAAGTGGGACAAGACGATGCGTACGCACTACCGTGGTCAGCATTCAAGCACTTGATGAACGAGAAGTACCGTCCCAGAACCGAGGTCAATAAGCTCAAGACAGAACTTAGAGGGTTACGAACCCAAGGATTTGATATTACCACGTACGAAAGACGATTCACAGAATTGTGCCTATTGTGTCCGGGAGCATTCGAAGATGAGGAAGAGAAGATCGACGCGTTTGTGAAAGGATTACCGGAAAGAATCCAAGAAGATATAAGTTCACACGAGCCCGCCTCCATACAACAGGCATGTAGAATGGCTCACAAACTCGTGAACCAGATTGAAGAAAGAATTAAAGAACAGACTGCTGAAGAGGCCAATGTGAAGCAAGTCAAAAGAAAGTGGGAGGAAAACGGTGATAAGAATCACCAATACAACAACAACAGCAATTACAACAATAATCGCAACAATTATCCCAACAATCGCAACATCAATCGCAACTACAACAAACGGCCCAACAACAACAACAACAACAACAACAACAGCAACTACAACAATCATCCCAACAATAATAATAACCGCAACAACAACAACAATCAGAAGCAGCTATGCCAAAGGTGTGAAAAGAATCACTCGGGGTTCTGCACCAAATTTTGCAACAAGTGTAAAAGAAATGGTCATAGCGCGGCGAAGTGTGAGGTCTACGGACCAGGGGTTAATAGAACGAAAGGAATAAATGGTGTCGGAACGAGTAATGGCGGAGCAAGTAGTGTCGGAGCAAGTTATGCCAATGTAGTTTGTTATAAATGTGGAAAACCGGGCCACATTATTAGAAATTGCCCGAACCAGGAGAACACGAATGGACAAGGACGTGGAAGAGTTTTCAATATTAATGCGGCAGAGGCACAGGAAGACCCGGAGCTTGTTACGGGTACGTTTCTTATTGATAATAAATCTGCTTACGTTTTATTTGATTCGGGTGCGGATAGAAGCTATATGAGTAGAGATTTTTGTGCTAAATTAAGTTGTCCATTGACGCCTTTGGATAGTAAATTTTTACTCGAATTAGCAAATGGTAAATTAATTTCAGCAGATAATATATGTCGGAATCGAGAAATTAAACTGGTTAGCGAAACATTTAAGATTGATTTGATACCAGTAGAGTTAGGGAGTTTTGATGTGATAATCGGTATGGACTGGTTGAAAGAAGTGAAAGCGGAGATCGTTTGTTACAAAAATGCAATTCGCATTATACGAGAAAAAGGAAAACCCTTAATGGTGTACGGAGAAAAGGGCAACACGAAGCTACATCTTATTAGTAATTTGAAGGCACAAAAACTAATAAGAAAAGGTTGCTATGCTGTTCTAGCACACGTCGAGAAAGTACAAACTGAAGAAAAGAGCATCAATGATGTTCCCGTCGCAAAAGAATTTCCTGATGTATTTCCGAAAGAATTACCGGGATTACCCCCACATCGATCCGTTGAATTTCAAATAGATCTTGTACCAGGAGCTACACCAATAGCACGTGCTCCTTACAGACTCACACCCAGCGAGATGAAAGAACTACAAAGCCAATTACAAGAACTTTTAGAGCGTGGTTTCATTCGACCAAGCACATCACCGTGGGGAGCTCCTGTTTTGTTTGTCAAGAAGAAAGATGGTACATTCAGGTTGTGTATCGACTACCGAGAGTTGAACAAACTTACCATCAAGAACCGCTACCCACTACCGAGAATCGATGACTTATTTGATCAACTACAAGGCTCGTCTGTTTATTCAAAGATTGACTTACGTTCCGGGTATCATCAAATGCGGGTGAAAGAAGATGATATTCCAAAGACTGCTTTCAGAACACGTTACGGTCATTACGAGTTTATGGTCATGCCGTTTGGTTTAACTAATGCACCAGCTATGTTCATGGACCTTATGAACCGAGTGTGTGGACCATACCTTGACAAGTTTGTCATTATTTTCATTGATGACATACTTATTTACTCAAAGAATGACCAAGAACACGGTGAACATTTGAGAAAGGTGTTAGAAGTATTGAGGAAGGAAGAATTGTACGCTAAGTTTTCAAAGTGTGCATTTTGGTTGGAAGAAGTTCAATTCCTCGGTCACATAGTGAACAAAGAAGGTATTAAGGTGGATCCGGCAAAGATAGAAACTGTTGAAAAGTGGGAAACCCCGAAAACTCCGAAACACATACGCCAGTTTTTAGGACTAGCTGGTTACTACAGAAGGTTCATCCAAGACTTTTCCAGAATAGCAAAACCCTTGACTGCATTAACGCATAAAGGGAAGAAATTTGAATGGAATGATGAACAAGAGAAAGCGTTTCAGTTATTGAAGAAAAAGCTAACTACGGCACCTATATTGTCATTGCCTGAAGGGAATGATGATTTTGTGATTTATTGTGATGCATCAAAGCAAGGTCTCGGTTGTGTATTAATGCAACGAACGAAGGTGATTGCTTATGCGTCTAGACAATTGAAGATTCACGAACAAAATTATACGACGCATGATTTGGAATTAGGCGCGGTTGTTTTTGCATTAAAGACTTGGAGGCACTACTTATATGGGGTCAAAAGTATTATATATACCGACCACAAAAGTCTTCAACACATATTTAATCAGAAACAACTGAATATGAGGCAGCGTAGGTGGATTGAATTATTGAATGATTACGACTTTGAGATTCGTTACCACCCGGGGAAGGCAAATGTGGTAGCCGATGCCTTGAGCAGGAAGGACAGAGAACCCATTCGAGTAAAATCTATGAATATAATGATTCATAATAACCTTACTACTCAAATAAAGGAGGCGCAACAAGGAGTTTTAAAAGAGGGAAATTTAAAGGATGAAATACCCAAAGGATCGGAGAAGCATCTTAATATTCGGGAAGACGGAACCCGGTATAGAGCTGAAAGGATTTGGGTACCAAAATTTGGAGATATGAGAGAAATGGTACTTAGAGAAGCTCATAAAACCAGATACTCAATACATCCTGGAACGGGGAAGATGTACAAGGATCTCAAGAAACATTTTTGGTGGCCGGGTATGAAAGCCGATGTTGCTAAATACGTAGGAGAATGTTTGATGTGTTCTAAGGTCAAAGCTGAGCATCAGAAACCATCAGGTCTACTTCAACAACCCGAAATCCCGGAATGGAAATGGGAAAACATTACCATGGATTTCATCACTAAATTGCCAAGGACTGCAAGTGGTTTTGATACTATTTGGGTAATAGTTGATCGTCTCACCAAATCAGCACACTTCCTGCCAATAAGAGAAGATGACAAGATGGAGAAGTTAGCACGACTGTATTTGAAGGAAGTCATCTCCAGACATGGAATACCAATCTCTATTATCTCTGATAGGGATGGCAGATTTATTTCAAGATTCTGGCAGACATTACAGCAAGCATTAGGAACTCGTCTAGACATGAGTACTGCCTATCATCCACAAACTGATGGGCAGAGCGAAAGGACGATACAAACGCTTGAAGACATGCTACGAGCATGTGTTATTGATTTCGGAAACAGTTGGGATCGACATCTACCGTTAGCAGAATTTTCCTACAACAACAGCTACCATTCAAGCATTGAGATGGCGCCGTTTGAAGCACTTTATGGTAGAAAGTGCAGGTCTCCGATTTGTTGGAGTGAAGTGGGGGATAGACAGATTACGGGTCCGGAGATTATACAAGAAACTACCGAGAAGATCATCCAAATTCAACAACGGTTGAAAACCGCCCAAAGTCGACAAAAGAGCTACGCTGACATTAAAAGAAAAGATATAGAATTTGAAATTGGAGAGATGGTCATGCTTAAAGTTGCACCTTGGAAAGGCGTTGTTCGATTTGGTAAACGAGGGAAATTAAATCCAAGGTATATTGGACCATTCAAGATTATTGATCGTGTCGGACCAGTAGCTTACCGACTAGAGTTACCTCAACAACTCGCGGCTGTACATAACACTTTCCACGTCTCGAATTTGAAGAAATGTTTTGCTAAAGAAGATCTCACTATTCCGTTAGATGAAATCCAAATCAACGAAAAACTTCAATTCATCGAAGAACCCGTCGAAATAATGGATCGTGAGGTTAAAAGACTTAAGCAAAACAAGATACCAATTGTTAAGGTTCAGATGAAGAAGAAATACCCGCATCTATTTCCAGAAGATTCGTCAACACCTTCAACAGCTTAAAATTTCGGGACGAAATTTATTTAACGGGTAGGTACTGTAGTGACCCGAACTTTTCCATGTTTATATATATTAATTGAGATTGATATTTACATGATTAAATGTTTCCAACATGTTAAGCAATCAAACTTGTTAAGACTTGATTAATTGAAATAGGTTTCATATAGACAATTGACCACCCAAGTTGACCGGTGATTCACGAACGTTAAAACTTGTAAAAACTATATGATGACATATATATGGTTATATATATAGTTAACATGATATTATGATAAGTAAACATATCATTAAGTATATTAACAATGAACTACATATGTAAAAACAAGACTACTAACTTAATGATTTTGAAACGAGACATATATGTAACGATTATCGTTGTAACGACATTTAATGTATATATATCATATTAATAGATATTCGTATATCATAATATCATGATAATATAATAATTTAAAATCTCTTTTGATATTATAAACATTGGGTTAACAACATTTAACAAGATCGTTAACCTAAAGGTTTCAAAACAACATTTACATGTAACGACTAACGATGACTTAACGACTCAGTTAAAATGTATATACATGTAGTGTTTTAATATGTATTCATACACTTTTGAAAGACTTCAAGACACTTATCAAAATACTTCTACTTAACAAAAATGCTTACAATTACATCCTCGTTCAGTTTCATCAACAATTCTACTCGTATGCACCCGTATTCGTACTCGTACAATACACAGCTTTTAGATGTATGTACTATTGGTATATACACTCCAATGATCAGCTCTTAGCAGCCCATGTGAGTCACCTAACACATGTGGGAACCATCATTTGGCAACTAGCATGAAATATCTCATAAAATTACAAAAATATGAGTAATCATTCATGACTTATTTACATGAAAACAAAATTACATATCCTTTATATCTAATCCATACACCAACGACCAAAAACACCTACAAACACTTTCATTCTTCAATTTTCTTCATCTAATTGATCTCTCTCAAGTTCTATCTTCAAGTTCTAAGTGTTCTTCATAAGTTCCAAAAGTTCTAGTTTCATAAAATCAAGAATACTTTCAAGTTTGCTAGCTCACTTCCAATCTTGTAAGGTGATCATCCAACCTCAAGAAATCTTTGTTTCTTACAGTAGGTTATCATTCTAATACAAGGTAATAATCATATTCAAACTTTGGTTCAATTTCTATAACTATAACAATCTTATTTCAAGTGATGATCTTACTTGAACTTGTTTTCGTGTCATGATTCTGCTTCAAGAACTTCGTGCCATCCAAGGATCCATTGAAGCTAGATCCATTTTTCTCTTTTCCAGTAGGTTTATCCAAGGAACTTAAGGTAGTAATGATGTTCATAACATCATTCGATTCATACATATAAAGCTATCTTATTCGAAGGTTTAAACTTGTAATCACTAGAACATAGTTTAGTTAATTCTAAACTTGTTCGCAAACAAAAGTTAATCCTTCTAACTTGACTTTTAAAATCAACTAAACACATGTTCTATATCTTTATGATATGCTAACTTAATAATTTAAAACCTGGAAACACGAAAAATACCGTAAAACCGGATTTACGCCGTCGTAGTAACACCGCGGGCTGTTTTGGATTAGTTAATTAAAAACTATGATAAACTTTGATTTAAAAGTTGTTATTCTGAGAAAATGATTTTTATTATGAACATGAAACTATATCCAAAAATTATGGTTAAACTCAAAGTGGAAGTATGTTTTCTAAAATGGTCATCTAGACGTCGTTCTTCCGACTGAAATGACTACCTTTACAAAAACGACTTGTAACTTATTTTTTCGACTATAAACCTATACTTTTCTGTTTAGATTCATAAAATAGAGTTCAATATGAAACCATAGCAATTTGATTCACTCAAAACGGATTTAAAATGAAGAAGTTATGGGTAAAACAAGATTGGATAATTTTTCTCATTTTAGCTACGTGAAAATTGGTAACAAATCTATTCCAACCATAACTTAATCAACTTGTATTGTATATTATGTAATCTTGAGATACCATAGACACGTATACAATGTTTCGACCTATCATGTCGACACATCTATATATATTTCGGAACAACCATAGACACTCTATATGTGAATGTTGGAGTTAGCTATACAGGGTTGAGGTTGATTCCAAAATATATATAGTTTGAGTTGTGATCAATACTGAGATACGTATACACTGGGTCGTGGATTGATTCAAGATAATATTTATCGATTTATTTCTGTACATCTAACTGTGGACAACTAGTTGTAGGTTACTAACGAGGACAGCTGACTTAATAAACTTAAAACATCAAAATATATTAAAAGTGTTGTAAATATATTTTGAACATACTTTGATATATATGTATATATTGTTATAGGTTCGTGAATCAACCAGTGGCCAAGTCTTACTTCCCGACGAAGTAAAAATCTGTGAAAGTGAGTTATAGTCCCACTTTTAAAATCTAATATTTTTGGGATGAGAATACATGCAGGTTTTATAAATGATTTACAAAATAGACACAAGTACGTGAAACTACATTCTATGGTTGAATTATCGAAATCGAATATGCCCCTTTTTATTAAGTCTGGTAATCTAAGAATTAGGGAACAGACACCCTAATTGACGCGAATCCTAAAGATAGATCTATTGGGCCTAACAAACCCCATCCAAAGTACCGGATGCTTTAGTACTTCGAAATTTATTTCATATCCGAAGGGTGTCCCGGAATGATGGGGATATTCTTATATTTATGCATCTTGTTAATGTCGGTTACCAGGTGTTCACCATATGAATGATTTTTATCTCTATGTATGGGATGTGTATTGAAATATGAAATCTTGTGGTCTATTGTTACGATTTGATATATATAGGTTAAACCTATAACTCACCAATATTTTTGTTGACGTTTAAAGCATGTTTATTCTCAGGTGAATATTAAGAGCTTCCGCTGTTGCATACTAAAATAAGGACAAGATTTGGAGTCCATGTTTGTATGATATTGTGTAAAAACTGCGTTCAAGAAACTGATTTCGATGTAACATATTTGTATTGTAAACTATTATGTAATGGTCGTGTGTAAACAGGATATTTTAGATTATCATTATTTGATAATCTACGTAAAGCTTTTTAAACCTTTATTTATGAAATAAAGGTTATGGTTTGTTTTAAAAATGAATGCAGTCTTTGAAAAACGTCTCATATAGAGGTCAAAACCTCGCAACGAAATCAATTAATATGGAACGTTTTTAATCAATAAGAACGGGACATTTCAGCCGTTCCCTTGTACTATTGGTTAACCATGGTTATTTGTGTTGTAAGCATATTATATTATTCGAGTTATAGTTATATGCGGATGTTATGCTAGCTTGGGGGTATTGGTGAATTATAGCTTGTTATTGCGACGATAAGCTAATGTTGTTTGCTAGCATGTTTGCGGTTGTGTAAGTGTATGCGAGTAGGTATAATTATATATGTATTCGTATAATTATTGCATTCACTAAGCTTTGCTTACCCTCTCGTTGTTTACTTTTTATAGGCTCGGGCGTTGACAAGGGTAAGAGCGTTCAATTGGATTAGTGATCTCCCGCTTGTTTTGTTAGGGGATGCTTTTGGGTGTTAGCTTTTGGAGTTCGACCGAGATTGGGTAGTTTAACCCCAAACACCATGCTCTAATGTCGTTTAGAACTTAAACTTATATTTGGTCGAAACTTTTATTTTAGAACGAAACTCGTAAAATGGGCGATGTGGACCCGTTGATGTAAAACTTGATTTGATGATGAAAATCTCTTAGTTTCATTTATATTGACTTGTGGTAAAAAGGTTTTCGTTTGAAAGTGTCGGGAAGCGGGTTTTCCGCTCATGTGAGTTGGACCCGTGATCAGTGGCTGGAAGGCCATTGGGACGCCGTCCCAATTCCTTGGACGCCGTCCCGGTTGGTTAAGCTGGACGCCATCCCAAAACTCTGGACGCCGTCCCACCCTTCTGAGCTGGACGCCGTCCAGGATTCTGGACGCCGTCCAGATACACTGCCTTAAAAAATTTTTTTTGGTACGCGTTTTTGGGTTGATGAAGTCGGGTTGTTACACCAGGGGGTCTATTTATAGGCGCAGAATGTCCGAAATTCTCGGGATACACGTGTCAATTACTGAATTGTTCTGTTACAAGAAATATCCAGAAGGTCGGTGGCTTGTGCTGACGTGGATGCGTGCCATTCACGCGCTTAGTAAAAGGGCTTAAGCATTGAAGCTGCCTGCAGGGCTTACGCTTAACGTTGGGCGGCCTGCTGAACGCTAGGCGGCCAATAATGAAAACTGCCAAATTTTGTTATCCTTTATGTTGTTTGATCCATTTTTCTGTATAAAAATGGTATTTTTATGCGTGTATCCCGTAGGGTACACCATTAAGTCCCCCCCAGTTTAATGTCTTTATTTTTGCAAAAAATAAAGTCACTAAACTAAAAAAATAAATGATGCCTTTTTTCTCGGGAACAGGAGCCTGCTGTAGCCAACCTTGTCTCTGCCATGTCAGTTACTTTTTGATCATTGTCTGCAAAAAACACCCGTTTTTGATTTTGAATTTTACTTTTCAATTAAATTTATTTTTCCCGAATGTTTACTCATCTGACACGTGGCATCATTTCATCCATACGATTAACCGCCCACTGTTCATCTTCCGTTCATTATTTAAGATGTAGATTTTTCTGTTTTACATTTACTCCTCCCCCAATTAACTTCTCTTCATCTACCTTAAATCCTCTGCCAAAAATTCCTTTCTTTACTACTTATTCAATGACTATCTTTAATGTCGAGCATATTCAGAGCGAAATTTCATCAACTTATCTAGATCACGTTAGAGTCGCCTTTCCTAAATTCTTTAGGGCCGATGCTGTTCTTCCAGGTCCTAATGATCGTGCCTCTCGTCCCCCTTCTGGAAAAGTTGCTATTTATGGTCGTGCCCTTTATTTTTCTCATCTTCGCATCCCTTTCACAAAATTCTATGTAGATGTTTGCTGTTTTTATGGCGTCAGTGTTGGCCAATTTGAGCCTATGTCTATCCGGAAAATTATGCTATTCGAGATGTATTGTCATGCTCGAAATATCACACCTTCTGTACGCTTATTTTGTCATCTTGCAACCGTTAAATCTTATGATAAAGGATGGTTTTGCATCAATTTAGATGGTTTTTTGCTTACTTCCAGCGACGTCTCATAAAACTTGGCAAAACACCTCCTTCTTTATTAATAGTGAAGTTATTCTCAACGATCATTTAAAAGCTTGTTATTGGCGTATATCACTTGATCCTCCAAAAATTACTCATCCTAGATAACTTCTGAGGAACGAAAAGTGGTGAATATGATGAAGAAAGAAAAAATTCCGAATCGACGATATCCAGAACACATGCTTTCTTTATGCTCACTTAATGCCGAATGGGATGAAGAGACTCGTGGCTGTGCTATTGTAATGCTGAAAAACAAAGGTATACCTGAACTATCAAGTGTAATTTGGTTATTGGTTTATATTATCTGCATAACATTTGCTAAATTTTGTTCTTTTAGCTATTACTCCACTCGCCGCCTTGTGACACATCAAATTTGAGGAGCTACAATTTGCATCAGAAAAGATGGTTGATGAAACTCTTGAGAAAAGCTTATCTGAAAATGAGCCTATTGATGATTCTGCTTTAACTCGAGCAAGTTCACGCAAGCGCCGTGCTGCTGGTAATCTTTCTTTTGAATCAATAGCAGAAGAAAATCTTTTTTGCTTTTTTCACATACCTAGCAATGGTGGCTATTATAATGTTGATCCTGAAAAATATCCAGCATTAAATTCTGAATCATCACTTCTGGATTGGACAAATTTTTTGAATAATAACTGTTATTTTAATCCAGCTATGATATCTGAAGAAGAAAGACAAAGAAGGCTTATTCTTCTGCCTCCCGCTCAGCGTAACAGAATAGGGGAAAGCAGTTCATAGATTAGCCTTCCTAACTTGAATATAACTGGTCTATCTGCTATACTTGCAAGTCCCCCAAACGATTATGCTAATTTTATGAAATATCTTGAAGCAATGGTGTCTCCATCCCTTATTAAATATTTTGAAAATTTATTTGATGGGGACGCTCGTAAATCGAAAGCACAAGGTATAATTTGGAACATTGCTTCAGAATTTGACAATTTGAAATGTTTGGAACGTTCTGATCAAATTCACCGTGATAAATCTGAAATAATTGAGAAAGATTCTGAATTATTGAAAGCTGCTAAGCTTGAATTGAATGCTGCTGTTGCTACTAAAAATGCTGCTGAGGCTCGCTTTGTTGAAATGGCAACAAAGGAAAAATGGTATCTTCATACGATTGAAACATTGAGCCAATCTGAAACAGCATTAAAGGAACAACTAGAGTTAAGTAAGGTGAAACCAGGCGACTTATTGCAGGCGTCCTAAAGATTGTAAAAAATGCCTTTGCTTCTGAAAAATTAACAAAGCCTTTTGATGAGTTCATAACCGTTGCGCTGGATGCTGAACGGATAAGATTTCTAGAATCACTTCAGAAGGGTATTCTTGATTTCCCTAAATCTTTGCCTGAAACCCTTACATCACAATTGAAGCCGGATGCAGAAGATAGGCTTAAAGTGATAGGTGATCAGATAGAGCATTTATCATTTTCAGAATTAGAAAAGTTATGTAATAATGCTGCTACATCAGTAGATGATGTTTTAAATTTGAAATTGTAATGTGAACTGCTTGTAATATCTGCTTGTAATAAATGTATATTATATATGCAATTACTTTGTGTTAATTTTGTCTAAGCTTTATATGTTTGATTTGAATCAATCAAAGATGGTTAGCCATTTACTGCTTGTATTATTTTACGTCATGACGGTCGTAGATACATTCTATTGCATGGATGTTCAGCGGATTTCTACGTTATCCGCTGCCATTTCAATCTTTTGTTTACGATTGAACATCTGCCACCGAGGAAAAACTTCTCTTTTGTAGGCAGGGATGACACACTGCTTTGTGACATCTGATAAAAATCATTGGCTGGATAAAAATTATGAACAGTATGTTATAAGAATAATTGTCTGAATTCTTATTTCTTTAAAGAAATTTCTACATTTATGATTGCATCTCATATTCTAAATAGTTGATCAGGCTATTTGAACATGCAATACTACGCATAAAATTTCTTTAAGCTCATTGCATTCCATGTTCTTCGAATTTCTTCACCGGAGGGCGCTGCAAGGGTATATGATCCGTTAGGATGTGCCTTTATGATTTTGTATAGACCTTCCCAGCGTGGTCCTAACTTCCCTTGCTTTTTCTGTCTGCTTGCTTCATTATCTCTCAATACTAAATCTCCTTCCTTAAATTGAACATATCTGACACGTTTGTTGTAATATTTTACCATTTTCTGCTTAACATCCGCTTGACGGATAGCGGCCATGATTCGCCTTTCTTCTAATAAATTCAAATTTTCACGTAAAATAGATGAATTACTTTCTGTATCAAATGCTAAAATTCTTTGTGTCGGAACACGAATTTCAGCTGGTATTACTGCTTCAGTGCCATATACCAAGCTGAACGGTGTTTCACCCGTGCTCCGTTTTGGCGTTGTACGGTGAGCCCACAAAACATATGGAACTTCATCTACCCATTTATTTGACTCAAACTCAATCTAGCCTTTATACCGGCTACAATTTCCTTATTTGTTACTTCAAATTGACCGTTGGCTTGTGGGTGAGCAGCTGAGGTAAATGTTTGTTTGATGTTTAATTCCTCACACCAACTTCTGAATGGATTATCTGCAAACTGTTTACCATTGTCACTTACAATTTCATTTGGTAAATGCAAACTGTTTACCATTGTCACTTACAATTTCGTTTGGTAAATCATATCTACAGACGATATCATTCCACACAAACTTTTTTATATTTTCACCCATTATCCGTGCTAACACTTTTGCTTCAACCCACTTACTGAAGAAATCAATTGCAACCACCAAGAACTTCGCATTTCCTACACTTCTTGGAAATGGCCCTACTATATCAATTGCCCACTTACAGAATGGCCATGCAGATGATACTGTGATTAAATCATACTTAGGTAAACGTTGGACGGTTCTGTGCCGCTGATAGGCATCACATGCTTTGATGACGTTTGATGTATCTCTGTAAATTGTTTGCCAATAATATCCTTGTCGCATTATCCGTCCAACCACAGTTCTATAACCAGAATGTTGTGCACACAAACCTGCATGCATCTCTTTTACCACATCTATTGCTTGTTGTGGTGTTAAACATCTTAAATTTGGACCATTAAAGGATTTTTAATAAAGCCCCCCATTTTTCAAGACGTAAAGCGGAGCACTTACCTTTATCTGTCTTGCTTCTGTGACATCAGCTGACAGTGTTCTATCCTGCAAATATTTCACATAGGGAGTCATCCAACATGGTGCTCCCTCTTCCACTGTTGCCACTACTACATTTTCATCAATTGATTTATCTTTCAAAACCTCCACCAAAACTTTCTTGTGCAAGTGATCAAATGTTAGCGTTGCTAACTTGCTTAAAACATCTGCCTTTTTATTTTTATTTCTTGATATTTGTACAACTTCCAAAAGTTTTGAAATTTTTTGAAATTTTCTCAACTAACTGCAAATATCGTTTCATTGAAATATCCTTTGCTTCAAATGCTCTGTTGACCTGTTGTGCTACAATCTGAGAATCTACATATGCACGCAGATGCTTTATTCTCATTTCAAACGCTATGTGGAGGCCGAAAAGCAATGCCTCATATTCTGCTTCATTATTGGATGCATAAAAACAAAACTTCAGTGCATATGTATGTTCTTCTCCTTCTGGACTTGTAAGCACTAATCCTGCACCAACTCCTTCCTCACTTGATGCACCATCAGTGTGCAATTCCCACATGTAATTACTGTTTTTGACATCTTGCGAATAATCCACTTTTTCTGTTGTTTCTAAAAGAAAATCTGCCAAAATTTGACCTTTAACTGCATGTCGTGGTGAGAAATTTATTTCATAGTCTCCCAATTCTATTGCCCATTTCGCTAGACGTCATGACGACTCTGGATTCTTCAAAATTTGCTTTATTGGTTGATCTGTTAGAATAAGAATTGAATGTGCCTGAAAATAACGTCTGAGTCGCCTAGCTGTATGCGTTAAAGCATATACCAATTTCACAATTGGCGGATAGTTAACCTCACTTTGCTGCGATATTTTACTGACGAAGTATATTGGCATTTGTACGTCATTCTGTTCTGCAATTAAAAATGAACTAATGGCTTCTGTGGATGCTGCCAAGTACAAAATTAGCGTTTCCCCTGCTATTGGGGCAATTAAAGTAGGCAATTCTTTTAAAAGTTGCTTAGTATCTTGAAAAGCTGTTTTAGCCTCTTCCGTCAACATAAAATCCTTTTTGTTCAAACAACTTTTTAAAACCTTCATAAATGGTAATGACCGATCTGCTGCTCTAAATAAAAACCTTGTTAGCGCTGCCAATCTTCCATTCAAGCTTTGCACTTCTTTCTTTGTTTTTCGAGATACCATGTTTTCAATTGCTTGAATCTTCTTTGGATTAGGCTTAATTCCTCTCTCTGTAAAAATATGACCTAAAAATTTGCCTTCTTCCACACCAAAAGTGAACTTTTTGGGATTCAACTTCATATTGACCCTTCGTAATGATTCAAATGTTTCAAGAGTATCTCTGAGCATACTTTCTTCTGTATGACTCTTGATAAAAATATCATCAACATAGGCTTCCACATTCCTGCCTATTTGATCTTTAAACGCTTTATCAATCACACGCTGATAATTTCCCCTGCATTCTTTAATCCAAAAGGCATCATGATGTAGCAAAAAATTCCATCTGGTGTGTGGAATGCTGTTTTATCTTGATCCCGTATTGCCATTGAGATTTGATGATATCCCTTGAATGCATCCAAAAAAGATTTAAATTGATATCCGCTGACGGACTCTACTTTCCAATCGATTTCTGGTAAAGGGTAGTTGTCTTTTGGACATGCTTTATTTATATCTGTGAAATCTACACACATCCTCCACGAGTTATCTGGTTTTCTAACCATCACTGGATTTGCTACCCATGTCTGGTATTTTACTTCCCTTAATATTCCAGCCTCCACTAATTTTTTAACTTCCTCCCTGAGAAATTTTGTTCGATCTGGAGCCATACCTCTTTTCTTTTGACATACTGGTGGGATATTTGGATTCACACCAAGCTTATGTTCAGCTATATGACGTGGTACTTCAGTCATATCATAATCTTGCCACGCAAAAACGTCTAATTTGGTTGCTAAAATTTTGTAAAGTTTTTCCTTTGTTTCTTTTGCTATTGTGTTTCCAATAATGATTTTCTGATCTGGAAACTCTGGATTTGGTGACACTGACCCGTCTTCATGAACAATTGGATTAACAGCATTCTGTTTATTTGTACACATCCTATTTCTATTCTCCGTTCAGCGTATAGCGTGGAGATGCCAGCCGGTGTGGGAAATTTCATCATTCCGTGTACCGTTGACATCACAGCTCCAAATGTCATCATAGCTGATCGTCCTAAAATGACATTATACTGTGAATCTGCTTTGACAACTAAAAACTCGATATGAGCTGTTCTTTTAAATGGTGTTTTTCCCAATACTACTTCTAAGACTATGCTTCCCTCTGACCATGACGATTCATTAGCAAAACTTGCTAAGGGAACAAATGTGTCTTTTAACTTCTCCTTAACTCTTTCTGGTAATTGTACGAAACAATGTTCATACATGATATTTGCTCCTGCTCCAGTGTAAGTATATATTCCTCCAACAACACAATTTGCTATTCTAGCTTCAATCACTACAGGAGCGTCAGATGGATTGGTATTAAACATGGAAGGAAAAGCAATCAATTCCTGTTTTCAATCTTCTAATGCTTCTGCTTTTCTCCGTTGTCCGGCTTGCCATGAGTGTATCATGTTTGCTTCAATAGGTATCATCTTACGATTACACCTTTTGGTGCTCTTGAGAGTCGAGTGATCCTTTAGAAAGGATGGCGCCATTTGTTGGTACGATTTTCCGTATAGCGCCTGTAAGGTACCCGTACAAGACAATAGCTGCTCAGCGTGTGGCGTATGATGTTGATTGATGTTTGCCCTCGAGAAATAATCTCTGTAGACCCAGAACACGGATGAGAGATCCGTGGGGTGGCCTCAATCAATCTGGGGATCAATCGGTAATTGATCCGTAAAGCGTATTGCTGCTAAGCGGCTAATGTGCGTTTAGAGTGAGAAAGAACTGTGTGAGAGAGAAAGTGTACTTCTCTCTGACTGAAGTTCTGATGTGAAATGTGGTAACCCAGGGGGTCTAGTTATAGGCGCAGAATGTCTGAAATTCTCGGGATACACGTGTCAATTACTGAATGGTTCTGTTACACGAAATATTTGAAAGGTCGGTGGTGTGTGCTGACGTGGCTGCGTGCCATTCACGCGCTTAGTAAAAGGGCTTAAGCATTGAAGCTGCCTGCAGAGCTTACGCTTGACGCTGGGCGGCCTGCTGAACGTTGGGCGGCCAATAATGAAAACTGCCAAATTTCATTATCCTTTGTGTTGTTTGATCCATTTTTCTGTATAAAAATGGTGTTTTTATGCGTGTATCCTGTAGGATACACCATTATGTAACATTGTGCACGATAATCAGTGGCGAGTTTATAGTGTCCTGTGGGTTCACGGGACACCGCTAGTTTGAAAATTATTAGTAGAAAATATCTTTTAAATTGTATAGGACACCACTAAATTTAATTGGAGGACCCCATATCTTTTTCGAATTTATAGTTTTTCTTTTAAAATGTATAATACACCACTATATTAAACTACTCGGACCCAATATATTTTCCGAACTTGTAGTATTTTTGAAAGTAAACAATCACTAAAATAACATTGAAATATAATTACTACTAAAAAAATTTTCAGGACCCCATTGAGTTCGCATCCTAGAATCGCCACTGACAATAATAATAGTGGCAAATCTCAGTTTGCGCCTGTGGACTAAACCATTCTCTATGTTGGAGTTGAGATATAACCATGTTAAATTCTTGTGGCGTTTATCGTTTATGCTTTAATTTATTCATTTGTTATTCATGGGTTTTGTGATTGTTGTAGATCACATGTCTTATTTGGGGCCTACAAATCCTAACAAGTGGTATCATATCCAGATTTGAAGATCGAACACGACATCAAATTGAAAGAATGGTTTTTACGATAGGTTGATGATTTAGTTATCATCAGGTTATTAGACGACGACTATAAGATCTATTTTGCGACATGTATTGAGTTCTCATTCTTTGCGATTACGTGCGAAGGAAAGATCGACCTATCAAATTCGGATGTTCATGCGCAACTGGAGGAGAAAATTCATAGCGGTTTCGTTAATCGTTGGATCGCCTTGAATTTTGGACTGTGGGTATCAGACTCAGATGTGGTAACAAATTGAGATGATTGGACAGTTGGATTTTCATATACGAATTTTTGAAGTTATGCAGTTTTGGGGTGAATTTTCGGGTCTAGATGACGCGAGTGGCAAGACGGTTTTGTCTTGGGAAACTTCGGCTGATACGGTCTTGATTTTCAGGGATGTTGGTTCGTTACGGCAGCTCAGGAGGGTAGTTTCTCTCGGGTTTTGGCAGGTTTCATAACAAATGGAAATACATCCGTTTAGAAGCCGAAAATGGGAGTTATCGGGGAAGTTTGATACTTGCGAGTTTTGAAACGGGTTGACCAAGGTGATTGGTTAGATATTCTAGGTATTTGGAATACGCGGGCGGGGTTGAGCTTCTCTCACTAAAGAAATTGGTTGTCGAAGGGTACACATTTGACCGGTGCTAGGGCTTTTTGTTGATGTTGGGTTCAACAAACGAGCGGTTTCTTCTTGGGTGACAAATTAGAAATCTCTAGGTGACGAAGGGAGTGGATAATCTTGTAAGTACCAGAACTTGAGCTTTCTGGATATTGCTGAGGGTGTGGGGAACTCAGTGTGAGTTTGGTAACCGATGGAAGCATCGAGCTAGTGGGAGTTTGATTGCTAGTGGGAGTTATGGAGACAGTTATGCGACGTGGGTCTCTAACTTTTCGAAAGATTAGGGTTTTGATTCCCGAAACTAGGGACTCGATTACTTGTTTTACTCTTCAATGGCAAAGAATGCAACTGATCGGTGGTACGAACCATGTTTCTTCTCAGGTAGACGTTGTTTATTCCTACTCGTACAATGGGAGAGTGTTTGAGATAAGGATGTGGGTTTGTGAAATTCATAGCATTATTAGTGGGTCAATGTACCAACGAGAAAACGAAAAGTTGAAAGTGGTCGATTTCAAGGTTGTGATTGCGTTCTCATTGGATCCTTGATGAATAGTCTACGAAGGCGACTGTTGGTAGTTTATGATTGTTGGGAAGGAGAATCAAAGATAGACGAGAAATTATGTACGAGTGATCATTGACATGTCGGTGACAGGATTGGACGTGTCTAAAGTGATGAATAAAGATGTGTAATGTCCTGGTTAAATCCTGTAGTTGAAGTCTCGCATACTTCAATGGATCTTCTAGTGTAAGAAGATGATCTTATGGCGTAAGAAGATGGTGGTGCAAAAAACCATATGGCCCAAGCAAATAACTAAGATATTGGATTATCACTCAACAATGTTTTTTTGGTGTCGAAAGACTTTCTTGCATCGTAGTATAGCGATGTGTAAGTGCGGCATGATTCAGGTAGTTTATCCGGCGGTATCAAAAGGAGTCATAGTCAGTTAATCGAAAGTTTTTTTGGGTGGGTTTGAGCAACGTTGACATTTGAGGCGGTTTTGATTTTCGATTTCGACCAGGTAGGTTGACTACCTCTTTATCGAAAGTCTGCAAGCTAGTCGTGGTTAGGGTGTGCGTGTCCCAAGTGCTAATGGCAGTATACATCATGGGGTTTCTTTCCGAAGTTGAATGAAGATCGGTGTAGGGTTTGTTCAAAGTCTCCAAGTGGGAGATTTGTTGAGTTATGGAGAGTTTTGAACAAAATATAAATTGAAAGAAGGCAGGAGACCCTTGCAGATCGCGAGGGTGAGGTCACGGGGCCCGAGCACAAGTGTCAAAACGTGAAGATTGTGTTCGAGAGTGATGTCGCGGTTCGCGTGGACATGGTCGCCAAACGTGACGTTAGCTTATCCAGCAAGTCGGTTTTAATTGTTTCCTTATTTTGTTTACCCCTACAAATTGTAACCCTAGGCTCCTGTAACATTGTGCACGAAAATAACCGTAGACTAAACCCTTCTCCATGTCGGAGTTGGGATATAACCACGTTAAATCTCTGTGTCGTTTATCATTTCATTTATCGTTTATGCTTTAGTTTAATAGTTTATTTTTCGTGGATTTTGTGATTGTTGTAAATAACATGTCTTGTTTGGGTACAACAAATACTAAAAGACCTTACGCTAAATGAAGTACTTTTAGACTAGAACCCATTTTGACCCGTTCCAAAGTCTATGATCAACCAACTCTAACCTACATATTCTGCTAATCAACGGTACCAGAGTTTCAAATGAACTAGGAGCAGGAAAACATAAAGCTGCAAAACGAGCAGTCTAGGTCACCTTATTGCTAGTTATCGTAGAAGTGCTCATAGTTGGCCTAGTTCTAGTGGCAGCCTGTGGGGTCTGGGCCAAATTGTACACCGATGAGGCTGAAGTTGTTGATTATGTATCAGTAGTTATGCCGGTGCTTGCTCTATCTAATATCGAAGATGGAATTCAAGGAGTATTAACAGGTTAGAACTCGGGCTTCCTTTTTTCAGTTGACAAAATTAAGGTACTTTACGAACCGTTGCATTTTAAGATTTCTCTTGGTTCACATTAGGTGTTGCGAGAGGATGTGGTTGGCAAAAAAGCTGCACATTGGTGAACCTAGGAGCTTATTACCTCGTTGGCGTTCCTTGCGCCGTCATTTTGACATTTGTATACCATTTAGGAGGAAAGGTGATATATGCTTAAATATTTGCTCATTTTTGTTCTTTGAAAGATGTTGATTTTATTGATTTTTTTGTGTAGGGTCTGTGGATTGGAATCATTTGCGGGAGCGGCATTCAGGCATTGCTTCTTTTTGTAATCACAGTGCGTACCGACTGGGAATCGCAAGTAGGAAATTATTATCTTTATTGATTTCATTTTCTTCATCTCAAATTTGGTATGTCTAATTATATCGGTTTCATATCCAAAATCAATGTCTTTGCAGGCGAAAAGGGCGATGAATAGGGTGGTACGCTAGCAGCATTACCACCACTATGGTCTCATAAAGCACAAACTACAACTGCAGCTTAAGCTAGATACATACTTGTGTATGGATTTTTTTTCCGGTTCGCCTAAATTAAATTAAAGTTGGTGTGGTAAAAAATACATATTGGTCTTCATGTGGTGAGTGACTAGAAACTTTAATACTATTAGTATATTAGTATATGTTGACATGAGTAATCAGTGGATATAATAAATCACTTTCAAAATTTCACTTAATGAGAAAGGGACCAATTATGCAATAAATTTTTGTTTTTGACTTATGATGTAGAAGTGAAATACAAGAACTAGGTGTGTTATTTTGTGTGTAAACTTGGAGACAACAAAGTCAATAGTAGTACAACATCTTATGCATCTTAAATTATCCAGACTATCTTGCACATTTGAACTCTTAATTGTAAAACGTTTAAGAAATTGTCAGGAAATTTCTCCAACCAACTCACTTAATTGTCCCTTCACCAGTAACTTAAAGTTCCACCAACATAACATAAGTCAATGGCTTTTATTCTTTAGTGGCTTAAGAGTGTCAATTTCATATTATACACATTGTTGACATTCTGAATTTGAGGCCCCTCAAAATAAAAGAAGGCCAAGTTGGATTGCATAGGTTTGCAAATGTTTAAATCCGGGCCTGACTACCAACCGATAAATCTTGAATATGACATTTTCGAGAACGAGTTACTAGCTAACGTTACACTCTGTCATCTCCCTGATAAGGCAAGAAAAGTGAAAAAACCAACAGAGTTTGGGTTTATCCAATGCAGTTTATATTTGTAATGCGGGCGAAGAAATCAAGACCATCTTGTTGGAGCTAAGACGCTCAATATTGAGCGATGCTCATTAGTTTTGTGGTTTCCTGGATAGAGATTCTCTCATGTGCGCGCTACTTGAATATGAAATTAATATTAACATAAATAAACATTTAATATTAATATTAATATTTATTAATATTTATTTATACTAAAGGTTACATTTTTACTCCAGACTTCAACTTCAATAGTACACTGTAACAGAAGTCTTTCATCATATAATTAAAGTGTAAATAGGCATATATTTTCGCTGATTACTGATTCACAACCTGTATTAAACTATTCATGACACATGATCGTGGTACGTTATAAAGTTCAATTGATTTAATGTATCTACCTGTATAGTTAGTATTAGGTTGATGTTCTAAATGTAATAACAAAACATAATGCCATTTCCATTGTTGTTTAATACACCAATTGCAGCTTTCTCATGAGTTTCCATACTTGATGTAAATACTTAACCAAAAGCTTTTAGTGTTTAATTGAGCTATTTAAGTTCCGAGGTTGTGTAAGAAAATTCAAAAGAAATGGATCATGAACAGTACACTAAACCACTTCTTGAATCTTCTCGAACCATCCGAAACACTACATGCAAATTAGAGTTTTCAATATCAGATGTTTTTGCAGAAGTGAAAAAACAACTGATGTTTGCAGGACCATTTATCGTGGTAGCTTTCTTCAATATACTTTTCTACTAACATCAATCATGTTCGTACGCCGTCTTGAAGAGCTCGCCCTTTATGGTGCATCTATGGCCACTTCTTTTGCCAGCGTTACTGGTTTAACCTATCTGGGCCAAAGGTGACAACTTCGACCCATTTACCTTTTAATAGACCGATTTGGGTGGTGCTTCATTTGTAATGCATCAAATCGGGAGACTTAGCTATAACGGGAACGGGAAAACGGGTGAAAACCCAACTTTTACGTATAATGCATACAACCTCATAATTTATTTATCTTTCAAAAAAATAATAATTATTGTTTTAGTGGTATAGCACTATTTTGTACTAATAACGTAATAAGTACTTATTCATAAAATATGATAAGAAGCGTTAGCGGGTCAATATAAGCCAACCAATAACGTTTCGACCCCTATCAAAAAGCAACGTGTTCCAACTTCCAACGTGGCCCCATTTGACCCGTCACACAAGCTGCCCTAGTTGCATGTCTTGCCATACTCAGGTCCTTCAGGAATTTCATCAATAACTTGCATATTTTTCTAATTAAATCATTTTATACTTTAATGTATGCCGTCTTTTATTTATTACAACAACAACAAAACTCAATCCCGCATATGCGAGTTATGGGGGAGGTGAGGTGTAGACAATCCTTCCCCTATCCTAGAATAAAGACAAGTCATTCCTTCACCCGAAGTGAAACACTCCCAAGATTAGAGAAAGTCATCCCTCTCAATGTTCTATGGATAGAGAGATTGCTTCCAAAAGGACCTCCGGCCTATAAGTAGGAAAAATTTTAAAAAATAAAAAAATGAGACGCCATGAAAATGGTTGAATCAAATTTCTATAGGTTTTAAATTCTGCCTGGAATTCAATTTAGGCTCTAAGCGACAGTCAAGTCACCTTCTTTTATTTATTGTGTTCATAATATAAGCTTGGTGTATTGGTCATATGAGATACTGATTTTACTCTCTCGAATTCTTCCTAATCCAAAGCTTGAAACGTCGATGATGTCAATCAGGTGCATTTCTTAAGAGCTTGGTTGTTTCATTCACGTACGTTGTTGGTGCATAATCCCAAGTTCTATTTTGTAATGAGTTCTATTCGTATTGTATTGTCTATTTCAGTCATGTGAGGATTACGTCTTTAATACAATATGTTTGGATTGTTTAATATGATGACGTGAAATGGTTCGAGCAGTTTGGTTGGCTGCTCAGACCATCGACCGATGGTAGAGACCATCGATCGAGGGACTATCACCATCGGCCGAAGGTCCCAGACCACCGGCCGATGGTCACTGTGATTATATATAAATACGGGTTTTGGGTTTCATTATTAGGTTACACAACCCATGTAGTGACCCGAACTTTTCCATGTTTATATATATATTAAATGAAATTGTTATTTACATGATTAAGTATTTCCAACATGTTAAGCAATCAAACTTGTTAAGACTTGATTAATTGAAATAGGTTTCATATAGACAATTGACCACCCAAGTTGACCGGTGATTCACGAATGTTAAAACTTGTAAAAACTATATGATGACATATATATGGTTATATATATAGTTAACATGATATTATGATAAGCAAACATATCATTAAGTATATTAACAATGAACTACATATGTAAAAACAAGACTACTAACTTAATGATTTTGAAACGAGACATATATGTAACGATTATCGTTGTAACGACATTTAATGTATATATATCATATTAAGAGATATTCGTACATCATAATATCATGATAATATAATAATTTAAAATCTCTTTTGATATTATAAACATTGGGTTAACAACATTTAACAAGATCGTTAACCTAAAGGTTTCAAAACAACACTTACATGTAACGACTAACGATGACTTAACGACTCAGTTAAAATGTATATACATGTAGTGTTTTAATATGTATTCATACACTTTTGAAAGACTTCAAGACACTTATCAAAATACTTCTACTTAACAAAAATGCTTACAATTACATCCTCGATCAGTTTCATCAACAATTCTACTCGTATGCACCCGTATTCGTACTCGTACAATACACAGCTTTTAGATGTATGTACTATTGGTATATACACTCCAATGATCAGCTCTTAGCAGCCCATGTGAGTCACCTAACACATGTGGGAACCATCATTTGGCAACTAGCATGAAATATCTCATAAAATTACAAAAATATGAGTAATCATTCATGACTTATTTACATGAAAACAAAATTACATATCCTTTATATCTAATCCATACACCAACGACCAAAAACACCTACAAACACTTTCATTCTTCAATTTTCTTCATCTAATTAATCTCTCTCAAGTTCTATCTTCAAGTTCTAAGTGTTCTTCATAAATTCCAAAAGTTCTAGTTTCATAAAATCAAGAATACTTCCAAGATTGCAAGTTTACTTCCAAGTTTTCTAAATCCATTCCAAGTAATCATCCAAGATCAAGAAACCTTTGTTACTTACAGTAGGTTATCTTTCTAATACAAGGTAATAATCATAATCAAACTTTAATTCAATTTCTATAACTATAATAATCTTATTTCGAGTGGAAATCTTACTTGAAATTGTTTTCGTGTCATGATTCTGCTTCAAGAACTTTCAAGCCATCCAAGGATCCTTTGAAGCTAGATCTATTTTTCTCATTTCCAGTAGGCTTATCCAAGGAACTTGAGGTAGTAATGATGTTCATAACATCATTTGATTCATACATATAAAGCTATCTTATTCGAAGGTTTAAACTTGTAATCACTTGAACATAGTTTAGTTAATTCTAAACTTGTTCGCAAATAAAAGTTAATCCTTCTAACCTGACTTTTAAAATCAACTAAACACATGTTCTATATCTATATGATATGCTAACTTAATGATTTAAAACCTGGAAACACGAAAAACACCGTAAAACCGGATTTACGCCGTCGTAGTAACACCGCGGGCTGTTTTGGGTTAGTTAATTAAAAACTATGACAAACTTTGATTTAAAAGTTGTTATTCTGGGAAAATGATTTTTATTATGAACATGAAACTATATCCAAAAATTATGGTTAAACTCAAAGTGGAAGTATGTTTTCTAAAATGGTCATCTAGGCGTCGTTCTTTCGACTGAAATGACTACCTTTACAAAAACGACTTGTAACTTATTTTTTCGACTATAAACCTATACTTTTTCTGTTTAGATTCATAAAATAGAGTTCAATATGAAACCGTAGCAATTTGATTCACTCAAAACGGATTTAAAATGAAGAAGTTATGGGTAAAACAAGATTGGATAATTTTTCTCATTTTAGCTACGTGAAAATTGGTAACAAATCTATTCTAACCATAACTTAATCAACTTGCATTGTATATTATGTAATCTTGAGATACCATAGACACGTATACAATGTTTCGACCTATCATGTCGACACATCTATATATATTTCGGAACAACCATAGACACTCTATATGTGAATGTTGGAGTTAGCTATACAGGGTTGAGGTTGATTCCAAAATATATATAGTTTGAGTTGTGATCAATACTGAGATACGTATACACTGGGTCGTGGATTGATTCAAGATAATATTTATCAATTTATTTATGTACATCTAACTGTAGACAACTAGTTGTAGGTTACTAACGAGGACAGCTGACTTAATAAACTTAAAACATCAAAATATATTAAAAGTGTTATAAATATATTTTGAACATACTTTGATATATATGTATATATTGTTATAGGTTCGTGAATCAACCAGTGGCCAAGTCTTACTTCTCGACGAAGTAAAAATCTGTGAAAGTGAGTTATAGTCCCACTTTTAAAATCTAATATTTTTGGGATGAGAATACATGCAGGTTTTATAAATGATTTACAAAATAGACACAAGTACGTGAAACTACATTCTATGGTTGAATTATCGAAATCGAATATGCCCCTTTTTATTAAGTCTGGTAATCTAAGAATTAGGGAACAGACACCCTAATTGACGCGAATCCTACAGATAGATCTATTGGGCCCAACAAGCCCCATCCAAAGTACCGGATGCTTTAGTACTTCGAAATTTATATCATATCCGAAGGGTGTCCCGGAATGATGGGGATATTCTTATATATGCATCTTGTTAATGTCGGTTACCAGGTGTTCACCATATGAATGATTTTTATCTCAATGTATGGGATGTGTATTGAAATATGAAATCTTGTGGTCTATTGTTACGATTTGATATATATAGGTTAAACCTATAACTCACCAACATTTTTGTTGACGTTTAAAGCATGTTTATTCTCAGGTGAATACTAAGAGCTTCCGCTGTTGCATACTAAAATAAGGACAAGATTTGGAGTCCATGTTTGTATGATATTGTGTAAAAACAGCATTCAAGAAACTGATTTCGATGTAACATATTTGTATTGTAAACCATTATGTAATGGTCGTGTGTAAACAGGATATTTTAGATTATCATTATTTGATAATCTACGTAAAGCTTTTTAAACCTTTATTTATGAAATAAAGGTTATGGTTTGTTTTAAAATGAATGCAGTCTTTGAAAAACGTCTCATATAGAGGTCAAAACCTCGCAACGAAATCAATTAATATGGAACGTTTTTAATTAATAAGAACTGGACATTTCAGTTGGTATCCGAGCGTTGGTCTTCGAGAACCAGAAATTTGCATTAGTGTGTCTTATCGAGTTTGTTAGGATGCATTAGTGAGTCTGGACTTCGACCGTGTTTTCTTTAAAAATGATTGCTTAACATTTTTGTTGGAAACTATATATTATTAACATGTATATATTATGTGATATATTAATCTCTTAACATGTTTGATATTGTGTGATAGTTGTCTACCTCTAGCATAAATCCCATTGACTCACCTAATAATAACGAAGAGTCGAATATATATTGGACTGATTCACAAGTTCCCGAAGAAGAACCGGAAGAAGAATCAGAACCGGAAGAAGAATCAGAACCAGAAGAGGAGGAACCGGAGGAGGAAATAAAACCGGTGGGGGAAATAATAAAACGGTTAAGTAAAAGAAAATCCTCAACCAACCGACCAAGGTTAATTATGGTTAATGGTGTTTTCGCCAAGGAAGCAAAATATTGGGAGGATTACCAATTCTCCGATGAATCGGACAAGTTCCCGAAGAAGAACCGGAAGAAGAATAAGAACCGGAAGAAGAATCAGAACCGGAAGAGGAGGAACCGGAGGAGGGAATAGAACCGGTGGGGGAAAATAATAAAACGGTTAAGTAAAAGAAAATCCTCAACCAACCGACCAAGGTTAATTATGGTCAATGGTGTTTCCGCCAAGGAAGCAAAATATTGGGAGGATTACCAATTCTCCGATGAATCGGATTTCGACGAGAATTCCGATGATGTTATAGATATTACCCCAACTGAATTTAAAAAGGCAAAAGAAAATAATACGGGAAAGGACATAAAAATAGAGAAATCTAATTCCAACCCCGATGAACTTTATATGTATCGTCAACCCCCGAAGCCCTTAAGTTGTAACAATGACCCGGGAACCTCTAAACCACCAGGTTTTTCTAAACCGTTGTGGAAAACGACAGCTCGTATTAGGGGAACATCATATATCCCTAGAAACTTGGCAAAACGAACCAAAACCGAAGAAGAAGAAACGAGCGAGTCGGAATAAGATAGTTGTATTCGTGTGGTGTAATATATGTAATATAGTGTGCTTATGCTTTATGATATATGTAAAAATTGCTTGTATTAATAAGTATTTTTTTTTATTATGAATCTAACTCTTGTCTATTTTACAGTATAAAAACACAAAATGGATAGACAACCCAATATTTTAAGAGACCTACCCGGAGACATGATTGATGAAATCTTGTCTAGAGTCGGTCAGAATTCCTCGGCACAACTATTTAAGGCGAGATCAGTTTGTAAGACATTCGAAGAACGTTCCAAGAATTCCTTGGTTTATAAAAGGCTTTCGTTCGAAATATGGGGGATATCACATTGGGAAATCCATAAGTTACGATGTGTTTACTTTGACGCATATATTGCGGGGAACCCAAATGCTATTTTACGCAACGGGTTAAGAAATTATTTTGACTCAATATATCCGAATATAGGACTTCGTGATTTAGAAAAAGAGGCTAACATGCAACATAAAGAAGCATGTTATGCTTACGGCTTAGTAATGTTCGCTTCTCACCAAAGTGAGAACAAGAACATCGGGCTACAACTATTAAACAAAACGTTCCCACAAGTGACGGAGTCGGTAATTGGGGTAAGAAATGAGGTTTTTAGATTGTTAAGGGACTGTTGGATATTACGTAACCCTCGTCCCTTTTACGACGTTACAACACGCTGTCTTATCAACAGCTATAACGGTTATGTTCCACAAGACCAAGGATGGGAAGTAGTCCTAGTAAAAACCAGAATGCATGACTTGTTTCTGGACGTATGAATTACGTGTCTTTATTGCCTTTGCTGAACGACTTGTGTACTAGCTAGAATTATCTTCACAACTATCTTGTATCAAAGTTATTGTGTGCTATATTTCATGCTTTATGTAAAATAAGCGATATTGTAAGTTTGTAAAATATTGTATAAAAGTTTGAACGCGAAATATTATTATAATCAGTTTTTCATATAGAATTGTAGTAGTTGAATTGTATATTAGCTACTAAGTATGAACTTAACGGGTAGGTACTACCCGAATTTAAACTTATAAAACGCTAATATGAAGAAAAAGCTTTTATAAATGAGTTCATATTATGCTACGAAATACTATTAACTACTCTTAATATTCTGTATGATTAACTTGTTCCATTTGACTATTTTGAAGGAAATGGCACCGACTACTCGACACACCGTGAATATGAATGAAGAGGAATTCCGTACTTTTCTAGCTTCAAACATAGCCCTAGTACAGGCTGCGCTACATACCAAAAATAACCTTGGATCTAGCAGTACAGGAAATCGTGTAGGATGCACCTACAAAGAATTCACTGCCTGCAAACCTTTGAAATTTGATGGAACCGAAGGACCAATCGGATTGAAACGGTGGACCGAGAAGGTCGAATCGGTTTTTGCCATAAGTAAGTGTACTGAAGAGGACAAAGTGAAGTACGCTACGCATACCTTCACAGGTTCTGCGTTAACATGGTGGAATACCTATCTAGAGCAAGTGGGACAAGATGATGCTTACGCACTACCGTGGTCAGCATTCAAGCACTTGATGAACGAGAAGTACCGTCCCAGAACCGAGGTCAATAAGCTCAAGACAGAACTTAGAGGGTTACGAACCCAAGGATTTGATATTACCACGTATGAAAGACGATTCACAGAATTGTGCCTATTGTGTCCGGGAGCGTTTGAAGATGAGGAAGAGAAGATCGACGCGTTTGTGAAAGGATTACCGGAAAGAATCCAAGAAGATATAAGTTCACACGAGCCCGCCTCCATACAACAGGCATGTAGAATGGCTCACAAACTAGTGAACCAGATTGAAGAAAGAATTAAAGAACAGACTGCTGAAGAGGCCAATGTGAAGCAAGTCAAAAGAAAGTGGGAGGAAAACGGTGATAAGAATCACCAATACAATAACAACAGCAATTACAACAATAATCGCAACAACTATCCCAACAATCGCAACATCAATCGTAACTACAACAAACGGCCCAACAACAACAACAACAACAACAACAACAACAGTAACTACAACAATCATCCCAACAACAATAACAACCGCAACAACAACAACAATCAGAAGCAGCTATGCCAAAGGTGTGAAAAGTATCACTCGGGGTTCTGCACTAAATTTTGCAACAAGTGTAAAAGAAATGGTCATAGCGCGGCGAAGTGTGAGGTCTACGGACCAGGGGTTAATAGAACGAAAGGAACAAATGGTGTCAGAACGAGTAATGGCGGAGCAAGTAGTGTCGGAGCAAGTTATGCCAATGTAGTTTGTTATAAATGTGGAAAATCGGGCCACATTATTAGAAATTGCCCGAACCAGGAGAACACGAATGGACAAGGCCCTGGAAGAGTTTTCAATATTAATGCGGCAGAGGCACAGGAAGACCCGGAGCTTGTTACAGGTACGTTTCTTATTGACAATAAATCTGCTTACGCTTTATTTGATTCGGGTGCGGATAGAAGCTATATGAGTAGAGATTTTTGTGCTAAATTAAGTTGTCCATTGACGCCTTTGGATAGTAAATTTTTACTCGAATTAGCAAATGGTAAATTAATTTCAGCAGATAATATATGTCGGAATCGAGAAATTAAACTGGTTAGCGAATCATTTAAGATTGACTTGATACCAGTAGAGTTAGGGAGTTTTGATGTGTTAATCGGTATGGACTGGTTGAAAGAAGTGAAAGCAGAGATCGTTTGTTACAAAAATGCAATTCGCATTATACGAGAAAAAGGAAAACCGTTAATGGTGTACGGAGAAAAGGCAACACGAAGCTACATCTTATTAGTAATTTGAAGGCACAAAAACTAATAAGAAAAGGTTGCTATGCTGTTCTAGCACACGTGGAGAAAGTACAAACTGAAGAAAAGAGCATCAATGATGTTCCCGTCGCAAAAGAATTTCCCGATGTATTTTCAAAAGAATTACCGGGATTACCCCCACATCGATCCGTTGAATTTCAAATAGATCTTGTACCAGGAGCTGCACCAATAGCTCGTGCTCCTTACAGACTCGCACCCAGCGAGATGAAAGAACTGCAAAGTCAATTACAAGAACTTTTAGAACGTGGTTTCATTCGACCAAGCACATCACCGTGGGGAGCTCCTGTTTTGTTTGTCAAGAAGAAAGATGGTACATTCAGGTTGTGTATCGACTACCGAGAGTTGAACAAACTTACCATCAAGAACCGCTACCCACTACCGAGAATCGACGACTTATTTCATCAACTACAAGGCTCGTCTGTTTATTCAAAGATTGACTTACGTTCCGGGTATCATCAAATGCGGGTGAAAGAAGATGATATTCCAAAGACTGCTTTTAGGATGCGTTATGGTCATTACGAGTTTATGGTTATGCCATTTGGATTGACTAACGCACCAGCTGTGTTCATGGACCTTATGAACCGAGTGTGTGGACCATACCTTGACAAGTTTGTCATTGTTTTCATTGATGACATACTTATTTACTCAAAGAATGACCAAGAACACGGTGAACATTTGAGAAAGGTGTTAGAAGTATTGAGGAAGGAAGAATTGTATGCTAAGTTTTCAAAGTGTGCATTTTGGTTGGAAGAAGTTCAATTCCTCGGTCACATAATGAACAAAGAAGGTATTAAGGTGGATCTGGCAAAGATAGAAACTGTTGAAAAGTGGGAAACCCCAAAAACTCCGAAGCATATACGTTAATTTTTAGGATTGGCTGGTTACTACAGAAGATTCATCCAAGATTTCTCCAAAATAGCAAAACCCTTGACTGCATTAACGCATAAAGGGAAGAAATTTGAATGGAAGGATGAACAAGAGAAGGCGTTTCAATTATTGAAGAAAAAGCTAACTACGGCACCTATATTGTCATTGCCTGAAGGGAATGATGATTTTGTGATTTATTGTGACGCATCAAAGCAAGGTCTCGGTTGTGTATTAATGCAACGGACGAAGGTGATTGCTTATGCGTCTAGACAATTGAAGATTCACGAGCAAAATTATACGACGCATGATTTGGAATTAGGCGCGATTGTTTTTGCATTAAAGACTTGGAGGCACTACTTATATGGGGTCAAAAGTATTATATATACCGACCACAAAAGTCTTCAACACATATTTAATCAGAAACAACTGAATATGAGGCAGCGTAGGTGGATTGAATTGTTGAATGATTACGACTTTGAGATTCGTTACCACCCGGGGAAGGCAAATGTGGTAGCCGACGCCTTGAGCAGAAAGGACAGAGAACTCATTCGAGTAAAATCTATGAATATAATGATTCACACTAACCTTACTACTCAAATAAAGGAGGCGCAACAAGGAGTTTTAAAAGAGGGAAATTTAAAGGATGAAATACCCAAAGGATCGGAGAAGCATCTTAATATTCGGGAAGATGGAACCCGGTATAGGGCTGAAAGAATTTGGGTACCAAAATTTGGAGATATGAGAGAAATGGTACTTAGAGAAGCTCATAAAACCATATACTCAATACATCCTGGAACGGGGAAGATGTACGAGGATCTTAAGAAACATTTTTGGTGGCCAGGTATGAAAGCCGATATTGCTAAATACGTAGGAGAATGTTTGACGTGTTCTAAGGTCAAAGCTGAGCATCAGAAACCATCAGGTCTACTTCAACAACCCGAAATCCCGAAATGGAAATGGGAAAACATTACCATGGATTTCATCACTAAATTGCCAAGGACTGCAAGTGGTTTTGATACTATTTGGGTAATAGTTGATCGTCTCACCAAATCAGCACACTTCCTGCCAATAAGAGAAGATGACAAGATGGAGAAGTTAGCACGACTGTATTTGAAGGAAGTTGTCTCCAGACATGGAATACCAATCTCTATTATCTCTGATAGGGATGGCAGATTTATTTCAAGATTCTGGCAGACATTACAGCAAGCATTGGGAACTCGTCTAGACATGAGTACTTCCTATCATCCACAAACTGATGGGCAGAGTGAAAGGACGATACAAACGCTTGAAGACATGCTACGAGCTTGTGTTATTGATTTCGGAAACAGTTGGGATCGACATCTACCATTAGCAGAATTTTCCTACAACAACAGCTACCATTCAAGCATTGAGATGGCGCCGTTTGAAGCACTTTATGGTAGAAAGTGCTGGTCTCCGATATATTGGAGTGAAGTGGGGGATAGACAGATTACGGGTCCGGAGATAATACAAGAAACTATCGAGAAAATCATCCAAATTCAACAAAGATTGAAAACCGCCCAGAGTCTACAAAAGAGCTACACGGACAGTAAAAGAAAAGATATAGAGTTTGAAATTGGAGAAATGGTCATGCTTAAGGTTTCACCTTGGAAACGCGTTGTTCGATTTGGTAAACGGGGGAAACTAAATCCAAGGTACATTGGACCATTCAAGATTATAGATCGTGTCGGACCAGTAGCTTACCAACTGGAGCTACCTCAACAACTCGCGGCTGTACATAACACTTTCCACGTCTCAAATTTGAAGAAATGTTTTGCTAAAGAAGATCTCACTATTCCATTATACGAAATCCAAATCAACGAAAAACTTCAATTCATCGAAGAACCCGTCGAAATAATGGATCGTGAGGTTAAAAGACTCAAACAAAATAAGATACCAATTGCTAAGGTTCGATGGAATGCTCGTAGAGGACCCGAGTTCACCTAGGAATGAGAAGATCAGATGATGAAGAAATACCCGCACTTATTTCCAGAAGATACGTCAACACCTTCAACTACTTAAAATTTCGGGACGAAATTTATTTAACGGGTAGGTACTGTAGTGACCCGAACTTTTCCATGTTTATATATATATTAAATGAAATTTTTATTTACATGATTAAGTGTTTCCAACATATTAAGCAATCAAACTTGTTAAGACTTGATTAATTGAAATAGGTTTCATATAGACAATTGACCACCCAAGTTGACCGGTGATTCGCGAATGTTAAAACTTGTAAAAACTATATGATGACATATATATGGTTATATATATAGTTAACATGATATTATGATAAGCAAACATATCATTAAGTATATTAACAATGAACTACATATGTAAAAACAAGACTACTAACTTAATGATTTTGAAACGAGACATATATGTAACGATTATCGTTGTAACGACATTTAATGTATATATATCATATTAAGAGATATTCGTACATCATAATATCATGATAATATAATAATTTAAAATCTCTTTTGATATTATAAACATTGGGTTAACAACATTTAACAAGATCGTTAACCTAAAGGTTTCAAAACAACACTTACATGTAACGACTAACGATGACTTAACGACTCAGTTAAAATGTATATACATGTAGTGTTTTAATATGTATTCATACACTTTTGAAAGACTTCAAGACACTTATCAAAATACTTCTACTTAACAAAAATGCTTACAATTACATCCTCGTTCAGTTTCATCAACAATTCTACTCGTATGCACCCGTATTCGTACTCGTACAATACACAGCTTTTAGATGTATGTACTATTTGTATATACACGCCAATGATCAGCTCTTAGCAGCCCATGTGAGTCACCTAACACATGTGGGAACCATCATTTGGCAACTAGCATGAAATATCTCATAAAATTACAAAAATATGAGTAATCATTCATGACTTATTTACATGAAAACAAAATTACATATCCTTTATATCTAATCCATACACCAACGACCAAAAACACCTACAAACACTTTCATTCTTCAATTTTCTTCATCTAATTAATCTCTCTCAAGTTCTATCTTCAAGTTCTAAGTGTTCTTCATAAATTCCAAAAGTTCTAGTTTCATAAAATCAAGAATACTTCCAAGATTGCAAGTTTACTTCCAAGTTTTCTAAATCCATTCCAAGTAATCATCCAAGATCAAGAAACCTTTGTTACTTACAGTAGGTTATCTTTCTAATACAAGGTAATAATCATAATCAAACTTTAATTCAATTTCTATAACTATAACAATCTTATTTCGAGTGGAAATCTTACTTGAAATTGTTTTCGTGTCATGATTCTGCTTCAAGAACTTTCAAGCCATCCAAGGATCCTTTGAAGCTAGATCTATTTTTCTCATTTACAGTAGGCTTATCCAAGGAACTTGAGGTAGTAATGATGTTCATAACATCATTCGATTCATACATATAAAGCTATCTTATTCGAAGGTTTAAACTTGTAATCACTAGAACATAGTTTAGTTAATTCTAAACTTGTTCGCAAATAAAAGTTAATCCTTCTAACTTGACTTTTAAAATCAACTAAACACATGTTCTATATCTATATGATATGCTAACTTAGTGATTGAAAACCTGGAAACACGAAAAACACCGTAAAACCAGATTTACGCCGTCGTAGTAACACCGCGGGCTGTTTTGGGTTAGTTAATTAAAAACTATGACAAACTTTGATTTAAAAGTTGTTATTCTGGGAAAATGATTTTTATTATGAACATGAAACTATATCCAAAAATTATGGTTAAACTCAAAGTGGAAGTATGTTTTTTAAAATGGTCATCTAGGCGTCGTTCTTTCGACTGAAATGACTACCTTTACAAAAACGACTTGTAACTTATTTTTTTGACTATAAACCTATAATTTTTCTGTTTAGATTCATAAAATAGAGTTCAATATGAAACCGTAGCAATTTGATTCACTCAAAACGGATTTAAAATGAAGAAGTTATGGGTAAAACAAGATTGGATAATTTTTCTCATTTTAGCTACGTGAAAATTGGTAACAAATCTATTCCAACCATAACTTAATCAACTTGTATTGTATATTATGTAATCTTGAGATACCATAGACACGTATACAATGTTTCGACCTATCATGTCGACACATCTATATATATTTCGGAACAACCATAGACACTCTATATGTGAATGTTGGAGTTAGCTATACAGGGTTGAGGTTGATTCCAAAATATATATAGTTTAAGTTGTGATCAATACTGAGATACGTATACACTGGGTCGTGGATTGATTCAAGATAATATTTATTGATTTATTTATGTACATCTAACTGTGGACAACTAGTTGTAGGTTATTAACGAGGGCAGCTGACTTAATAAACTTAAAACATCAAAATATATTAAAAGTGTTGTAAATATATTTTGAACATACTTTGATATATATATGTATATATTGTTATAGATTCGTGAATCAACCAGTGGCCAAGTCTTACTTCCCGATGAAGTAAAAATCTGTGAAAGTGAGTTATAGTCCCACTTTTAAAATCTAATATTTTTGGGATGAGAATACATGCAGGTTTTATAAATGATTTACAAAATAGACACAAGTACGTGAAACTACATTCTATGGTTGAATTATCGAAATCGAATATGCCTCTTTTTATTAATTCTGGTAATCTAAGAATTAGGGAACAGACACCCTAATTGACGCGAATCCTAAAGATAGATCTATTGGGCCCAACAAGCCCCATCCAAAGTACCGGATGTTTTAGTACTTCAAAATTTATATCATATCCGAAGGGTGTCCCGGAATGATGGGGATATTCTTATATATGCATCTTGTTAATGTCGGTTACCAGGTGTTCACCATATGAATGATTTTTATCTCTATGTTTGGGATGTGTATTGAAATATGAAATCTTGTGGTCTATTGTTACGATTTGATATATATAGGTTAAACCTATAACTCACCAACATTTTTGTTGACGTTTAAAGCATGTTTATTCTCAGGTGAATACTAAGAGCTTCTGCTGTTGCATACTAAAATAAGGACAAGATTTGGAGTCCATGTTTGTATGATATTGTGTAAAAACTGCATTCAAGAAACTGATTTCGATGTAACATATTTGTATTGTAAACCATTATGTAATGGTCGTGTGTAAACAGGATATTTTAGATTATCATTATTTGATAATCTACGTAAAGCTTTTTAAACCTTTATTTATGAAATAAAGGTTATGGTTTGTTTTAAAATAAATGCAGTCTTTGAAAAACGTCTCATATAGAGGTCAAAACCTCGCAACAAAATCAATTAATATGGAACGTTTTTAATCAATAAGAACGGGAAATTTCAACCCACACCCTCTAGCCGTTGTTTATTGCTGTGATCCTTGTCCCAGACCAAATTCCAACAGAATACAATCATCTAGGCGTCATTTGTATCAACATATTGTTGGTTAGATCGATCCCGAAAGTGTAACTCGTATTCGATTCACCCTAGTTATTGTTTTCCGCCTTTAATCTAGGTTCTACGTTTGATCTAAGATCAAATTAGCACTTACATACGTAATATTGAGTTTCATACAAACTTGTAATCTTCTTTCTCCCAGCCTTAGTACTATTTCACTGGCCTACAGAACTCCATTCAGTTTTGGGAGTGCAGTAAGGTATGCTTAACCCATTTTGACCTGTTCTCAAGTCTGTCTGACTAGCCCAGTTAACAAACTATAACGTACATTCCGCTAATCGACAATACCAGAGTTTCAAATGAACTTGGAGCAGGAAAACATAAAGCTGCAAAACGAGCGGTCTGGATCACCTTATAGTAGTCATCATAGAAGTGCTTATAGTTGGCATAGTTCTAGTGGCAGCTCGTGGGGTCTGGGCGAATTTGTACACCGACGAGGCTGAAGTTGTTAAATATGTATCACTAGTTATGCCAGTGCTTGCTCTATCTAATATAATGGATGGAATTCAAGGTGTATTAACAGGTTACAACTTGTGAATTTTTTTACATCTATTGACAATTTCAATGCCAAAAAAACTATTACATCAGTAAACCATCACATTTTACTTGTTTGCTTGATTCCATATTAGGTGTTGCGAGAGGATGTGGTAGGCAGAAAAGTTGCACATCGGTGAACCTAGGAGTTTATTACCTTGTTGGACTTCCTTGCGCCCTCATTTTGACATTTGTGTACCATTTTGGAGGAAAGGTGATATTTGCTCAAATACTTGCTCCTATGTTTGTTTTCCTTCAAAAGGCTGATTGTTGTTGAATTTTTTGTGTAGGGTCTGTGGATTGGAATCATTTGCAGGAGCGGCATTCAGGCATTGTGTAGTGACCCGAACTTTTCCATGTTTATATATATATTAAATGAAATTTTTATTTACATGATTAAGTGTTTCCAACATGTTAAGCAATCAAACTTGTTAAGACTTGATTAATTGAAATAGGTTTCATATAGACAATTGACCACCCAAGTTGACCGGTGATTCACGAATGTTAAAACTTGTAAAAACTATACGATGACATATATATGGTTATATATATAGTTAACATGATTTTATTATAAGTATGTATCTCATTAGGTATTTTAACAATGAGTTATATACATAAAAATGAGACTATTAATTTAAGAAACTCGAAAACGATATATATAACGATTATCGTTATAACAACGTCTTACTAAGTACATATGAATCATATTAAGATATTGATACACTTGGTTAATTATGTTAAATGATAAGTAAATATATTATTAAGTGTATTAACAATGAAATACATATGTAAAAATATGACTACTAACTTAATGATTTCGAAACGAGACATATATGTAACGATTATCATTGTAATGACATTTAACTGTATATATATCATACTAAGATATATTATATATCATAATATCATGATAATATAAAAATTTAACATCTCATTTGTTATAATAAATAATGGGTTAACAACATTCAACAAGATCGTTAACCTAAAGGTTTCAAAACAACATTTACATGTAACGACTAACGATGACTTAACGACTCAGGTAAAATGTATATACATGTAGTGTTTTAATATGTATTCATACACTTTTGAAAGACTTCAAGACACTTATCAAAATACTTCTACTTAAAAAAAATGCTTACAATTACATCCTCGTTCAGTTTCATCAACAATTCTACTCGTATGCACCCGTATTCGTACTCGTACAATACACAGCTTTTAGATGTATGTACTATTGGTATATACACTCCAATGATCAGCTCTTAGCAGCCCATGTGAGTCACCTAACACATGTGGGAACCATCATTTGGCAACTAGCATAAATATCTCATAAAATTACAAAAATATGAGTAATCATTCATGACTTATTTACATGAAAACAAAATTACATATCCTTTATATCTAATCCATACACCAACGACCAAAAACAACTACAAACACTTTCATTCTTCAATTTTCTTCATCTAATTGATCTCTCTCAAGTTCTATCTTCAAGTTCTAAGTGTTCTTCATAAATTCCAAAAGTTCTAGTTTCATAAAATCAAGAATACTTCCAAGATTGCAAGTTTACTTCCAAGTTTTCTAAATCCATTCCAAGTAATCATCCAAGATCAAGAAACCTTTGTTACTTACAGTAGGTTATCTTTCTAATACAAGGTAATAATCATATTCAAACTTTAATTCAATTTCTATAACTATAACAATCTTATTTCGAGTGGAAATCTTACTTGAAATTGTTTTCGTGTCATGATTCTGCTTCAAGAACTTTCAAACCATCCAAGGATCCTTTGAAGCTAGATCTATTTTTCTCATTTCCAGTAGGTTTATCCAAGGAACTTGAGGTAGTAATGATGTTCATAACATCATTCAATTCATACATATAAAGCTATCTTATTCGAAGGTTTAAACTTGTAATCACTAGAACATAGTTTAGTTAATTGTAAACTTGTTCGCAAATAAAAGTTAATCCTTCTAACTTGACTTTTAAAATCAACTAAACACATGTTCTATATCTATATGATATGCTAACTTAATGATTTAAAACCTGGAAACACAAAAAATACCGTAAAACCGGATTTACGCCGTCGTAGTAACACCGAGGGCTGTTTTGGGTTAGTTAATTAAAAACTATGATAAACTTTGATTTAAAAGTTGTTATTCTAGGAAAATGATTTTTATTATGAACATGAAACTATATCCAAAAATTATGGTTAAACTCAAAGTGGAAGTATGTTTTCTAAAATGGTCATCTAGACGTCGTTCTTTCGACTGAAATGACAACCTTTACAAAAATGACTTGTAACTTATTTTTCTGACTATAAACCTATACTTTTTCTATTTAGATTCATAAAATAGAGTTCAATATGAAACCATAGCAATTTGATTCACTCAAAACGGATTTAAAATGAAGAAGTTATGGGTAAAACAAGATTGGATAATTTTTCTCATTTTAGCTACGTGAAAATTGGTAACAAATCTATTCCAACCATAACTTAATCAACTTGTATTGTATATTATGTAATCTTGAGATACCATAGACACGTATACAATGTTTTGACCTATCATGTCGACACATCTATATATATTTCGGAACAACCATAGACACTCTATATGTGAATGTTGGAGTTAGCTATACAGGGTTGAGGTTGATTCCAAAATATATATAGTTTGAGTTGTGATCAATACTGAGATACGTATACACTGGGTCGTGGATTGATTCAAGATAATATTTATCGATTTATTTCTGTACATCTAACTGTGGACAACTAGTTGTAGGTTACTAACGAGGACAGCTGACTTAATAAACTTAAAACATCAAAATATATTAAAAGTGTTGTAAATATATTTTGAACATACTTTGATATATATGTATATATTGTTATAGGTTCGTGAATCAACCAGTGGCCAAGTCTTACTTCCCGACGAATTAAAAATCTGTGAAAGTGAGTTATAGTCCCACTTTTAAAATCTAATATTTTTGGGATGAGAATACATGCAGGTTTTATAAATGATTTACAAAATAGACACAAGTACGTGAAGCTACATTCTATGGTTGAATTATTGAAATCGAATATGCCCCTTTTTATTAAGTCTGGTAATCTAAGAATTAGGGAACAGACACCCTAATTGACGCGAATCCTAAAGATAGATCTATTGGGCCTAACAAACCCCATCCAAAGTACCGGATGCTTTAGTACTTTGAAATTTATATCATATCCGAAGGGTGTCCCGGAATGATGGGGATATTCTTATATATGCATCTTGTTAATATCGGTTACCTGGTGTTCACCATATGAATGATTTTTATCTCTATGTATGGGATGTGTATTGAAATATGAAATCTTGTGGTCTATTGTTACGATTTGATATATATAGGTTAAACCTATAACTCACCAACATTTTTGTTGACGTTTAAAGCATGTTTATTCTCAGGTGAATACTAAGAGCTTCTGCTGTTGCATACTAAAATAAGGACAAGATTTGGAGTCCATGTTTGTATGATATTGTGTAAAAACTTCATTCAAGAAACTGATTTCGATGTAACATATTTGTATTGTAAACCATTATGTAAAGGTCGTGTGTAAACAGGATATTTTAGATTATCATTACTTGATAATCTACGTAAAGCTTTTTAAACTTTTATTTATGAAATAAAGGTTATGGTTTGTTTTAAAAATGAATGCAGTCTTTGAAAAACGTCTCATATAGAGGTCAAAACCTCGCAACGAAATCAATTAATATGGAACGTTTTTAATCAATAAGAACGGGACATTTCAGTTGGTATCAGAGCGTTGGTCTTAGAGAACCAGAAAATTTGCATTAGTGTGTCTTATCGAGTTTGTTAGGATGCATTAGTGAGTCTGGACTTCGACCGTGTTTTCTTTAAAAATGATTGCTTAACATTTTTGTTGGAAACTATATATTATTAACATGTATATATTATGTGATATATTAATCTCTTAACATGTTTGATATTGTGTGATAGATGTCTACCTCTAGCACAAATCCCATTGACTCACCTAATAATAACGAAGAGTCGAATATATATTGGACTGATTCACAAGTTCTCGAAGAAGAACCGGAAGAAGAATCAGAACCGGAAGAAGAATCAGAACCGGAAGAGGGGGAACCGGAGGAGGAAATAGAACCGGTAGGGGAAATAATAAAACGGTTAAGTAAAAGAAAATCCTCAACCAACCGACCAAGGTTAATTATGGTCAATGGTGTTTCCGCCAAGGAAGCAAAATATTGGGAGGATTACCAATTCTCCGATGAATCGGATTCCGACGAGAATTCCGATGATGTTACAGAAATTACCCCAACTGAATTTAAAAAGGCAAAAGAAAATAATAAGGGAAAGGGCATAAAAATAGAGAAATCTAATTCCAACCCCGATGAACTTTATATGTATCGTCAACCCCCGAAGCCCTTAAGTTGTAACAATGACCCGGGAACCTCTAAACCACCAGGTTTTTCTAAACCGTTATGGAAAACGACAGCTCGTATTAGGGGAACATCATATATCCCTAGAAACTTGGCAAAACGAACCAAAACCGAAGAAGAAGAAATGAGCGAGTCGGAATAAGATAGTTGTATTCGTGTGGTGTAATATATGTAATATAGTGTGCTTATGCTTTATGATATATGTAAAAATTGCTTGTATTAATAAGTATTTTTTTTATGAATCTAACTCTTGTCTATTTTACAGTATAAAAACACAAAATGGATAGACAACCCAATATTTTAAGAGACCTACCTGGAGACATGATTGATGAAATCTTGTCTAGAGTCGGTCAGAATTCTTCGGCACAACTATTTACGGCGAAATCAGTTTGTAAGACATTCGAAGAACGTTCCAAGAATGTCTTGGTTTATAAGAGACTTTCGTTTGAAAGATGGGGGATATCACATTGGGAAACCCATAAGTTACGATGTGTTTACTTTGACGCATATATTGCGGGGAACCCAAATGCTATTTTACGCAACGGGTTAAGAAATTATTTTGACTCAATGTATCCGAATATAGGACTTCATGATTTAGAAAAAGCGGCTAACATGCAACATAAAGAAGCATGCTATGCTTACGGGTTAGTAATGTTCGCTTCTCACCAAAGTGAGAAAAAGAGCATCGGGCTACAACTATTAAACAAAACGTTCCCACAAGTGACGGAGTCGGTAATTGGGGTAAGAAATGAGGTTTTTAAGTTATTACGAGACTGTTGGTCATTACGTAACCCTCGTCCCTTTGATGACATTACAACACACTGTCTTATCAACGGCCATAACGGTTATGTTCCACAAGACCAAGGATGGGAAGTAGTCCTAGTAAAACCAGAATGCATGACTTATTTCTGGACGTATGAATTACGTGTCTTTATTGCCTTTGCTGAACGACTTGTGTACTAGCTAGAATTATCTTCACAACTATCTTGTATCAAAGTTATTGTGTGCTATATTTCATGCTTTATGTAAAATAAGCGGTATTGTAAGTTTGTAAAATATTGTATAAAAGTTTGAACGCGAAATATTATTATAATCAGTTTTTCATATAGAATTATAGTAGTTGAATTATATATTAGCTACTAAGTATGAACTTAACGGGTAGGTACTACCCGAATTTAAACTTATAAAACGCTAATATGAAGAAAAAGCTTTTACAAATGAGTTCATATTATGCTACGAAATACTATTAACTACTCTTAATATTATGTATGATTAACTTGTTTCATTTGACTATTTTGAAGGAAATGGCACCGACTACTCGACACACCGTGAATATGAATGAAGAGCAATTCCGTACTTTTCTAGCTTCAAACATAGCCGCAGTACAGGCTGTGCTACATACCAACAATAACCTTGGATCTAGCAGTACAGGAAATCGTGTAGGATGCACCTACAAAGAATTCACTGCCTGCAAACCTTTGGAATTTGATGGAACCGAAGGACCGATCGGATTGAAACGGTGGACCGAGAAGGTCGAATCGGTGTTTGCCATAAGTAAGTGTACTGAAGAGGATAAAGTGAAGTACGCTATGCATACCTTCACAGGTTCTGCGTTAACATGGTGGAATACCTATCTAGAGCAAGTGGGACAAGATGATGCGTACGCACTACCGTGGTCAGCATTCAAGCACTTGATGAACGAGAAGTACCGTCCCAGAACCGAGGTCAATAAGCTCAAGACAGAACTTAGAGGGTTACGAACCCAAGGATTTGATATTAGCACGTACGAAAGACGATTCACAGAATTGTGCCTATTGTGTCCGGGATCGTTCGAAGATGAGGAAGAGAAGATCGACGTGTTTGTGAAAGGATTACCGGAAAGAATCCAAGAAGATATAAGTTTACACGAGCCCGCCTCCATACAACAGGCATGTAGAATGGCTCACAAACTAGTGAACCAGATTGAGGAAAGAATTAAAGAACAGACGGCTAAAGAGGCCAATGTGAAGCAAGTCAAAAGAAAGTGGGAGGAAAACGGTGATAAGAATCACCAATACAACAACAACAGCAATTACAATAATAATCGCAACAATTATCCCAACAATCGCAACATCAATCGCAACTACAACAAATGGCCCAACAACAACAACAACAACAGCAACTACAACAATCATCCCAACAACAATAACAACCGCAACAACAACAACAATCAGAAGCAGCTATGCCAAAGGTGTGAAAAGTATCACTCGGGGTTCTGCACCAAATTTTGCAATAAGTGTAAAAGAAATGGTCATAGCGCGGCGAAGTGTGAGGTCTACGGACCAGGGGTTAACAGAACGAAAGGAACAAATGGTGTCGGAACGAGTAATGGCGGAGCAAGTAGTGTCGGAGCAAGTTATGCCAATGTAGTTTGTTATAAATGTGGAAAACCGGGCCACATTATTAGAAATTGCCCGAACCAGGAGAATACAAATGGACAAGGCCGCGAAAGAGTTTTCAATATTAATGCGGCAGAGGCACAGGAAGACCCGGAGCTTGTTACGGGTATATTTCTTATTGACAATAAATCTGCTTACGTTTTATTTGATTCGGGTGCGGATAGAAGCTATATGAGTAGAGATTTTTGTGCTAAATTAAGTTGTCCATTGACGCCGTTGGATAGTAAATTTTTACTCGAATTAGCAAACTGTAAATTAATTTCAGCAGATAATATATGCCGAATTGAGAAATTAAACTGGGTAGCGAAATATTTAAGATTGATTTGATACCAATAGAGTTAGGGAGTTTTGATGTAATAGTTGGCATGGACTGGCTGAAGAAGGTGAAAGCAGAGATCGTATGTTATAAAAATGCAATTCGCATTGTACGAGAAGAAGGAGAACCCTTAATGGTGTACGGAGAAAAGGGCAACATGAAGCTACATCTTATTAGTAATTTGAAGGAACAAAAACTAATAAGAAAAGGTTGCTATGCTGTTCTAGCACACGTCGAGAAAGTACAAACTGAAGAAAAGAGCATCAATGATGTTCTCGTCGCAAAAGAATTTCCCGATGTATTTCCGAAAGAATTACCGGGACTACCTCCACATCGATCTGTTGAATTTCAAATAGATCTTGTACCAGGAGCTGCACCAATAGCTCGTGCTCCTTATAGACTCGCACCCAGCGAGATGAAAGAACTGCAAAGCCAACTGCAAGAACTATTAGAACTTGGTTTCATTCGACCAAGCACATCACCATGGGGAGCTCCTGTTTTGTTTGTCAAGAAGAAGGATGGTACATTTAGGTTGTGTATTGACTACAGAGAGTTGAACAAACTTACCATCAAAAACCGTTATCCACTACCGAGAATTGACGACTTATTTGATCAACTACAAGGCTCGTCAGTTTATTCGAAGATCGATTTACGTTCTGGATATCATCAAATGCGAGTAAAGGAGGATGATATTCCAAAAACTGCTTTTAGGACGCGTTATGGTCATTACGAGTTTATGGTTATGCCGTTTGGATTGACTAACGCACCAGCTGTGTTCATGGACCTTATGAACCGAGTGTGTGGGCCATATCTTGACAAGTTTATCATTGTTTTCATCGATGACATACTTATTTACTCAAAGAATGATCAAGAGCACGAAGAACATTTGAGAAAAGTGCTAGAAGTATTGAGGAAAGAAAAACTGTACGCTAAGTTTTCAAAGTGTGCATTTTGGTTGGAAGAAGTTCAATTCCTCGGTCACATAGTGAAAAAAGAAGGTATCCAGGTGGACCCGGCAAAGATCGAAACCGTTGAAAAGTGGGAAACCCCAAAAACTCCGAAGCATATACGTCAATTTTTAGGATTGGCTGGTTACTACAGAAGATTCATCCAAGATTTCTCCAAAATAGCAAAACCCTTGACTGCATTAACGCATAAAGGGAAGAAATTTGAATGGAAGGATGAACAAGAAAAGGTGTTTCAATTATTGAAGAAAAAGCTAACTACGGCACCTATATTGTCATTGCCTGAAGGGAATGATGATTTTGTGATTTATTGTGACGCATCAAAGTAAGGTCTCGGTTGTGTATTAATGCAACGGACGAAGGTGATTGCTTATGCGTCTAGACAATTAAAGATTCACGAGCAAAATTGTACGACGCATGATTTGGAATTAGGCGCGGTTGTTTTTGCATTAAAGACTTGGAGGCACTACTTATATGGGGTCAAAAGTATTATATATACCGACCACAAAAGTCTTCAACACATATTTAATCAGAAACAACTGAATATGAGGCAGCGTAGGTGGATTGAATTGTTGAATGATTACGACTTTGAGATTCGTTACCACCCGGGGAAGGCAAATGTGGTAGCCGACGCCTTGAGCAGAAAGGACAGAGAACCCATTCGAGTAAAATCTATGAATATAATGATTCACACTAACCTTACTACTCAAATAAAGGAGGCGCAACAAGGAGTTTTAAAAGAGGGAAATTTAAAAGATGAAATACCCAAAGGATCGAAGAAGCATCTTAATATTCGGGAAGACGGAACCCGGTATAGGGCTGAAAGAATTTGGGTACCAAAATTTGGAGATATGAGATAAATGGTACTTAGAGAAGCTCATAAAACCAGATACTCAATACATCCTGGAACGGGGAAGATGTACAAGGATCTCAAGAAACATTTTTGGTGGCCGGCTATGAAAGCCGATGTTGCTAAATACGTAGGAGAATGTTTGACATGTTCTAAGGTCAAAGCTGAGCATCAGAAACCATCAGGTCTACTTCAACAACCCGAAATCCCGGAATGGAAATGGGAAAATATTACCATGGATTTCATCACTAAATTGCCAAGGACTGCAAGTGGTTTTGATACTATTTGGGTAATAGTTGATCGTCTCAACAAATCAGCACACTTCCTGCCAATAAGAGAAGATGACAAAATGGAGAAGTTAGCACGACTGTATTTGAAGGAAGTCGTCTCCAGACATGGAATACCAATCTCTATTATCTCTGATAGGGATGGCAGATTTATTTCAAGATTCTGGAAGACATTACAGCAAGCATTAGGAACTCGTCTAGACATGAGTACTGTCTATCATTCACAAACTGATGGACAGAGTGAAAGGACGATACAAACGCTTGAAGACATGCTACAAGAAACTACTGAGAAAATCATCCAAATTCAACAAAGATTGAAAACCGCCCAGAGTCGACAAAAGAGCTACGCGGACAGTAAAAGAAAAGATATAGAGATTGAAATTGGATAAATGGTCATGCTTAAGGTTTCACCTTGGAAAGGCGTTGTTTGATTTGGTAAACGGGGAAAACTAAATCCAAGGTACATTGGACCATTCAAGATTATAGATCGTGTCGGACCAGTAGCTTACCAACTGGAGCTACCTCAACAACTCGCGGCTGTACATAACACTTTCTACGTCTCAAATTTGAAGAAATGTTTTGCTAAAGAAGATCTCACTATTCCGTTGGACGAAATCCAAATCAATGAAAAACTTCAATTCATTGAAGAACCCATCGAAATAATGGATCGTGAGGTTAAGAGACTTAAACAAAACAAGATACCGATTGTTAAGGTTCGATGGAATGCTCGTAGAGGACCCGAGTTCACCTGGGAGCGTGAAGATCAGATGAAGAAGAAATACCCGCATTTATTTCCAGAAGATACGTCAACACCTCCAACTGCTTAAAATTTCGGGACGAAATTTATTTAACGGGTAGGTACTGTAGTGACCCGAACTTTTCCATGTTTATATATATATATTAAATGAAATTTTTATTTACATGATTAAGTGTTTCCAACATGTTAAGCAATCAAACTTGTTAAGACTTGATTAATTGAAATAGGTTTCATATAGACAATTGACCACCCAAGTTGACCGGTGATTCACGAACGTTAAAACTTGTAAAAACTATACGATGACATATATATGGTTATATATATAGTTAACATGATTTTATTATAAGTATGTATCTCATTAGGTATTTTAACAATGAGTTATATACATAAAAATGAGACTATTAATTTAAGAAACTCGAAAACGATATATATAACGATTATCGTTATAACAACGTCTTACTAAGTACATATGAATCATATTAAGATATTGATACACTTGGTTAATTATGTTAAATGATAAGTAAATATATTATTAAGTGTATTAACAATGAAATACATATGTAAAAATAAGACTACTAACTTAATGATTTCGAAACGAGACATATATGTAACGATTATCGTTGTAACGACATTTAACTGTATATATATCATACTAAGATATATTATATATCATAATATCATGATAATATAACAATTTAACATCTCATTTGTTATAATAAATAATGGGTTAACAACATTCAACAAGATCGTTAACCTAAACGTTTCAAAACAACATTTACATGTAACGACTAACGATGACTTAACGACTCAGTTAAAATGTATATACATGTAGTGTTTTAATATGTATTCATACACTTTTGAAAGACTTCAAGACACTTATCAAAATACTTCTACTTAAAAAAAATGCTTACAATTACATCCACGTTCAGTTTCATCAACAATTCTACTCGTATGCACCCGTATTCGTACTCGTACAATACACAGCTTTTAGATGTATGTACTATTGGTATATACACTCCAATGATCAGCTCTTAGCAGCCCATGTGAGTCACCTAACACATGTGGGAACCATCATTTGGCAACTAGCATAAAATATCTCATAAAATTACAAAAATATGAGTAATCATTCATGACTTATTTACATGAAAACAAAATTACATATCCTTTATATCTAATCCATACACCAACGACCAAAAACACCTACAAACACTTTCATTCTTCAATTTTCTTCATCTAATTGATCTCTCTCAAGTTCTATCTTCAAGTTCTAAGTGTTCTTCATAAATTCCAAAAGTTCTAGTTTCATAAAATCAAGAATACTTCCAAGATTGCAAGTTTACTTCCAAGTTTTCTAAATCCATTCCAAGTAATCATCCAAGATCAAGAAACCTTTGTTACTTATAGTAGGTTATCTTTCTAATACAAGGTAATAATCATATTCAAACTTTAATTCAATTTCTATAACTATAACAATCTTATTTCGAGTGGAAATCTTACTTGAAATTGTTTTCGTGTCATGATTCTGCTTCAAGAATTTTCAAGCCATCCAAGGATCCTTTGAAGCTAGATCTATTTTTATCATTTCCATTAGGTTTATCCAAGGAACTTGAGGTAGTAATGATGTTCATAACATCATTCAATTCATACATATAAAGCTATCTTATTCGAAGGTTTAAACTTGTAATCACTAGAACATAGTTTAGTTAATTCTAAACTTGTTCGCAAATAAAAGTTAATCCTTATAACTTGACTTTTAAAATCAACTAAACACATGTTCTATATCTATATGATATGCTAACTTAATGATTTAAAACCTGGAAACACGAAAAACACCGTAAAACCGAATTTACGCCGTCGTAGTAACACCGCGGGCTGTTTTGGGTTAGTTAATTAAAAACTATGATAAACTTTGATTTAAAAGTTGTTATTCTGGGAAAATGATTTTTATTATGAACATGAAACTATATCCAAAAATTATGGTTAAACTCAAAGTGGAAGTATGTTTTCTAAAATGGTCATCTAGACGTCGTTCTTTCGACTGAAATGACTACCTTTACAAAAACAACTTGTAACTTATTTTTCTGACTATAAACCTATACTTTTTATGTTTATATTCATAAAATAGAGTTCAATATAAAACCATAGCAATTTGATTCACTCAAAACGGATTTAAAATGAAGAAGTTATGGGTAAAACAAGATTGGATAATTTTTCTCATTTTAGCTACGTTAAAATTGGTAACAAATCTATTCCAACCATAATATATTATGTAATCTTGAGATACCATAGACACGTATACAATGTTTCGACCTATCATGTCGACACATCTATATATATTTCGGAACAACCATAGACACTCTATATGTGAATGTTGGAGTTAGCTATACAGGGTTGAGGTTGATTCCAAAATATATATAGTTTGAGATGTGATCAATACTGAGATACGTATACACTGGGTCGTGGATTGATTCAAGATAATATTTATCGATTTATTTCTGTACATCTAACTGTGGACAACTAGTTGTAGGTTACTAACGAGGACAGCTGACTTAATAAACTTAAAACATCAAAATATATTAAAAGTGTTGTAAATATATTTTGAACATACTTTGATATATATGTATATATTGTTATAGGTTCGTGAATCAACCAGTGGCCAAGTCTTACTTCCCGACGAATTAAAAATCTGTGAAAGTGAGTTATAGTCCCACTTTTAAAATCTAATATTTTTGGAATGAGAATACATGCAGGTTTTATAAATGATTTACAAAATAGACACAAGTACGTGAAGCTACATTCTATGGTTGAATTATCGAAATCGAATATGCCCCTTTTTATTAAGTCTGGTAATCTAAGAATTATGGAACAGACACTCTAATTGACGCGAATCCTAAAGATAGATCTATTGGGCCTAACAAACCCCATCCAAAGTACCGGATGCTTTAGTACTTCGAAATTTATATCATATCCGAAGGGTGTCCCGGAATGATGGAGATATTCTTATATATGCATCTTGTTAATGTCGGTTACCAGGTGTTCACCATATGAATGATTTTTATCTCTATGTATGGGATGTGTATTGAAATATGAAATCTTGTGGTCTATTGTTACAATTTGATATATATAGGTTAAACCTATAACTCACCAACATTTTTGTTGACGTTTAAAGCATGTTTAATCTCAGGTGAATACTAAGAGCTTCCGCTGTTGCATACTAAAATAAGGACAAGATTTGGAGTCCATGTTTGTATGATATTGTGTAAAAACTGCATTCAAGAAACTGATTTCGATGTAATATATTTGTATTGTAAACCATTATGTAAAGGTCGTGTGTAAACAGGATATTTTAGATTATCATTACTTGATAATCTACGTAAAGCTTTTTAAACCTTTATTTATGAAATAAAGGTTATGGTTTGTTTTAAAAATGAATGCAGTCTTTGAAAAACGTCTCATATAGAGGTCAAAACCTCGCAACGAAATCAATTAATATGGAACGTTTTTAATCAATAAGAACGGGACATTTCACATTGCTTCTTTTAGTAATCACTGTGCGTACCGACTGGGAACTGCAAGTAGGGAAATAATATCCTTACAGTTATCATCTTCTTCAAGTCAAATTTTTCATGTGTATATTGTTGGAGTATGGAGACATTTAAACAAAGTTGGATGCGGCGCATTTATAGAGTTAAAGTGTTGCACGAATTTTGCAGATTTCGGTAAACGTGACATAGTGAAATGCGGCACATCACTCTTTGGATGCGGCGCATTTATAGAGCATAATTGTCTTAAGGTTTTGGATGCGGCGTTTCAAGCTGATATGGCGCATCAAAGGGCATAGATGCGGCGCATCACTTATAGATGCGGCGCATCTGGAGCTGGTTCTTGAATCTGCAGTCGTGGAAGCAGGTGATGCGGCGCATCTGGTGTCTGGCAGCAATTTGGCAAGTTGCAACCTTTACATCCGAGCATGCTTTGGCCTCCTTTCACTTTAGGTGCAAAGTTGATCACTTTACACCTAAAATTAGGGTTGTGCTCATGCCAATACAAGGTGGAAAGTATGGCTAGTTGGTTTATCTTTCATGATTGCTAGCACACTTGAAGATCAAGTTGAAGTTTCATGGTGTTCTTGTTTTCTCTATATATAAAACTCATTGTATGCAATTGTAGCACACCACTCTCAAATATTCAGTAAATAAACGATCTCTAGTTGGTCCGTGGACTAAAGCAATCACAACGATTGCATATAACCACGTTATATCTTGTGTCAATTTATTTTTCGCATTTATTGTAAAAACCCGTCCTAACCCATCCGGACGAAGTCCATATCGATTATAAACGATTCACAACAGTTGATTACATCGCGAGGTATTTGACCTCTATATGATACATTTTACAAACATTGCATTCAATTTTAAAAGACAATCTTTCTTTACAGCGAAAATTGACGGCATGCATACCATTTCAGAATATATCCAACTATAATTGACTTAATAATAATCTTGATGAACTCGACGACTCGAATGCAACGTCTTTTGAAATATGCCATGAATGACTCCAAGTAATGTTTCTAAAATGAGCAAATGCACAGCGAAAGATTTTTTTCGTACCTGAGAATAAACATGCTTTCAAGTGTCAACCAAAAGGTTGGTGAGTTCATTAGTTTAACATAAATAATCATTTCATAATTTTAATAGACCACAAGATTTCATATTTCCTTTTCTCATAAACATACGTCCCATGCATAGAGACAAAAATATCATTCATATGGATTGAACACTTGGTAACCGACATTCACAATATGCATATAAGAATATCCCCATCATTCCGGGATCCTCCTTCGTACATGATATAAATTTCGAAGTACTAAAGCAACCGGTACTTTGGATGGGGCTTGTTGGGCCCGATAGATCTATCTTTAGAGCTCGCTTCAATTAGAGTGTCTGTTCCCTAATTCTTAGATTACCAGACTTAATAAAAAGGGGCATATTCGATTTCGATCATTCAACCATATAATGTAGTTTTGATTACTTGTGTCTATTTCGTAAAAACATTTATAAAAATTGCGCATGTATTCTCAGCCCAAAAATATAAAGGGTAAAAAAGTAAATGAAACTCACCTAATATATTTTGTAGTAAAAATACATATGACTATATTGAACAACTGAACAATGCAGGGTTGGCCTCGGATTCACAAACCTATATCATTTGTGTATTCATTAATATATATAATCGTAATCGAATATATATATATATATATATATATATATATATATATATATATATATATATATATATATATTATTAGTGATATAATTTTAATATTAATAACTTATTTATGTCATTTAATATATTCAAAATATTTATATAGTTAAGTTATGTGTAGTAAATATATTTTTATATAATATCGTTTGTTTGTTAAGTTAATGATAATACTAAAATAATGACATTAGTAACATTAATAATATTAATGAAAATGTTAATTTTAATAAAAATGCAAATTTAAAGGTTGATAGATTTTTAATAAAATTGGAACTGATAATATCAAATAAAATGATACTTTAATATAACTATCCTACTTATTAATGAAAATTTTGATAATAATAATAATCTTGATAATAATGATAATAATTCTAAAATATTGATTTAACCATAATGGTACTAAATTTTTACCTTAATAGTAAAACTAATAATAATACTAATAATAATACTACTGATAGTAATAATAACTAAAATAATAATCTTACTGCTGGAGTAGTTTTGATAATAATATTAGTAGTTACAATAATATCAATAATAGTCATAACTGTAATTGTAATCATGATAATAACAATTGATAACTAATACCTTTTGTAAAAAAAAATTATAATAACCACAATACTTAATGATAATACTAGTAACAACAATAATGATAATATTATTTATCAGATTAATGATAATAATAATAGTTATACTACTTATGTAATTGATAATAATGTAAACTATATTAATATAAATTATGATATCCATAATAATAATCAACATGATAACAATAACTGATAATTAATAACAATAATAATAATAATAATAATAATAATAATAATAATAATAATAATAATAATAATAATAATAATAATAATAATAATAATAATAGTAATAATACTTAAATGATAAAATTAAGAATAATAACTATATTAATAATACTTATAAGGCTAATAATAATAATAATAATAATAGTTATAATGCTTGTAATTATGATAATACTAATAATGATAATTATAATACCACTAATGACAATAATAATAATAATCTTAATAATAACAATAATATTTGTAATCATAATAATAATAATAATAAAAAAATATGAAAATGAAACTACCTTAAAAGCTTGTTGAAAAAAAATAATATGTCTCAGCCTAGGATTGAACCCTCGACCTCTAGATAACCGACACAGCACCTTAACCAATACACTGTCTGCTGCTTATCTGATTTAACCTTCTTTTATATACCTATAAACCGTTTATTTTTCTGTTTCACCCCTCCTCCTTCCTCAAAGATCATATCGACCAGAGCTCACCCATTCTAACAATTTTTGTTTTCTCATTCACCTTTAGAATTTAATATGTGTACAAAACGATTATCTGTGGCAATGAATTTAATTGAAACAGAAAACATTAAAAAAAACTGTATCAGTTTTATTTATTTTTATTTTTTTTACACGAAGAACTCATAAATCAATTTAAAGATTTTGAACGTTTTAGCTTAAACTTATAACTTAAAATAGTTTTCAAATCACACATGGAATCTTTCTCAATCATCAATTGATTCAGAAACCCCAAAACAAATTCAAATTTCTTGATGAACACTTACTTTGACTTTCTTCAAAACTAACGTTGACCTTAAAATTTGAAATGGTTACGAAGAATTGGAAGCTTAAACTTTGCAGAAAGTTTACCTGGAAGATTTCCAACTTGACTGTAATAAAAGATTTTGATATTTAAATCGAATTCGTGGTATTTGTTTTGAGAACACAACGAGCAGAGTACTATCTGTTCGTTCTTAAATTTCTGTTTAAAAAGAAATCGAATTTCAACGAGTTTTGTTTTTTCAGATTAATTAAATGACTTCCAATACTTATAATCAATCCACAACCTTTTGTAATGATAAATTGGGTCGACGGTTTATTCAAACAGAATAAAAGAAAAAAAAATAAATAAAAATAAAAACAAACTAGAAAGTGGATCGTGACATTCACATATTTGTAGTATTGTGGAATGGATGGAATCAAATTGCAGACAGGAAACAAAGATTTGTACTATAAGATCGTGATATCTAACAAACTCCTTTTATATATTTGATTTTATAATTCATATAATGTAATTAATATAAATAAATAAGTATATTAATAATAATAATCCTAATAATAATAATTATAATAATAATTAATAGTGGTAATAATATTAATAAAAATGATAATAATAATATCACTAATGATAATAATATTATTAGTAAAGATAATAATAATATTATGTCATTAATAATAACAATAATAGTGATTTTAATAAGTTTAAAAAAAATGATATTAATGATACTAATAATATTACTACTTATAATAATACTAGTTATAATGATACTATTATTAATGATAATAATAATAAGACTTCATATATACCAAATTTCTTATCTATAGATATTGATAATAATAGTATTGACATTATTTTAAAAAGATTATTATAACAATAATTAATTTAGCAAATTAGTATTACATATTATTGGTTATGTAATATAATTATATAACTAATATTTAATATTAAATTTTATATCTTAATTCACCTATTTAATTTTAATGTTTAAATTACATTTTATTAGTTCTAATTATTTTTATATATATACTTACATTTAACTATATAACTATATTTATTTTAATAATCATGAAAATAATAATATTATCATAACAATTATATTTTAAATTTGTTTTCATATATATATATATATATATATATATATATATACAAATAATTGTTCGTGAATCGTCGGTAATGGTCAAAGGTTATCTGAATTCATTTAAACAGTTCGAAAATTTTAAGAATTACCCTTTCAGACTTTGCTTACCGTGTCGAGATCACATAAAGATTAAGTTTAAATTTGATCAGAAATTTTCGGGTCGTCACAGTACCTACCCGTTAAAGAAATTTCGTCCCGAAATTTGAGTGAGGTGGTCATGGCTAACAATAGAAATGTTTTCATGACAAATATAAGTTGATCATGAGTTGATGAATAGAGTTTTATCATCATCGAGTAATACAGATAAAACAATTCGATTATTCGAAGCGTATGAGTGAAGTTATCACTAAAGAGTGAAATGAGAAATAAAGATTTGTCTTATCTTCTTATGTAATCAGGTTGGATTTAGAAATTAATGTGCGTCTTAACTTTTGACGTTGTCTTGATTGAATTTCGGAATTCAAGGGATATAAAGAAAATCTTCGAAATCTATAAGATCTGATTCTCCGAGATTTAAGGAAATTAGGATCTCTTTAATTAAATGCGATGATCTGTCCTGATTACTACGCCTGATGTTTCCATTATAAATGTACCTTTTCTGTTCCATTAGTTTTTGCTACTTCTATACCTTCTTTCTCAGTTCATATATCAAAAGATTATAATAATGCTTAATCCGGTTCTAATCCTTGTTCTCATGCTGACTATCGCAATGATCGTCCTTCTTTTCCAACTCCCACCTGAAGAATCTGTTTATTTCTACTATGCTCTAGTGATTATTGTATTTATAATCCTCCTGTGTCTTTATATTGCTATACACACTAATATCCACAGTTTGTAATTTCGGTGTTGTTGTTGGGATTTGTATTTTCCCTTATATTTCAGAGTTTCATGCTCTTTTCTTCTTTTCCCGACTTTAAGTCAACCGAATAATGGTCCATAATTCGTAGATATAGAGTTTCGAATGATTATAATGTTCTAAGCAGGTAGGAATGTGATAGCACGATTTGATTTTCAAATTTATCAACATCACGGAAGATAGAACCATCAAGAATACCTTTTCTTGATATGTTCAAAAGTTAAGCAGAATGTAAGAGTTATGTAACATGACACATGATGATGGTATAATCTACTGTGGACCATCATCATGTTTCATTAGAAACTCAGCATGACTTACTGTAATATAATCAAGTTGATCAAGTGTCATTATATTATACTAACTCATGCATCAGTTCCCAACATTACTTCAATAAAATTCATATTTTAAGCTTGGAAGTTTATAGAATATAGAAACTAACAGTTTCTATATGCTGTAACACTGATAGCACGAAGAGATAAATGATTTCAGATATAATTAGTTATGAAAATATCTTCAGAAATATCGAGAATGTTTATAATGAAAGATATGATAATATCTTAGAATATCTATGATCAGAGGATGATGAAGAATATTGTCCGCAAGGGTTTAGAGTAAGGAGCAAGATATTCGCTAAAGACTTCAGCAGGTATTGAATCATTTGGATTCTGTGAAGTCAAACTTATTCTTTATGATTTGTCCACGGCTTCCTTCATAGTTTTGCATAATCCGCTTTTCGGTACTAAATTTTTCTATTGGGTGTTTCCAATACTCCATTATTTATCATCAAAATTTTGACGGTAAAGGTCGTGTACAGTTTTTGCTGCTGTATTCAACTTTTTCAACATTCAGAGTATCGATTCGTAAACTGGGTGCCTTTTCAAAATTTCAGAATTGAAGATCGTAATTCTAGGAGATAATTGTTATATGTATACATATAACTATTGATGTAGAAATGCTACGAGATTCGAAAAACTGATTGCTGATTCTCGTTAATTGGTATGGCAATTCTCGTTACATGATGCGGATGAGTATATGATAGGGTTTCAATGAATAAATATTATGATTTATCATAGAGATTTAATTCAAGGAGTAACGAGGTTGCTAGTACGTCTGCAGGTAATATGATGGAATATAAAAGGTTTCCTGGTAACAATAAAAGAGCACGCATATATATCAAGGTTACAATAAAGTTGTTTCGAACGAAAAGTCGAAGTTGACTTGCTGGAGCTGTGACAAAGTTGGCTAATTTGGAAAGAGATTTGAAAAGTTATTTTTCGGTAATAATAACGTTAAAGGAATTAGCACAGTTGTGCGTTAAACGTTTACTCAGTTTCCGAGACTTTTCAGGTGCATAACTATATGCATCAATCTATCCTTCCCGTGGATGAAGTGCGGTTGGTTTATCCTCTCGATTGAGGTGTTTTCAAGAATCATGAAAGGTTTGAACGCAGATTGTAATCGTCAAAATACAAATGAGGTTTAAGATGAAATCAAGTGGCAAGCTTGAAGAATTGTTTAGTTTCATAAGTTATAATCAATATTTTAATTCATTTTAATTATCCAAGGTTATTAGTCCACAGTCGGTAGTCCACAATTAACAGTCCAATAATTCATATATAATATTCGAATTAATCAATACGTATCGTGACCCGTATTCGTCTCAGACTTGATCACAACTCAAATTATATATATTATTGTAGAATCAACCTCAACCCTGTATAGAGAACTCGTTCATTACTGCATATAGAGTGTCTATGGTTATTCCAAATAATATATATAAATGCGTCGATATGATATGTCAAAACCTTGTATACGTGTCCCGATATTTAAAATGCGTAAAATAAATACATAAATTAAATGACAATAAATAAAATTGCGAGAATGTAAATTGCGAGAATGTAAATTGCGATAATTAAATTACGATAAATAAAATGTAATCAGTTAGCTAGGAACAATTAGCTAGGAACAGTTAGCGTGGATTCTTAACACAATTTCCCATAGTTAATTAGTCTGTTTCTAACAAATTTTATTTTGTCATATGTTTTCTTCATTATGCCACTTGTTGGATTCTGATAGGTCAAAATCCGAATATGAAATTGAATAAAAATGGTTATTCTGCGGTGAATGGATACGTATATCAGTGGTTGTAAGTAAGATAGTAAATGACTGTTGAATCAGATTCGAAGAATGTACAGTATATCTTATTAATGTGAAATCTAAATATTCCTCGGGTATTACCTACCCGTTAAAATATTTTCACCATTAACAGTTTGTACGAAATAATTTTTAATTACAATCTTTATGAAAATATACATACGTATATATTTTCTTCAGATGTAATTATGGATTTAATGAGTCAATATGATATTAAACTTATTTAATTTTCGGTTTGAGCTAAGATAAATAATCTCTAAAACTTTTAGAAACCACATATTCTTCGCAGAATATTTCTTCAATGAAGTTATGAATTAATACTTCATCGTTTATTGTTGTTGAACTCCTTGGTATCCATGGTGCGTATGACGTTGATGTTCGCGTGACAGATTGTGAAGTTGAGGTTTGCGATGCGGTTGTTTTTGGTGGTGGTAATGGTACTGTTGGCGTTGGTGGTGGTACTGGTTATGCTGCTGGTGCTGCTGCTGGTGTTTGTAACCTTCACACCATATTCTCTAAAGCCACTACCCGAGTGCGAAGCTCGTTGACTTCTTCTATTACACCGGGGTGATTTTCGGTTTGGACTAGCAGATAAATATAATCTAGATTTTGGTATAGTATATAATCGTGGCGAGATACTCTGGAAATGAGAGAGAAAATGGTGTTTCGGACATGTTCGCCGGTAAATGCTTCAGGTTCTTCGTCAAGAGGGCAATGTGGTGGATGGAAAGGATCGCCTTCTTATTGTCTCCAATGATTAAGGAGGCTACGAACCTATCAGATGAATTGGGGATGGCTGATTGGTTGATTCATTCCGGTGACACTGCTTTCGGAGCTCGAGTGAAACTCTATGTCCGAATTGTAGTAACCCGAACTTTTCCATGTTTATATATATTAATTGAGATTGATATTTATATGATTAAATGTTTCGAACATGTTAAGCAATCAAACTTGTTAAGACTTGATTAATTGAAATATGTTTCATATAGACAATTGACCACCCAAGTTGACCGGTGATTCACGAACGTTAAAACTTGTAAAAACTATATGATGACATATATATGGTTATATATATAGTTAAAATGATATTATGATAAGTAAACATATCATTAAGTATATTAACAATGAACTACATATGTAAAAACAAGACTACTAACTTAATGATTTTGAAACGAGACATATATGTAACGATTATCGTTGTAACGACATTTAATGTATATATATCATATTTAGAGATATTCGTACATCATAATATCATGATAATATAATAATTTAAAATCTATTTTGATATTATAAACATTGGGTTAACAACATTTAACAAGATCGTTAACCTAAAGGTTTCAAAACAACATTTACATGTAACGACTAACGATGACTTAACGACTCAGTTAAAATGTATATACATGTAGTGTTTTAATATGTATTCATACACTTTTGAAAGACTTCAAGACACTTATCAAAATACTTCTACTTAACAAAAATGCTTACAATTACATCCTCGTTCAGTTTCATCAACAATTCTACTCGTATGCACCCGTATTCGTACTGTTACAATACACAGCTTTTAGATGTATGTACTATTGGTATATACACTCCAATGATCAGCTCTTAGCAGCCCATGTGAGTCACCTAACACATGTGGGAATCATCATTTGGCAACTAGCATGAAATATCTCATAAAATTACAAAAATATGAGTAATCATTCATGACTTATTTACATGAAAACAAAATTACATATCCTTTATATCTAATCCATACACCAACGACCAAAAACACCTACAAACACTTTCATTCTTCAATTTTCTTCATCTAATTGATCTCTCTCAAGTTCTATCTTCAAGTTCTAAGTGTTCTTCATAAATTCCAAAAGTTCTAGTTTCATAAAATCAAGAATACTTTCAAGTTTGCTAGCTCACTTCCAATCTTGTAAGGTGATCATCCAACCTCAAGAAATCTTTGTTTCTTACAGTAGGTTATCATTCTAATACAAGGTAATAATCATATTCAAACTTTGGTTCAATTTCTATAACTATAACAATCTTATTTCAAGTGATGATCTTACTTGAACTTGTTTTCGTGTCATGATTCTGCTTCAAGAACTTCGAGCCATCCAAGGATCCATTGAAGCTAGATCCACTTTTCTATTTTCCAGTAGGTTTATCCAAGGAACTTAAGGTAGTAATGATGTTCATAACATCATTCGATTCATACATATAAAGTTATCTTATTCGAAGGTTTAAACTTGTAATCACTAGAACATAGTTTAGTTAATTCTAAACTTGTTCACAAATAAAAGTTAATCCTTCTAACTTGACTTTTAAAATCAACTAAACACATGTTCTATATCTGTATGATATGCTAACTTAATGATTTAAAACCTGGAAACACGAAAAACACCGTAAAACCGGATTTACGCCGTCGTAGTAACACCGCGGGCTGTTTTGGGTTAGTTAATTAAAAACTATGATAAACTTTGATTTAAAAGTTGTTATTCTGAGAAAATGATTTTTATTATGAACATGAAACTATATCCAAAAATTATGGTTAAACTCAAAGTGGAAGTATGTTTTCTAAAATGGTCATCTAGACGTCGTTCTTTCGACTGAAATGACTACCTTTACAAAAATGACTTGTAACTTATATTTATGACTATAAACCTATACTTTTTCTATTTAGATTCATAAAATAGAGTTCAATATGAAACCATAGCAATTTGATTCACTTAAAACGGATTTAAAATGAAGAAGTTATGGGTAAAACAAGATTGGATAATTTTTCTTGTTGTAGCAACGTGAAAATTGGTAACAAATCTATATTAATCATATCCTAGCTAACTTATATTGTATTATACATGTATTCTAATATATTATGTAATCTTGGGATACCATAGACACGTATGCAAATGTTTTGACATATCATATCGACCCATGTGTATATATTATTTGGAACAACCATAGACACTCTATATGCAGTAATGTGGGAGTTAGCTATACAGGGTTGAGGTTGATTCCAAAAATATATATACTTTGAGTTGTGATCTAGCCTGAGACATGTATACACTGGGTCGTGGATTGATTCAAGATAATATATATCATTTTTTTTTCTGTACATCTAACGTTGGACAACTAGTTGTAGGTTACCAACGAGAACAGCTGACTTAATAAACTTAAAACATCAAAATGTATTAAAAGTGTTGTAAATATATTTTGAATATACTTTGATATATATGTACATATTTGTTATAGATTCGTGAATCGACCAGTGGCCAAGTCTTACTTCCCGACGAAGTAAAAATCTGTGAAAGTGAGTTATAGTCCCACTTTTAAAATCTAATATTTTTGGGATGAGAATACATGCAGGTTTTATAAATGATTTACAAAATAGACACAAGTACGTGAAACTACATTCTATGGTTGAATTATCGAAATCGAATATGCCCCTTTTTATTAAGTCTGGTAATCTAAGAATTAGGGAACAGACACCCTAATTGACGCGAATCCTAAAGATAGATCTATTGGGCTTAACAAACCCCATCCAAAGTACCGGATGCTTTAGTACTTCGAAATTTATATCATATCCGAAGGGTGTCCCGGAATGATGGGGATATTCTTATATATGCATCTTGTTAATGTCGGTTACCAGGTGTTCACCATATGAATGATTTTTATCTCTATGTATGGGATGTGTATTGAAATATGAAATCTTGTGGTCTATTATTATGATTTGATATATATAGGTTAAACCTATAACTCACCAACATTTTTGTTGACGTTTTAAGCATGTTTATTCTCAGGTGATTATTAAGAGCTTCCGCTGTCGCATACTTAAATAAAGACGAGATTTGGAGTCCATGCTTGTATGATATTGTGTAAAAACTGCATTCAAGAAACTTATTTTGTTGTAACATATTTGTATTATAAACCATTATGTAATGGTCGTGTGTAAACAGGATATTTTAGATTATCATTATTTGATAATCTACGTAAAGCTTTTTAAACCTTTATTGATGAAATAAAGGTTATGGTTTGTTTTAAAATGAATGCAGTCTTTGAAAAACGTCTCATATAGAGGTCAAAACCTCGCAACGAAATCAATTAATATGGAACGTTTTTAATCAATAAGAACGGGACATTTCAGTTGGTATCAGAGCGTTGGTCTTAGAGAACCAGAAAATTTGCATTAGTGTGTCTTATCGAGTTTGTTAGGATGCATTAGTGATTCTGGACTTCGACCGTGTTTTCTTTAAAAATGATTGCTTAACATTTTTGTTGGAAACTATATATTTTTTAACATATGAATATTATGTGATATATTAATCTCTTAACGTGTTTGTTATTATGTGATAGATGTCTACCTCTAGAACAAGTCCCATTGACTCACCTAATAATAATGAAGAGTCAAATGTAAATTGGAATGATTCGTGGACTGATTCACAAGTTCCCGAAGAGGAACCGGAAGAAGAGTCGGAACCGGAAGAAGAGTCGGAACCGGAAGAAGAATCGGAACCGGAAGAAGAATCGGAACCGGTGGGGGAAATAATAAAACGGTTAAGTAAAAGAGAATCCTCAACCAACCGACCAAGGTTAATTATGGTCAATGGTGTTTCCGCCAAGGAAGCAAAATATTGGGAGGATTACCAATTCTCCGATGAATCGGATTCCGACGAGAATTCCAATGATGTTATAGAAATTACCCCAACTGAATTTAAAAAGGCAAAAGAAAATAATAAGGGAAAGGGCATAAAAATAGAGAAATCTAATTCCAACCCCGATGAACTTTATATGTATCGTCAACCCCCGAAGTCCTTAAGTTGTAACAATGACCCAGGAACCTCTAAACCACCAGGTTTTTCTAAACCAATGTGGACAACGACGGCTCGTATTAGGGGAACATCATATATCCCTAGAAACTTGGCAAAACGAACCAAAACCGAAGAAGAAGAAACGAGCGAGTCGGAATAAGATAGTTGTATTCGTGTGGTGTAATATATGTAATATAGTGTTCTTATGCTTTATGATATATGTAAAAATTGCTTGTATTAATAAGTATTTTTTTATGAATCTAACTCTTGTCTATTTTACAGTTTAAAAACACAAAATGGATAGACAACCCAATATTTTAAGAGACCTACCCGGAGACATGATTGATGAAATCTTGTCTAGAGTCGGTCAGAATTCTTCGGCACAACTATTTATGGCGAGATCAGTTTGTAAGACATTCGAAGAACGTTCCAAGAATGCCTTGGTTTATAAAAGGCTTTCGTTCGAAAGATGGGGGATATCACATTGGGAAATCCATAAGTTACGATGTGTTTACTTTGACGCATATATTGCGGGGAACCCAAATGCTATTTTACGCAATGGGCTAAGAAATTATTTTGACTCAAAATATCCGAATATTGGACTTCGTGATTTAGAAAAAGCGGCTAACATGCAACATAAAGAAGCATGTTATGCTTACGGATTAGTAATGTTCACTTCTCACCAAAGTGAGAACAAGAACATTGGGCTACAACTATTAAACAGAACGTTCCCACAAGTGACGGAGTCGGTAATTGGGGTAAGAAATGAGGTTTTTAGATTGTTACGGGACTGTTGGACATTACGTAACCCTCGTCCCTTTGACGACGTTACAACACGCTGTCTTATCAACGGCCATAACGGTTATGTTCCACAAGACCAAGGATGGGAAGTAATCCTAGTAAAACCAGAATGCATGACTTGTTTCTGGACGTATGAATTACGTGTCTTTATTGCCTTTGCTGAACGACTTGTGTACTAGCTAGAATTATCTTCACAACCATCTTGTATCAAATTTATTGTGTGCTATATTTCATGCTATATGTAAAATAAGCGGTATTGTAAGTTTGTAGAATATTGTGTAAAAGTTTGAACGCGAAATATTATTATAATCAGTTTTTCATATAGAATTGTAGTAGTTGAATTGTATATTAGCTACTAAGTATGAACTTAACGGGTAGGTACTACCCGAATTTAAACTTATAAAACGCTAATATGAAGAAAAAGCTTTTATAAATGAGTTCATATTATGCTACGAAATACTATTAACTACTCTTAATATTCTGTATGATTAACTTGTTCCATTTGACTATTTTGAAGGAAATGGCACCGACTACTCGACACACCGTGAATATGAATGAAGAGGAATTCCGTACTTTTCTAGCTTCAAACATAGCCGCATTACAGGCTGCGCTACATACCAACAATAACCTTGGATCTAGCAGTACAGGAAATCGTGTAGGATGCACCTACAAAGAATTCACTGCCTGCAAACCTTTGGAATTTGATGGAACCGAAGGACCGATCGGATTGAAACGGTGGACCGAGAAGGTCGAATCGGTGTTTGCCATAAGTAAGTGTACTGAAGAGGACAAAGTGAAGTATGCTACGCATACCTTCACAGGTTCTGTGCTAACATGGTGAAATACCTATCTAGAGCAAGTGGGACAAGACGATGCGTACGCACTACCGTGGTCAGCATTCAAGCACTTGATGAACGAGAAGTACCGTCCCAGAACCGAGGTCAATAAGCTCAAGACATAACTTAGAGGGTTACGAACCCAAGGATTTGATATTACCACGTACGAAAGACGATTCACAGAATTGTGCCTATTGTGTCCGGGAGCATTCGAAGATGAGGAAGAGAAGATCGACGCGTTTGTGAAAGGATTACCGGAAAGAATCCAAGAAGATATAAGTTCACACGAGCCCGCCTCCATACAACAGGCATGTAGAATGGCTCACAAACTAGTGAACCAGATTGAGGAAAGAATTAAAGAACAGGCGGCTGAAGAGGCCAATGTGAAGCAAGTCAAAAAAAAGTGGGAGAAAAACGGTGATAAGAATCACCAATACAACAACAACAGCAATTACAACAATAATCGCAACAACTATCCCAACAATCGCAACATCAATCACAACTACAACAAATGGCCCAACAACAACAACAACAACAAGAACAACAACAACAACAATAACAACAACAGCAACTACAACAATCATCCCAACAACAATAACAACCGCAACAACAACAACAATCAGAAGCAGCTATGCCAAAGGTGTGAAAAGTATCACTCGGGGTTCTGCACCAAATTTTGCAACAAGCGTAAAAGAAATGGTCATAGCGCGGCGAAGTGTGAGGTCTACGGACCAGGGGTTAACATAACGAAAGGAACAAATGATGTTGAAACGAGTAATGCGGAGCAAGTAGTGTCGGAGCAAGTTATGCCAATGTAGTTTGTTATAAATGTGGAAAACCGGGCCACATTATTAGAAATTGCCCGAACCAGGAGAACACGAATGGACAAGGCTGTGGAAGAGTTTTCAATATTAATGCGGCAGAGGCATAGGAAGACCCGAAGCTTATTACGGGTACTTTTCTTATTGACGATAAATCTGCTTACGTTTTATTTGATTCGGGTGTGGATAGAAGCTATATGAGTAGAGATTTTTGTGCTAAATTAAGTTGTCCATTGACGCCATTGGATAGTAAAATTTTTACTCGAATTAGCAAACGGTAAATTAATTTTAGCAGATTATATATGCCGAAATCAAGAAATTAAACTGGGTAGCGAAATATTTAAGATTGATTTGATACCAGTAGAGTTAGGGAGTTTTGATGTAATAGTTGGCATGGACTGGCTGAAGAAGGTGAAAGCAGAGATCGTATGTTATAAAAATGCAATTCGCATTGTACGAGAAGAAAGAGAACCCTTAATGGTGTACGGAGAAAAGGGCAACACGAAGCTACATCTTATTAGTAATTTGAAGGCACCAAAACTAATAAGAAAAGGTTGCTATGCTGTTCTAGCACACGTCGAGAAAGTATAAACTGAAGAAAAGAGTATCAATGATGTTCCCGTCGAAAAAAAATTTCCCGATGTATTTCCGAAAGAATTACCGGGACTACCTCCACATCGATATGTTGAATTTCAAATAGATCTTGTACCAGGAGATGCCCCAATAGCTCGTGCTCCTTATAGACTCGCACCCAGCGAGATGAAAGAACTGCAAAGCCAACTGCAAGAACTATTAGAACGTGGTTTCATTCGACCAAGTAGATCACCATGGGGAGCTCCTGTTTTGTTTGTCAATAAGAAGGATGGTACATTTAGGTTGTGTATTGACTACAGAGAGTTGAACAAACTTACCATCAAGAACCGCTACCCACTACCGAGAATCGACGATTTATTTGATCAACTACAATGTAGTGACCCGAAATTTTCCATGTTTATATATATTAATTGAGATTGATATTTACATGATTAAATGTTTCCAACATGTTAAGCAATCAAACTTGTTAAGACTTGATTAATTGAAATATGTTTCATATAGACAATTGACCACCCAAGTTGATCGGTGATTCACGAACGTTAAAACTTGTAAAAACTATATGATGACATATATATGGATATATATATATAGTTAACATGATACTATGATAAGAAAACATATCATAAAGTATATTAACAATGAACTACATATGTAAAAACAAGACTACTAACTTAATGATTTTTAAACGAGACATATATGTAACGATTATCGTTGTAAAGACATTTAATGTATATATATCATATTAAGAGATATTCATACATGATAATATCATGATAATATAATAATTTAAAATCTCATTTGATATTATAAACATTGGGTTAACAACATTTAACAAGATCGTTAACCTAAAGGTTTCAAAACAACACTTACATGTAACGACTAACGATGACTTAACGACTCAGTTAAAATGTATATACATGTAGTGTTTTAATATGTATTTATACACTTTTGAAAGACTTCAATACACTTATCAAAATACTTCTACTTAACAAAAATGCTTACAATTACATCCTCGTTCAGTTTCATCAACAATTCTACTCGTATGCACCCGTATTCGTACTCGTACAATACACAGCTTTTAGATGTATGTACTATTGGTATATACACTCCAATGATCAGCTCTTAGCAGCCCATGTGAGTCACCTAACACATGTGGGAACCATCATTTGGCAACTAGCATGAAATATCTCATAAAATTACAAAAATATGAGTAATCATTCATGACTTATTTACATGAAAACAAAATTACATATCCTTTATATCTAATCCATACACCAACGACCAAAAACACCTACAAACACTTTCATTCTTCAATTTTCTTCATCTAATTGATCTCTCTCAAGTTCTATCTTCAAGTTCTAAGTGTTCTTCATAAATTCCAAAAGTTCTAGTTTCATAAAATCAAGAATACTTTCAAGTTTGCTAGCTCACTTCCAATCTTGTAAGGTGATCATCCAACCTCAAGAAATCTTTATTTCTTACAGTAGGTTATCATTCTAATACAAGGTAATAATCATATTCAAACTTTGGTTCAATTTCTATAACTATAACAATCTTATTTCAAGTGATGATCTTACTTGAACTTGTTTTCGTGTCATGATTCTGCTTCAAGAACTTCGAGCCATCCAAGGATCCATTGAAGCTAGATCCATTTTTCTCTTTTCCAGTAGGTTTATCCAAGGAAATTAAGGTAGTAATGATGTTCATAACATCATTCGATTCATACATATAAAGCTATCTTATTCGAAGGTTTAAACTTGTAATCACTAGAACATAGTTTAGTTAATTCTAAACTTGTTCGCAAACAAAAGTTAATCCTTCTAACTTGACTTTTAAAATCAACTAAACACATGTTCTATATCTATATGATATGCTAACTTAATGATTTAAAACCTGGAAACACGAAAAACACCGTAAAACCGGATTTACGCCGTCGTAGTAACACCGCGGGCTGTTTTGGGTTAGTTAATTAAAAACTATGATAAACTTTGATTTAAAAGTTGTTATTCTGAGAAAATGATTTTTATTATGAACATGAAACTATATCCAAAAATTATGGTTAAACTCAAAGTGGAAGTATGTTTTCTAAAATGGTCATCTAGACGTCGTTCTTTCGACTGAAATGACTACCTTTACAAAAACGACTTGTAACTTATTTTTCCGACTATAAACCTATACTTTTTCTGTTTAGATTCATAAAATAGAGTTCAATATGAAACCATAGCAATTTGATTCACTCAAAACGGATTTAAAATGAAGAAGTTATGGGTAAAACAAGATTGGATAATTTTTCTCATTTTAGCTACGTGAAAATTGGTAACAAATCTATTCCAACCATAACTTAATCAACTTGTATTGTATATTATGTAATCTTGAGATACCATAGACACGTATACAATGTTTCGACCTATCATGTCGACACATCTATATATATTTCGGAACAACCATAGACACTCTATATGTGAATGTTGGAGTTAGCTATACAGGGTTGAGGTTGATTCCAAAATATATATAGTTTGAGTTGTGATCAATACTGAGATACGTATACACTGGGTCGTGGATTGATTCAAGATAATATTTATCGATTTATTTCTGTACATCTAACTGTGGACAACTAGTTATAGGTTACTAACGAGGACAGCTGACTTAATAAACTTAAAACATCAAAATATATTAAAAGTGTTGTAAATATATTTTGAACATACTTTAATATATATGTATATATTGTTATAGGTTCGTGAATCAACAGTGGCCAAGTCTTACTTCCCGACGAAGTAAAAATCTGTGAAAGTGAGTTATAGTCCCACTTTTAAAATCTAATATTTTTGGGATGAGAATACATGCAGGTTTTATAAATGATTTACAAAATAGACACAAGTACGTGAAACTACATTCTATGGTTGAATTATCGAAATCGAATATGCCCCTTTTTATTAAGTCTGGTAATCTAAGAATTAGGGAACAGACACCCTAATTGACGCGAATCCTAAAGATAGATCTATTGGGCCTAACAAACCCCATCCAAAGTACTGGATGCTTTAGTACTTCGAAATTTATATCATATCCGAAGGGTGTCCCGGAATGATGGGGATATTCTTATATATGCATCTTGTTATTGTCGGTTACCAGGTGTTCACCATATGAATTATTTTTATCTCTATGTATGGGATGTGTATTGAAATATGAAATCTTGTGGTCTATTGTTACGATTTGATATATATAGGTTAAACCTATAACTCACCAACATTTTTGTTGACGTTTAAAGCATGTTTATTCTCAGGTGAATATTAAGAGCTTCCGCTGTTGCATACTAAAATAAGGACAAGATTTGGAGTCCATGTTTGTATGATATTGTGTAAAAACTGCATTCAAGAAACTGATTTCGATGTAACATATTTGTATTGTAAACCATTATGTAATGGTCGTGTGTAAACAGGATATTTTAGATTATCATTATTTGATAATCTACGTAAAGCTTTTTAAACCTTTATTTATGAAATAAAGGCTATGGTTTGTTTTAAAAATGAATGCAGTCTTTGAAAAACGTCTCATATAGAGGTCAAAACCTCGCAACGAAATCAATTAATATGGAACGTTTTTAATCAATAAGAACGGGACATTTCAGTTGGTATCAGAGCGTTGGTCTTAGAGAACCAGAAAATTTGCATTAGTGTGTCTTATCGAGTTTGTTAGGATGCATTAGTGAGTCTGGACTTCGACTGTGTTTTCTTTAAAAATGATTGCTTAACATTTTTGTTGGAAACTATATATTTTTAACATATGAATATTATGTGATATATTAATCTCTTAAAGTGTTTGATATTATGTGATAGATGTCTACCTCTAGAACAAGTCCCATTGACTCACCTAATAATAATGAAGAGTCAAATGTAAATTGGAATGATTTGTGGACTGATTCACAAGTTCCCGAAGAGGAACCGGAAGAAGAGTCGGAACCGGAAGAAGAATCGGAACCGGAAGAAGAATCGGAACCGGATGAAGAAATAGAACCGGTGGGGGAAATAATAAAACGTTTAAGTAAAAGAAAATCCTCAACCAACCGACCAAAGTTAATTATGGTCAATGGTGTTTCCGCCAAGGAAGCAAAATATTGGGAGGATTACCAATTCTCCGATGAATCGGATTCCGACGAGAATTCCGATGATGTTATAGAAATTACCCCAACTGAATTTAAAAAGGCAAAAGAAAATAATAAGGGAAAGGGCATAAAAATAGAGAAATCTAATTCCAACCCCGATGAACTTTATATGTATCGTCAACCCCCGAAGTCCTTAAGTTGTAACAATGACCCGGGAACCTCTAAACCACCAGGTTTTTCTAAACCAATGTGGACAACGACGGCTCGTATTAGGGGAACATCATATATCCCTAGAAACTTGGCAAAACGAACCAAAACCGAAGAAGAAGAAACGAGCGAGTCGGAATAAGATAGTTGTATTCGTGTGGTGTAATATATGTAATATAGTGTTCTTATGCTTTATGATATATGTAAAAATTGCTTGTATTAATAAGTATTTTTTTTATGAATCTAACTCTTGTCTATTTTACAGTTTAAAAACACAAAATGGATAGACAACCCAATATTTTAAGAGACCTACCCGGAGACATGATTGATGAAATCTTGTCTAGAGTCGGCCAGAATTCTTCGGCACAACTATTTAAGGCGAGATCAGTTTGTAAGACATTCGAAGAACGTTCCAAGAATGTCTTGGTTTATAAGAGACTTTCGTTTGAAAGATGGGGGATATCACATTGGGAAACCCATAAGTTACGATGTGTTTACTTTGACGCATATATTGCAGGGAACCCAAATGCTATTTTACGCAACGGGTTAAGAAATTATTTTGACTCAATATATCCGAATATTGGACTTCGTGATTTAGAAAAAGCGGCTAACATGCAACATAAAGAAGCATGTTATGCTTACGGATTAGTAATGTTCGCTTCTCACCAAAGTGAGAACAAGAACATCGGGCTACAACTATTAAACAAAACGTTTCCACAAGTGACGGAGTCGGTAATTGGGGTAAGAAATGAGGTTTTTAGATTATTACGGGACTGTTGGACATTACGTAACCCTCGTCCCTTTGATGACGTTACAACACGCTGTCTTATCAACGGCCATAACGGTTATGTTGCACAAGACCAAGGATGGGAAGTAGTCCTAGTAAAACCAGAATGCATGACTTGTTTCTGGACGTATGAATTACGTGTCTTTATTGCCTTTGCTGAACGACTTGTGTACTAGCTAGAATTGTCTTCACAACTATCTTGTATCAAAGTTATTGTGTGCTATATTTCATGCTTTATGTAAAATAAGCGGTATTGTAAGTTTGTAAAATATTGTATAAAAGTTTGAACGCGAAATATTATTATAATCAGTTTTTCATATAGAATTGTAGTAGTTGAATTGTATATTAGCTACTAAGTATGAACTTAACGGGTAGGTACTACCCGAATTTAAACTTATAAAACGCTAATATGAAGAAAAAGCTTTTATAAATGAGTTCATATTATGCTACGAAATACTATTAACTACTCTTAATATTCTGTATGATTAACTTGTTCCATTTAACTATTTTGAAGGAAATGGCACCGACTACTCGACACACCGTGAATATGAATGAAGAGGAATTCCGTACTTTTCTAGCTTCAAACATAGCCGCAGTACAGGCTGCGCTACATACCAACAATAACCTTGGATCTAGCAGTACAGGAAATCGTGTAGGATGCACCTACAAAGAATTCACTGCCTGCAAACCTTTGGAATTTGATGGAACCGAAGGACCGATCGGATTGAAACGGTGGACCGAGAAGGTTGAATCGGTGTTTGCCATAAGTAAGTGTACTGAAGAGGACAAAGTGAAGTACGCTACGCATACCTTCACAGGTTCTGCGTTAACATGGTGGAATACCTATCTAGAGCAAGTGGGACAAGATGATGCGTACGCACTACCGTGGTCAGCATTCAAGCACTTGATGAACGAGAAGTACCGTCCCAGAACCGAGGTCAATAAGCTCAAGACAGAACTTAGAGGGTTACGAACCCAAGGATTTGATATTACCACGTACGAAAGACGATTCACAGAATTGTGCCTATTGTGTCCGGGAGCATTCGAAGATGAGGAAGAGAAGATCGACGCGTTTGTGAAAGGATTACCGGAAAGAATCCAAGAAGATATAAGTTCACACGAGCCCGCCTCCATACAACAGGCATGTAGAATGGCTCACAAACTAGTGAACCAGATTGAAGAAAGAATTAAAGAACAGACTGCTGAAGAGGCCAATGTGAAGCAAGTCAAAAGAAAGTGGGAGGAAAACGGTGATAAGAATCACCAATACAACAACAACAGCAATTACAACAATAATCGCAACAATTATCCCAACAATCGCAACATCAATCGCAACTACAACAAACGGCCCAACAACAACAACAACAACAACAACAGCAACTACAACAATCATCCCAACAACAATAATAACCGCAACAACAACAACAATCAGAAGCAGCTATGCCAAAGGTGTGAAAAGAATCACTCGGGGTTCTGCACCAAATTTTGCAACAAGTGTAAAAGAAATGGTCATAGCGCGGCGAAGTGTGAGGTCTACGGACCAGGGGTTAATAGAACGAAAGGAACAAATGGTGTCGGAACGAGTAATGGCGGAGCAAGTAGTGTCGGAGCAAGTTATGCCAATGTAGTTTGTTATAAATGTGGAAAACCAGGCCACATTATTAGAAATTGCCCGAACCAGGAGAACACGAATGGACAAGGCCGTGGAAGAGTTTTCAATATTAATGCGGTAGAGGCACAGGAAGACCCGGAGCTTGTTACGGGTACGTTTCTTATTGACAATAAATCTGCTTACGTTTTATTTGATTCGGGTGCGGATAGAAGCTATATGAGTAGAGATTTTTGTGCTAAATTAAGTTGTCCATTGACGCCTTTGGATAGTAAATTTTTACTCGAATTAGCAAATGGTAAATTAATTTCAGCAGATAATATATGTCGGAATCGAGAAATTAAACTGGTTAGCGAAACATTTAAGATTGATTTGATACCAGTAGAGTTAGGGAGTTTTGATGTGATAATCGGTATGGACTGGTTGAAAGAAGTGAAAGCGGAGATCGTTTGTTACAAAAATGCAATTCGCATTATACGAGAAAAAGGAAAACCCTTAATGGTGTACGGAGAAAAGGGCAACACGAAGCTACATCTTATTAGTAATTTGAAGGCACAAAAACTAATAAGAAAAGGTTGCTATGCTGTTCTAGCACACGTCGAGAAAGTACAAACTGAAGAAAAGAGCATCAATGATGTTCCCATTGCAAAAGAATTTCCCGATGTATTTCCGAAAGAATTACCGGGATTACCCCCACATCGATCCGTTGAATTTCAAATAGATCTTGTACCAGGAGCTGCACCAATAGCTCGTGCTCCTTACAGACTCGCACCCAGTGAGATGAAAGAACTGCAAAGCCAATTACAAGAACTTTTAGAGCGTGGTTTCATTCGACCAAGCACATCACCGTGGGGAGCTCCTGTTTTGTTTGTCAAGAAGAAAGATGGTACATTCAGGTTGTGTATCGACTACCGAGAGTTGAACAAACTTACCATCAAGAACCGCTACCCACTACCGAGAATCGACGACTTATTTGATCAACTACAAGGCTCGTCTGTTTATTCAAAGATTGACTTACGTTCCGGGTATCATCAAATGCGGGTGAAAGAAGATGATATTCCAAAGACTGCTTTCAGAACACGTTACGGTCATTACGAGTTTATGGTCATGCCGTTTGGTTTAACTAATGCACCAGCTGTGTTCATGGACCTTATGAACCGAGTGTGTGGACCATACCTTGACAAGTTTGTCATTGTTTTCATTGATGACATACTTATTTACTCAAAGAATGACCAAGAACACGGTGAACATTTGAGAAAGGTGTTAGAAGTATTGAGGAAGGAAGAATTGTACGCTAAGTTTTCAAAGTGTGCATTTTGGTTGGAAGAAGTTCAATTCCTCGGTCACATAGTGAACAAAGAAGGTATTAAGGTGGATCCGGCAAAGATAGAAACTGTTGAAAAGTGGGAAACCCCGAAAACTCCGAAACACATACGCCAGTTTTTAGGACTAGCTGGTTACTACAGAAGGTTCATCCAAGACTTTTCCAGAATAGCAAAACCCTTGACTGCATTAACGCATAAAGGGAAGAAATTTGAATGGAATGATGAACAAGAGAAAGCGTTTCAGTTATTGAAGAAAAAGCTAACTACGGCACCTATATTGTCATTGCCTGAAGGGAATGATGATTTTGTGATTTATTGTGATGCATCAAAGCAAGGTCTCGGTTGTGTATTAATGCAACGAACGAAGGTGATTGCTTATGCGTCTAGACAATTGAAGATTCACGAACAAAATTATACGACGCATGATTTGGAATTAGGCGCGGTTGTTTTTGCATTAAAGACTTGGAGGCACTACTTATATGGGGTCAAAAGTATTATATATACCGACCACAAAAGTCTTCAACACATATTTAATCAGAAACAACTGAATATGAGGCAGCGTAGGTGGATTGAATTATTGAATGATTACGACTTTGAGATTCGTTACCACCCGGGGAAGGCAAATGTGGTAGCCGATGCCTTGAGCAGGAAGGACAGAGAACCCATTCGAGTAAAATCTATGAATATAATGATTCATAATAACATTACTACTCAAATAAAGGAGGCGCAACAAGGAGTTTTAAAAGAGGGAAATTTAAAGGATGAAATACCCAAAGGATCAGAGAAGCATCTTAATATTCGGGAAGACGGAACCCGGTATAGGGCTGAAAGGATTTGGGTACCAAAATTTGGAGATATGAGAGAAATGGTACTTAGAGAAGCTCATAAAACCAGATACTCAATACATCCTGGAACGGGGAAGATGTACAAGGATCTAAAGAAACATTTTTGGTGGCCGGGTATGAAAGCCGATGTTGCTAAATACGTAGGAGAATGTTTGACGTGTTCTAAGGTCAAAGCTGAGCATCAGAAACCATCAGGTCTACTTCAACAACCCGAAATCCCGGAATGGAAATGGGAAAACATTACCATGGATTTCATCACTAAATTGCCAAGGACTGCAAGTGGTTTTGATACTATTTGGGTAATAGTTGATCGTCTCACCAAATCAGCACACTTCCTACCAATAAGAGAAGATGACAAGATGGAGAAGTTAGCACGACTGTATTTGAAGGAAGTCGTCTCCAGACATGGAATACCAATCTCTATTATCTCTGATAGGGATGGCAGATTTATTTCAAGATTCTGGCAGACATTACAGCAAGCATTAGGAACTCGTCTAGACATGAGTACTGCCTATCATCCACAAACTGATGGGCAGAGCGAAAGGACGATACAAACGCTTGAAGACATGCTACGAGCATGTGTTATTGATTTCGGAAACAGTTGGGATCGACATCTACCGTTAGCAGAATTTTCCTACAACAACAGCTACCATTCAAGCATTGAGATGGCGCCGTTTGAAGCACTTTATGGTAGAAAGTGCAGGTCTCCGATTTGTTGGAGTGAAGTGGGGGATAGACAGATTACGGGTCCGGAGATTATACAAGAAACTACCGAGAAGATCATCCAAATTCAACAACGGTTGAAAACCGCCCAAAGTCGACAAAAGAGCTACGCTGACATTAAAAGAAAAGATATAGAATTTGAAATTGGAGAAATGGTCATGCTTAAAGTTGCACCTTGGAAAGGCGTTGTTCGATTTGGTAAACGAGGGAAATTAAATCCAAGGTATATTGGACCATTCAAGATTATTGATCGTGTCGGACCAGTAGCTTACCGACTAGAGTTACCTCAACAACTCGCGGCTGTACATAACACTTTCCACGTCTCGAATTTAAAGAAATGTTTTGCTAAAGAAGATCTCACTATTCCGTTAGATGAAATCCAAATCAACGAAAAACTTCAATTCATCGAAGAACCCGTCGAAATAATGGATCGTGAGGTTAAAAGACTTAAGCAAAACAAGATACCAATTGTTAAGGTTCGATGGAATGCTCGTAGAGGACCCGAGTTCACCTGGGAGCGTGAAGATCAGATGAAGAAGAAATACCCGCATCTATTTCCAGAAGATTCGTCAACACCTTCAACAGCTTAAAATTTCGGGACGAAATTTATTTAACGAGTAGGTACTGTAGTGACCCGAAATTTTCCATGTTTATATATATTAATTGAGATTGATATTTACATGATTAAATGTTTCCAACATGTTAAGCAATCAAACTTGTTAAGACTTGATTAATTGAAATATGTTTCATATAGACAATTGACCACCCAAGTTGATCGGTGATTCACGAACGTTAAAACTTGTAAAAACTATATGATGACATATATATGGATATATATATATAGTTAACATGATACTATGATAAGAAAACATATCATAAAGTATATTAACAATGAACTACATATGTAAAAACAAGACTACTAACTTAATGATTTTTAAACGAGACATATATGTAACGATTATCGTTGTAAAGACATTTAATGTATATATATCATATTAAGAGATATTCATACATGATAATATCATGATAATATAATAATTTAAAATCTCATTTGATATTATAAACATTGGGTTAACAACATTTAACAAGATCGTTAACCTAAAGGTTTCAAAACAACACTTACATGTAACGACTAACGATGACTTAACGACTCAGTTAAAATGTATATACATGTAGTGTTTTAATATGTATTTATACACTTTTGAAAGACTTCAATACACTTATCAAAATACTTCTACTTAACAAAAATGCTTACAATTACATCCTCGTTCAGTTTCATCAACAATTCTACTCGTATGCACCCGTATTCGTACTCGTACAATACACAGCTTTTAGATGTATGTACTATTGGTATATACACTCCAATGATCAGCTCTTAGCAGCCCATGTGAGTCACCTAACACATGTGGGAACCATCATTTGGCAACTAGCATGAAATATCTCATAAAATTACAAAAATATGAGTAATCATTCATGACTTATTTACATGAAAACAAAATTACATATCCTTTATATCTAATCCATACACCAACGACCAAAAACACCTACAAACACTTTCATTCTTCAATTTTCTTCATCTAATTGATCTCTCTCAAGTTCTATCTTCAAGTTCTAAGTGTTCTTCATAAATTCCAAAAGTTCTAGTTTCATAAAATCAAGAATACTTTCAAGTTTGCTAGCTCACTTCCAATCTTGTAAGGTGATCATCCAACCTCAAGAAATCTTTATTTCTTACAGTAGGTTATCATTCTAATACAAGGTAATAATCATATTCAAACTTTGGTTCAATTTCTATAACTATAACAATCTTATTTCAAGTGATGATCTTACTTGAACTTGTTTTCGTGTCATGATTCTGCTTCAAGAACTTCGAGCCATCCAAGGATCCATTGAAGCTAGATCCATTTTTCTCTTTTCCAGTAGGTTTATCCAAGGAAATTAAGGTAGTAATGATGTTCATAACATCATTCGATTCATACATATAAAGCTATCTTATTCGAAGGTTTAAACTTGTAATCACTAGAACATAGTTTAGTTAATTCTAAACTTGTTCGCAAACAAAAGTTAATCCTTCTAACTTGACTTTTAAAATCAACTAAACACATGTTCTATATCTATATGATATGCTAACTTAATGATTTAAAACCTGGAAACACGAAAAACACCGTAAAACCGGATTTACGCCGTCGTAGTAACACCGCGGGCTGTTTTGGGTTAGTTAATTAAAAACTATGATAAACTTTGATTTAAAAGTTGTTATTCTGAGAAAATGATTTTTATTATGAACATGAAACTATATCCAAAAATTATGGTTAAACTCAAAGTGGAAGTATGTTTTCTAAAATGGTCATCTAGACGTCGTTCTTTCGACTGAAATGACTACCTTTACAAAAACGACTTGTAACTTATTTTTCCGACTATAAACCTATACTTTTTCTGTTTAGATTCATAAAATAGAGTTCAATATGAAACCATAGCAATTTGATTCACTCAAAACGGATTTAAAATGAAGAAGTTATGGGTAAAACAAGATTGGATAATTTTTCTCATTTTAGCTACGTGAAAATTGGTAACAAATCTATTCCAACCATAACTTAATCAACTTGTATTGTATATTATGTAATCTTGAGATACCATAGACACGTATACAATGTTTCGACCTATCATGTCGACACATCTATATATATTTCGGAACAACCATAGACACTCTATATGTGAATGTTGGAGTTAGCTATACAGGGTTGAGGTTGATTCCAAAATATATATAGTTTGAGTTGTGATCAATACTGAGATACGTATACACTGGGTCGTGGATTGATTCAAGATAATATTTATCGATTTATTTCTGTACATCTAACTGTGGACAACTAGTTATAGGTTACTAACGAGGACAGCTGACTTAATAAACTTAAAACATCAAAATATATTAAAAGTGTTGTAAATATATTTTGAACATACTTTAATATATATGTATATATTGTTATAGGTTCGTGAATCAACAGTGGCCAAGTCTTACTTCCCGACGAAGTAAAAATCTGTGAAAGTGAGTTATAGTCCCACTTTTAAAATCTAATATTTTTGGGATGAGAATACATGCAGGTTTTATAAATGATTTACAAAATAGACACAAGTACGTGAAACTACATTCTATGGTTGAATTATCGAAATCGAATATGCCCCTTTTTATTAAGTCTGGTAATCTAAGAATTAGGGAACAGACACCCTAATTGACGCGAATCCTAAAGATAGATCTATTGGGCCTAACAAACCCCATCCAAAGTACTGGATGCTTTAGTACTTCGAAATTTATATCATATCCGAAGGGTGTCCCGGAATGATGGGGATATTCTTATATATGCATCTTGTTATTGTCGGTTACCAGGTGTTCACCATATGAATTATTTTTATCTCTATGTATGGGATGTGTATTGAAATATGAAATCTTGTGGTCTATTGTTACGATTTGATATATATAGGTTAAACCTATAACTCACCAACATTTTTGTTGACGTTTAAAGCATGTTTATTCTCAGGTGAATATTAAGAGCTTCCGCTGTTGCATACTAAAATAAGGACAAGATTTGGAGTCCATGTTTGTATGATATTGTGTAAAAACTGCATTCAAGAAACTGATTTCGATGTAACATATTTGTATTGTAAACCATTATGTAATGGTCGTGTGTAAACAGGATATTTTAGATTATCATTATTTGATAATCTACGTAAAGCTTTTTAAACCTTTATTTATGAAATAAAGGCTATGGTTTGTTTTAAAAATGAATGCAGTCTTTGAAAAACGTCTCATATAGAGGTCAAAACCTCGCAACGAAATCAATTAATATGGAACGTTTTTAATCAATAAGAACGGGACATTTCATACAAGGCTCGTCAATTTATTCGAAGATTGATTTACGTTCTGGGTATCATCAAATGCGGGTGAAGGAGGATGATATTCCAAAGACTGTTTTTAGGACGCGTTACGGTCATTACGAGTTTATGGTTATGCCATTTGGATTGACTAATGCACCAACTGTGTTCATGGACCTTATGAACCGAGTGTGTGGGCCATATCTTGACAAGTTTGTCATTATTTTCATCGATGACATACTTATTTACTCAAAGAATGATCAAGAGCACGAAGAACATTTGAGAAAAGTGCTAGAAGTATTGAGGAAAGAAAAACTGTATGCTAAGTTTTCAAAGTGTGCATTTTGGTTGGAAGAAGTTCAATTCCTGGGTCACATAGTAAACAAAGAAGGTATTAAGGTGGATCCGGCAAAGATAGAAACTGTTGAAAAGTGGGAAACCCCGAAAACTCCGAAACACATACGCCAGTTTTTAGGACTAGCTGGTTACTACAGAAGGTTCATCCAAGACTTTTCCAGAATAGCAAAACCCTTGACTGCATTAACGCATAAAGGGAAGAAATTTGAATGGAATGATGAACAAGAGAAAGCGTTTCAGTTATTGAAGAAAAAGCTAACTACGGCACCTATATTGTCATTGCCTGAAGGGAATGATGATTTTGTGATTTATTATGACGCATCAAAGCAAGGTCTCGGTTGTGTATTAATGCAACGGACGAAGGTGATTGCTTATGCGTCTAGACAATTGAAGATTCACGAGCAAAATTATACGACGCATGATTTGGAATTAGGCGCGGTTGTTTTTGCATTAAAGACTTGGAGGCACTACTTATATGGGGTCAAAAGTATTATATATACCGACCACAAAAGTCTTCAACACATATTTAATCAGAAACAACTGAATATGAGGCAGCGTAGGTGGATTGAATTATTGAATGATTACGACTTTGAGATTCGTTACCACCCGGGGAAGGCAAATGTGGTAGCCGATGCCTTGAGCAGGAAGGACAGAGAACCCATTCGAGTAAAATCTATGAATATAATGATTCATAATAACCTTACTACTCAAATAAAGGAGGCGCAACAAGGAGTTTTAAAAGAGGGAAATTTAAAGGATGAAATACCCAAAGGATCGGAGAAGCATCTTAATATTCGGGAAGACGGAACCCGGTATAGGTCTGAAAGGATTTGGGTACCAAAATTTAGAGATATGAGAGAAATGGTACTTAGAGAAGCTCATAAAACCAGATACTCAATACATCCAGGAACGGGGAAGATGTACAAGGATCTCAAGAAACATTTTTGGTGGCCGGGTATGAAAGCCGATGTTGCTAAATACGTAGGAGAATGTTTGACGTGTTCTAAGGTCAAAGCTGAGCATCAGAAACCATCGGGTCTACTTCAACAACCCGAAATCCCAGAATGGAAATGGGAAAACATTACCATGGATTTCATCACTAAATTGCCAAGGACTGCAAGTGGTTTTGATACTATTTGGGTAATAGTTGATCGTCTCACCAAGTCAGCACACTTTCTGCCAATAAGAGAAGATGTCAAGATGGAGAAGTTAGCACGACTGTATTTGAAGGAAGTCGTCTCCAGACATGGAATACCAATCTCTATTATCTCTGATAGGGATGGAAGATTTATTTCAAGATTCTGGCAGACATTACAGCAAGCATTAGGAACTCGTCTAGACATGAGTACTGCCTATCATCCACAAACTGATGGGCAGAGCGAAAGGACGATACAAACGCTTGAAGACATGCTACGAGCATGTGTTATTGATTTCGGAAACAGTTGGGATCGACATCTACCGTTAGCAGAATTTTCCTACAACAACAGCTACCATTCAAGCATTGAGATGGCGCCGTTTGAAGCACTTTATGGTAGAAAGTGCAGGTCTCCAATTTGTTGGAGTGAAGTGGGGGATAGACAGATTACGGGTCCGGAGATTATACAAGAAACTACCGAGAAGATCATCCAAATTCAACAACGGTTGAAAACCGCCCAAAGTCGACAAAAGAGCTACGCTGACATTAAAAGAAAAGATATAGAATTTGAAATTGGAGAGATGGTTATGCTTAAAGTTGCACCTTGGAAAGGCGTTGTTCGATTTGGTAAACGAGGGAAATTAAATCCAAGGTATATTGGACCATTCAAGATTATTGATCGTGTCGGACCAGTAGCTTACCGACTTGAGTTACCTCAACAACTCGCGGCTGTACATAACACTTTCCACGTCTCGAATTTGAAGAAATGTTTTGCTAAAGAAGATCTCACTATTCCATTAGATGAAATCCAAATCAACGAAAAACTTCAATTCATCGAAGAACCCGTCGAAATAATGGATCGTGAGGTTAAAAGACTTAAGCAAAACAAGATACCAATTGTTAAGGTTCGATGGAATGCTCGTAGAGGACCCGAGTTCACCTGGGAGCGTGAAGATCATATGAAGAAGAAATACCCGCATCTATTTCCAGAAGATTCGTCAACACCTTCAACAGCTTAAAATTTCGGGACGAAATTTATTTAACGGGTAGGTACTGTAGTGACCCGAACTTTTCCATGTTTATATATATTAATTGAGATTGATATTTATATGATTAAATGTTTCGAACATGTTAAGCAATCAAACTTGTTAAGACTTGATTAATTGAAATATGTTTCATATAGACAATTGACCACCCAAGTTGACCGGTGATTCACGAACGTTAAAACTTGTAAAAACTATATGATGACATATATATGGTTATATATATAGTTAAAATGATATTATGATAAGTAAACATATCATTAAGTATATTAACAATGAACTACATATGTAAAAACAAGACTACTAACTTAATGATTTTGAAACGAGACATATATGTAACGATTATCGTTGTAACGACATTTAATGTATATATATCATATTTAGAGATATTCGTACATCATAATATCATGATAATATAATAATTTAAAATCTATTTTGATATTATAAACATTGGGTTAACAACATTTAACAAGATCGTTAACCTAAAGGTTTCAAAACAACATTTACATGTAACGACTAACGATGACTTAACGACTCAGTTAAAATGTATATACATGTAGTGTTTTAATATGTATTCATACACTTTTGAAAGACTTCAAGACACTTATCAAAATACTTCTACTTAACAAAAATGCTTACAATTACATCCTCGTTCAGTTTCATCAACAATTCTACTCGTATGCACCCGTATTCGTACTGTTACAATACACAGCTTTTAGATGTATGTACTATTGGTATATACACTCCAATGATCAGCTCTTAGCAGCCCATGTGAGTCACCTAACACATGTGGGAATCATCATTTGGCAACTAGCATGAAATATCTCATAAAATTACAAAAATATGAGTAATCATTCATGACTTATTTACATGAAAACAAAATTACATATCCTTTATATCTAATCCATACACCAACGACCAAAAACACCTACAAACACTTTCATTCTTCAATTTTCTTCATCTAATTGATCTCTCTCAAGTTCTATCTTCAAGTTCTAAGTGTTCTTCATAAATTCCAAAAGTTCTAGTTTCATAAAATCAAGAATACTTTCAAGTTTGCTAGCTCACTTCCAATCTTGTAAGGTGATCATCCAACCTCAAGAAATCTTTGTTTCTTACAGTAGGTTATCATTCTAATACAAGGTAATAATCATATTCAAACTTTGGTTCAATTTCTATAACTATAACAATCTTATTTCAAGTGATGATCTTACTTGAACTTGTTTTCGTGTCATGATTCTGCTTCAAGAACTTCGAGCCATCCAAGGATCCATTGAAGCTAGATCCACTTTTCTATTTTCCAGTAGGTTTATCCAAGGAACTTAAGGTAGTAATGATGTTCATAACATCATTCGATTCATACATATAAAGTTATCTTATTCGAAGGTTTAAACTTGTAATCACTAGAACATAGTTTAGTTAATTCTAAACTTGTTCACAAATAAAAGTTAATCCTTCTAACTTGACTTTTAAAATCAACTAAACACATGTTCTATATCTGTATGATATGCTAACTTAATGATTTAAAACCTGGAAACACGAAAAACACCGTAAAACCGGATTTACGCCGTCGTAGTAACACCGCGGGCTGTTTTGGGTTAGTTAATTAAAAACTATGATAAACTTTGATTTAAAAGTTGTTATTCTGAGAAAATGATTTTTATTATGAACATGAAACTATATCCAAAAATTATGGTTAAACTCAAAGTGGAAGTATGTTTTCTAAAATGGTCATCTAGACGTCGTTCTTTCGACTGAAATGACTACCTTTACAAAAATGACTTGTAACTTATATTTATGACTATAAACCTATACTTTTTCTATTTAGATTCATAAAATAGAGTTCAATATGAAACCATAGCAATTTGATTCACTTAAAACGGATTTAAAATGAAGAAGTTATGGGTAAAACAAGATTGGATAATTTTTCTTGTTGTAGCAACGTGAAAATTGGTAACAAATCTATATTAATCATATCCTAGCTAACTTATATTGTATTATACATGTATTCTAATATATTATGTAATCTTGGGATACCATAGACACGTATGCAAATGTTTTGACATATCATATCGACCCATGTGTATATATTATTTGGAACAACCATAGACACTCTATATGCAGTAATGTGGGAGTTAGCTATACAGGGTTGAGGTTGATTCCAAAAATATATATACTTTGAGTTGTGATCTAGCCTGAGACGTGTATACACTGGGTCGTGGATTGATTCAAGATAATATATATCATTTTTTTTTCTGTACATCTAACGTTGGACAACTAGTTGTAGGTTACCAACGAGAACAGCTGACTTAATAAACTTAAAACATCAAAATGTATTAAAAGTGTTGTAAATATATTTTGAATATACTTTGATATATATGTACATATTTGTTATAGATTCGTGAATCGACCAGTGGCCAAGTCTTACTTCCCGACGAAGTAAAAATCTGTGAAAGTGAGTTATAGTCCCACTTTTAAAATCTAATATTTTTGGGATGAGAATACATGCAGGTTTTATAAATGATTTACAAAATAGACACAAGTACGTGAAACTACATTCTATGGTTGAATTATCGAAATCGAATATGCCCCTTTTTATTAAGTCTGGTAATCTAAGAATTAGGGAACAGACACCCTAATTGACGCGAATCCTAAAGATAGATCTATTGGGCTTAACAAACCCCATCCAAAGTACCGGATGCTTTAGTACTTCGAAATTTATATCATATCCGAAGGGTGTCCCGGAATGATGGGGATATTCTTATATATGCATCTTGTTAATGTCGGTTACCAGGTGTTCACCATATGAATGATTTTTATCTCTATGTATGGGATGTGTATTGAAATATGAAATCTTGTGGTCTATTATTATGATTTGATATATATAGGTTAAACCTATAACTCACCAACATTTTTGTTGACGTTTTAAGCATGTTTATTCTCAGGTGATTATTAAGAGCTTCCGCTGTCGCATACTTAAATAAAGACGAGATTTGGAGTCCATGCTTGTATGATATTGTGTAAAAACTGCATTCAAGAAACTTATTTTGTTGTAACATATTTGTATTATAAACCATTATGTAATGGTCGTGTGTAAACAGGATATTTTAGATTATCATTATTTGATAATCTACGTAAAGCTTTTTAAACCTTTATTGATGAAATAAAGGTTATGGTTTGTTTTAAAATGAATGCAGTCTTTGAAAAACGTCTCATATAGAGGTCAAAACCTCGCAACGAAATCAATTAATATGGAACGTTTTTAATCAATAAGAACGGGACATTTCACGAATAGCTGTCGGAATAACTATCGGAATAGTTATCGGAATCTAAGGGACTCAAACTGGTTGAGGGATTCATTTTGTACGATCAGATGAAGGATTTTCTATAAGAAATAGATTATAGGATGTAGATTAGTACCCTGCAATACATAATTTACATATGCATATATAATACTAAAATCCCATAAGTTACGGAGGAATCTACGGAAGCTGTCAGGCAAAGGTAACAATAACAGATACGCTAATATGTAAATTAGCAGATACGATAAGATATGAATTTCGTCTATACACTATTCATGCAGTCGATGCAGTAAAATGTGTCTAGACTAAGAATAATAAGCAAGTGATTCCCTAAGAATGATAAGCAGACGATTTCCGACAAAAATGATAAGCAAAACTTTTGACATGCAGACACGGTCGAAGTCCAGACTCACTAATGCATCCTAACTACTTATCAGTTATACACACTAATGCAGACCTGGTTCGCTAAGACCACCGCTCTAATACTAACTGTAAAAACCCGTCCTAATCTATCCGGACGAAGTCCATATCGATTATAAACGATTTACAACAGTTGATTACATCACGAGGTATTTGACCTCTATATGATACATTTTACAAACATTGCATTCAATTTTAAAAGACAATCTTTCTTTACAACGAAAATTGACGGCATGCATACCATTTCAGAATATATCCAACTATAATTGACTTAATAATAATCTTGATGAACTCGACGACTCGAATGCAACGTCTTTTGAAATATGCCATGAATGACTCCAAGTAATGTTTCTTAAATGAGCAAATGCACAGCGGAAGATTTCTTTCGTACCTGAGAATAAACATGCTTTCAAATGTCAACCAAAAGGTTGGTGAGTTCATTAGTTTAACATAAATAATCATTTCATAATTTTAATAGACCACAGGATTTCATATTTCCTTTTCTCATAAACATACGTCCCATGCATAGAGACAAAAATATCATTCATATGGATTGAACACCTGGTAACCGACATTCACAATATGCATATAAGAATATCCCCATCATTTCGGGATCCTCCTTCGGACATGATATAAATTTCGAAGTACTAAAGCATCCGGTACTTTGGATGGGGCTTGTTGGGCCCGATAGATCTATCTTTAGAGTTCGCGTCAATTAGGGTGTCTGTTCCCTAATTCTTAGATTACCAGACTTAATAAAAAGGGGCATATTCTATTTCGATCATTCAACCATATAATGTAGTTTTGATTACTTGTGTCTATTTCGTAAAAACATTTATAAAAATTGCGCATGTATTCTCAGCCCAAAAATATAAAGGGTAAAAAGGTAAATGAAACTCACCTAATGTATTTTGTAGTAAAAATACATATGACTATATTGAACAACTGAACAATGCAGGGTTGGCCTCGGATTCACAAACCTATATCATTTGTGTATTCATTAATATATATAATCGTAATCGAATATATATATATATATATATATATATATATATATATATATATATATATATATATATATATATTATTAGTGATATAATTTTAATATTAATAACTTATTTATTTCATTGAATATATTCAAAATATTTATATAGTTAAGTTATGTGTAGTAAATATATTTTTATATAATATCGTTTGTTTGTTAAGTTAATGATAATACTAAAATAATGACATTAGTAACATTAATAATATTAATGAAAATGTTAATTTTAATAAAAATGAAAAATTAAAGGTTGATAGATTTTTAATAAAATTGGAACTGATAATATCAAATAAAATGATACTTTAGTATAACTATCCTACTTATTAATGAAAATTTTGATAATAATAATAATCTTGATAATAATGATAATAATACTAAAATATCGATTTAACCATAATGGTACTAAATTTTAACCTTAATGGTAAAACAAATAATAATACTAATAATAATACTACTGATAGTAATAATAACTAAAATAATAATCTTACTGCTGGAGTAGTTTTGATAATAATATTAGTAGTAACCATAATATTAATAATAGTCATAACTGTAATTGTAATCATGATAATAATAATTGATAACTAATACCTTTTGTAAAAAAAAATAATAATAATAACCACAATACTTAATGATAATACTAGTAACAACAATAATGATAATATTATTAATTAGATTAATGATAATAATTATAGTTATACTACTTATGGAATTGATAATAATGTAAACTATATTAATATAAATTATGATATCCATAATAATAATCAACATGATAACAATAACTGATAATTAATAATAATAATAATAATAATAATAATAATAATAATAATAATAATAATAATAATAATAATAATAATAATAATAATAATAATAATAATAATAATAATAGTAATAATACTTAAGTGATAAAATTAACAATAATAACTATATTAATAATACTTATAAGGCTAATAATAATAATAATAGTTAGAATACTTGTAATTATGATAATACTAATAATGATAATTATAATACCACTAATGACAATAATAATAATAATCTTAATAATAACAATAATATTTGTAATCATAATAATAATAATAAAAAAATGATAATAATAAATATGAAAATGAAACTACCTTAAAAACTTGTTGAAAAAAAAATAATATGTCTCAGCCTAGGATTGAACCCTCGACCTCTCGATAACCGACACAGCACCTTAACCAATACACTGCCTGCTGCTTATCTGATTTAACCTTCTTTTATATACCTATAAACCTTTTATTTTTCTGTTTCATCCCTCCTCCTTCCTCAAAGATCATATCGACCAGAGCTCACCCATTCTAACAATTTTTGTTTTCTCATTCACCTTTAGAATTTAATATGTGTACAAAATGATTATCTGTGGCAATGAATTTAATTGAAACAGAAAACATTAAAAAAAACTGTATCAGTTTTATTTATTTATTTTTTTTTACACGAAGAACTCATAAATCAATTTAAAGATTTTGAACGTTTTAGCTTAAACTTGTAACTTAAAATAGTTTTCAAATCACACATGGAATCTTTCTCAATCATCAATTGATTCAGAAACCCCAAAACAAATTCAAATTTCTTGATGAACACTTACTTTGACTTTCTTCAAAACTAACTTTGACCTTAAAATTTGAAATGGTTACGAAGAATTGAAAGCTTAAACTTTGCAGAAAGTTTACCTGGAAGATTTCCAACTTGACTGTAATAAAAGATTTTGATATTTAAATCGAATTCGTGGTATTTGTTTTGAGAACACAACGAGCAGAGTACTATCTGTTCGTTCTTAAATTTCTGTTTAAAAAGAAATCGAATTTCAACGAGTTTTGGTTTTTTCAGATTAATTAAATGACTTCCAATACTTATAATCAATCCACAACCTTTTGTAATGATAAATTGGGTCGACGGTTTATTCAAACAGAATAAAAGAAAAAAAATAAATAAAAACAAAAACAAACTAGAAAGTGGATCGTGACATTCACATATTTGTAGTATTGTGGAATGGATGGAATCAAATTGCAGACAGGAAACAAAGATTTGTACTATAAGATCGTGATATCTAACAAACTCCTTTTATATATTTGATTTTATAATTCATATAATGTAATTAATATAAATAAACAAATAAGTATATTAATAATAATAATCCTAATAATATTAATTATAATAATAATTAATAATGGTAATAATATTAATAAAAATGATAATAATAATAATAATATCACTAATGATAATAATATTATTAGTAAAGATAATAACAATATTATGTCATTAATAATAACAATAATAGTGATTTTAATAAGTTTAAAAAAATGATATTAATGATACTAATAATATTACTTATAATAATACTAGTTATAATAATACTATTATTAATGATAATAATAATAATAATAAGACTTCATATATACCAAATTTCTTATCTATAGATATTGATAATAATAGTATTGACATTATTTTAAAAAGATTATTATAACAATAATTAATTTAGCAAATTAGTATTACATATTATTGGTTATGTAATATAATTATATAACTAATATTGAATATTAAATTTTATATCTTAATTCACCTATTTAATTTTAATGTTTAAATTACATTTTATTAGTTCTAATTATTTTTATATATACTTACATTTAACTATATAACTATATTTATTTTAATAATCATGAAAATAATAATATTATCATAACAATTATATTTTAAATTTGTTTTCATATATATATATATATATATATATATATATATATATATATATATATATATATATATATATATATATATATATATATATATATATATATATATATATTTACAAATAATTGTTAGTGAATCGTCGGTAATGGTCAAAGGTTATCTGAATTCATTTAAACAGTTCAAAAATTTTAAGAATTACCCTTTCAGAATTTGCTTACCGTGTCGAGATCACATAAAGATTAAGTTTAAATTTGATCAGAAATTTCTGGGTCGTCACATTTATTATCTTTCGTTCATTAAGTGAGTTTGAGTGATCTTGATAGAATCACTACTCGGCTAGTAATCTTGTAGAATTACTAGCATTGTTTGGGTCCTAATATCCTAACATATATCGGTCTCATGTCTATAAGAAGTGTTTGTGCAGGTGGAAAAAGTGATGAATAGGGTTGTATGCTAGCAGCATTACCACCACTTTGGTCTCATAAAGCCAAACCCACTATTGCAGCCTAAGCTAGATTCATACTTATGTACGGCATTTTTTCCGGTTCACATAAATTTAAATTATATTGAAAATGGGTCACATATGTGATCCAGTTGGTGTGGGTATAAAATCACTTCAAAATCTCACTTAATGAGAATGGGGCCATTTATGCAATAAATTTGTATTTTTGACTTCTGATCTAGAAAGTGAAGCATATGACTAGATGTGTTACTATGTGTAAACTAGGAAACAAAATAGACAGAAAAGTCAATGATAGTACAAGATATGTGATTATGATCATAAATTATCCAGACTAACTCCAGCAAACTCTCTTATTTATTTATCAAACACATTAACAAGCATGACTCACGTTTAAAAAGTTTCAGGAACTTTATCAAACCAACTCACTTAATTCTCCATTAACCAGTAAGTTAAAGTCCCACCATCAAAACTTATTTTTAAGACTTTCTGTTTTCTAATGGCTTAAGAGTGTCACCATAAGCTTATACAAATTGATGATATTCTGAATTTGGGGCCCCTTAAAAAAGAAGCCCATGTTCCATTGCAATGTTTTGTAGTGACCCGAACTTTTCCACATTTATATATATTATTTGAGATTGATATTTACATGACTAAATGTTTCCAACGTGTTAAGCAATCAAACTTGTTAAGACTTGATTAATTGAAATAGGTTTCATATACATAATTGACCACCCAAGTTGACCGGTGATTCACGAACGTTAAAACTTGTAAAAACTATACGATGACATATATATGGTTATATATATAGTTAACATGATTTTATTATAAGTAAGTATCTCATTAGGTATTTTAACAATGAGTTATATACATAAAAATGAGACTATTAAATTAAGAAATTTGAAAACGATATATATAACGATTATCGTTATAACAACGTCTTACTAGGTACATATGAATCATATTAAGATATTGATACACTTGGTTAATTATGTTAAATGATAAGTAAATATATCATTAAGTGTATTGACAATGAACTACATATGTAAAAATAAGACTACTAACTTAATGATTTCGAAACGAGACATATATGTAACGATTATCGTTGTAACGACATTTAACTGTATATATATATCATACTAAGATATATTATATATCATAATATTATGATAATGTAACAATTTAACATCTCATTTGATATAATAAACAATAGGTTAACAACATTTAACAAGATCGTTAACCTAAAGGTTTCAAAACAACATTTACATGTAACGACTAACGATGACTTAACGACTCAGTTAAAATGTATATACATGTAGTGTTTTAATATTTATTCATACACTTTTGAAAGACTTCAAGACACTTATCAAAATACTTCTACTTAACAAAAATGCTTACAATTACATCCTCGTTCAGTTTCATCAACAATTCTACTCGTATGCACCCGTATTCGTACTCATACAATACACAACTTTTAGATGTATGTATTATTGGTATATACACTCCAATGATCAGCTCTTAGCAGCCTATTTGAGTCACATAACACATGTGGAAACCATCATTTGGCAACTAGCATGAAATATCTCATAAAATTACAAAAATATTAGTAATCATTCATGACTTATTTACATGAAAACAAAATTACATATCCTTTATATCTAATCCATATACCAACGACCAAAAACACCTACAAACACTTTCATTCTTCAATTTTATTCATCTAATTGATCTCTCTCAAGTTCCATCTTCAAGTTCTAAGTGTTCTTCATAAATTCCATAAGTATAGTTTCATAAAAATCAAGAATACTTCCAAGTTTGCAAGTCTACTTCCAAGCTTTCTAATCCATTCCAAGTAATCATCTAAGATCAAGGAACCTTTGTTATTTACAGTAGGTTATCTTTCTAATTCAAGGTAATATTCATATTCAAACTTTGATTCAATTTCTACAACTATAACAATCTTATTTCGAGTGAAAATCTTACTTGAACTGTTTTCGTGTCATGATTCTGTTTCAAGAACTTTCAAGCCATCCAAGGATCCTTTGATGCTAGATCTATTTTTCTCATTCCAGTAGTTTTATCCAGAAAACTTGAGGAAGCAATGATGTTCATAACATCATTCGATTCATACATATAAAGCTATCTTATTCGAAGGTTTAAACTTGTAATCACTAGAACATAGTTTAGTTAATTCTAAACTTGTTCGCAAACAAAAGTTAATCCTTCTAACTTGACTTTTAAAATTAAATAAACACATGTTCTATATCTATATGATATGCTAACTTAATGATTTAAAACCTGGAAACACGATGAACACCATAAAATCGGATATACGCCGTCGTAGTGAAACCGGAGGCTGTTTTGGTTTGGATAATTAAAAACTATGATAAAGTTTGATTTAAAAGTTGTTCTTCTGGGAAAATGATTTTTCATATGAACATGAAACTATATCCAAAAATCTTGGTTAAACTCAAAGTGAAAATATGTTTTTCAAAATGGTCATCAAGATGTCGTTCTTTCGACGGAAATGACTACCTCTTTAGTAATTGACATGTAACTTAAATTTTCAACTATAAACCTATACTTTTTCTGTTTAGATTCTTAAATTAGAGTTCAATATGAAACCATAGCAATTTGATTCACTCAAAACGGATTTAAAATGAAGAAGTTATGGGTAAAAAAAGATTGGATATTTTTGATCTTTTTAGCTACGGGAAATGTTTAACAAATCTATACAAATCATATCCTAGCTAACTTATATTGTATTATACATGTATTCTAATATATTATGTAATCTTGGGATACCATAGACACGTATGCAAATGTTTTGACATATCATATCGACCCATGTATATATATTATTTGGAACAACTATAGACACTCTATATGCAGTAATGTTGGAGTTAGCTATACAGGGTTGAGGTTGATTCCAAAAATATATATACTTTGAGTTGTGATCTAGTTTGAGACGTGTATACACTGGGTCGTGGATTGATTCAAGATAATATATATCGATTTATTTCTGTACATCTAACTGTGGACAACTAGTTGTAGGTTACTAACGAGGACAGCTGACTTAATACACTTAAATCTTTAAAACATAATAAAAATGGTTGTAATTATATTTTGATCATACTTTGATATATATGTACATATTTGTATAGGTTCGTGAATCGATCCGTGGCAAAGTCTTATTTCCGAGGAAGGAAATATCTGTGAAAGTGAGTTATAGTCCCACTTTTAAAATCTAATATTTTTGGGATGAGAATATATGCAGGTTTTATAAATGATTTACAAAATAGACACAAGTACGTGAAACTACATTCTACGGTTGAATTATCAAAATCGAATATGCCCCTTTTTATTAAGTCTGGTAATCTAAGAATTAGGGAACAGACACCCTAATTGACGCGAATCCTAAAGATAGATCTATTGGGCCTAACAAACCCCATCCAAAGTACCGGATGCTTTAGTACTTTGAAATTTATATCATATCCGAAGGGTGTCCCGGAATGATGGGGATATTCTTATATATGCATCTTGTTAATGTCGGTTACCTGGTGTTCTCCATATGAATGATTTTTATCTCTATGTATGGGATGTGTATTGAAATATGAAATCTTGTGGTCTATTGTTACGATTTGATATATATAGGTTAAACCTATAACTCACCAACATTTTTGTTGACGTTTAAAGCATGTTTATTCTCAGGTGAATACTAAGAGCTTCCGCTGTTGCATACTAAAATAAGGACAAGATTTGGAGTCCATGTTTGTATGATATTGTGTAAAAACTGCATTCAAGAAACATATGTCGGTGTAATATATTTCTATTGTAAACCATTATGTAATGGTCGTGTGTAAACAGTATATTTTAGATTATCATTATTTAATAATCTACGTAATGCTTTTGAAACCTTTATTGATAAAATAAAGGTTATGGTTGTTTTAAAAATGAATGCAGTCTTTGAAAATCGTCTCATATAGAGGTCAAAACCTCGCAACGAAATCAATTAATATGGAACGTTTATAATCAATATGAACGGGATATTTCAGTTGGTATCCGAGCGTTGGTCTTAGAGAACCAGAAAATTTGCATTAGTGTGTCTTATCGAGTTTGTTAGGATGCATTAGTGAGTCTGAACTTCGACCGTGTTTTCTTTAAAAATGATTGCTTAACATTTTTGTTGGAAACTATATATTATTAACATGTAAATATTATGTGATATATTAATCTCTTAACATGTTTGATATTGTGTGATAGATGTCTACCTCTAGCACAAATCCCATTGACTCACCTAATAATAACGAAGAGTCGAATATATATTGGCAAGATTCACAAGTTCCTGAAGAACCGGAAGAAGAGGAAACGGAACCGGAAGAAGAGGAACCGGAAGAAGAAGAAGAGGTTCCGGAGGGGGGAATAGTAGGAACCACAGAAAACCGGTCAAATAAAAGAAAATCCTCAACCAATGGACCAAAGTTAATAATGGTCAATGGTGTTTCCGCTAAGGAAGCAAAATATTGGGAAAATTACCAATTTTCCGATGAATCGGATCCTGATGAGGATTCCGATGATGTTATAGAAATTACCCCGACCCAATTTAATGAGGCAAAAGAAAATAATAAGGGAAAAGACATCAAAATAGAGAAATCTGATTCTGACCCCGATGAACTTTATATGTACCGTCAACACCCGTATTTTCAATATCGTGACAATAACCCGGGAACCTCTAAACCACCAGGTTTTTCTAAACCAATGTGAAAAACGATGACTCGTATTAGAGGAACATCATGTATCCCTAGAAGATTAGGAAAAAGAACCAAGTCCGAAGAAGAAGAAACCAGTGATTCAGATTAGAGGGGTGTGAGCATGTTGTGTAATAAATGTATTGTAGTGTGCTTGTACTTTTATGTTCTATGTAAAAATTGCTTGTATTGTTTGTTTTTACGAATCTAATCCTTGTCTATTTTACAGTATAAAAACAAAATGGATGTTAAGGGTAGACAACCGAATATTTTAGAAGACCTACCAGAGAATATGATTGAGGAAATCTTGTCTAGAGTCAGTCAGAATTCATCAGCACATTTAGTTATGGCGAAATTAACTTGTCAAACATTTGAAAGACTTTCTAGAAATGCCTTAGTTTATAAAAGGCTTTCCTTTGATAGGTGGGGTATATCACATTGGGGAGACTTTAAGTTACGCCGTGTTTTCTTTAAAGCGTTAAATGCGGGGAACCCAAATGCAATTTTACGCTACGGGTTAAGAACCTATTTTGACTCAACATATCCCAACATAGGATTTCGTGAATTAGAAAGAGCTTCTAACATGCAACATAAAGAAGCATGTTATGCTTACGGGTTAGTGATGTTCGCTTCTTACCAAAGTGAGAAAAAGAACAACGGATTGCAGCTTTTAAATAAAACTTTCCCATAAGTGACGGATTCAGTAGTTGGGGTGAGAAACAAGGTTTTTATATTATTACAGGGCTGTTGGACATTACGAAACCCTCATCCTTTTGACGACATTACAACATGCTGCCTAGCTAATGGTCATAACGGTTATTTTCCACAAGACCAAGGATGGGAAGTCGTCTTAGTAAAACCAAAATGCATGACTTGTTTCTGGACTTATGAATTATGTGTCTTTATTTCCTTTGCTGAACAACTTGCGTATTAACTAGATTTATCTTCAAAACTGTCCTGTATCATAGTGTACTATATTTCATGTTATATGTAATATAGCGAAGTTGTAAGTTTGAAGAATATTTGTATGTGATATATTATTATAATTAGTTTTTCATATTGAATTATAGTAGTTGAATTGTATATTAGCTACTAAGTATGAATTTAACGGGTAGGTAGTACCCGAATTTAAACTTATAAAACCCTAATATGAAGAAAAAGCTTTTATAAATGAGTTCATATTATGCTACGAGATACTATTGACTACTCTTAATATTCTGTATGATTAAATTTTTCATTTGACTATTTTGAAGGAAATGGCACCGACTACTCGACACACCTTGAATATGAGCGAAGAGGAATTTCGTGCCTTTCTTGCTTCAAACATAGCCGCAGTACAGGCCGCGCTACATACCAACAATAACTCTGAATCTAGCAATACAGCTAACGGCTCAAGAAATCGTGTAGGATGCTCCTACAAGGAATTCACTGCCTGCAAACCTTCAGAATTTGATGGGACCGAAGGACCAATCGGATTGAAACGGTGGACCGAGAAAGTTGAATCGGTGTTTGCCATAAGTAAGTGTGCTGAAGGAGACAAATTGAAGTACGCTACGCATACCTTCACAGGTATTGCGTTAACATGGTGGAATACCTATCTAGAGCAAGTGGGACAAGATGCTGCTTACGCGCTACCGTGTTCAGCATTCAAGCACTTGATGAACGAGAAGTACCGTCCCAGAACCGAGGTCAATAAGCTCAAGTCAGAACTTAGAGGGTCACGAACACAGGGATTCGATATTACTTCGTACGAAAGACGATTCACATAATTGTGCCTATTGTGTCCGAGAGCGTTCGAAGATGAGGAAGAGAAGATCGTCGCGTTTGTGAAAGGGTTACCAGAGAGAATCCAATAAGATATAAGTTCACACGAGCCTGCCTCTATACAAAAGGCATGTAGAATGGCTCACAAACTAGTGAACCAGATTGAGGGAAGAATTAAAGAACAGGCGGCCGAAGAGGCCAACGTGAAGTTATTCAAAAGAAAGTGGGAGGAAAACGGTGATAAGAGTCATCAAAACAATAACAACTATTCCAACAATCGCAACATTAATCGCAACTACGACAAACGGCACAACAACAACAACTACAACAATCATCCCAACAACAACAACAACTACAACAATCATCCCAACAACAATAACAACCGCAACAACAACAACAACAATCAGAAGCAGCTATACCAAAGGTGTGAAAAGTATCACTCGGGGTTCTGCACCAAATTTTGCAATAAGTGTAAAAGAAATGGTCATAGCGCGGCAAAGTGTGAGGTCTACGGACCAGGGGTTAACAGAACGAAAGGAACAAATGGTGTCGGAACGAGTAATGGCGGAGCAAGTAGTGTCGGAGCAAGTTATGCCAATGTAGTTTGTTATAAATGTGGAAAACCTGGCCACATTATTAGAATTTGCCCGAACCAGGAGAACACGAATGGACAAGGCTGCGGAAGAGTTTTCAATATTAATGCGGCAGAGGCACAGGAAGACCCGGAGCTTGTTACGGGTACGTTTCTTATTGACAATAAATCTACTTACGTTTTATTTGATTCGGGTGCGGATAGAAGCTATATGAGTAGAGATTTTTGTGCTAAATTAAGTTGTCCATTGACGCCGTTGGATAGTAAATTTTTACTCGAATTAGCAAACGGTAAATTAATTTCAGCAGATTATATATGCCGGAATCGAGAAATTAAACTGGGTAGCGAAATATTTAAGATTGATTTGATACCAGTAGAGTTAGGGAGTTTTGATGTAATAGTTGGCATGGACTGGATGAAAGAGATGAAAGCAGAGATCGTATGTTACAAAAATGCAATTCGCATTGTACGAGAAGAAGGAGAACCCTTAATGGTGTATGGAGAAAAGGGCAACACGAAGCTACATCTTATTAGTAATTTGAAGGCACAAAAACTAATAAGAAAAGGTTGCTATGCTATTCTAGTACACGTCGAGAAAGTACAAACTGAAAAAAAGAGCATCAATGATGTTCCCGTCGCAAAAGAATTTCTCGATGTATTTCCGAAAGAATTACCGAGACTACCTCCACATTAATCTGTTGAATTTCAAATAGATCTTGTACCAGGAGCTGCACCAATAGCTCGTGCTCCTTACAGACTCGCACCCAGCGAGATGAAAGAACTGCAAAGCCAACTGCAAGAACTATTAGAACGTGGTTTCATTCAACCAAGCACATCACCATGGGGAGCTCCTGTTTTGTTTGTCAAGAAGAAGGATGGTACATTTAGGTTGTGTATTGACTACAGAGAGTTGAATAAACTTACCATCAAAAACCGTTATCCACTGCCGAGAATTGACGACTTATTTGATCAACTACAAGGCTCGTCGGTTTATTCAAAAATCGATTTACGTTCTGGATATCATCAAAAGCGAGTAAAGGAGGATGATATTCCAAAAACTGCTTTTAGGACGCGTTATGGTCATTACGAGTTTATGGTTATGCCGTTTGGATTGACTAACGCACCAGCTGTGTTCATGGACCTTATGAACCGAGTGTGTGGGCCATATCTTGACAAGTTTGTCATTGTTTTCATCGATGACATACTTATTTACTCAAAGAATGATCAAGAGCATGAAGAACATTTGAGAAAAGTGCTAAAAGTATTGAGGAAAGAAAAACTGTACGCTAAGTTTTCAAAGTGTGCATTTTGGTTGGAAGAAGTTCAATTCCTCGGTCACATAGTGAACAAAGAAGGTATCCAGGTGGACCCGGCAAAGATCGAAACCGTTGAAAAGTGGGAAACCCCAAAAACTCCGAAGCATATACGTCAATTTTTAGGATTGGCTGGTTACTACAGAAGATTCATCCAAGATTTCTCTAAAATAGCAAAACCCTTGACTGCATTAACGCATAAAGGGAAGAAATTTGAATGGAATGATGAACAAGAGAATGCATTTCAGTTATTGAAGAAAAAGCTAACTACGGCACCTATATTGTCATTGCCTGAAGGGAATGATGATTTTGTGATTTATTATGACGCATCAAAGCAAGGTCTCGGTTGTGTATTAATGCAACGAACGAAGGTGATTGCTTATGCGTCTAGATAATTGAAGATTCACGAGCAAAATTATACAACTCACGATTTGAAATTGGGTGCTGTTGTTTTTGCATTAAAGACTTGGAGGCATTATTTATATGGGGTCAAAAGTATTATATATACTGACCTCAAAAGTCTCCAACATATATTTAATCAGAAGCAACTGAATATGAGACAACGCAGGTGGATTGAACTGTTGAATGATTATGATTTTGAGATTCGATACCACCCGGGGAAGGCGAATGTGGTAGCTGACGCTTTGAGTAGAAAGGACAGAGAACCTATACGGGTAAAAGCTATGAATATAATTATTCGTACTAACCTTACTACTCAAATAAAGGAGGCGCAACAGGGGGTTGTAAAAGAAGGAAAGTTGAAGAATGAGATACCCAAAGGATCAGAGAAACATATTAATATTCGGGTAGACGGAACCCGATATAGGGCTGATACAATTTGGGTACCAAGGTTTGGAGATGTGAGAGAAATGGTACTTAAAGAAGCACATAAAACCAGATATTCAATACATCCCGGAGCGGGGAAGATGTATAAAGATCTCAAGAAACACTTTTGGTGGCCGGGTATGAAAGCCGATATTGCTAAATATGTAGGAGAATGTTTGACGTGTTCTAAGGTCAAAGCTGAACATCAGAAACCATCGGGTCTACTACAACAACCTGAAATCCCGGAATGGAAATGGAAAAACATTACCATGGATTTCATTACTAAATTACCAAGGACTGCAAGTGGTTATGATACTATTTGGGTAATAGTTGATCGTCTCACCAAGTCAGCACACTTCCTACCAATGAGAGAAGATGACAAAATGGAGAAGTTGGCGCGATTGCATTTGAAGGAGGTTGTCTCCAGATATGGAATACCCATCTCTATTATCTCTGATAGGGATGGTAGATTTGTTTCAAGGTTCTGGCAGACGTTGCAACAAGTATTGAGGACTCGTCTAGACATGAGTACTGCCTATCATCCACAAACTGATGGGCAGAGCGAAAGGACGATACAAACTCTTGAAGACATGCTACGAGCATGTGTTATTGATTTCGAAAACAGTTGGAATCGACACCTACCGTTAGCAGAATTTTCCTGCAACAACAGTTATCATTCTAGTATTGAGATGGTGCCGTTTGAGGCACTTTATGGTAGAAAGTGCAGGTCTTCGATTTGTTGGAATGAAGTGGGGGATAGACAGATTACGGGTCCGGAGATAATACAAGAAACTACCGAGAAAATCATCCAAATTCAACAACGATTGAAAACCGCCCAGAGTCGACAAAAGAGCTACGCGGACAGTAAAAGAAAAGATATAGAGTTTGAAAATGGAGAAATGATCATGCTTAAGGTTTCACCTTGGAAAGGCGTTGTTCGATTTGGTAAACGGGGGAAACTAAATCCAAGGTACATTAGACCATTCAAGATTATAGATCGTGTCGGACCAGTAGCTTACCAACTGGAGCTACCTCAACAACTCGCGGCTGTACATAACACTTTCCATGTCTCGAATTTGAAGAAATGTTTTGCTAAAGAAGATCTCACTATTTCGTTGGACGAAATCCAAATCAATGAAAAACTTCAGTTCATTGAAGAACCCGTCGAAATAATGGATCGTGAGGTTAAGAGACTTAAGCAAAAAAAGATACCGATTGTTAAGGTTCAATGGAATGCTTGTAGAGGACCCGAGTTCACCTGGGAGTGTGAATATCAGATGAAGAAGAAATACCCGCATCTATTTCCAGAAGATTCGTCAACACCTTCAACAGCTTAAAATTTCGGGACGAAATTTATTTAACGGGTAGGTACTGTAGTGACCCGAACTTTTCCATGTATATATATATTAATTGAGATTGATATTTACATGACTAAATGTTTCCAACATGTTAAGCAATCAAACTTGTTAAGACTTGATTAATTGAAATAGGTTTCATATACACAATTGACCACCCAAGTTGACCGGTGATTCACGAACGTTAAAACTTGTAAAAACTATACGATGACATATATATGGTTATATATATAGTTAACTGATTTTATTATAAGTAAGTATCTCATTAGGTATTTTAACAATGAGTTATATACATAAAAATGAGACTATTAAATTAAGAAACTCGAAAATGATATATATAACGATTATCGTTATAACAACGTCTTACTAGGTACATATGAATCATATTAAGATATTGTTACACTTGGTTAATTATGTTAAATGATAAGTAAATATATCATTAAGTGTATTAACAATGAACTACATATGTAAAAATAAGACTACTAACTTAATGATTTCGAAACGAGACATATATGTAACGATTATCGTTGTAACGACATTTAACTGTATATATATCATACTAAGATATATTATATATCATAATATCATGATAATATAACAATTTAACATCTCATTTGTTATAATAAACAATGGGTTAACAACATTTAACAAGATCGTTAACCTAAAGGTTTCAAAACAACATTTACATGTAACGACTAACGATGACTTAACGACTCAGTTAAAATGTATATACATGTAGTGTTTTAATATGTATTCATACACTTTTGAAAGACTTCAAGACACTTATCAAAATACTTCTACTTAACAAAAATGCTTACAATTACATCCTCGTTCAGTTTCATCAACAATTCTACTCGGATGCACCCGTATTCGTACTCGTACAATACACAGCTTTTAGATGTATGTACTATTGGTATATACACTCCAATGATCAGCTCTTAGCAGCCCATGTGAGTCACCTAACACATGTGGGAATCATCATTTGGCAACTAGCATGAAATATCTCATAAAATTACAAAAATATTAGTAATCATTCATGACTTATTTACATGAAAACAAAATTACATATCCATTATATCTAATCCATATACCAACGACCAAAAACACCTACAAACACTTTCATTCTTCAATTTTCTTCATCTAATTGATCTCTCTCAAGTTTCATCTTCAAGTTCTAAGTGTTCTTCATAAATTCCATAAGTATAGTTTCATAAAAATCAAGAATACTTCAAAGTTTGCAAGTCTACTTCCAAGCTTTCTAATCCATTCCAAGTAATCATATAAGATCAAGGAACCTTTGTTATTTACAGTAGGTTATCTTTCTAATTCAAGGTAATATTCATATTCAAACTTTGATTCAATTTCTACAACTATAACAATCTTATTTCGAGTGAAAATCTTACTTCGTGTCATGATTCTGTTTCAAGAACTTTCAAGCCATCCAAGGATCCTTTGAAGCTAGATCCATTTTTCTCATTCCAGTAGTTTTATCCAGAAAACTTGAGGTAGTAATGATGTTCATAACATCATTCGATTCATACATATAAAGCTATCTTATTCGAAGGTTTAAACTTGTAATCACTAGAACATAGTTTAGTTAATTATAAACTTGTTCGCAAACAAAAGTTAATCCTTCTAACTTGACTTTTAAAATCAACTAAACACATGTTCTATATCTATATGATATGCTAACTTAATGATTTAAAACCTGGAAACACGATGAACACCATAAAATCGGATATACGCCGTCGTAGTGAAACCGGGGGCTGTTTTAGTTTGGATAATTAAAAACTATGATAAACTTTGATTTAAAAGTTGTTCTTCTGGGAAAATGATTTTTCATATGAACATGAAACTATATCCAAAAATCTTGGTTAAACTCAAAGTGAAAATATGTTTTTCAAAATGGTCATCAAGATGTCGTTCTTTCGACGGAAATGACTACCTCTTTAGTAATTGACATGTAACTTAAATTTTTCACTATAAACCTAAACTTTTTCTATTTGGATTCTTAAATTAGAGTTCAATATGAAACCATAGCAATTTGATTCACTCAAAACGGATTTAAAATGAAGAAGTTATGGGTAAAACAAGATTGGATATTTTTGATCTTTTTAGCTACGGGAAATGTTTAACAAATCTATACAAATCATATCCTAGCTAACTTATATTGTATTATACATGTATTCTAATATATTATGTAATCTTGGGATACCATAGACACGTATGCAAATGTTTTGACATATCATATCGACCCATGTATATATATTATTTGGAACAACCATAGACACTCTATATGCAGTAATGTTGGAGTTAGCTATACAGGGTTGAGGTTGATTCCAAAAATATATATACTTTGAGTTGTGATCTAGCCTGAGACGTGTATACACTGGGTCGTGGATTGATTCAAGATAATATATATCGATTTATTTATGTACATCTAACTGTGGACAACTAGTTGTAGGTTACTAACGAGGACAGCTGACTTAATACACTCAAATCTTTAAAACATAATAAAAATGGTTGTAATTATATTTTGATCATACTTTGATATATATGTACATATTTGTATAGGTTCGTGAATCGATCCGTGGCCAAGTCTTATTTCCGAGGAAGGAAATATCTGTGAAATTGAGTTATAGTCCCACTTCAAAAATCTAATATTTTTGGGATGAGAATACATGCAGGTTTTATAAATGATTTACAAAATAGACACAAGTACGTGAAACTACATTCTATGGTTGAATTATCGAAATCGAATATGCCCCTTTTTATTAAGTCTGGTAATCTAAGAATTAGAGAACAGACACCCTAATTGACGCGAATCTTAAAGATAGATCTATTGGGCCTAACAAACCCCATCAAAGTACCGGATGCTTTAGTACTTCGAAATTTATATCATATCCGGAGGGTGTCCCGGAATGATGGGGATATTCTTATATATGCATCTTGTTAATGTCGGTTACCAGGTGTTCACCATATGAATGATTTTTATCTCTATGTATGGGATGTGTATTGAAATATGAAATCTTGTGGTCTATTGTTACGATTTGATATATATAGGTTAAACCTATAACTCACCAACATTTTTGTTGACTTAAAGCATGTTTATTCTCAGGTGAATACTAAGAGCTTCCGCTGTTGCATACTAAAATAAGGACAAGATTTGGAGTCCATGTTTGTATGATATTGTGTAAAAACTGCATTCAAGAAACATATGTCGATGTAATATATTTCTATTGTAAACCATTATGTAATGGTCGTGTGTAAACAGTATATTTTAGATTATCATTATTTGATAATCTATGTAATGTTTTTAAAACCTTTATTGATAAAATAAAGGTTATGGTTGTTTTAAAAAAAATTTTATTTATTTTTTTTTTTTTTAGAACGGCAGGAAATTTTATTAAATAAAACTAGCAAGAAGCTAGACAAAAATTACAACAAAGAGTCCATAGGGTTTTGTAACCACACGGACCAATTAGTCCTATATTTTTTAAATCTAGAAAAAATCCAAAAGAAAGCGGAAACAATAATATTGTCCAAAACATGAGAAATCTTGAAGTTTGAGTCTTCGAAAATGTAACTGTTTCTGAGCCTCCATATGTTCCAAAGAGTTGAGATACAGATGCTTCTCACAATCATTCTCTTCCGACCTTGAAAGTAGTTGTTATCCAACCAATCCCAAATGTCATCTACCGAGTTCCAACTAGGAAGATTGATGCCGAGCCAATTACCAACACTAGACCAAATTTGCTTGCTAATAATACAAGAAACAAACACGTGATTTTCTGTTTCATCTATATGATCGCACCAAATGCATCTAATGTTTGGAAGAATGATGTCCCTTCGAGCTAAATTATCTTTGGTAGTAAGACGATGCATTTTTAATCGCCAAACAAAAACATTTATCTTGATAGGGAATATGGAACACCATTCAGTAGCTCGTGTGAAAGGAGCCATGAAGTTCACATCTATGAGCATTCTAGCATAAGCTACCAAATACATGTGAGACGAGGAACCGGTCCAAATCCAAGAGTCGCTGTTGTTTGAAAGCGAGACCGAAGACATGAGATCACGCAAGGAGGCGAATGCAGTGAGCTCAAATCCACTACGAAGATCACGACGCCAAAACCAAATCCAGGAACCGTTGTGAAAATGATCGGCAACAGTAGCCTCTTTGCGAACGTCTAAAGCTAAGAGACGGGGGTAATGCGTAGCAAGAGTGATCCCATCTAACCAATTATCAAACCAAAATTTGGTGCTTGCCCCATTTCCAAGCTTACTACGCATCAAAGAATGAGAAATATAGTTTTGTTCATGAATCAAGTTTATGCACTTACAAATGGAATGCCACACACCAGTAGGATATCTGCATGACAATGTTGAGCCATTACCACATGTTCCATGTATAGAATTTATCACTTTGGCCCATATTGAATTATTATTGGTTAACAGCCTCCATCGCCATTTATAGACTAGAGCATGATTAAGCGAAGCGAGACTAGCAACATTTAAGCCTCCATTCGCGTAAGGATTTAGAATGAGTCTCCAATTAACCCAATGAATCTTTTTATTATTTTCCTTGCCACCCCAAAAGAATAAAGCTCGAAGAGATTCCAAAGATCGAATAACATTGGTAGGCGCTTTGAAGAGAGACATGTAATACGTACCAAGCCCTCCAAGAACCGACTTAATGAGAGTAAGTCTTCCACCAAAAGAAATCATATTTGCCTTCCAAGATGCAAGTCGTTTCTTGACCTTGTTTATGACCGGATCCCAGTTTGCGATTCTCGACATATTAAGGCCAACCGGCAAGCCAAGAAAATGAAACGGTAACGATGAGGTGGAGCATCCCATAATGTTTGCCATGCGCTCAACTTCTTGAATAGGGATCCCGATACCCATCAAACTAGACTTGTGGAGATTGATTTTTAAACCGGACACCGCATAAAAACAACCAAGAAGCGTGATGAGATTAGAGGCGTTGGTATCATTCCACTCACCTACAAAAAGGGCATCGTCAGCATATATGCAATGAGTGATCAATTCACTTCTGTAAGAGTTCCTCACTCGAAGACCACAAAAAACATAGCTATCAATAGCATCCTTTATAGCAGCCGTGAGCCCTTCCATACCAATAATAAATAAAAAAGGAGATAGGGGGTCTCCTTGACGAAGACCACGCCCAATGTTAAACTCAGACGAAGGGCTGCCATTTAAAAGCAAAGAGGCACATGAAGAGGAAAGACAAGCACGTATCCAGCTCACCCATTTCGAACTAAAGCCCATATTAGACATCATCGAGAAAATAAAATCCCAATGAATTGAGTCGAATGCTTTATCGAAATCAACCTTGAAGAGCATAGCTTTTTTGTGCTTCCGTTTACACCAATCGACAACCTCATTAATAATAAGAGGACCATCAAGAATTTGACGACCTTTAATGAAGGCGGTCTGCTCCGGGCTGATAATGTCGTCGATAACATGAGCCAATCTAGTGGCAAGGATCTTAGCGAGAATCTTATATTGAATACCAATGAGACTAATGGGGCGAAAATCTTGGACATGAATAGGGTGCTCCTTTTTCGGGATCGGAGAAAAAAAAGATGAATTACATCCCCGTGGTATAGAGCATTTTTTTTCAAAATCATGAACCATGTCAAAAATGTCGACTTTAACCGTGTCCCAAAAGTGCTTAATAAATCGGAATGAAAAACCGTCCTGGCCAGGAGCTTTGTCCCTACCACAGGACCACACGGCATCCTTAATTTCCTCTTCAGAAAAATGCGAAGACAAGTATGAAGCATTATCAAAAGAAAGGCGATTCAAATGAATGCTAGGACTAGCAACCGATGCACACTCCATATATTTAAATTTATTAGAAAAAAAAGTCCACAAATACTTTTTTCACCAGCAGAGGAGATGTTTCCCAATTTCCATTGTGCATAATTCCATTGATTTGGTCCTTTCTTCTTTTTCTGTTTAAAGATGTGTGAAAGAAAGATGAATTCTCATCACCTAAACAGATTGCAAGCTTCTTATTTTTTTGAGCTAAATTGGCAGATTCTACCGACTCCAGGAAGGCCAAATCTTTTAGGATAGTTGACCTTAAAACAACAAGATTTGTCGGATTGACACTGGCGTTAAGTTGCGAGTCAATGTCGTCAAGTTGATTCAAAAGAGTCTTTTTATCAAAAATAGCCTTTGTACGAATGTCAGAATGCCATGCCTTCAAAGCTATTTTTACCCTCTTCAGTTTATCCTTGAGACGTATATGCGGGTTAGAACTTAAATAAGTATTGACATCATTCCAAGTGTTGATGACAGTGTCTTCAAAACCATCAAACTCGAACCAAGACTTGAATAGCCGGAACGGAGAAGGACCATAATCGAGCATCTTATTACGGAGCAAGATGGGACAATGGTCTGACCACAAATTAGAAATAATGGTACCGGTCAAGTGAGGAAAAGCGCAAAGAAAACCGTTGGAAACAAGAAATATGTCCAACTTGGCTCGTTTGGTGAACGCTTTATTAACTCGAGTGTAAGCTCTACCTCCCAACGGAATATCAACGAGATTCCCAGTAATAATGAAGTCATTGAAAGCATCCGCAGTCCGTTGACAAAAGTTGGTACCCATTCTTTCAGACGGAGTTCTCACCGAGTTAAAATCACCAAAGAAAATATAATCCCCTCCATTAGAAGTCATGAAGTTGTTTATAAACAACCATAAATGTTTCTTTAGATGCAACGGCTGAGGTGCATATACATTAATAAGGTAAAAAACGGAAGAGCTATTTACGAAGGAACCTTGCACAATAAGCAAGTTATCAAAAGATATAACCCGAGAACTAGTAAAGAATCGCGGATCCAATAAAGTAACAATTCCCCCTGAACGACCACGAGCACAAGAGGAAGCAACTTTGAAATGAAAGTTACCCCAAAAAGCTTTTACGGCAAAATAATTGAGGGAAATCATCTTAGTTTCTTGTAAGCCGAGTACTGAAATAGAATTTTCATTACACAACTTTCTGACCCAATTTTGTTTATCTTTAGAAAACATCCCGCCTCCAATATTCAATGATAACCAATTCATTAAATTGTGTTGAACCCACCCATACTTAAAATCACATATTTGTGTTCTTTAGAAATATTGTGTAGATCATAGCCAAGCAATTTCCCAAGATTCATGAACTTATCCATTTTACCATCTGACTTAGCCTCCGGATTAGAAATAGAACAAGAGCTACTGCACGACAAAGAAGTTCTGGTGTTATTCACGCTTGTGATAGGAGAATGAAATCTGATACCATTAAAACCAGGAGGTTTAGATGGAGATGAAACTTGTTTTGAATCTCGATGTTCGACTACAACTGGTTCGGAAGGAGACTGGATAGGCACATCTTCATGATCAACATTCACAAGGTTAGATTTGACACAGTTCACCTCTTCCTCAAAACCATTTACCTTATCAGGGGATGATTTCAAAGGCACATCATTGCACGTTTCATCAACATAACTAACAGAATGCGTCTCGGACTTGTTTACATCCGAGGCATACAAGTCGTAAGATTCATCCAAAGATGACTCATCATCAAGGTCCATAATGGTCGGGGTCCAATTACACATTTCACGTACCAGTACTTGGAACAATTTATTTTTCACAGTAACGGATATCACGTCATGGATGTAGTCCAGCCTTTCCGTGATGATGCAAACTTTTCCTCATCCTGACTTACCTGGAGCGTTAATAATAAAAGATTTATAACCAAAGTTTAAGGCAACCTTTTTATAGATGGCCTCAGTCCACGCACATGCCGGTAGCCCGCAAATGTCAATCCAAACTGCTCGCTCCTTAACCATAAATAACTCGTCAAACTCTTTATATGCCTCAATGTAAGATTGGATTTTTTGATGGCATTTGAAGCTGTCATACGCTTCCTTATTAGGGAAAACTACATCAATCCAGCATCCCCCAAGATGGTTATAATCCAGGCCAGAGAAGCCCTCAGCATCCCATATGCGTTTGATACAAGGGATCAATTCTGGTTCCTTAATCTTAACAAAAAGTAGTAAAGGTGCGTCTGAATGAAGGATGAGATCTTCATCAGGGATCACCATTGACTGTTTTAATGGTGCATATTTCTTAACCGGCTCGCTTCCTTGCAGCACTGAAGCAAACGAGTTGCCCATCAAGGGTGGAAAATCTTGTAAATTCTTAACCCTAGATGGGTGTACAAAAGGCAGACCATCTGAAGACGGAGGTTTGGCAGCTTTAACCAACAGATCGTCCCTGTTAAATCTAGCAAGACGTGCATAAACACGATAATTACCGATCCAAAGAGAGGACAGTTTTAGTTCCAGATTTCTTACCGAATCCACATTAAGAAAGCGGACGAATGCAAATCTATAACCGAGTTTCGATAACTTCCTAGCGATGTAGACGTCTAAAACCTTCCCCTGCTCCATACACAACTTCCTGAGGTCATTGATGCAGAACGTACGTGGGAAATTAGTGATGTAAATCGTGGTGGCGAGTTTGGCTGTATCGATATGATCTTTACGAGCCATGGTTACGTGAAGAAGGAGGCGATCCCCGGCGTTTGATGCCGCCGGAGTTGATACAGTGGAAAAGTGTGCAGCGGCGTTTAGGGTAAAAAAGTGTGCAGTCTTTGAAAAACGTCTCATATAGAGGTCAAAACCTCGCAACGAAATCAATTAATATGGAACGTTTATAATCAATATGAACGGGACATTTCATGTTTGCTCATGAGTTAAATCCGGGCCTGATAACCTATCAATAAATACTTTTTCACTTCTTTTTTTTTTTTTTTTTTTTTGAAAGCACCAATCAATGTGACATTTGCGAGTCATCTGCCCGGTAAGGCAAGAAAAGGAAAAAAAAAAAAACAAATTGAGTTTGGGTCGGTCTAGTGTTTACTTATTCTCGTAATGAAAACGAAGAAATCAATTTTATCTTGTTGGGAGTGAAGACACAATTTATCAGTGCTCATTAGTTTAGTGATTTCTTGGATAGAGATCATCTCATGTGCAACTTGAATATGAGTCATATTGATGTACCAAAGGTTACGTTGTTGGTTGACGTTCACATATGTCTAAGGTTCAAACCTCACTAGCTGCGCACCTTGAGTGGTCAGGGAATTGTCAGATTCCCTGAACCTCATATGTTCTTGAGATACATCGTTAATATAAACAGTTAGTTTAGTGGTGGGTAAAATATGGTAAATAGTGTTTTTGTGTGTTGAAGTTGTGGGCAGGTGATCGTGAAGTGACAGATGATGTGTGCAATGGATGTTATGATAGTAAGTACTCATAACAAAAACAGGTACAATGGTGGATAGTTCTTTTGCTTAAACTTTATTGATACACTGTAACAGAAGTCCTCATTGGATAGTAATTTAAGATTTTCAGGAAAAACAATTTATAGTCAATCATAATCATGTTTACAAGTATAGAATAATTGATAGCGTTTTAATTTACTTTTAATTTACTAAAACAATCACCAAGTCAGATCCAAATGCATTATACGGTAAATAATAATTAATACAAACAAGGAATAAGTCTTTGAAGATTGTCTACATCTCTGGGTGGTGAAATGACATGTTTTTATTCTCGGTTAGGGGAAGGATTGTCTACATCTCACCTCCCCCATACACCACTCAGGTGGTATTGGGTTTTGTTGTTGTTGTAAGGAATAAGTCTTTGAAGACCACAAATTGATAGAGATAAACCTTTTTGAAGACCACCGTTTGATGGAAAAATTTACGATCGAAAATGCGAACCGTCTATGAGGTTGATCCACATTACACTTCAAACAACATCAATAGGAATAGGATTAGTCCAAACTCAAGTATTTAAATTAATTAAACCCCTTGATTAATTAATGATACACATATAACTTTTGTCTAGAAATCTTTAATCGTCACACAAGAACAGTTTATGTTTTGTTAATTTTCTTTTTTCGATTTGCCCAAAACCAAGAGAACAATATAGCCTTTTGTACGAAAAAACAACACATAAAGGGATTGTGTTAATATGTTTGTTCGTGCGGGAATTAAGAATAGAAAAGAGTTTTCTTTTTTCTTAAAAAACATTAAAACTTCAAACATAAAAATTACATATTACATATTATTATTATTATATATATACAGATATACAGATAGATTAGTTTTTTCTCTAAAACTCGGTTGCCGCATTGTGATCACAACTATTAATAAAAAATTAATAACAACCCTATCTTTGCATACAAAAATAGTTTTGATGTAACCCACATTAAATCTGAATCATATTATGATTTGAACATAAGATTTAATAAATCTTCTAAATTAATTAACTATTACCTAACTAATAATTTAATTTGTTTCATGTAAAAATCATATCTATCAAATATATATTATTAATTTGACATCTAAGTGTATACGTGTGTGACCCCGAAAGCTCACATGAATTCAGTCATATAGTTATGTGTTGTACTTTGTGCATAAATCCTACAGACTCTCACTTGTGCACGACACAACACCATGTAACTATACAAACAATGGTTAACGCCTAGCAACTTGCCATTCTCCCCAAATTTATATGAGGGTAGTTTCTCAGAACTTCTAATAGTAAGTGTTAAATGTCATTTGTTCATTTTTTCAGATGCTCTGGTTAAACTTGAAACATTGATCATCATTCATTCTCATTTGTTTAACAATTTCTTTCTCGATTTTCAGAACTGAACTAGATCAAATTAATTAAGTATCATCTCAATTACATTTGGGTACGCTCGTACAAATATTTGTTCATTCATCGAGGAGTTCAAAAGTATCTAACTCCGAAAATGTTGGAGGAACAAATCCGATCTTGCATATGCATACACGTGTCTGTCACGTGTTGAAAAGACCCGTTCATATACATTATAAACGATTCACAATAGTTGATTACATCGCGAGGTATTTGACCTCTATATGATACGTTTTACAAACATTGCATTCGTTTTTAAAAGACAAACTTTCTTTACATCTAAAATTGACGGCATGCATACCATTTCATATTACATCCAACTATAATTGACTTAATATTAATCTTGATGAACTCAACGACTCGAATGCAACGTCTTTCAAAGTATGTCATGAATGACTCCAAGTAATATCCTTAAAATGAGCTAATGCACAGCGGAAGATTTCTTTAATACCTGAGAATAAACATGCTTTAAAGTGTCAACCAAAAGGTTGGTGAGTTCATTAGTTTATCATAATCAATCATTTTCGTAATAGTAATAGACCACGAGATTTCTGTTTATAAATATATGTACACTCGCAAGTGTATAAAAGTATTCTATAAGTTGTAGGCACCCGGTAACAAGCCTTAACGTTCATGTTTTACCCTCTGAAGTACACCAGATCAGGTGTGTTTAAAAATAACCTCGAAGTACTAAAGCATCCCATAGTCAGGATGGGGTTTGTCAGGCCCAATAGATCTATCTTTAGAATTCGCGCCTACCGTACATAGACAAGTAGTTTAATGCTACCAAGCTAAGGGTATATTTCTGGTTTAAACCCATGTAGAATTAGTTTTAGTACTTGTGTCTATTTCGTAAAACATTTATAAAACAACGCATGTATTCTCAGCCCAAAAATATATATTGCAAAAGCAATTAAAAAGGGAGCAAATGAAACTCACAATACTGTATTTCGTAGCAATTATGTATATGACGGAACTGAACAAGTGCAGGGTTTGTCTCGGATTCACGAACCTATATTAAGTATATATATTTATATGTTGGTCAATATCTGTCTAACAATTTAGGTCAAGTCGTAGTGTATCACAATCCTAATGCTCGAGACCGACATGCAAAAGTCAACAAAAGTCAACTTGACCTAAAATGACTTCCAAAATCTATACATGTTTATTATATAACTTATATATAGTCGTTTTATATATTTAAATATATTTATCAGATCTTATTATACTAAATAATACAAGTCATTTATTAATAAATAAAAATTTATATTTAAATTCATATATGATAAAAATATACTTTTATATATCTCAAGTAATAAAATTTATAAAATTCACTTGATATCGTAAAAATATAGTGGTATGTATTATTAATGTAATTATATTACGTGTGGTAAAAATATGTTTGTACGCATAATTATTTGATTAAATAATATTGATAATAATAATAATGATACAAATAATAAAATGATAGTTTCAATAAAAATATTAATTTTTAGTAATAAAGATAATTTTAGTAATAACATCAACTGATAACAATTATAATAATAGTTTTAATAATAATATTAAAATTAATAATAATTCAGTTGGCCATATCTTTTAATCCGTTCATCGAACCCACACGATTTCTAAATGAAAAGTTATTAATTTTTCTTTGGCTTTTTAACGACATGCATATCATATACCTTATCTCAGTAGCATATGTATCAAATTCGTGATTTATCATAAACTATTTAACGACGAAACTAAGCATACAAACATGCATAATCATATGTACTCGAGCACTAGTCAGGGATACACTATGAATATAAAAAAAATATAAGATATGAATGCTCACGTATCAATATTGTGATTCAATATTGCAGAAAAGTACGTAGACGCAACGAAAATGATAAACGTTAGGTTGACCTCACGAGCAATACCCTCGAACAATACCCATAACCTCCATAGCTATAACCCATGATTTCCTTAGCTCTATCCCGTTTGAAAACTTATTTTGAAATCGACTGAATATAACTCCGTCGTAGTATTTTATGTATACTAATAATATCTTGAAATAATACTAAGTAAATATATATATGTAATTCGATTGAGAGAGTTTAGAGAAATATATTTTCAAGTTTCTATGAAATAATGAAACCTATTAAATTCTATTTATAATAGATTTTTGAATTATTAAAGTGAATTATTAAAGTATGAATTATTAAAGTGAATTATTAAAGTATGAATTATTAAAGTGAATTATTAAAGTGAATTATTAAAGTATGAATTATTAAAGTGAATTATTAAAGTATGAATTATTAAAGTATGAATTATTAAAGTGAATTATTAAAGTATGAATTATTAAAGTATGAATTATTAAAGTGAATTATTAAAGTATGAATTATTAAAGTGAATTATTAAAGTATGAATTATTAAAGTGAATTATTAAAGTATGAATTATTAAAGTGAATTATTAAAGTTAAAGTAAAGTAAAAGTAAAGTAAAAGTAAAGTAAAGGTAAAGTTAAAGTATAGTAAAAGTATAAAACTATGTACGTATAATACGCGTATAAATATATTTAATATTAATTTAAATCGTTATATCATAAAACATTTTAGAAAAGTAGAATTATATATATTCATAATAGGTTTCAAGTTTTTAAATTACAGTCTGTTGGTGAAGCATGGGATAAAGTCCAAAGGTTTAATAAACGTATGAAATCATCTTAATGAAAAATGTCGAGTTACTTAACTTGTCGATATCCAACATCTAAGTTATTTACACTCCACATTCTTACTTATAGATCACTTTACCATTTTCCGAATATTGTCAAAAAGAATAGATTTCTTAAATCACAGTGGACCTCATAACATTGGCCCATAATCATATCATCATGTATCTGATAATTCAATCATTTGATATTATCTCTTAATTCTGTCGATAAATATATCGAAACAAATACGTTCATGTAAAGTATCATATATATCAAATACTTTGTAAATGTTTTCAGTTATTATATATTATATATACATATCTATATACACATAATTGTTCGTGAATCGTCAAACACGGTCAAAGGGTAATTGATTACATGAATGTAGTTCCAAACTTTTTGAGATTCAACATTACAAATTCTGCTTATCGTGTCGGAAACATATAATGGTTAGGTTTAAATTTGGTCGGAAATTTCCGGGTCGTCACAGTACCTACCCGTTAAAGAAATTTCGTCCCGAAATTTGATCGAGGTCGTCATGGCTAACTTTAAAAATGTTTTCATGACGAATATAAGTTGATAAATAGAGTTTTATCATCATTGAGTAATATAGATAAAACAATTTGATTACGCGAATAGTATAAGTGAAGCTATCGCAAGAGAGTGAAATGAGTAAACGTATATTCGTTTTAACCGATGACGTAGTTATGATTGATTTCCGGAATTCATGGAATTTAAGGAAAATCTTTGCTATAAGATTTGGTTCTTCGGCGATTAAGGAAATCATGATCTTATTTGATTAAATACGATAATCTGTCTCGATTTCTCTGTCTGATATTTTACTATAAATCCACCCCCTTCGTTTCTTTATTTCCACAGCTCACACCTTCTAGTCTTTCTCCCCAATTCATACTTTAAAGCATTCATTAATATGCTTCATCCAGTATTGATTCTTGATATACTCTTAACTTTCATATCTGTCATTCTTCTTTTTCATCTACCACCAGAAGAAGTTATTTTCTTCTACCATTACCTTGGGGTTATTGTATTTTTCATTCTCCCATGTCTTTATATTGCTATACGCATTGATATACACGGTTTGTAATTTCGAGGTCGTTATCGGGCTTTATATTCTCCATTATATTTCGGAGCTTCATGCTTTCATTTTCTCTTCCCAGCCTTAAGTCAAGCGGATAATGGTCCAGAATTCGTAGATATGAATTTTTGGATGAACATAGTTAATGTTCCAAGAAGAAAATCGTAATGGCACGATCTTAATTTGGCAACTTACCAGAATATCTGAAAATATAGAGCTATCAAGATGATATGTTCTTAATATGTTTGGAAATTGGGTAGAATGTAAGAGTCGTGTAAATAGTACATGATGACGGTATGTTCTATGAATCATCACGTTCCATTAGAAACTCAGCATGACTTACTGTAATATAATCACGTTGATCAAGTGTCATTATATTATACTAACTCATGTTTCAGTTCCCAACACTGCTTTAAAAACATTCCTATTTTAAATTCGAATTTTTTTTTCTTCAGAATTTAGAAACTAACACAGTTTCTTTGTATGTTGTAACGCAGATATTGCGAAGAGATAAAAGATTTCGGATAAGAATAGTTGTGAAAATATCTTCAGGAATATCGAAGATATTTATAATAAAAGATACGATGATATCTTAGAATTCTTAACATAGATGGATGATGAAGAAGATTTGTCTGTGAAGGTTTAGAATAAGAAGTAAGGTGTTTGCTAACGATTTCAGTAGACACTGAAACATTTGGATCCTTTGAAGGCAGGTTTAGTCTTTGTGATTTGTCCACAGCCTCCTTCATGGTCTGCTCAATCCATTTTCCAGTTTCAAACCTTCTCTTTTTCTCAGCTTTACCACCATACTATTCTTTATCACCAAACTTTTGACTGTTAAAGTCGTTTACAGTTTTTGCTGCTTCATCAGCATTTTTCCAATTTCGGAGAACTAGTTCATAGTTTGGGATGTTTTTCAGAAAATTCACATTCGAAGTATGTAAGTCTAGGAGATAGACGTTATATGTATACATATAACTTTTGACGTAAAATTGTAGCGAAATTCAAAATACTGATTGCTAATTCCCAGTAGTTGGTGTGACAATTATTGTTACAGGATGTAGGTAAGTACATGATGGGGTTTTAATGAATAAGTATAGTGACTTTTCGGAGAGGCTTAAGTCGAAGGTTAATGAAGTTGTTGATAAGTTTACTGCTAATGTGGCTAGATATGAAAGGTTCCCCGGTAACAATGATGAAGGGGTAATTGTTATAATAAGGTTTATTCGTATAAACAAATGAAGGTGATTTGTCGAAGCTATGATAAAATTGTCTATTTTGGAAAGAGATTGAAAAATTATATTTGGTAATAAATATCAAAGGATCTGACACGGATACGTGTTAAACTATAACTTTGGTTTCGAGAGCTTTTCAGGTGCATGACAGTGGGTAATGTGTGGTTGGATCATCTTCTCGCATGTCTTTAAGAATTTCGAAGTGTTTGAACACATATTGTAATTGTTAATATACATATGATGTTCTAAGATTTTGAATGATACAAATATTTTTGTGAGTTCCATGAATAGAAATGAGGTTCTAGGACAGTTTTGAAGTCAAAGTATAGTTTTGAAAGATGTAGGAATCTAAGAGTGATGATTTCGGTTATATCTTGAATCGAATTCTTAGATTTTAAAATCAGAATATGTAATTAGATTTTGAATGAGTATGGTTGTTTTGATTTCTATAAAAGAATGTATATTGTTGTGAAAGTAGGGAGTATAATGGATGACTTGCTGAATCAGATTCGAAGAATGTAACATATTAATTGTGAATTTATATATTTCTCGGGTATTACCTACCCGTTAAAAAAAATCACAATTAATATTTTGTACAAAAGAATTTTATTACAGTCTTTATGGAAATATATATGTGTATATTTCTTCAGATGTAATATAGATTTAATGAGTTAATATTAAATTAAACTCATTTGATTTATGGTTAAGGCTAGGATAGATAATTTCTAAACTTTAGAAATTACATAATCGCCGTAGAATGTTTCCCCAATGAAGTTATGAATCAATACTTAATCGTTGTGGTATTCCTTGGTATCTACATGGCGTATGACGTCGATGCTCGTGGGACAGATTGTGAAGTTGAGGTTTGCGATGCGGTTGTTGTTGGTGGTGGTAATGGTACTGTTGATGTTGTTGATGGTGGTACTGGTTATGCTGCTGGTGCTGCTGCTGGTGTTTGTAACCTTTGCACCATATTCTCCAAAGCCACTACCCGAGCGCGAAGCTCGTTGACTTCTTCTATTACACCGGAGTGATTGTCGGTTCGGACGAGCGGATAAATAAGATCTAGAATTTGGTGTAGTATATAATCATGACGAGATACTCTGGAAATGAGAGAGAAAATGGTGTTTCGGACAGGTTCGCCAGTAAGTGCTTCAGGTTCATTGCCCAGAGGGCAATGTGGTGGATGAAAGGGATCACCTTCTTCTTGTCTCCAATGGTTAAGTAGATTATGAACCCATCCCCAATTCATCCAGAATAGATGATGGCTAATTGGTTGATCCATTCCGGTCACGCTGCTTTCGGAGCTCATGTGGAAATCCATATCGGCATAGCTGTCGGAATCCGAGGAACTCAAACTGGTTGAGGGATCCATCTTGTATGATCAGGGAAAGAATTTTTTTTGTATGAAATAGATTGTAGAATTTAGATTTGGTATTCTTCAATACATAATTTACATATGTATATATAATACCAAAATCCCATAAATTACGGAGGAATCTTTGAAAGATGTCAATCAAAGTTCACAGTAACAGATATGCTAAGATAAGAATTCGTCTATACATTATTATGCAATAAATGTAGGAAAACGCGTCTAGACCTAAGAATGATAAGCAGGTAATTTCCTAAGGATGGTAAGTAGATGATTTCCGACTAAAAATGATAAGCAAAACTTTTGACATGCAGACACGGTCGAAGTCCAGACTCACTAATGCATCTTAAAGACTATCAGTTAGACACACTAATGCAAGACTTGGTTCGCTAAGACCACCGCTCTGATACCAATTGAAAGGACCCGTTCATATACATTATAAACGATTCACAATAGTTGATTACATCGCGAGTTATTTGACCTCTATATGATACGTTTTACAAACATTGCATTCGTTTTTAAAAGACAAACTTTCTTTACATCTAAAATTGACGGCATGCATACCATTTCATATTACATCCAACTATAATTGACTTAATATTAATCTTGATGAACTCAACGACTCGAATGCAACGTCTTTCAAAGTATGTCATGAATGACTCCAAGTAATATCCTTAAAATGAGCTAATGCACAGCGGAAGATTTCTTTAATACCTGAGAATAAACATGCTTTAAAGTGTCAACCAAAAGGTTGGTGAGTTCATTAGTTTATCATAATCAATCATTTTCGTAATAGTAATAGACCACGAGATTTCTGTTTATAAATATATGTACACTCGCAAGTGTATAAAAGTATTCTATAAGTTGTAGGCACCCGGTAACAAGCCTTAACGTTCATGTTTTACCCTCTGAAGTACACCAGATCAGGTGTGTTTAAAAATAACCTCGAAGTACTAAAGCATCCCATAGTCAGGATGGGGTTTGTCAGGCCCAATAGATCTATCTTTAGAATTCGCGCCTACCGTACATAGACAAGTAGTTTAATGTTACCAAGCTAAGGGTATATTTCTGGTTTAAACCCATGTAGAATTAGTTTTAGTACTTGTGTCTATTTCGTAAAACATTTATAAAACAACGCATGTATTCTCAGCCCAAAAATATATATTGCAAAAGCAATTAAAAAGGGAGCAAATGAAACTCACAATACTGTATTTCGTAGCAATTATGTATATGACGGAACTGAACAAGTGCAGGGTTTGTCTCGGATTCACGAACCTATATTAAGTATATATATTTATATGTTGGTCAATATCTGTCTAACAATTTAGGTCAAGTCGTAGTGTATCACAATCCTAATGCTCGAGACCGACATGCAAAAGTCAACAAAAGTCAACTTGACCCAAAATGACTTCCAAAATCTATACATGTTTATTATATAACTTATATATAGTCGTTTTATATATTTAAATATATTTATCAGATCTTATTATACTAAATAATACAAGTCATTTATTAATAAATAAAAATTTATATTTAAATTCATATATGATAAAAATATACTTTTATATATCTCAAGTAATAAAATTTATAAAATTCACTTGATATCGTAAAAATATAGTGGTATGTATTATTAATGTAATTATATTACGTGTGGTAAAAATATCTTTGTACGCATAATTATTTGATTAAATAATATTGATAATAATAATAATGATACAAATAATAAAATGATAGTTTCAATAAAAATATTAATTTTTAGTAATAAAGATAATTTTAGTAATAACATCAACTGATAACAATTATAATAATAGTTTTAATAATAATATTAAAATTAATAATAATTCAGTTGGCCATATCTTTTAATCCGTTCATCGAACCCACACGATTTCTAAATGAAAAGTTATTAATTTTTCTTTGGCTTTTTAACGACATGCATATCATATACCTTATCTCAGTAGCATATGTATCAAATTCGTGATTTATCATAAACTATTTAACGACGAAACTAAGATTACAAACATGCATAATCATATGTACTCGAGCACTAGTCAGGGATACACTATGAATATAAAAAATATATAAGATATGAATGCTCACGTATCAATATTGTGATTCAATATTGCAGGAAAGTACGTAGACGCAACGAAAATGATAAACGTTAGGTTGACCTCACGAGCAATACCCTCGAACAATACCCATAACCTCCATAGCTATAACCCATGATTTCCTTAGCTCTATCCCGTTTGAAAACTTATTTTGAAATCGACTGAATATAACTCCGTCGTAGTATTTTATGTATACTAATAATATCTTGAAATAATACTAAGTAAATATATATATGTAATTCGATTGAGAGAGTTTAGAGAAATATATTTTCAAGTTTCTATGAAATAATGAAACCTATTAAATTCTATTTATAATAGATTTTTGAATTATTAAAGTGAATTATTAAAGTATGAATTATTAAAGTGAATTATTAAAGTATGAATTATTAAAGTGAATTATTAAAGTGAATTATTAAAGTATGAATTATTAAAGTGAATTATTAAAGTATGAATTATTAAAGTATGAATTATTAAAGTGAATTATTAAAGTATGAATTATTAAAGTATGAATTATTAAAGTGAATTATTAAAGTATGAATTATTAAAGTGAATTATTAAAGTATGAATTATTAAAGTGAATTATTAAAGTATGAATTATTAAAGTGAATTATTAAAGTGAATTATTAAAGTTAAAGTAAAGTAAAAGTAAAGTAAAAGTAAAGTAAAGGTAAAGTTAAAGTATAGTAAAAGTATAAAACTATGTACGTATAATACGCGTATAAATATATTTAATATTAATTTAAATCGTTATATCATAAAACATTTTAGAAAAGTAGAATTATATATATTCATAATAGGTTTCAAGTTTTTAAATTACAGTCTGTTGGTGAAGCATGGGATAAAGTCCAAAGGTTTAATAAACGTATGAAATCATCTTAATGAAAAATGTCGAGTTACTTAACTTGTCGATATCCAACATCTAAGTTATTTACACTCCACATTCTTACTTATAGATCACTTTACCATTTTCCGAATATTGTCAAAAAGAATAGATTTCTTAAATCACAGTGGACCTCATAACATTGGCCCATAATCATATCATCATGTATCTGATAATTCAATCATTTGATATTATCTCTTAATTCTGTCGATAAATATATCGAAACAAATACGTTCATGTAAAGTATCATATATATCAAATACTTTGTAAATGTTTTCAGTTATTATATATTATATATACATATCTATATACACATAATTGTTCGTGAATCGTCAAACACGGTCAAAGGGTAATTGATTACATGAATGTAGTTCCAAACTTTTTGAGATTCAACATTACAAATTCTGCTTATCGTGTCGGAAACATATAATGGTTAGGTTTAAATTTGGTCGGAAATTTCCGGGTCGTCACACGTGTTTTACACTACACTCAATAGTTCAGGACAACATTTAACCATAACAAAATATAATGATCTACACATAGAAACCTGAGTGTATCTCAAGTCAAAGGACATTATGACATAATCACTTGCGAGTTTCACTATTGATACAATCCATGTAGTGAAACCTCGAAGATTTAGTAATTCCATTGTGCATCACAATGAACACATGTGAGTTTGATAGTACACAATCCATATTTAAACGCTCACAATTGTCTTATTTCGATGTTACTAGCGTATCATCAATGGACAATAAAAAATTTAGAAAAAATCGTTATTCAAGGATTTGAACACGCAAATATAAACATTGTATTACTATTGAAAATGATATAACACATTATATCAATTAATTACAAATAAAACTACTTTTATGTATCATTATCAAAATACTAAAATTACATAAGATTATTGGCAGATCTAAGCTCAATGTTCCCATAATGCTCAACATGCCAGGTACAAGACATTGGCTTTTCAAATGAGTCAACTAAATTATTTTCTGTAAATGAACTTTTAGAATACCTACATCTTGAAGATGTGTTTGGCACCTCGCAAAACTATTGGCTCATTTGCTATTTCAATAACACTAGTTATATATTTTATACCAGGGAGAACGTCAAACCCATAATAAATTTTTCGATCCAAACAGATTTTTGTGCAGCTTCGAAAGAAGTTATGTATTCTGATTCTGTAGTAGATATCACAATCAAATCCACCTTCGTTGAGTAACGAAACGTAGTTTGATTACTATCGACTTATTGTAACATCCCGCGTTTTTCCGTTAAATTTATTTTAATACCGTCTTTTTTTTTAATAACATCTTTCGTCACCTATATTCGTACACTTCGTTAACTAATGTTCTTGATAATCCCGTTACTCGATTACAACATCTCTCGTTAACTTGCGTTTTAAAATATTCGATCGGTTAATTCCCGCACCCGACTACAAACTTGAGGGACTAAACTCGCCAAAGAGCCAAACTAGTTGACTAGGTCAACTAGTCAACTCCATCCTCCTCCATTCATTTTCATCTCCACCATCTTCATTACTTCCATCTTTTCTCTCAACCTTCAAACAAAAGATTCATCATCTAATTTCGATTTAGCAAGCAAACATCAAAACAAACTACATATTCTTGATCCTCTCATCATCCTCTACGATTTGATACTAACTTCATTGATTTTGGGTAACATTTCTAAAACTCTAGATTTCTTTAAATTCGTGTTTTGACTTGAAATGTTGTTAGTTAGTGTCTATGGCTCGTGTATAACATGAATATATGATTTGTATGCTCGATCTTGATGTTTTGGTGTAACTAGCTTGAAAATGAAAAGTGTATGCTTAATCTTTGATTTTGGATGATCAAATGTGTTAGATTGTTAAAGTTCATGTTTTAAAAGTGTTACTAGCATCATTAGCTTCATGTTGATGTATAGATTGATTAAAGAAACTTCATAAACGTGATTATTGATTTTGTGAACTTTTGGTTAGGGTTTGATAGCTTTAAAACGAACTTTTGATGCGTTGAATGCTCGTTAATGTTATTAATAAGTGTTTAGTTGTATTACATGTTTGATTACCTTCAAAACGGCATATCATATGTATAAATTGGATTCCCGGAACTTGAAATGCATTTGATGAACCTAAACTTTGATTTTGAACGCTTAACGACCATTCAACGAGGTTTTTGTAGTATTAAATGATGATTTTGATTAATGATATGTGGTTAGTTGTATTCCTTGTCGAAATAGCTTTCCGATGATATAAAATACATGTTCTAATTGTTTGCGGATCATAAAATGTGATTGTTTGTGTTTTGGTTCGTCCATTCGAGGAATTCAGCAAACAGACCCTGGATGCCAATTGGGACGCCGTCCTGACTTTTGGGACGCCGTCCCACTCTTCATATTGGGACGCCGTCCTGATTTTGGGACGCCGTCCCACTCTTCATATTGGGACACCGTCCTGATACACTAAAATGGGCTGTTTTGCTTGGTCATTTGACGTAAAATGTTTGATATGCTACGGACCTCCGATTAACATGAAATTTGGCCAACATGCTCATATATGATTATATAACTTATAAAAATTGTTGGATACCCGACCCGACCCCGTTGACTTTGACTTTGACCAAGTTTGACTTTTAGTCAAACTTAACTAAACACTTATGCAATCGTTCTAGTCTTTCTTTTATACTTGATTCTTGCATGAAACTTGACAACGTGATTCACATGCTATACTTTTCGAGTCGTAACGAGCCATAGGACTAATTGAACACATTTCACCCGACCTTGTATCGTAACCGGTTAATTGACACAACTTACTTGTTTAGGTCAAGGCTAAGCAACTTTCATGCATACGTTACTTTGTGAAGTACTTTTATACTCGTGCACTCGAGGTGAGATCATAGTCCCACCTTTTCAACAACTTTTTATACTTTTAAATTGTGGGCTGAGAAACATATACTTTGTTACATTTTGTACTACTTACTTTTATACTTTGAACACAAGTACAAGGAAAACAAACATTCCACAGCGAGTTAGAACAAAAATCCTCAATTCGATTATCATTAGTTACACTTGCAGGGTGTAAGCGAGAACTTATATTGTGTGGCCATACGGGTTTGACAAACCCTCATTACGGACGGTTCGCTACCGTCTACGGATGAAATATATTTTCGAGAAACAGTGTATGTTCTAACACTATTGTGATGGGGTTCTATGGAAGGAAACGTTAAGTCTTGATAATTGGGTGCTCGCGAACAATACTTTTGGAATGCAAACAATTTTGATAATCAACTATGGGAATACTAAATCTTGTGGTTCAAAAACAACGTTTACAAATACATCTATGATTTCACCAACGTTTTTCGTTGACAGTTTTCTATATGTTTCTCAGGTTCATACTCGGCTACTTGATACATGCTTCCGCACACTTTGATTTCTTGCTTGAGGTCAAGCATACATGCATACGCTAGTGATAGCACTTTTGGATTAAACCTTAAAGCATACATACTTACGCTATTTATAGCAACTGTGATTTTCAACTTATATTATGTCGCAAGTTATTTCATTTATACTTTACAATTTTTTTGTAATCTTAAACTTGTTGTCGAATTGTTTGTAAACTAAACTTTGCAAGTCTTGTACGTTTCAAATGAATGCGACATAATTTTGGTCAAACGAGTCTCATATAGGGACTAAGACCACGCAACGGGACCTAAGTTAACGGCGCCGTCAATAACGGTTTTGGTCGGGTCGTTACAAGTGGTATCAGAGCGTTGGTTGTAGGGAACTAGGATATGCATTAGTGTGTCTGACAGAGTCGTTAGGACGCATTAGTGAATCTAGGCTACAACCGGATAGTTAGCCATTGCATTCTGACATACATTTGCTATAGATAGCACTTACTTGAATACTTGTGCATTATACTTGAATCATTCTTAGGCAAACTTTTTAATGGTACCCAACCTTCATCATACGAACTCGTATTCCGCCACTTTTTGGTAACACACGTGAATTCAAGGTTTATACGCGTACGGATGACCACGACTTCGTTAGTCACTCTAGTTCGGGAATTCTGACTCCTTGGTTGTTATCCACCCCGTCTCAGCTTACTATCCACAAGTGTTGTAAAGTTACCACCACTACTCTAGATGAGTATCGTCATCACTATTTATCACTACGGTTGCGTACTACTCGTTATCATGACTCGTTACTCTTTTCATACCTAAGTACATTTTTGTCTGACTCGAACCGCATTGACGTGAATAATCATTTATACACTTCTCTCGGGGAACGCTTCCTTAGAGTTGCAGAAATTCTTTCGATTTAATACGAGTCACGTTTGAGACATCGTTACATTTTGTTCATTTTAGGTCTTCACGATGACACGAACTTGAATCTATGGAGTGATGTGGGAATGGAGGTATGAGTTAGTGTAATATAACGACACTCGATCAACGTGGTTATATTACGGTAATTCATGCCAAAGTTCTAATGACACGTGATGGTGGTTAGACTCGATCAACCTAATCACCACCATGTGCCATGTACATGACTTCATCCTTTCATGTTTGGACATCTGAAAACTCCGAAAGTACTGACAACCACCATACCAGGGACACATCTTCGATTATTGTCGAACTATATTTATGCTTCCGAATGAATGACAAATTCTCCCAACTTTGACCATACGTTACACGTGTATACTATCTCGTCCTCGCACAGTCTTATTGACTAACTACAACTTACTTGTTATGCTCGCATCGAGGCGGAAACTTCTCTCGCCTTACACTCGTAATTCCGATTCAGGAAATCTTTTATTTTAAATTCTCAATGGAGAGAGACTCTTCACGTTATGCTAGTATTCGCCTCGAGGGTGAATAGTCCCGACGAACGTTTTTGGAAACCGATAAATCTTTCGCAACGCAAATTTCTTGAGAAACTTGTTCTAACTAACGTTTTCGAGTCCTAACGGATTTGTTCAAATATACCTTACGGAATGTACTCCGTTTCGGACCGAGATCCTCGTTTCATTTCTAGACTTCGGAGTGCCTCACAAAAATCCTCGGGACCACGTTTAGACATGAGTACCGCGTACCATCCGCAACCCGACGGACCGAACAAACATACGATTTAAACCTTAGAATCCATAATACGAGTTGTATTACTAACTTCAAATTTACTTGAGAAAAGTATTTTCCTTTAGCTTAATACTCGTACTACAATGATTTTCATTCGAGTTTTAACGTCACACCTTTTGAAACCACATGTGACCGGAAACATCATCCTCCTTTTTGTCGAAACCAAGTAAACGATGATCAATTCACCGGGGCCGAGCTTATTCATGAGCAATCGAGAGGATTTATTCATATTCAAGCAAGACCCAACGCGACTCGTAATCACCAGGAGCTATGCCGATGTTACACGTAAACCTTTCGAATTCCATGGGAAACCGCGTCACGTTAAAAGTCGCACTTTGAGGAGGTGTAATCCGTTTCGGGAAACATAGAAAGCTAAATCCGTGATATTTTAATCCTTTTGAAATCTTGGGGCGTTTTAGACCCGTTGCTAGCCGTTTAGATTTTCCGGCTCATTTCGAGTCTCCATTTATCCTACATTCGATGTATCAACTTAAAGACGTGTTTTGCGAAACAAGAACTTGTCATTCCTTTTCGATAAGCTTACTATCGATGATAAACTTCATTCCTAGGAGGACCGGTTGAAACCATGAATTGTGAACCCAAACTTTAAGACGACGTTAAACCCCGACCGTCAAAGTTCGTTGAAATACCCTAGAACGTACTCCTCCCTCACTCGTAGAATTGGCAACACAAGATCTCGAGGAAGATTCAACAACTACTACTTCCAACTAAATTTCGGGACGAAATTTCTTTTGAGGTGTGGATAATGTAACATCCCGCGTTTTTCCGTTAAATTTATTTTAATACCGTCTTTTTTTTAATAACATCTTTCGTCACCTATATTCGTACACTTCGTTAACTAATGTTCTTGATAATCCCGTTACTCGATTACAACATCTCTCGTTAACTTGCGTTTTAAAATATTCGATCGGTTAATTCCCGCACCCGACTACAAACTTGAGGGACTAAACTCGCCAAAGAGCCAAACTAGTTGACTAGGTCAACTAGTCAACTCCATCCTCCTCCATTCATTTTCATCTCCACCATCTTCATTACTTCCATCTTTTCTCTCAACCTTCAAACAAAAGATTCATCATCTAATTTCGATTTAGCAAGCAAACATCAAAACAAACTACATATTCTTGATCCTCTCATCATCCTCTACGATTTGATACTAACTTCATTGATTTTGGGTAACATTTCTAAAACTCTAGATTTCTTTAAATTCGTGTTTTGACTTGAAATGTTGTTAGTTAGTGTCTATGGCTCGTGTATAACATGAATATATGATTTGTATGCTCGATCTTGATGTTTTGGTGTAACTAGCTTGAAAATGAAAAGTGTATGCTTAATCTTTGATTTTGGATGATCAAATGTGTTAGATTGTTAAAGTTCATGTTTTAAAAGTGTTACTAGCATCATTAGCTTCATGTTGATGTATAGATTGATTAAAGAAACTTCATAAACGTGATTATTGATTTTGTGAACTTTTGGTTAGGGTTTGATAGCTTTAAAACGAACTTTTGATGCGTTGAATGCTCGTTAATGTTATTAATAAGTGTTTAGTTGTATTACATGTTTGATTACCTTCAAAACGGCATATCATATGTATAAATTGGATTCCCGGAACTTGAAATGCATTTGATGAACCTAAACTTTGATTTTGAACGCTTAACGACCATTCAACGAGGTTTTTGTAGTCTTAAATGATGATTTTGATTAATGATATGTGGTTAGTTGTATTCCTTGTCGAAATAGCTTTCCGATGATATAAAATACATGTTCTAATTGTTTGCGGATCATAAAATGTGATTGTTTGTGTTTTGGTTCGTCCATTCGAGGAATTCAGCAAACAGACCCTGGATGCCAATTGGGACGCCGTCCTGACTTTTGGGACGCCGTCCCACTCTTCATATTGGGACGCCGTCCTGATTTTGGGACGCCGTCCCACTCTTCATATTGGGACACCGTCCTGATACACTAAAATGGGCTGTTTTGCTTGGTCATTTGACGTAAAATGTTTGATATGCTACGGACCTCCGATTAACATAAAATTTGGCCAACATGCTCATATATGATTATATAACTTATAAAAATTGTCGGATACCCGACCCGACCCCGTTGACTTTGACTTTGACCAAGTTTGACTTTTAGTCAAACTTAACTAAACACTTATGCAATCGTTCTAGTCTTTCTTTTATACTTGATTCTTGCATGAAACTTGACAACGTGATTCACATGCTATACTTTTCGAGTCGTAACGAGCCATAGGACTAATTGAACACATTTCACCCGACCTTGTATCGTAACCGGTTAATTGACACAACTTACTTGTTTAGGTCAAGGCTAAGCAACTTTCATGCATACGTTACTTTGTGAAGTACTTTTATACTCGTGCACTCGAGGTGAGATCATAGTCCCACCTTTTCAACAAATTTTTATACTTTTAAATTGTGGGCTGAGAAACATATACTTTGTTACATTTTGTACTACTTACTTTTATACTTTGAACACAAGTACAAGGAAAACAAACATTCCACAGCGAGTTAGAACAAAAATCCTCAATTCGATTATCATTAGTTACACTTGCAGGGTGTAAGCGAGAACTTATATTGTGTGGCCATACGGGTTTGACAAACCCTCATTACGGACGGTTCGCTACCGTCTACGGATGAAATATATTTTCGAGAAACAGTGTATGTTCTAACACTATTGTGATGGGGTTCTATGGAAGGAAACGTTAAGTCTTGATAATTGGGTGCTCGCGAACAATACTTTTGGAATGCAAACAATTTTGATAATCAACTATGGGAATACTAAATCTTGTGGTTCAAAAACAACGTTTACAAATACATCTATGATTTCACCAACGTTTTTCGTTGACAGTTTTCTATATGTTTCTCAGGTTCATACTCGGCTACTTGATACATGCTTCCGCACACTTTGATTTCTTGCTTGAGGTCAAGCATACATGCATACGCTAGTGATAGCACTTTTGGATTAAACCTTAAAGCATACATACTTACGCTATTTATAGCAACTGTGATTTTCAACTTATATTATGTCGCAAGTTATTTCATTTATACTTTACAATTTTTTTGTAATCTTAAACTTGTTGTCGAATTGTTTGTAAACTAAACTTTGCAAGTCTTGTACGTTTCAAATGAATGCGACATAATTTTGGTCAAACGAGTCTCATATAGGGACTAAGACCACGCAACGGGACCTAAGTTAACGGCGCCGTCAATAACGGTTTTGGTCGGGTCGTTACACTTATTTCGAAACTAGCACAAGTGTAACACTTTAGACCTAGTTCATTGAAAACTCCATAAACCGAGAACGTATCTGTAATATTTTACAAACACATCAATATATACTTTATAGAAGTCCGGTGACAATCAACTTGATTATGTTAGTATCTGCTCTTCATATTCAGAATGAAGAAAATCTAGTCTAGTGCAACTCATTGTGTACCTGATGGATTCTACAGCCGAAACATATGAAATTCCAATCATTTGTTTTACCTATTTAGGTGTAGAGGGGGGTTTAAGCTTACTCAACACCTCATTTGGTTGCATCGAAAGACTTTCACGCTTGAAACCTTACATCTTAAATCGCTTAGGATGTTATCAACCTATGCACTTTGACTTACATCTATTAACCGCTTTGATCACTCTCTATAGATCTTGATTCTTTTTATGTACGCTAAATATCTCAGATCTTTCACATCTTTCGTAGCGAAATACTTCCTCAAGGAAAGACTTAATGTCTTGTAGTATTGTTGTGTATTTTACCATGATCAATATGTCCTTAACATATAGGATCGGAATGAAGACTGTAGCACTGCCAATAGCTCTCATGTACACATAGAGCGGATAAAGATTTTGTAACAAGAACCAAACTATTTGACTTCTATATCAAACTTCTCGTTCCAGCTCCTTGATGCTTCTTTTAAATCAAATGAATTTGTGAAACTTGTATACTCACTTAGGATACTTTGAATTCACAACCCCCTTTAGTTATATAAACGTCATCGCTAAGGTGACCATTCAAGAAGGTGGTTTTGACATCCATTTTTCATAACTCATAGTCATAGCACGCGCTTACAATGACGAGTATCCTAATAGCTTTAATGTCCACTACTGGAAAAAGATCTCATCATAATCAACCTCGTTGGTTTGAGTATCGGCCGATGAGGCTAGTAGGGCCCTAGTTCTGTAACCGGACAATGAGAATTCCTAACTGTACCTTTTTCTACCAAACAAACCTCATAGTTGTGTACATGTTTGGCCACATATGGTCATCTCCTTGAAGATCCTTATACAACCAAAGAGTCTTACTCAGTGGTGAAATATTAATCAAGTTCCAAACTTGATAATCATTCATGGACTGTATCTCCACGTTCTTAGCATCTAGTCATTTACTGATTTAATTCGATAATGCAACTTTCTAATTAGCAGGTTCTCCCAGATCCCATAATTCTAAATTCTCCATATCAACTAAAAAATATATATCTTATAGGTGTATGAGAAGTTTTACTATATCTATGAATAATATGTGCTTCGTCCAGCCCGTCGCTTTCATGTTGACTATCTGTATGAATTATGCTAATGAATTTATACGGTAACGTATCTTGTTCTTGAACTTATTCAAGATCTACAGTGCTCCCACTTACTTCTTGTAAGAAGAGATTGCACTCTAAAAACAAAGCACCCCGTACAACATACAATATGTTCTTGGTGAAATTGTAGAAGTAGTATCCTATAAAGATACACTTGATAGTCATCGATTCAAGTTTGTTCGGTGTATCACGTTCTCGTGAGCCGCACAACCCCAGACTTTCTAGCAAGATATATTAAGGACCTTCACATCTCATATGGTGTCTTATTTATCTTCTTGGATGGAACCATACTGATAATGTTTTCAGCAAACAATAAATAATATCCCAAAAGGATGATGGTAGGGTAGTTAGACTCATCATTAATAGAAACATGTCCAACAAGATTTGATTTCTTATTTTAAACGCCCTTCTATGCTAAGGCATTTAAGAAGGATTATGTTGTGAGACAATCTCAATTGATGTTCTACTTAACTTTGAAATGCTTTGAACGTTTCAAACACTCCATGTTTGTAGCGACCCGACCAAATCGTCATTGACGACGCCGACTACTTAGGTCCCGTTGCGTGGTCATAGTCCCTATATGAGACTCGTTTGACCAAAATTATGTCGCATTCATTTGAAACGTACAAGACTTGCAAAGTTTAGTTTACAAACAATTCGACAACAAGTTTAAGATTACAAAAATTGTAAAGTATAAATGAAATAACTTGCGACATAATATAAGTTGAAAATCACAGTTGCTATAAATAGCGTAAGTATGTATGCTTTAAGGTTTAATCCAAAAGTGCTATCACTAGCGTATGCATGTATGCTTGACCTCAAGCAAGTAATCAAAGTATGCGGAAGCATGTATCAAGTAGCCGAGTATGAACCTGAGAAACATATAGAAAACTGTCAACGAAAAACGTTGGTGAAATCATAGGTGTATTTGTAAACGTTGTTTTTGAACCACAAGATTTAGTATTCCCATAGTTGATTATCAAAAATTGTTTGCATTCCAAAAGTATTGTTCGCGAGCACCCAATTATCAAGACTTAACATTTCCTTCCATAGAACCCCATCACAATAGTGTTAGAACATACACTGTTTCTCAAAAATATATTTCATCCGTAGACGGTAGCGAACCGTCCGTAATGAGGGTTTGTCAAACCCGTATGGCCACACAATATAAGTTCTCGCTTACACCCTGCAAGTGTAACTAATGATAATCGAATTGAGGATTTTTGTTCTAACTCGCTGTGGAATGTTTGTTTTCCTTGTACTTGTGTTCAAAGTATAAAAGTAAGTAGTACAAAATGTAACAAAGTATATGTTTCTCAGCCCACAATTTAAAAGTATAAAAAGTTGTTGAAAAGGTGGGACTATGATCTCACCTCGAGTGCACGAGTATAAAAGTACTTCACAAAGTAAACGTGTGCATGATAGTTGTTTAGCCTTGACCTAAACAAATAAGTTGTATCAATTAACCGGTTACGACACAAGGTCGGGTGAAATGTGTTCAATTAGTCCTATGGCTCGTTATGACTCGATTATATAGCATGTGAATCAAATTATCAAGTTTCATGCAAGATACAAGTAAAGAATCATGTTAGAAAGATTGCATAATCATTTGGTTAAGTTTGACAAAAAGTCAAACTTTGGTCGGTCAAAGTCAACGAAAAAGTCAACACGTTCGGGTTCGGTCCCGAACTATTTTTCTGAGGTTTTTATTCATGTATAAGCATGTTAGAACAAGTCTCATGTGAATCGGGGGTGCGTAGCATAGCAAACATTATTCGAAAATTGACAAAATTGGACAGCCCACTTTGGCGCGCCGCGTGGGTGTATGGCGCGCCTCGCCATTACCTGTGCAGAGAATTCTGGCAGTTTTCACACTCAAGCACGAATCCAACTTCAAATACCCATAAATCCCAAACCGTAAACATCCAAAACAAGTATCTTATATCGTTGGAAAGGTATTTTGACAAGGAATACAACTAACCACTTTCATCAAGCAAAAACATCATTTACAATAGCCAAAAATCTCGTCAAGTGGTCATTAAATGTTCAAAACCATCGTTTCAAGTTTACAAAACGCATTTTAAGATTCGGGAATGCAATTCACACATATGATATGCCGTTTTGAAGGTAATGAAACATACAATACAACTAATCACTAACTAATAACATTTCATGGCATTCAAAGCATCAAAATTTTCTTTTAGAGTTCATCAAACCCTAATCAAGAATCACAAAACCAATAATCATGTTAATGATGTGTTCCAAATCAACCTACACATCAAATTGATGCTAAAGATGCTAGTAACACTTTTAAAACATAAACTCTAACAATTTAACAACATTAACTCATCCAAAATCAAGGATTAAGCACACCCATTTTCAAATGTTCAAACTAGTTACTCAAAACAACGAATCGAGCAAACAAAACATATATTCATGTTTTACACGAGCCATAGACACTAACTAACACCATTTCAAGTCAAAAACATGAATTTAGAGAAATCTAGAGTTTTAGAAATGTTACCCAAACGAGATGAAGTTGGTATCAAATTGTAGAGGATGAAGAGAGGATTCCAAATATGTAATTTGTTTTGTTGTAAGCTTCCTAGATCGAATTTGGATGATGAATTTGTGAATTTGGTGTTTGAGTTCCAATAATGGAAGTAGAGAGAAAAAGAGAAAGAGAGGTGGGATTGAATGTGTGGTGGTAGTGGTGGGTTGACTAGTTGACCTAGTCAACTAGTTTGCCCACTAGCCAACTTTGGTCCCTCAAGTTTCAAAGCGGGTGCGGAAATTAATCAAACGAATATTTTAAAAACGCTCGAGTAAACGAGTGATGTTATAATTAAATAACGGGAATATTATGAACGTTAGTCAATGGAAACCACGAATTTAAATCACGAAAGGTATTATTAAAAAAAAAAGATAGTGTTAAAAATAAATTTAACGGAAAAACGCGGGATGTTACAATGTTTATTTTTAATCAAGTAATCATACCCATATCTACTGAATCATCAATGCATTACGAAGTAGCAGGCATTTATCTAAATGGGCCACATACATTTGTATGAATGAGTCCAAGTAGATCTATCACCCTATTTCATATGTGTCTCGTAAGCCGAACAATCGCGCCTCCAGTTACTTGTCTCACCACAGTGACGACAAACCATGTCCGTAGCCGGATACTATTTCTTTGCTGATACATACAATTTCGTGTGGAAGTAAGCTTGCTTACCCTTGCCTTTCCATTGCCACAAGAAACTTGCAGTATTTTAATTTATCTTTCTTTATTGTCAATACACCATGGATTTTCTTTGGCATCACTTTTCAGCCAACCTAAACATCAACTATAGCTTTATAATAGTTTTTCGCATGTTATGCATGTTGTAATTCATTACCAATCTATCATATTCCTTAGGTAGTGATGTAATTATCAAGTTCCCTCCAACGACATGTGGTATAGGAAAACCTAGGCACTCTAAGTGGTCGAGATAGCCATTCATTTACAATACATAAAGCTGATTGACTTTCTCGCTTCATGTTTGCAATTGCGAAACACTTGCACATTCAAATAGTTTTGTTATGATTGTCATATGCATTATAGTTCTCTAAGTTATACCAGAACTCAGAGGTCATGCTAGCTAGCATAAGACATGCTACTTCATATTGTTTGTTAAACTGGTTGCTATAATCATTATGGACAATATTAGTGGCAATCCCAATGGGAAGTTAGAAAAAACAACTTTCATATGGTACAACTTTCTTTCAGCCTTTCGCTAAAAGTTGTAACCATTCAGTTTTTATCCATTATCAAGGATTGACTTACGGTCGAGATGTTTACATATTGATTTACATTTATTATCATCTACAAAATTAAAAAAGTTCTTTTAGTAATTTCGATGATTATCTTTAATAAATTAAACACTCACATTGTAAATCATTAAAAATTAATTTTCGTAAAATGCTAAGATTCACATTGTGCTTCTACCATCACATCAGTTGATCTGCTAGCAATGATGGATTCAATTGGTAGGCAGCAGACGCCAATTGAATTACAAGTGCAACTCTTAGATTTTATGGGACCCATGGCATCTAGTGTCCACCAACTAGTGTCATTTAGGCATGTTTCGTCTCATCCTTGCCTCGGGTTGCAGTCTCACCTCTCAACTCGATTAGGTCATCCAATTTTTGAAACGTGTAAAAATATGTCTAGGTCTCGCGCATAGATAATAATTACGTCGGTGATATAATTCAACTAGGTCTAACCATAGTCAAAAGATAACGGCAAATGTTCCAAAGCGAATTGGAAGGCACGACTTAAGATTTTACGGGTATATATTACAATTTTAATAAAAAAAATTATATATTGTGTTACGAATATTTAATGCATATAAAGTTTGCCTCACAAATTACAACCATTTTAATTTATATTAATCATGTTTTGATTTTAATTCTCACATGGCAATTTATATACACAATTACTTAATATATAATATAAATATAAATTGCATTATAACAAAACACAATATAATATATGTGCATAGCCTCAACCGACGAAAAATTGTATGCTTGGTCTCACAAGCCATAGTGAGAACCAAGTGATCAACTAAAGGTACTCGCAATAGTAAACTTGTGAAGCTCCCACTTGCATCAAGATCACATAGTGACCAAATGTTTGACCGCATCTCTAACAATTTTTGTCCAGCAACTTTGGCAGCCCGAAACTCCGTCAAGAAGTCCTCAAAACCATAAACTTTCTTTTAAGAAGTTGTAGCGCTATGTGTTAGTGAATCTCTAGTAAAACTTTTATAGCCAACCAACGTCTAACAAACTGGTCGAATTTTTCATTTCATGCCTTTAATCCTATCATTGAAATTACAATTACATGAAATAATATGCAACTAATCCATAATTTTAAATTACATCAATGGCTTAAAAAGGCCTCCAACAACAATTAAAATACATGAACAAAATTTTCCAAAGCATACGACATTCAAATCAACCATAACAACCAAACAATACAACACATATACGGTATAAGTTTTCATTGGCTATGCATAATAATTTTATCATAATAATAACATGAGCAAGTTAATATCAATGGTTTACTCCATGGCACAGGCATTTCTTTTCTATGAATATAAAATAAAGCATGTAAATTTTATCAAGTCTATCAAACATAATATAATGTGTAATAATGATACCGCAACCCGCAGGCGCACCACATATGTATGCGGGCAATCATTATTGTGCGTATGCGTGTTCTTGTGTGCGGTATGCGGCGTGCGAATGCCTTTGTTCCCGGTACGGCGGTTGCTTAGCTGTCAAGTAAATATCTTTTCCATAATTATATCCGTGATTCGGGGGAGTCAGTTATGGATGAGATTATCATGATCTGGGACGGTTCTAGAATTAAGGTTTGCCTATAAATACAAACCCTAATCATCATTCACCAGATACGGCACATTACGTAACCATCACATACGATACACATTACGTAAAACAGCATCATTCAGCATCTTTTCAAGGTTAACAGGTTAGTCTTTTGTAAGCTAGTACCTACGACCTTATTTGGGGCCTCTTGATCGACGACCATTATCGGAGGTGGACTTAATCACTTGGCCACCCCGCCGACATCATCATGTCGGCCAGGGTTATTCATGGTAGCCGGACCGGAGAGCCACGTTCTAAGATCCTTAAACCCCTCTTTATGTATTGAGCAGGCATATTAAACCCTACGGTTAAAATATGCATGATCAAGTGGTGCTTTCATTGAGAGTCGAATTAATTCAAGATTGTTTAATTGCTTTTTCTTTTAAGGTTTTGAATTGTATGACTCGTTATTTACAAAATTTTTGAATTTTTTCTTTAACAGTATCATGACTTCCGAGGAATCATCGGAACATACCCAAATAGATATTCAGAACGCACCGTCTGGTAGTCAACAGACATCGGTTATGACTACGGGGGCGGCTATTCAGGCGGGGTACACGATGTACCCTCCACCTATATCCGGCGAACCCTTTCAGAGGTACAAGCCGATATATTCAGACGGGGTTACACTGCCAAGAGCAAACTCACCAGTCACAACCACGCGGCTGGACTTTTCGTCAGTGGATCCAAGGGTCATCTTGGCAGGCACTAGCGGTGGAACAACGGGGCCGCATGTGGTTTGATGCGGCCAGGTACCTATTTACAGTACCACTGTTTCAATACCTCTGCATACGCAGAGCATTCAGCAGAATTCGTCATTTACACCGTTGCAACCTTGGCAACCACCGCGCCCAGTTTCGCAATTTTTAACTCCTGCGGATGCACAGGCGTTACTTAATAGTTAGGGGTTTGGTGTCATCCCAGATGCAAACTCTCATTGGGTGCCGATAACAGCACAGTAGCAAAGCACATCGCATACAGTTGGGCTTTTAAGTGTGTATCCACAGGTTTCGCAGATATCTGCGCCACAGGTTTCGCTTCCTTTACAACCACCTGTGTACTCTGCGTCTTCAAGTCATCCCTCTTTTCCAACGCAGCAGCCTTGGTTATATCCGCAGACGCAGGGTCAACCTTGGCAAAATGTTCAAGGGCAGGCAAATCTTGCAAGTCAATTCATGCAGGCCGCACCTCCTGATATGGTTCACTTATTTTCACAACCTGACTTTGTTCAGGACATGATGAAGCGTTTCTTTGTGAACTTGAAAGGGGATCCTGTTAAACCACCCTTCGAGCTACCGACTACCTTTGACAAGTTTCCTCCGCATATAACCGCATACCCGTTTCCATCAGCACCAAAGATACCTAGCACGTTGGGTACTTACAATGGCCTGACCGATCCAGATGATTTTTTACAGCGTTTCGAAGGCGCAATGCGCACTCAAGGCTGGGTGGATCCGGTTGCGTGTCAGATATTTCCTATGACACTACAGGGTATTGCTCGTGAGTGGTTTAATAAATTGCCGGCGGGTAGTATTGCCGGGTTTATGGATCTGCGGACAAAGTTTTTACTGCAATATCAGAATCAGAGACCACGCAGGCGCACTCACATTGAATGCCATGACATCGTGCAGAAGTCCAAGGAATCTTTGGGCGAATTTCTCACAAGGTATACTAATGAGTGCCTGCGCATACCAGATCTCAAACCAGAGCAACAGATTTCCGGACTCATACATGGTATAAACTCAGAACGTCATCCAACACTGGTAAGGCGTCTGCGCCATACAGTCCCAACAACTTATGCTGAGGCGCTTAATGAATGCCACGACTATATGCGGAGTGGCGAAGATAATTACATCCCAACAGCTAGCTCACGCAATGAGAGGAAGGACGACGATGATCGTTCGCGCGATCAAAATCGTGGTAACAACTCTCGCGGAAGGTATCCTAGCGGTGGTCCTATCAGGAATGATAAAGGGAAGTCAGGTGGTAATTATCGAAACAATAATCAGCACGACATCAACAATCAGAGCTATGCGCTGCTTAAAAGTTTGTCCAAAACGCCAAAAGAAATTTTGGCAACCGAACCGGTGTGCGCGACCTTTGCGGTCCCAACTCCGCTTACAGAATTTGGTAAGCGGGATAAAACAAAGTATTGTGAATTCCATGACGACTACGGTCATGACACTAATCGGTGTAAAAACTTAATGGAACGAGTGCTCGAAGCACTGCGTGCAGGCAAATTGGATCACCTGAAACCACCTAAGAAGGACAAGGGAAAATCCGCAGAGGAAGGGTCGAAGGCTAAAACTTTCGCATGGCAAAAAGTTGATAAAGCAAAAAATGCGGACTTAACCATTAACATGGTTGACGCAGAGAAAATCAGCCAGCGGAGAAAGTACAATGATCACCAGGATTGGGAGCTTCTCCCAATCACTTTCCCTCCTATAATGTCAATTGATACAATTAATGAGCCCATTATCATCAAGTGTCGCATCCCTAATTGCGGAATCCAGATTAAGCGCATGCATGTTGACACTGGCAGCGGTGTCGATATTATGTATGAGCATTGTTATCGTTTCCTTCCGGCAGAAGTCAAAGCGCAGTTACGCCAGCCTGATATTACGCTATCAGGGTTTTCCGGAGAAAACTCGTGGCCGCTAGGCCGGATAGAATTAATGATAGAGCTTGCGGATGATAGGAACCCGCAGATGATCAGGCATGAGTTGGTCGATTTTTATGTGGTTCGTTCAACTTCACGATATAACGCACTGCTAGGGAGAAACTTCATACGGCGTTTCAACATCATACCATCGGTAGTGCATGGTTTGATTAAGTTTCCCACGGTGGGAGGCATTGCCACAGTTGCGTCACATCAAGCAACCGAGTTGTGTGGCTCTTTCGCGTCTGTAAGCGCTCCTAGCGTAGGAGAACAACTTGCAAACTGTGCAGTAATAGCAAATCGCTTGTATCCAGATAAGCGGATTAAAATCGGCGCAGGCTTGTCAGCCGATACGAAGGGAAAGTTGCATGGAATATTGTCAGCTAACGCAGATGTTTTCGCATGGCGCGAGTCAGACATGACCGGGGTTCCGCGGGATATTGCGGAACATAAGTTAAATGTTAATCCATCATTGACACCCGTTAGGCAAAAGAAGCGGCATATGGCTCTAGACCGCAGTGATTGGTTGTGCGCAGAGGTGGACAACCTTGTCGAAGTAAACATTCTGCGGGAAGTGCGTTATCAGACATGGGTTGCAAATCCTGTGTTGGTAAAAAAGGCTGACGGTAACTGGCGAATGTGCGTTGATTTCAAAGACATTAATAAGGCATGTCCTAAGGACAACTACCCTCTCCCGGAGATAGACTGGAAGGTAGAATCACTATCGGGATTTAGGTACAAGTGTTTTTTGGACGCATACAAGGGTTATCACCAAATCTTAATGGCTGCGGAAGATGAGGTAAAATAGTCGACTTGATTTCGATTTAGAAAACTATTAATTTTTTTGAACCAAAAACAGTTTTCATGGAGCAGTTTTTGGCCACACAAAATATACCCACAAATCATAATCAATTAAACTTACTTTCACACAATACAATTAACTGTACAATAACATAAGAGGCTCTTGATACCCCTATTTGTGATTTAAGGTTTTTAGAAAAAATAATTTTCTAGTCAATTATAATCATGTTCACAAGCATACAATAATTGATAGCATACACCAGAAGCGTTCTAATTTATTAAAACAAACACCAAGTATGATTCAAATGCATTATACGATTAATAACTTTAATACAAAGAAGGAATAAGTTATACCTCTCTTTGAAAACCACAAATTGATGAAGATAAACCATTCTATGAAGACCACATTTTGATGGAGAGAAACTTACGATCGAAAAGGCCGATTGTCTCTAATGTTGATCCACACTACACTTTGAGTAGCGTCAATGAGATGCTAGGTGTAACTCAAGTATTTAAATTAGTCAAACCCTTTGATTTATAGATGAAACATAGATCACTTTTGTCATGAAATCTTTAATCGTCACACAAGAACAGTTTATGTTTTGTTAATTTTCTTCTTTCGATTTGCCCAAAACCGAGAGAATAATAATAGCCTTTTGTACGAAAAGAACACAGAAAGGGATGCTCTTAATATGTTTGTACAGCTATATACAATCCATTCACCACAATTTTTATACAACTTAACTATCTTTTCTCTCTGATTTTATACAACTACTCACACAACTTCTCATCATTTTACTAAAGAATCTCAACCATGGATCAAATCGTTTCAGTGGACATACATTACGGGGGTGAATTATGAAGTCATACGCAAATGGAATGCGAAAATCATTTGATGATGCAGATGTTACTGAGTTCGATTTATCGAAGATGTGTGACTTTCTTAGTGAACAAATACCTTTTGTCTACTCGAATATTGTGTATTTTGATGAAGGCAAGAAAAAATTTATGTTTCTTACGTGTAATAACGAATGGGATGCTAAACAAACAATGATCCAAGATACGCTCTAGCAGAATTGAGTTGTATCTTATATTAATAGATAAAAGTCATGAACGTAATTACGATGAAGAGAGTGATGAGTCATGATACGTGAGTCATGATTCATTTTATTAACTATTGTACTTTTAGGACTTTTTAAAAACAAAGTACTTTTTATGACTTTTTATTTATTAATGTAATTTTCTATTTTAGGACTTTTTAATTAATGCAATCATTTTATTATTTTTATTTAATTGTGTTTAATATATTTATTTTGTTTTATTAATTACAATCTAAATAAGTCAAACAAACTAAAAATTAAATTAAATTATACAAAGAAAAATTAAAAAGAAATTAAAAATACACCACCAACCTTTAATACGCCATGTCATTACTTTTTATTTTATCAATGCACATGTCAGTGTCAAACACGCAACCTCATCCACTAACACGTCTAAAAATCCATCACCATTCCAACAGACCTTACAATATTAAGAACAACCTTAGGCCTATTGCGATGGTGATGGAGTTTTTAGGCGTGTTGGTGGGTGAATTGTGGTAGTTGGAGGTGACGTGACAGGCATGTTGGTAAAATGGGGAGTATTAGGTGGCATGTTGATTAATATATCAAAATGTGATTGAAAGTTAGGTGAAATAACTGATAAAGAAAATATTAAAATTTTATTTAAAAATAAATAAATAATCAAACACACCTGGTGTTGATGACACACACGCAAATAATAAATAAATAAAATAAAATAAACTCTATCAATACGCCACATTACCGGCTTGTTGGAGGCGTGCTCCGAACACATAAGGCCTTACACGCCCCATTGCAATAGGCCTTATCTTCTACATACAAAAATAGTTTTGATGTAACCCGCATTAAATCAGAATCATACTGTGATTTGCAAACATAAGATTTAATAAATGTCATTAATTAATTAACTATGACTTAATTACTAATTTAGTTTGTTACATTACTTGAAAATAATATACATCATATATATATATATATATATATATATATATATATTAATATAGGTGTAAATGTATGTGACACCGTAGAATCACAGCTATATAATTATGTGTTGTACTATGTACATAAATCTTACACTTATCATATAATTAAAGTGTAAATAGGCATATTCTTGCTAATTATTAAGTCACAACGTGTATTATGCTAGTCATGGCACATGATCGCGTTACGTTATAAAGTCGAATTAATGTAATGTGTGTAGATGTATAGTTAGTATTAGGTTGATATTCCTTAGTCTATATATTAATTCGGTGTATGAACAAAACATAATGCCATTTTCATTGTCTAATACATCATTCACAGCTTTCTCAACAGTTTCCATATACTTGATGTAAATACTTAACCAAAATAACATCAAAAGCTTTATTTTTTTTTCCAAGGCGACGAGAGTAAATTCATGAGAAATGGATCAAGAACAGTACTCTAAACCGCTTATTAAGTCTTCCCTAATCATCCCAAACTCTAAATACCAATTAGAGTTTTCAGTATCAGATATATTTGCAGAAGTGAAACAGCAACTGATGTTAGCAGGACCATTTATTGTGGTTAGCTTTCTTCAATATAGTTTTCTACTAACATCAATCATGTTCATAGGCCGTCTTGGAGAGCTCGCCCTTTCTGGTGCATCTATGGCCACTTCGTTTGCCAGTGTTACCGGTTTCACCTTCATGGTAATGAAAAAATATATCTGGGCCAAAGGTGACAACTTTGACCCATTTTCCTCTTAATGGATGGATTTGGGTAGTGCTTCATTTGTAATGTATCAAATCAAGAGACTTAGCTATAAGGGGAGCTTGAAAAACGGGTGAAAGCTACCCAACTTCTACATATAATGCATACAACCTCACAAATTATTTTTATTTCATAAATAGAAATAATTATTATACAGGTATAGTAGTGCTTTTGTAATAATAAGTAACATATATGTTGGAGCTATTCGGATCTTTGGATCGATGCTCTAGCGAATCGTTGACTTTCGGGGATCGATTTAGTCGAACCGGATCGTGTAGATCGGATTAGATCGATGCCTAGAGTCGTTGTTCGACTTGGTGAGTTTTGGGATCAGCTGGAATTAGAGAGAAACGGTTGGAAACATAAATATGATCATTTTCCCTAAATGAGAAGCATTGCCCGTCTATATATAGTGTCTGGGCTTCATTCGATCGATGGGTCCAACTGTCGGTCGACAGACTCCGTCCGTCGGATGACAGTCTCGTATGACTTTTAACTTGCATGGGTTGATACGAATTTGGGATTTTTATGCACCAACAATATAATTCATAATAAATGATAAGAAGTTTTAGCTGGTCAATCTAACCCTACCCAGTTTGTTTCAATTCCTACCAAAAAGCAACCTGTTCCAACTTCCAACCCAAGCCCATTTGACCCATAACACAAGCTGCCCCTACTCGCATGTCTTGCCATAGTAATGTCCTTCATCAATTACATCAAGAACTTGCATATTTCTCTAAGTAAATACATTTATATATTAATATTAATTATTATTTCTTTTTAATAATCAGATGGGAATGGGAGGTGCTTTGGAGACATTATGTGGGCAAGCTTATGGTGCAAAACAATATCACATGCTTGGTGTCCACTTGCAAAGGGCGATGACTATACTAACGCTAATGGGCATTCCAATTTCTCTCATTTGGGCTTTCACAACGCAAATTTTTACATTTTTTAGACAAGATTCAGAGATCGCGAAAGTAGCTGGAGTTTATGCACGTTGGTTGATCCCAAGCATCTTTCCATACGGTCTACTTCAATGCCAGGTCAGATTCTTGCAGACTCAAAACAACATTACGCCATTGATGACGAGCACCGGATTCACAAGCTTACTTCATGTCACGTGCTGCTGGGTTTTGGTTACAAAGCTTGATTTCGGTAGCTCCGGTGCTGCTATTTCGGTTGCTATCTCATACTGGATTAATGTGTTGATTTTGGGCATTTATATCAAGTTTTCACGTACGTGTGAAAAAACATGGTTCGGGTTCTCTAAAGAGGGCGTTAACGATCTTGGGGGATTTCTTGCTTTAGGCATTCCTTCAGCTCTCATGGTCTGGTTAGATTCGATTCTGCTTAGTGTTAAAGTTTTTTTTTTTTCCTGCTATAATATAAGCCTTCTTTCGGTTCTTATTTTTATTTTTATTTTATAATATAAGTTTGGAGTATTGGTCATACGAGATACTGGTTTTACTATCTGGATTTCTTCCCAATCCAAAGCTTGAAACGTCGATGATGTCAATCAGTCTTAGTACGATTTCACTGGCCTACAGAATTCCGTTCGGTTTCGGGAGTGCAGTAAGGTATGCTTAGCGGTCCATATGGGTTAACCCAACCTGACCGTGTCATTTCAAAAGTACTTTTTCACTAAAACCCTTTTTGACCCGTTCTCAAGTTTGTCTGACTCGCCCAGATAACCAACTATAACCTACATATTCCACTAATCTGACAGTACGAGAGTTTCAAATGAACTTGGAGCAGGACAACACCAAGCTGCAAAACGCGCAGTCTGGGTCACCTTAATGCTAGTCATCATAGAAGTGTTCTTAGTTGGTCTAGTTCTAGTGGCAGCTCGTGGGGTTTGGGCCAAGTTGTACACCGATGATGCTGAAATTGTTAACTATGTATCATTAGTTATGCCAGTGCTTGCTCTATCTAATATTATGGATGGTATTCAAGGTGTATTAACAGGTTACAACCAATGAATCCCTTTTAACATTTAAAAATTTACAGGTGTCAGTAACCACCACATTTTAATTGTTCGCTTGGTTCCATATTAGGTGTTGCGAGAGGATGTGGTAGGCAGAAAAGCTGCACGTTGGTGAACCTAGGAGCTTATTACCTTGTTGGCCTTCCTTGCGCCCTCATTTTGACATTTGTGTACCATTTCGGAGGGAAGGTGATATTTGCTCAAATACTTGCTCATATGTTTATTTTCCTTCAAAAGGTTGATTTATTATTATTATTATTATTATTATTATTATTATATATATATATATATATATATATATATATATATATATATATATATATATATATATATATATATATATATATATATATATATATATATATATATTTTTGTGTGTGTGTGTGTGTGTGTGTGTGTGTGTGTGTAGGGTTTGTGGATTGGAATCATCTGCGGGAGCGGCATTCAGGCATTGCTTCTTTTGGTGATCACATTGCGTACGGACTGGGAACTGCAGGTAGGGAATTATTATTTTTACCGTTCTTTTCTTCTTTCATGTCAAATTTTGTGATGACAATGGAAAAGGGTTGGAACTGTAACAAGATAACCCGGTTAGGCCGCGTGTAAAAATACTTTTCTTTCGGGGGTAGAACATGAAATTTTTTTCTAGTTTACCCGGTTTAAATCGGTCTTATATCTAGTAAGATAATATGTTTTCAGGTGAAAAAGGCAATGGATAGGGTGCATTCTAGTAGCGTTACCACCATTATGGTGTCATAAAGCGGAAACCACCATTGCAGCTTAAGTTAGATTCATACTTATGTACGGCTTTTTTTTTGGGGTTGTGTTAGTGCATAATGTATAAGTCCCAAGTTATATTGAGTCTATATCGTTTAGTTCAGTCATTTGGTTTTAAACGTTATTGTAATTGTAATTGCACATTGGACTTTTGGATGTTTGTTAGTTTGCTTGAATGATTATGTTTTGATAATGTTGATTTATCGTTAATTGTTAGGTCCGAGATCGTTAAAGCTAAAATCCAAAGTTAAACTCACGGCTCGTTCGCACGAATGATAAATTATGTCGCACGATAGAGTTAAGTCGGTGTAATATTGCGACGAAACTGTCATCCACACGAAAGTGTGAGACCTTCGTACGAAAGTCCGACTTTCGTATGAAGGGTAGCTGACAGACTATAAATAAGGGTTACGTGTTTCATTCAAAGGTTATACTATACACAAACCCTAGTCGTATTTTCTCTGAGTTTTTCGTTTCCAATCAATCCTAATACAAATAGCAACTCTAGCAATTGTTCTAATCTATTCATAGTTGAATATGTTTGATTTATTCGATCACGTGAGCAAAGTTTATTCGATTAATACTTGTTTTTCAGTGTATTCCGAGAACTAGATCGAGTTCACGTTTAGATATAATAGACACAACAACAACAACAACAACAACAATAATACCCAATCCCGCACATGCGAGGTATGGGGGAGGTGAGATGTAGACAATCCGTCATCTACCGTAGAGTAAGAGAGAAGTCGTTTCTTTAACCATGAGTCGAGGTCCATAGGAAGAGAAAGTCATCCCCCTCTCTACTCCAGAACAGAGAGATTGCTTCCGTGGGGACCTCCGACCAATAAATAAATAATAATAATAATAATAATAATAATTTAATAATATTGCATAAATTTAAATAATAATACTAATAATAATAATAATAATAATAATAATAATAATAATAATAATAATAATAATAATAATAATAATAATAATGATGATGATGATGATGATGATGATGATGATGATGGGTTACATAGGTGATTCGGTTGGTGTGGGAAAAAATACCTGCTGTCTTTATGTGGTACATGTTCATGGTTTTTTGAGTGTAGTTAGGTTAAAAACTCTATTAATAAACCTAAACCAAATAGCTCATGTGTTAATGGTCTTCCTCTCTTAGAAGGTCAGAAGTTCGACTCCCGTAAAGTGCAGTATTACACATAAGGTTGCCCCTTCTGGGTAGCAGTTGAGAGCGAGTTATGCAACTGCGGGAGATGAGCGTGTGTGTGATTAAGTCCCCTAGGTTAAAAAAAAAAAAAAAAACTCTATTAATAAAACGTTAAATGTTGACATTAGTAATCGTCGTCATTAGTGGATGATAAAATCATTTCAAAATTTCACCACCAATGATAAAGACTAAAGAGACTATCTATGGACTAAGTTTTGTGTTTTTGACTCTCATGTAAAAAGTCAAAAGAAATACTCCGCTTAAAAAAGGGACCGTAAGAAAAACAAAGTACATTGAAACCTCTATAAATTAATAATGTCGGGATCGAGATATTTTATTAATTTAGCGAGATATTATTATATCGATAAATTAATAAATTATCAATTTAAAAAATTGACTTATATTTATGAACAAGTCTCAAATTAATGCATTGGCATTCAAAATTATCATGTCTGTTCACTTTACTTATTTGAATAAAACATAAACAAGGAACTTTAAAATTCTCATGTATGTATATTCACACATTAATGAACTTGTCAAGTTCTATATATATTGGGATTTCAAAAAAAAAGTTAGTAATTATTAATTTATATTTTGCTGGGACAAATATATTTATATTAGAATTTTAAAAAGATTATTATCTTATTATTTTATCGATTGGGGCGTAAATTTGTCCTGTATCTGTATGTGTAGCTATGTTCTATTCGGGCTTAGAAAGCACGCAAACCCTAGCCAAATTACCGTTTGGGCATTTTCATCATCTTCTTAAATCACCAGTCCTCCATTTTCATGGTCTGTTGTTCAGCTACTCTTTCTTCATCCCAGAGTTGATTGAAGTAAGTCATCATTTCCACATATATACTTGTTCTTCTCTTTTTGCTCAACTGCTCTAATAAACTCTTTCTTCCCAAATATGTCGGACTCATAAAACCCAAAGTCTGCCCTAATCCACCTTCCACCGGACCTACTCGAAGCAGTTCTTCCTTTTCTACCACCTAAATCCTTAGGCCGTTTCAAATCGGTTTCAAAACGATGGCACTCCTTGATTTCCAGTCCCAATTTTATTAAAACCCATATTCAAAAGTTCAACAATAACAATCCCAATCCTGACCCCACCCACCTCATTTTAGTTTCAAATGTTGTCGGTGATGATCCCCGGTTCGAATTTCATCAAGACCCATACTCGCTTGATATAAAGCAATTCAACACCCAAACCACACCTACAACCGTAACTGCTAAACGCTTGAACTTACAGGAACCATGTTTTGGGATACTAGGGTCTTGCAACGGGCTTGTTTTAGCCTATGATAGATCTCGTAACCTCTATCTAGTAAACCCAACCACAGGAAACACCTTGAAAGTTCCAGGTGGAAGTTATAGTGATGCATATGGATTTGGTTATGATTCTTCTACGGATGATTATAAAGTAATCTCCATTCCTTATAAGTAGGGATGGCGACCCGCACCCGATGGGGAAACCCGAAACCCATTATAATTGGGCCGGGTCTGACCCGAGTCCGTCGGGTCATGGGCCGGGTATGGGGATGGTTATAAAAAAAATTCCGGGTTCGGGTATGGTTTTGGATACAAACCCGTTTACCCGACCCGCATTCCCGTATACCTGGTCCGAGTAATTTTAATAATAATTTTTATGTAAATTTTAGTATTAGTATTATATTGTTAATGTATGAAAGATTTCTCTTATTTGTTTTGAAAACGAGTATAATTTTATTTAATATAATCATATACAACAAGTTTTCGAGATGTAATATTTTATATATTTTGTGTATTTAAGTATTTTAGAAACTTTTCAATCAACTTTTTGTATGTGATATTTTATAATACTTTAAACATGAAGTAGTTAAGTTATTTTTCGATATTTTGATTTGGTAACTTATTGAAAAATAGGTACATAATCACTAATCGGGTATACCCGTTTACCCGTGGGGAAACCCGAAACCCAATAGTATGTAAGTAAATGAGGACCCGACTGGTTTCGGGCCGGGTTTGGGGCGGGGTTTCTTAATCGGGTTCGGGTCTGGGATTACCTAAACCCGACCCAAACCCGACCCGATGCCATCCCTACTTATAAGGGTTAAGGGTGTTTCAGATCCTGATCCCCAACACCCGGTTTGTACGCGTGTATAGTTTACGTAACAATTCATGGAGAAATTTTCCTAACCCCCCTAACCAACTACTACATGATTATTGGATCAAAACGTGTAAGTTGGCAGGGACACGCTAACCCTGTGTGCCGTAGCACCCACCAATCCCACCCCGAAAGAGACCTGTGCCGGCAAAGTACCTCCTCCCAGGTACCACAGTGACGGCAAGGCGATTTTTACCCCAGCTAGCTAGACCCCCGAAAACACTTCACAAATTTCCCCCGGAGGGAGAAATAATTCCATGCGGAGCGCCCAGACTGAGAATCGAACTTGCGCCTTTCTTGGATCAAAGCTTCCCCAACTGTGGGCCAAGGAATCAAAGGCATCGGGTACCACTTAGCTATAAGCTCGTTGGTTACTACATATTATTGCAATCCATGTCCAGGGGTACTCTTTAACAATAATCTTCACTTTAACAATAATCTTCACTTTATAGTAGGAGGAAGATACAAAAGAATTACGATTGTTGCCTTTAGTTTAGCTGATGAAGAATTCAAAATAATCGAGTTTCCTGATTCTCTTAATAATGTAGAAGAATCGTGGGTACAGCTATTTGTTCTTGGTGAGAAATTAGCTGCTGTAATTTGTATTAATTTGAACAATCATGAATTAGTTAATGAATTGTGGGTGATGGAGGAGTATGGGGTTCCTAAGTCTTGGATGAAACTTTGTAACATTGAATATGACAATGATCAAAGAGGTTATGAGTTCTATGCTAAGGTCGGCAATCGGGATATTTTGGTGGGCAATATTGATGATGTGGATGAAATTTGTATATACAATATGGATGAAAGAAGATACACAAGTGTAACAGTTGAAGGGTGCCCTAAAGATTTCAAAGTTATTGGTACGTATGTTGAAAGCCTTGAATCACTTGAACGTTTTCGTTAGAGCAACAATTGTTTTTTATTTCAGTAACGTCGTATGTATGGGTGTAATATGTCTAATATATGTATCTTTGCAGTATGATACCCAACACAGTTTTTAGTTACTTTAGATCGTATGAAATGCCAAGTTGGATTAGTGAAAGGGTGAATGATTCTTAATCTGAAACAGGCCTGGCTTTTTTAGTGCTGGACATGTAGTATACATCCCCATTTTCAGGTTCCATTGGCCTTGAATTATGACTTATGAGATTTCCTTTGATTCTGGATCGTTTTACTTTTTATGCATATATGTAAACATAATTGTAAAAAACCTGATTCTGACTAATCTTGTTTAAGAATAATTAAATTATCCATAATTCGTCTAATTAATCGGTCAATACTGGTCAATGTGTCAAGATATAGTTTAGTTGGTCGAGGTCGGATTTAGTCGGTCAAAGTTGGTCGAATTTAAAATATATTTTTGGAATATTTGAATGTAAGTGAACGGTTATGTTATGTTTGTAAACAATTATGTAAAAGTTTATGCTTTTTTATGTTAATGTTTGTAGTTTCTTCTACATATACACAGACAATTATGAAAGATGTTATTTAAATGTATAAAAAGACAAATTCGATTAATCCATGATTTAGATTTATAAGTTCCTAACCATTTAACCTCCTATTAACCTTTTACAACCATGTATGTGAATACTGAATACAGGATTATACGCCTTATTTGCATAAGGACGAGCCTACCCTCACCAGCTCAATAATTTGTGTTTAATGTTTGTACAAGAGTAACTGGATATCGATAATGTGTTTATGGGTCGGATTTATGACAAAACAATTTGTACCCAATTCATTTATAAGAAGATAGTGCCAGATTTGATGACTTGAGTGATATCATGGTATCTGAAATATTTAGACATGGATTTGAAGACAGAGTCCCCACTTGCAGTTATGTGCAGATTCAACTTTGACACTAGATTATCTGTAATTTGTGCTCCTTAATGACAATTATTTATCTTACTTGGTTTGATTAAACTGAATCATACAATAAGTTATGTCCTGTTGAAGATAAATGCATACTCATTTAGATATAGAATGATGCTACCTAATTTGTATGCGTTTTTAGATTTAGAATGATGATACCCAATTTGTATGCGTTAATCTTATATACTTTATTGATGAGTGTCATAACTAATAAATAGGTAACAAATGATCCCATCTTGCCATATTATATAGCATCTTGACCCGTCTATATTTCATGTGTCTACATAAATTATTTAATATTTGTTTTATTTGAGCATTAATAATGATCACCTAAGCAAATTAAAACAATATTGAGCAGAAATCATCACTTGAGTCGTCTACATGTGTTCATTTAATTTAATGAGTTATTATGCTTTTATTTCAACATAAATTATCACCTCACGTCTATACGAGCACGAACTAACAGGAGCAGAGAATAATTTGATTTTGTTCGAGCAAAAATTATTACTTATCACCTGACCCGTCTTTACCTCATGTTTTCATACATTATCACATGAGTAGAAAATTTGTTTTGAACAAATTAAACTTGTGTAATGTCATGTTCATTTGGTATCAGTTGAACTTTGGTCATCACGATTCATACTTATGCAGGGCTTGCATAAGTCATCACGATTCATACTAATGTCATGTTCACGTACAATCACTTGCAACATAAGCTAGATTCATACTTATGCAGGGCTTTTTTTTCGGGTTTGCATAAATTTGAATCATTCTAATAATTGATAATGGATCACATAGGTGATCCAGTTGGTGTGGGGAAAAAAATACATATCGGTCTTCATGTGGTACCCTTTCATGGATTTTGAGTTTATGCTAAAAACTCTATTAATAAGTGAGTATATGTTGATATACGATTCATTAGTGGATATAAAATCACTTTCGAAAATTTACTTAATTAGAAAGGGACCATCTGTGCAGCAAATTTTGAGTTTTTGACTTCTGATGTAAAAAAGTCGAGTACATTTACTAGTTCTAGTGTGTGTAAAATCACTTTCAAAATTTCACACAGTCCGGTGAACCCTTATGAGTTTGATCATGTTAACTAGTAACAGTTATCCGAGAACAGTCGATTATGGATAATGGATAAAGTATGAATAAATTTAATTGCGTATCGGTTAATCTGACTTTTGTAATGTTTGTTAGAGATGCCCAGAAGTCAAAAGTAACAAATTTAAAACGTTGATATAACTTTACAATTTGCATTACTAAACATGCAGATTCCAGTCACTCATGCCACAAAAACTACATTCACTATAAGGTATTGGGTCTTACTAGTTCGGGAATCACCATACGTACCAATTAAACATCATAGATGTATTCAAAATATATCAATCGACGTCTTGATCATGGACTATTGGGTGGGTGTAACACGCATTTATCTTTTTACATCGATATAATTAAGCATTACTAGTTAAGTACAAATGACCCAACAAGTTAACATTCAAAATGATCAAAAATCACGTGTTAAAACAAGTCAACAAAACCAATTTCACAGTGGGTTGGGGCCGGGAAGTAAAATCGCTTGGGTTAAGTGGCAAAATGTGATATTACCATATGAGAAGGGTGGGATAAACGTTGGTTCTTTAAAAAGTAAAATTTTGTGTTTAATTGGCAAGTGGTGGTGGATGTTTAAAACCGAAACCAACTTTTTGTGGGCTAAGGTTATTCGTAACAAACATGGTGCTTCGGGTGGTTTGTTTTTGGGTAAAGCCATTCGGTCTTCCTCACAAGTGGGCACATGGACTAACATTATTCGTTCAGGTAGTGAAGATATCGGTACTTTAGGTACACTTCTAAGAAGCTCCTTAATCAAAACTATATGAGATGAAGTGAATACTTCTTTTTAGAATAAGAGTTGGCTTGAGTTGGCTTTGCACTTTGCGAAGAGGCACTAAAAGACAAATTCGGTAGATTATCAAGACTGGAAGCAGAAAGAGATGTTGCTGTAAAGGATCGTGTTGCTTGGAATGGTTCAACTTGCATTGGCGCGTGGAACTGGTCGAGGATGCCAAATGGGAGAGCAATCGGAGATCTTGAGGTTCTTTCTAACATGTTAAATCTTTGCGGTATTGATAACTGGAAGAGACTCCTGGCATTGGTGACTAGATGACAAGGGTGTTTTCGCGACAATGAATTTGTCTAACTTACTTGATAACAAACTGCTAGTTGATGGTTCAACTCATTCGGAAACAATGCGGAATTACTTAGCTCCCAAAAAGATAGAGGTTTTTATATGGAGGGCGAGAAAGCGTAAGCTATCAGGGTACACAAAGCTACACAAGTAAGGAATCGACCTTCCCACTATTCGGTGCCCCTTTGTGACGATGATTTAGAGACGCTAGGGCACTTTATACTCTTATGTAAACATTCTTTTAAAATATGAGATGAAGTTTTTAAATGGTAGGCTGCATAGATGAAAGAATTCGGCGTTTTATTAAAGATATTTGATCTTAGTGTTCCCGGTTTCGTGTTTCGTAGTGTTTATTCGGTTTTTTGAGATTAGTTGATTGTTAGTTTGTTGAGCTTGCTGGGTTTTCTTTCGGTATAGTCAAGATGAGACTTAGTAGATAGTTTATATTTCACCGCTTTTTAGGTACATGCCTCATTGGGATTCTCTCTTGTATCTTTTGTTAAAGACATTTTCTATTCGAAATTTTTTTCCGTATATATATATATATATATATATATATATATATATATATATATATATATATATATATATATAAGTTTCATTATTTTTGTCACAAAAAGAAAAAAAGTTTCTAAATGGTAGAACACCAGAAATGTTGCAAATCTAATGTAAATATTCCTTTGATATATGGTGTAACGACCCGACTTTTTCGCCTTGCTTTTGTGCTTTGTGTTTTCACGAAACTGCGTATTTGTGCGTACTGAGCTATATTATACTCTGGGGACTTCCTACATGTTGATTACTTTCTTTTATATGTTAAAACGTATCATTAAGTACGTAGGATACTTAACTTAACCCTCGGAAGCCTTTATGACCGTTAGTGTCACTTGACGTTTTTAACGAACTGCGTACTGCGTACACGTTTAACTTTTGTCGTAATCGGAATATTATGACTAGGAAATACTAATTGTTATTTTATAATAACAATTACTTGGGTTTTTGAATGCTTAATTACGCTTAGTAATTTACTAGAGCACACTAGTTAGTCTTGTTGGACTTTCTACCTTGTTGGACCTTAGCCCACCCTACACTAGTTAGTGGACTATTTAATTAGCCCAATTATAAGTAACTAGTGACCCATTAATAAGTAAGACAAATGCCCATTTATTAGAGGAAACATGCTAGCATTTTTGTCAAGTATTATCCTTAATGTTGCATGGGATCCTAACACAAACACCAACTTTAGACAACCATTAATCAAAAAGCAAAAAAGTGTCCCCCTTGTCCCCCTTGGAAACCCACGGCCTAACCACCACCACCCTCACCTCACCTCCTATAAATACTAAGCCATTTTCTCACCATTCACACTTGATTTCCATTAACAATTTACACACACTTGTTCATTTATTTTCTCTCTAGTCAAAAGCTTGTAAGTATTTCGAATTTCTTTTCTTCTTCTCCTTCTCATCATCACGAGTTCATCATCATCATTAGAAGATCAAGCTTTTTAGCTTTTTATCTTAATTACATCTTGTAGATTCAAACATGGATTTGAATCCTTCAAGAACATGGAAGATTCAAGCTTTCTAGCTTTGAATCTTCACCTACTTTGTAGATCTAAATTTTTTAGCTTTAATCTTGTTATTTTGTTATAAAGATTCAAACTTGTGTTTGTAATCTTCATGTATCTTAAAGATCCAAGCTTTATGCTTCAAGATCTTCAAGAACACTAAAGATCCAAGCTTTTTAGCTTAGGGTCTCATTATTATGTTAAAGATCTTAGCCTTTTAGCTTATGGTCTCATTATTTTCATTATTTTGTTAAAGATCTTAGCTTTATAGCTTATGGTCTCATTAATCTTGTAAAGATTCAAGCTTTCTAGCTTTGTAATCTTATAACTTGTGTGAAAAGGATCCAAGCTCTCTAGCTTAGGGTTCCATCACTTTATTTGATTTAGATTATATTCATACTTGTTTGATTGAAGAAAAGTTTGTAGCTTTAGTTGTAAATAGAACTTGTAATTGTGTTAAGACAAAGGATATGATGTAACCTTGGTTCATCATCCATCTAAGACTCTTAAATGAGTTGTGTTCTTACTTGATCTTAACATATTGTGTGTTGATAGTAGAATCTTGGTCAAGGTGATGCTAACTCATCAATGAGTTGTACACTTGAAGCTACAAGCATCAAGGATGAGAACCATGATGAGCATCAAGCACCAAGAACCCCACCGGAGCACTTGTTTACTGTTTTTCGGGATCTGATCAGATTCCTGGACTTCTAGAAAACTTATTTTCAGTTAGTTCGTTTCGAGTAGATGACTTTTCGTTTAGGCCTCGACTTAATCCGACATACGGTTTAGGATTTATAGCCCTCCGAAAGTCACTACGCCGTTGTAACGTTGTGCTGAAATTTCTGACGTACTAGCACTTAAACCGTCGCCACGGTCAAACGAAGACGAGTTAGGTTCTGAAAATTGGTCAGCGGTTAGAGGACTCATATACGGAGCTATAGCCACTGACTACGCATTTTTTCGTTTTGTATAGAGGTCGTAGCAGCTGACCGAATCATCCTATTGTTTCGATCTCTATACTTGTCAAACTTACTTAGCTTTTATGATGATGAATGATGATGATGATGACACTTAAACTTAATTTATTCATTTTTAAACTTATTGGGACAACATACTGACCTAGTGACCTTTGACTTAGGTTGACGACCTTTCGGACCGACTTACTACCTGCATACATTTCATATCGACTTTTACTGCTTATTCACTGTGAGTTATAGCTTCCCTTTTTCTTACTCATACTATTTTTGGGACTGAGAATACATGCGCTTTTTACGTTTTACTTACTTGACACGAGTACTTAAACTTTACATATGTGTGGGCTATATAACGGCATAAACATTCCCCTTAGCACGGTAATGTTTAATCATTGGTTTTGAACCCGTGAACACGAATATTAGATATGGATCCATAGGGTTTGACATCCCCACTTGGGCTAGTCGCGCTAGCATTTAACGGGTGTTTGATACTTCGAGGACATATGCACTCGCCAAGTGTACTTTTTAGGGGTATTATTATTACGTTAAGTTAGTTACCGGGTGCCCACGGACAAGCATATACTTTTCATACTATTTTGAATACGATAACTCATGGTCTACATTACTTTACTGATTACAAACTATAGCTCACCAACATTCGTGTTGACTTTTAATCGTGTATTTCTCAAGTGCTTAGACGATGTTGCTTCCGCTGTTAGACTTGATGTCTTGGTGTTATAGACTTGCTGTTATGGACCTGCTGTGTTAGATTTCTGCTGCATTACTTAGAGATGTCTCAATCATGGAACTTTTATCTTGCATTCGTAACTTATGTTATTTCCAAATAATGACTTTCGATTGCATGATGTCTCAATCATGGAACTTACTGCATGCTACTGCTTACTTTTACTACTATGTGTACTTGCTGTATGTACTGCATGCTACTATCTATTTTCGATTGCATGATACTTTTGTAGGATTTTTTTAATATTGCCATGATATGTACTGCTAGGATGCTGTAGTGCCTAATTACGTACTTGCTATATGTATTACTGACACGGAAAAGGTTATTTTTCCTTGTTCAGATGTCAGACATGCTGCCCATGACCTTTGACTTCGAGAGTGACTCAGAAACGACTGTTGCCTCGCCTACCATTGTTGCTGACTCACCGCTACCGTCGACGACTCTGGCGATTCACCTTCCAGTGGACTCGTGCTTGACCTTATGTACGTCTCAGACGTAGATGAGGATCCTGAGATGATTCCAGCACCACCTAGCCCTGGACTCTCGGGGCCACAGCACCATCCCGGTGGTACTGTGATTCCTGGGGGAAATGAGGACGATCCTTTCCGTAACGAGCATGGACATTGGACTAGACGCACCGCTGATGGACGTGTTGTGCCGATTCCACCAGGAAGATATCGACTTATGACCACCGGCCGGGCAGATCCACCTTCAGATGATTCATCATCCGACGACTCCAGCGAGGAGGATCCTGAGGAGGATTTTGAGGAGGACCCTGAGGAGGAGCCCGTGCAGCCGCCCTCTACCCCGCCGAAGAAGCGGTATCGTTTCGATGGTACCGTTATCCCAGGGATTAACGGAGGAAGACCGTTCGTGGATGCACATAGACAGTTGGTTAGGGTCACAGCCTGTAAGAGGGTCGTACCATATCCCGCTGATCCATTTGTGCGTAAGACCACCCGCACTGTGCCGTCTACATCTGCACCACCTGCACCATTTGCACCATATGCACCACCTGACCCACCAGCATCTCCCGTCATCGAGGAACTGACGAGGGAAGTGCATATCCTCCGTGCTCGGGTAACTGAATTCGAGGATTAGATGTCCCACCTGATGGACATCATTTACCCACCATCACCGTAGGATTATTGTATTAGATTTCCCTATGTAACTCTGTTAGTAGTTTCATGTTTTACTCATTTATTGTACGAACCTTATGCGGATGTATGCAACTTTCTTATTAATGAATAGAACTTAATGTTGTTTAAATTTTGTATGGTGTTCTATTTACGCTACTGTATGATGATTTTGTGGTATCTGTATCTGGTTGCTTTACTTAATTGTGTGTTGTGTTCCATACTGGGTGCCTTATGCTATAATATTATTGAATGCAGAATTTTGACGTAAGTCGAAACTTTTGTTCAGAGGAACAATGGCAAACGGAAGAGTCCCAAGGGAAACTCCCACAATGGCACAGATTGAAGAAATGATTGCTGCTCTAATAGCCGCATCTATGGTGAATGCCAACCCTGCTCCAGCTCCACTGGCCAACCCAGCTGTTCAGAACGAGTGTACCTATAAGGAATTCTAAAGCTGCAAGCCCTACAATTTCAGTGGTACAGAAGGGTCAGTTGGACTGACGAGATGGTTTGAGAAGTTGGAAGCTGTGTTCCGTGTGAGCAACTGCTCGGAAGTGAACAAAACTAAGTACGCCTACTGTACTCTGTCGGACGGCACTTTAACTTGGTGGAACACGCTTGCTCAGGCTAAAGGAATTGATGAGGCTTATGCTACACCATGGGAGGAGTTTAAGAGTGTTATGATCGAGGAGTATTGCCCCCGAACCGAAATTAAGAAAATGGAAGCTGAGTTTTGGGAGCTGAAGGTTGTGAGAACCGACCTTGATGGCTATAACCGAAGGTATTTGGAGTTAGCTTTAAAGTGCCCCACGATAGTTACCCCTGAATTTAAGCGAATGGAATGATACTTGTGGGGACTTCCCAAGACCATTCAGGAAAATGTCACTTCTTCGAAACCAGCAGATGTCCCGGAAGCTATGCGCATGGCGTACACCCTGATGAACCAGATCATGCGCAAGGAACCAGAGAAAGCGAAACCAGAATCAGGAGCTAGTTATGAGAAGCGTAAGTGGGAAAGCAACAAAGGGATGGTCTTTGATCAGAACCCAGCTAAGAGGCATGAGGGTTTCAAGGGAAACAACGACTGGAGGAACCCCAACCCGAACCCTAGCTCGAATCCTAACTACAAGGGTAGTCTTTCACAGTGCAAGAGATGCTACAAGCATCATACAGGGTACTGTAACGTGGTCTGTGAAAAGTGTAAAAGGACTGGGCATATTGGCAGGGACTGCAAGATTACCACCCCAGCTGTGAAGACAAACCCTACTGGACCAAGAAAGTGTTTTGAGTGCGGTCAACAGGGCCACTTCAAGAATGAGTGCCCGAACAAGAGGAAGGATGCCGGACTAGCACGTGGGAGAGTTTTCAACATGAATGCTCGAGATGCCCGTGAGGATCCTGATTTGGTCATAGGTATATTCACTTTCAATAATCTACTTGCTTCTGTCTTATTTGATACGGGTGCCGATAGGAGTTAAGTATGTAGACATTTTTGTTCTAAGATAGATTGGTCGTTAGTACCTTTAGACGAGAGTATTCTGGTTGAAGTAGCCAATGGGAAACTTGAGAAAGTTGACCAAATTGGCCGAGGAGGCATAATAAACCTAGCCGGTGTGGACTTTGAGATTGATTTGATACCCATCAAGTTGGGAAGCTTCGATGTGATAGTTGGTATGGACTGGTTGTCCAAAGTAAGAGCAGAAGTTGTTTGTGGAGAGAAGATTATCCGTATACCTCACGAAGACGGTGTGCCATTGATCGTACACGGAGAGAAATGTAGTCTAAAGTTGAACCTCATTAGTTGCATGAAGCCACAGAAAGTCATGAGGAAAGGGCGTTTTGCTATTCTGGCACATGTGAAGAAGTTAGAAACCAAGGAGAAGAGTGTTGATGATGTGCGGATTGTGAACGAATTTCCCGACGTCTTTCCAGAAGAATTGCCTGGATTACCGTCGCCGCGATCAGTGGAATTCCAGATTGATCTAGTACCAGGAGCTGCACCTGTAGCTCGCGCACCTTATCGACTAGCACCTTCCGAACTGCAAGATTTGCAGAGTCAACTGCAAGAATTGCTAGACCGTGGATTTATCTAACCGAGTTCATCGCCTTGGGGCGCACCTGTTTTGTTCGTGAAGAAGAAGGACGGATCTTTCCGCATGTGTATCGATTATCGTGAGCTGAAAAAGTTGACGATCAAGAATCGATATCCCCTTCCCAGGATTGACGATCTTTTCGATCAGCTGCAAGGATCCAGCGTTTACTCTAAGATCGATTTACGATTAGGATATCACCAGTTGAGGGTGAAGGAGAGCAATGTGATGAAGACTGCGTTCAGAACCCATTATGGTCATTATGAGTTTCTTGTGACGCCATTCGGTTTAACCAACGCACCTGCTGTATTCATGGATCTCATGAATTGAGTATGCAAACCATACCTGGACAAGTTCGTTATCGTCTTCATGATGATATCCTCATCTATTCCAGAAGTGAAGAAGAACATGAACAACATCTTCGACTAGTGTTGTAACTTTTGAGACAAGAGCAACTTTATGCCAAATTCTCCAAGTGCGAGTTTTGGTTGAAGGAAGTCCAATTTCTCGGTCATATTGTGAGCAACCAGGGTATCAAAGTTGATCCCGCAAAGATCGAAGCTATCAGCAAGTGGGAAACTCCCACTACTCCTACTCATATCCGCCAATTTTTAGGCCTCACCGGTTATTACTGAAGATTCATTGAAGGTTTCTCTCTGATTGCACATCCTTTGACTGCATTAACTCATAAGGGGAAGAAGTTCGTTTGGGAAGCCGAGAAAGAGTCGGCATTTCAAACCTTGAAGCAGAAGTTAACCACCGTACCTATCCTATCTCTTCCCAAAGGCAGTGATGAATTTTTTGTGTATTGTGATGCCTCGAAAAATGGTTTTGGTTGCGTATTGATGCAAAGAACGAAGGTTATTGCTTACGCCTCTTGACAATTGAAGATTCACGAGCGAAATTACACAACGCACGATCTTGAACTTGGAGCTGTTGTCTTCGCACTCAAACTGTGGAGACACTATCTTTATGGAACCAAGAGTACTATCTTTACCGATCACAAAAGCCTCCAACACATATTCGACCAGAAGTAGCTGAATATGAGACAGCGACGATGGATCGAAACATTAAACGACTATGATTGTGAACTACGTTATCATCCCGGAAGGGCAAATGTTGTAGCTGATGCCTTGATCTGAAAGGAGAGAATGGTACCTCTTCGTGTTCGTGCCTTGAACATCACCATTCAGACGAATCTCAATAACCAGATCCGCGTAGCCCAAGAGAAAGCTCTCAAGGAGGAGAATATTTCTCAAGAGCACTTGAACATTCTCGTTTCTCGATTTGAGGTCAAGGAGACTGGACTTCGATACTTTGCCGAAAGAAATTGGGTGCCCAAATATGGAGATCTACGGAGCCTTATTCTAGACGAAGCCCACAAGTCAAGGTATTCAATTCATCCAGGAGCTGGTAAGATGTACCACAACTTCAAGGTTCAATACTGGTGGCCGAACCTCAAAAGGGATGTTGCAGCTTATGTTGGAAAGTGTTTGACTTGTTCCAAGATCAAAACCGAACATCAGAAGCCGTCTGGATTACTCCAACAACCCGAAATCCCGCAATAGAAGTGGGAAGGAATAACAATGGATTTCATCATGAAGCTACCGAAGATGGTAGGAGGTTATGATACTATCTGGATTATCGTTGACCGTCTTACTAAATCTGCTCACTTCCTAGCCATAAAGGAAACCGATACGATGGAAAGACTGGCGCAGCTATACATAAAGGAAGTTGTATCTCACCACGGTGTACCCTTATCGATTATCTCAGATCGCGATACCCGTTTTGCTTCTAGATTTTGGCGTTCTTTGCAAGAAGCCTTGGGAACACGTCTCAACATGAGTACCGCATATCACCCGCAAACTGACGGACAAAGCGAACGAATGATTCAGACTTTGGAGGACATGTTGCGTGCTTGCGTTATTGATTTCGGAAAAGCTTGGGAAAAGCATTTGTCGCTAGCAGAATTTTCTTACAACAACATCTATCATTTGAGTATTAATGCTGCACCTTTCGAAGCATTGTGTGGTCACAAGTTCCGTTCTCCTATTTGTTGGGCCGAAGTAGGTGAGAAGAAAATCACCGAACCCGAGTTAGTCCATGAGACAACGGAGAAGATTGTTCAAATTCAAGCAAGGCTCAAGATGGCCCGTGATCGTCAGAAGAGCTATGCCGACCTTAAACATGGAGATCGTGAATTTTAAATCGGCGACCGCGTTATGTTGAAAGTCGCACCTTGGAAAGGTGTAATCCGTTTCGGAAAACGTGAAAAGTTGAACCCGCGATACATTGGTCCTTTTGAAGTCTTGGAGCGTGTTGGACCCGTTGCTTAACGTTTGGATCTTCCGACTCAATTGAGCTCCGTTCATCTTACCTTCCATGTATCAAATCTGAAAAAGTGTCTTGCGGAACCAGAACTCGTCATACCACTTGAGGAGCTTACGACTGATGACAGACTTCATTTCGTGGAAGAACCTGTCGAAATTATGGACCGTGAGGTCAAGACCTTGAAACGCAACAAGATTTTCGATCGTCCGAGTACGATGGAATGCAAAATGAGGACCGGAGTTTACTTGGGAACGAGAGGATCAAATGATACAGAAGTATCCTCACCACTTCCCGACTCTACCGTCTACCTCAGCCTAAAATTTTGGGACGAAATTTTCATTAACAGGTGGGTAATGTAACGACCCAATTTTTTCGACTTGCTTTTGTGCTTTGTGTTTTCACGAAACTGCGTATTTGTGCGTACTGAGCTATATTATACTCTGGGGACTTCCTACATGTTGATTACTTCTTTTTATATGTTAAAACGTATCATTAAGTACGTAGGATACTTAACTTAACCCTCGGAAGCCTTTATGACCGTTAGTGTTACTTGACGTTTTTAACGAACTGCGTACTGCGTACACGTTTAACTTTTGTCATAATCGGAATATTATGACTACGAAATACTAATTGTTATTTTATAATAACAATTACTTGGGTTTTTGGATGCTTAATTACGCTTAGTAATTTACTAGAGCACACTAGTTAGTCTTGTTGGACTTTCTACCTTATTGGACCTTAGCCCACCCTACACTAGTTAGTGGACTATTTAATTAGCCCAATTATAAGTAACTAGTGACCCATTAATAAGTAAGACAAATGCCCATTTATTTGAGGGAACATGCTAGCATTTTTGTCAAGTATTATCCTTAATGTTGCATGGGATCCTAACACAAGCACCAACTTTAGACAACCATTAACCAAAAAGCAAAAAGGTGTCCCCCTTGTCCCCCTTGGAAACCCACGGCCTAACCACCACCACCCTCACCTCACCTCCTATAAATACTAAGCCATTTCCTCACCATTCACACTTGATTTCCATTCACAATTTACACACACTTGTTCATTTATTTTCTCTCTAGTCTAAAGCTTGTAAGTATTTTGAATTTCTTTTCTTCTTCTCCTTCTCATCATCACGAGTTCATCATCATCATTAGAAGATCAAGCTTTTTAGCTTTTTATCTTAATTACATCTTGTAGATTCAAACATGGATTTGAATCCTTCAAGAACATGGAAGATTCAAGCTTTCTAGCTTTGAATCTTCACCTACTTTGTAGATCTAAATCTTTTAGCTTTAATCTTGTTATTTTGTTATAAAGATTCAAACTTGTGTTTGTAATCTTCATGTATCTTAAAGATCCAAGCTTTATGCTTCAAGATCTTCAAGAACACTAAAGATCCAAGCTTTTTAGCTTAGGGTCTCATTATTATGTTAAAGATCTTAGTTTTTTAGCTTATGGTCTCATTACTTTCATTATTTTGTTAAAGATCTTAGCTTTATAGCTTATGGTCTCATTAATCTTGTAAAGATTCAAGCTTTCTAGCTTTGTAATCTTATAACTTGTTGATGTTATGCGAGGTGTATATAAAATAGCTTTATATTTTACAAGGAAATACTATTAAATACGATACAATTTTACACAAGATATTTATTTATTTATTGAATGGATATACTTAAACCTTGCTACAACACTTATAGGCAGTGTACCTAATTGTACAGTAGTGTAGTTTTTAGTAAGTCCGGTTCGGTCCACAGGGAATCTTTTAAACAAAGCTTAGCGCTATATTAGTTTTATTTTATAAAAATACAAATATATATATAGGTAATATTATTATTATAAAGGGGGGTTTTTACCGTTTAATGACCGGTTTGTCGATTTTAAAACTTTAGTCGCAGTTAAAACCAAATGTAAAATATAAATAAAAGACTTAATTTAAAGCATAAAGTAAATAACGATAATGAAATTGCGAATAATAAAAGTGCGATAAAATAAACTTGCGATAATTAAAAAGTACGATAATTAAAAGTGCAATTAAATACAATAACAATAAAAATGCGATAATTAGAAGTGCAATTAAATATAAAATAAAGGAAATTAAATATGAAATAAAAGAATTATGCTTATTTAAACTTCCGTAATCATGATGTTTGACGTGTTGATTTTAGTTTTATGCCCATGGGTTAATTGTCCTTTGTCCTGGATTATTTAATATGTCCATACGGATTTATCCATAATAGTCCATCAGTCATAAATACAAAGAGCGAAAGCCTTCGTCAAATTATTCTTATTCCCGAAGTCAAATATTCCAACTAATTGGGGATTCGAATTGTAACAAGGTTTTAATACTTTGTTTAATGAATACACCAGGTTATCGACTGCGTGTAAACCAAGGTTTTACTACTTTGTTAACAATTACACCAATTACCCTTGAATGTAATTCACCCCTGTTTCAACAAGTCTATTAACTATTAATCCAGTTCCGTGTCCGGTAAAATGAATAATTTATTGATATTTATAGATATCCCGCCCACCGTACCCAGTCAAGCGTATGTGGTTATATATAAATACGTCGAATTATAAGTTTGTATATTAAATTAACAAGGTATTGTTTAGTTAATATAAAACCCATTAATAGCCCATAGTCTAATTTCCACAAGTGTCGTTCTTTTATCCAAACCCCAATTATGGTACAAAGCCCAATTACCCAATTTTAGTAATTAGCCCAACATCATGATTACTTCGGATTAAATAAGCATAATAATAACTTAGCTACGAGACATTAAATTAAAAAGGTTGAACATAACTTACAATGATTAAAAATAGCGTAGCGTTACACGGACAGAATTTCGACTTACACCATTACAACATTCGCTAACATACCCTTATTATTAGGATTAAAATTAAAATTAAAATTAAAATTAAAATTATAAATATAAATATTACGTATATAGATAGAGAGATTGATATATTATATATTTTTTGCGATCAAACTGCGTTTGCTTTTATAGGGAATTGAGTTCAGGGGGTCTCCGCGACTCGCGGCATTTTTTGCCTTCAAACTCCGCGAGTCGCGGAGTTTGAAATTCCAGCTCACCAGCTTTGGCTTCTTTCTTGCCGACGATTTTAAATATTAATATAATATATATATAATTTTTAAGAATTATTTATATATTATATTATATTCATGTGCATAGTTGACTTGTAATTTTTAGTCCGTTGCGTCGAGCGTTGAGAGTTGACTCTGGTCCCGGTTCCGGATTTTCGAACGTCCTTGCGTACAATTTAATATCTTGTACTTTGCGTTTTGAATCTTGTACTCTTGTAATTTCGAGACGTTTCTTTTCAATAATTGGAACCTCTTTGATTGTATTTTGTACTTTTGAGCTTTTTGGTCGTTTGCGTCTTCAATTCGTCGAATCTGTCTTTTGTCTTCACCTTTTAATATTTAAACGAATATCACTTGTAAATAGAACAATTGCAACTAAAAGCTTGTCTTTCTTGGGGAATAATGCTATGAAATATATGTTCGTTTTTAGCATTATCAAATATTCCCACACTTGAGCGTTGCTTGTCCTCAAGCAATATAGTCTTGAAATACTAGAATCACTTCTTTATTCTTCACACTTTGTACATCAGTGATTTCTATACGGCGGTATAAACAATGGTAGTAACGATATGGTTTACATTCCCACATGACTATAAAAATTTAGATCCATTAAGGAAATTGGATCTTTATGAAAACATTTGATCTTTTGAAAATTAAATCTAGTTTTTACCCTAGATAAGTTTTCCGGAATAACCCTTCACCGGTGTTTGCAAATTATTTTTGTGGGTTTGGTGGGTTTCAGATTTGAAAATTTTAGCTCAAAACTTGCGGTTTTGTGTCACCCACTTGCTAACCTTGTATTAGGAAAGCAACACGTCCAGTTTACTTGTCCCGTATATTACCTTTCGGTAAACTACCGTCCGGTTGTAAAGGAAAGCGTTGAACAAGCAACTGTTAAGGCAATGTCCCCTGACATGCTTTTAATTATGGTCTATAACGTGTCGGACGCAATTTGTAGGAGCAATAATAAAGCTCACCCTTTTAATTTATCGGTCTGGCACAAGGTCCTGTCTTCGACCATGCTATGCAACCACCGTTCTTACGGTTGACACCCGATTTGGTTCAGATGACCTAGTGAATTCCAGATGAATTCCTAGGATTTTACGTTCAATGGTAATGAACGCATTGAAAATGGGTTTTCAGAAAACAAATCGGTTTGTAATTTTGATCAAAATATTTTCTCGTTCAAGCTCGAGTTTAGATATCATTGAATTCCATGAGTTTGTAATTCTCAATCTTTAAGGTCAATCTCTAGGATTGAGTAATATCAGTCTTAAAAGCTGATTTTTAATCTTTAAGGAGATTATCCTTTCTGGGGATCTGATTCATTAGTCTTATCAAGCTAATTTGCACGGTGTCCTCCCCATTTTACGAGACAGATCCTCTCATGGTTAGGATAAGTCTGACCACATGGCGACCCTGTTTGATGCTGAGGTCCGTGGATTTCCTGCTGATTTTAGTGATGACTTTTCTAGATTTTTCGTCAACCTACAGCTGGTCTGGACGACAACTTCCTGACCTAAATCAAGAAGCGCGTTTCTTTTTCGGAAGACTTTACTTCCTTTTAATGATGGAATTGATTCATCGTGTAGATCCATCTTTCTTACAGTAAATCAGGTAAAACTTTTTAGTTTAGTCCAAAGCAAAAGTATTTTCAGTTATTTGTTACAGAAATATGTGACATATGTTTAAAATATCTTGGTAAATTTTCCCACACTTGACTTTTATTTTCCTTTTTATTGTCCTCTATTCCATTTTAAATGAATTTTAACATTTTGGCTTGTTTCTCAATTTATGTCCTTTCCGAGGTAACAATAATTTCGGTGTTAAAACCTAGTTTTATCGTTCATAAATATGTATAAACATGATTTTGAGTTCATTTAATTGAAAATTTTGAAAAATTTTACTAGAATTGGGTAGTCAGTATATAAGACTAGGGCTGTTCTTTATTATCAGAGAGCACTAGATTCTAATACAATACTGCTTTACTAGTATTTTTAATGGTAACCCAGTGTTTAAGATAAAAATTTTAAAATCCGAAAGAATTTAACCCCTTTCCACACTTAAGATCTTGCAATGCCCTCATTTGCAAGAAATTAGTAACAATTTAAATTATTGAGGGTGATTTGTGTGAAAATGATTAAATTTTACCAAAGTTTCCAAACATATTTGTGTTTGCTTGCTGAATGATAAATGGTGCATATCATTTGTTCATTCCGTCTTGTTGTTATTTCACATATATTTTGCATCTTGTCGTCAAAATTAGTTGCTTTTGCTGAACTTAATGCCAGTCTTTGAAAATGCGTTGTTTTACCCTGTTGTGTACATAAGATAAACTGCAAACATATATACATATTTTTGAAGTTTGGTATATTACCCCACATTCAAAAATTATTAAAATCGAATAATAAAATTTAGAAAATTATAAAACTATTACAATATTAACATAAGAATTAAACGTATCAACATTACAAATTACAAAATAAAAAAAAAAACTAAGTAGACTAGGGATGATACTGATACCAGAAGGGGTTCCATGCATAACCATAGGTGTTATAAAATGCTTCGGCTGGGTTATACGTAGGATACGGTGGTTGAATCTCTATAGACCAGGGAGGGAATATGGGCGATGGAGTAGGAATATAGTTTCTACCTATATGTTGGCAATAAGCTATGATTTGGTTTTGATGAACTTGCCAATCTTCAAATGCTCTATGTCTAGCATTTTCATACTCTTGTGAAGCTATAAACCTTTGCATTTCTGCCATTTCATTTCCCCCTCCTACATTACCTTGCTGTTGGTTTCTCTCAACCTGTGGATGTCTACCATTATATCGTACTGCGGCGTTATTTCGCCTCTTCAAAACTTTCACACCATGGTATACATTTAAACCTATTGTATCTCGGGGTTCTGGTTCTTCGATTAGTAATCCCCCCGACTTATATCCACACCGAGATATTCAGCAATCAAAGTAATAAATATACCACCTCCTATTATGCTATGCGGTCTCATCCCCCTAACCATAGCTGATAAATAATAACCCACACAATAAGGTATACTTACAGCGCTTTGTGGGTCTCGAATACACATATGGTAAAACAAATCCTGTTCATTTACCTTTTCCTTGTTCTTACCTCTTTGTGTAATCGAATTAGCTAAAAACCTATGAATTACTCTTAATTCAGCTCTATCTATATCCAAATAAGAGTAATTTCCCCCTTTAAATCGGTGATGGCTAGTCATTTGACTCCATACACCATGCGTATCAAAATTTTCGTCTATCTTTCTACCATTTAGTATCAACCCTCTATAATCGGCAGATGCTAGCTCCTCAGGCGTATATATACGTAAAGCCAGAGCCATGTCTAGTAAAGACATGTGGCGCATCGAACCTCCTAACAAAAATCTAATAAAAGATCGATCGGTTAAACTAGCTACCCGATCATTTAATTCTATACTACACAACAATTCTTCACACCATACTTTATATACAGGTCTACACATGTTGAATAACCGTACCCAATCGTTAAAAGTAGAATTACCATACCTCTGTGCAAGTAATTCCCAAATTGGCCCGACCAATTCTACAGCTTCTAATGGTCCCCATTCTATGACCCTAGGTACTTCAACAGCTTTCGAATGAAGAGTATGCAAACCCCTTTGGTATTTAGGATAATCTATCCAAAATCTGTCAAATCTCAGGTTCGGGTGCAAATCTTCCAAGTGCATATCAGAAAATGTCATGACTGGATGAGGTATATCTTGTTTGTAGTAGTTATCCACCTCCTGTTGTTCTGCATTCTCAGCAGGAGCATTGCGAGCTTGGGACGAAGATTCACCCCTTTCAGTCTGCAAAACACATCAAACACAATTTTTTGTGCATCCAAATATGCATTAGTGTCAGCAAAATCATCAATCAAAATAATTACAATGACATGATCAATTTATATCAAACTTAAGCTCATTTTCATATTTTCATCAAATCTACACTTTTTCAAATAAGCATATACGAAAATGTTCGCCAAGTTCATAAGCATTCAACTCAAATAACATGTCAAAATAATCATTACTAGCAATTAAACAAGTTTCAAATGGCATTATCTCTCAAAAATCAAGTTCATGAATTTTAGACTTGAAAAAGTCCACTTTAATTCTCAAAATCATGTTTAAGCTCAAAGTTTGGATTATTTAACTACCTAAACATGTTACACTACTTAATTTAGCAACAATTCATGACAAAAATCGGCCATAACCTGTTTATATCAAAAAGCCCCAAATTTGCTCAAGAACACAAACCCTAGATTACTCAAAATTTGAAGTTTAAGGCTTCTAATCATGTTAAATAGCATCAATCTAGGTTATACAAGCATAATACATAAACAATTTAAGCATAATTACACTAAAAAGCATCAAAATCAAATTGGGTATAAAATTGCTCAAAAACACTAATTTTTGGATTAAATGGTGTTTAGGTGTAGAAATTTACCGTTTTTCTTGAGTAATTCCTTGATAGCATCCTTCTTAACATGATTTTAGTAAAAGATTTGATGATTAACGGTCAAAAATTGTGAATTTGGGAGTGTTTTTTCGGGTTTTTTTCGGGTTTGTTTCGCAGTTTTGTGGTGTGGGGAGTGAGGATACTGATCAGTTCGTTCAGCTTTTATTTTTTTTCTGGATTTTGCAAGATCCGCGAGTAGCGGTGTTTGACCCTTCAAACTCCGCGAGTCGCGGAGTTTGTATTTTTTTTTATATCTTATACTAATTAAAACAATTAAGTAATTAATTTTAAAATTTTGTTTCCCTTGTTATTTAGGATGAGGTCGTTTCGGATCGATGTCCTAGTCCGTCCTTCGACAAAATTTTAAAATTTATCTTTTTGTAGCGATTGTTTTAAAAGCTAAGATTTTTGGGTTTTTTTTTAATGTTTTTGGCATACTTTAATTCAATAAAATAATGATAATAAAAGTTCTCGTCCCTCCCTTGGGTAAAGCAATTTCGGTTCAACGACCTAGTCTTCAACTTACGACGAATTTTAAAAATCATATTTTTAACTTAGCGACATAAAGTAAATTTTTGTTTTTAAATTCACACAACTTAAATATAAAATTCAAAATTAATATTAAAAATTCACACCAAACTTAAAATTTGAAATGCATAAAATTAAAAATTCATATTTTAAAAATTAAAAATTCACACCAAACTTAATTTAAAAATTCATATTATAAATTCACACCAAACTTATATTAATTTTTCAAATATTTACAATTTTAAATATATTGTTTTTACAAAGTTTACAATATTAATTTAAGATTTATATATTAATTTTAAAAACATGGTAAAAATAAAATTAAAAATCTTTTTGGCTTTTTATCCCACTTTAATCAATCAAATATTATCAAAAATATGAGCCCCTCTTTTCGGTAAAGTAATTTCGGTTCCAAGACCTAATTTAACTCATGACGAATTTTTGAAATATTTTGGGTTGATTGATTAAAGATATTTATACCTTAAGAATAAACGTTAAATTTCGCAGTGAAGTAATAAATTTTTGAATGATGTCAATAATTTCGGTCGCCAAACCTAATTTTATTCAATACCAATTTAATACTTTATAGCGAACAAATTAGCGTTTATTATCAAAAGGTTAAAAATAAAAATAAAAATAAAAACTGTACAGACTTACCTGTGAGATAGTATTCTTAGTTATATGATCTATCCCATTCATAAGATAGTCGGTTTAATTGGTTTTCCATGGCTACATAGGCGTAACCTCGAGCATTCAGTGTTTTTTCTTCTAAACATATGAACGGTCCGTCTCTGCATAAAGTAACAAATTCGGTATTTGAATAGGTTTGATTATTTGAACATTTACCTCCATGTGACCATTTTCCGCATTTGTGACATCTTTCTAGGTGTCTTGCTCTTCTTTTCGCTGCGGATTTTGATTTTTCTTTACCAAATTGCGACTTATTATCTTCGCATCTGGATTCTTTTCTTACTCCGTCTAATCTTTCTCTGATTACTGACACTATTTCACTCGGTAGTGTGTCATTATTACGTTTAGTAATCAAAGAGTGTAGCATTAGACCATGGTTTAGTTCACAGGCAGTCTTCATTTCCTAAAAAAATAAAAATTCAGAATGGGGGGAGAAGACTAGTTCTTTAGGGTCTGCTAGGGAAAGACCATTCGGGTTCCATTTTCGAGAACTACACGAAAACAGACAATCTAACTCTAACAGAAATACATATTATCCTTTAAAGACTTGATTCTCCCCACACTTAGTTAGCTGTGGTATCGAAATTGTAATTAACTTCGTTGTCAACTTCCATTGGACTATCTATGTAGTGTTTAACTCTGTGACCATTAACTTTAAATTCAATCCCATTTGAATTTATTAATTCTATCGTTCCGTATGGGAATACTCTTTTGACTATGAATGGTCCAGACCATCTTGATTTCAATTTTCTAGGAAATAGCTTGAATCGTGAATTGAAAAGAAGAACTCTGTCTCCTTCTTTAAATTCTTTTGAACTTCTGATTCTTTTATCATGCCATTTCTTCGTTCTTTCTTTATAGATTAACGAATTTTCGTATGCTTCATGTCTTAATTCTTCTAATTCATTTAGTTGACTTAATCGTAGACGTCCAGCTTCATGTAAATCAAGATTACATGTCTTCAAAGCCCAAAATGCTTTGTGTTCAATTTCTACTGGAAGATGACATGCTTTTCCATAAACAAGTCTAAAAGGTGTGGTTTCGATTGGAGTTTTGTAGGCTGTTCTAAAAGCCCAGAGTGCATCCTCTAATTTAATGGACCATTCCTTCAGATTTGATCCTACGGTTTTCTCTAGAATACGTTTTAAAGCTCGGTTGGTATTTTCAACTTGTCCACTTGTTTGTGGATGATATGCGGTGGAGATTTTATGAGTTACTCCATATCTTTTAAGAACTTTCTCAAGTTGATTATTACAGAAATGAGTACCCCGATCACTTATTAAAGCTTTCGGTGTTCCAAACCTTGCAAAAAGACGTTTTAAAAAGTTGACTACAAATCGTGCATCGTTAGTTGGGAGAGCTTGTGCTTCCGCCCATTTAGATACATAATCAATGGCAACGAGAATATATAGATTATTATGAGATTTTGGAAATGGACCCATAAAGTCAATACCCTAAATGTCAAATACTTCACATACTTGGATAACATTTTGTGGCATTTCATCACGTTGACTTATTTTTCCGGCCCTTTGACAAGCATCACAGGATTTGCAAAGAAGGTGTGCGTCTTTGTAAATTGTAGGCCAATAGAATCCAGCATCATAAACTTTTCTTGCTGTTAGTTGAGGCCCATAATGCCCTCCTGTTGATCCTGTGTGACAATGGTTTAAAATTTTACTAGCTTCATCTCCGAATACACATCGGCGTATTATTCCATCGGGACAACTTTTAAATAGATGTGGATCTTCCTAAAAATAGTGTTTTATATCACTAAAGAATTTCTTTCGTTTTTGGTACGACAATCCTTTCTCAAGGAATCCACATACTAAATAATTTGCATAGTCTGCAAACCATGAAATTTCATTATAATCTATCTTCAATAGATATTCATCAGGAAAGTTGTCTTGTATGGCCGATTCATTTAGAACTTCTAATTCGGGATTTTCAAGACGAGAAAGATGATCAGCAGCGAGATTTTCTGCTCCTCTTTTATCTCGGATTTCAATATCGAACTCTTGTAAGAGTAAGATCCAACGGATTAATCTTGGTTTGGCATCTTGTTTCGAAAATAGGTATCTAAGAGCAGAATGGTCGGTATAGACCACCGTTTTTGCTAGAACGAGATATGAACGAAATTTGTCAAAAGCAAAGACAATAGCAAGGAGTTCTTTTTCAGTAGTTGTATAATTTGTTTGTGCTCCTTGTAACGTCTTACTAGCATAATATATAGGTTGAAATCGTTTTTCAATCCTTTGTCCTAAAACGGCTCCCATTGCAAAATCACTTGCTTCGCACATTAGTTCAAATGGTAGATTCCAATTTGGTGTTATCATGATCGGCGCATTAGTGAGTTTCTCTTTAAGAATATTAAAAGATTTGATACATTCATCTGAAAAGATGAATGGAGCATCTTTTTCTAGGAGTTTATTCATAGGAGTGGCAATTTTAGAAAAATCTTTTATGAAACGTCGGTAAAAACCGGCATGCCCTAGAAAACTCCTAACCCCTCTAACATTGGTTGGATGTGGAAGTTTAGCAATTACATCTACTTTAGCTCTATCCACTTCAATTCCTTCTTTTGAAATTTTATGACCAAGAACGATGCCTTCTTTAACCATGAAATGGCATTTCTCCCAATTAAGAACTAGATTTGATTGTTCGCATCTAATAAGCATTCGTTCAAGATTAGCTAGACATGATTCAAATGTATCACCGAAGACTGAAAAGTCATCCATGAAAACTTCCATGCATTCTTCTATCATGTCGTGAAAAATCGCTATCATGCACCTTTGAAAGGTTGCAGGGGCGTTGCAAAGTCCAAATGGTATGCGTTTGTAAGCAAAAGTACCATAAGGGCACGTGAATGTGGTTTTTTCTTGATCTTCGGGTGCTATTGGAATTTGAAAATATTCGGAAAATCCATCTAGAAAACAATAGTAACTATTTCCGGCTAGCCTTTTCAACATTTGATCAATGAAAGGTAAGGGAAAGTGATCTTTTCTGGTGGTGTCATTTAATTTTCTATAATCAATACACACACGCCATCCTGTTACAGTCCTAGTAGGAATAAGCTCATTTTTTTCATTTGTAATGACAGTCATGCCACCCTTCTTAGGCACGCATTGAACTGGGCTTACCCATGGACTATCAGAGATTGGATAAATTAAACCTGCATCTAGCAGTTTAATAATCTCTTTCTTAACTACATCTTGCATATTAGGATTTATTCTTCGTTGGCGTTGCACATACGTTTTATGACCTTCTTCCATAAGGATTTTATGTGTGCAATACGAAGGACTTATTCCTTTAATATCATGAATCTTCCATGCAATGGCTGGTTTATGAGCTTTCAACACAGAAATGAGTTGTGATTTCTCATTTTTAGTAAGAGAAGACGATATTATTACAGGTAATTCAGATTCACCATGTAAATAAGCGTATTCCAAATGGTTTGGAAGTGGCTTTAGCTCTAATTTCGAAGGTTCTTCTATCGATGATTTATATCGATATCTGTCTTCTTCTTTTAGCATTTGAATTTCTTCTGTTGTTGGTTCATATCCATTAGCTATAAGTGTAGCTAACATTTCAGCTTCATCAATTTGTTCTGTTCCTTCTCCTAAAGAACATTCTCCTGTTCCTTGTAATTCTGGAAATTCTTCTAACAATTCTGCATGTGCATCTATAGTTTGAATATAATAACATGTATCATCTGCAGATTGTGGTTGTTGCATTGCTCTATCAACTGAAAAGGTAACACTCTCGTCCTCTATACTTAGGGTCAGTTTCTTACCAAACACGTCTATCATTGCTTTAGCCGTGTTTAAGAATGGTCTTCCTAATATGAGAGGAACTTGAGAATCTTCTTCCATGTCCAGAACAACAAAATCTACTGGAAATACTAAAGTACCAACTTTAACTAGCATGTTCTCCATTATCCCTCTAGGATATTTTATTGATCTATCGGCTAGTTGTATGCTTATTCTTGTTGGTTTCAATTCTCCAAGGTCTAGTTTAGCGTATAGTGAATACGGCATTAAATTTATACTAGCACCTAAGTCTGCCAATGCTTCTATTGAACTAAGACTACCCAAAAAACATGGAATTGTGAAACTTCTTGGATCAGATAGTTTTTCTGGTATCTTATTCAATAGCACTGCTGAACAATTAGCATTCATAGTAACAGCCGAGAGTTCTTCCATTTTCTTTCTATTTGAGATTAGATCTTTCAAGAATTTAGCATATCTAGGCATTCCTGAAATCACATCAATGAAAGGAAGATTTACATTTATCTGTTTAAACATATCCAAGAATTTGGATTGCTCGGCTTCAAGTTTCTCTTTCTTCATTTTACTCGGGTAAGGAAGTGGTGGTTGGTATGGTTTAACATAAGGTTTATCCTTAACTGTGTTATCTTCATTAACCTTTTTAACTACCGGTTCTTTTTCCTTATCTTGATCAGGTTGTGGTTCTTGTGGAGTAGGAATAGCTTCATCAGAAGTTACAGGTATTTCAGGTGGTTTAAGTGTTGTACTGCTTCTTGTGGTAATGGCTTTAGCTGTTTCATTCCGGGGGTTAGCATTTGTATCACTAGGTAAACTTCCAGGTTTTCTTTCACCTATTAATCTTGCTAGGTTACTTACTTCTTGTTCCAAGTTTTGAATAGAAGCTTGTTGATTTCTAAATGCTTGAGCATTTTGTTCATTAGTTTGTTTTTGAGATGTGAAAAACTGCGTTTGAGTTTCAACTAGCTTCGTCATCATATCTTCTAAATTCGGCTTTTTATCATCGGGTTGTGGTGGTTTGTTTTGAAAATTAGGTCTTTGTTGATTGTAATTATTGTTGGACACTTGTTGATTGCTAGGACCTTGTTGGTTGTTGTATGGAATATTTCTATTATAATTCTGATTTTGATTGTAGATTGGTCTTGGCGGTTGATAATTATTCTGATAATTATTTTCAGGCCTTTGGTTTATGTATGAAATATTCTCTCTTTGTCCCATTGTTAATTCAATACTGAGACAATCTTTTGTCAAATGTGGTCCTCCACACTGCTCACAACTAATTCGTATTGAGTGAATATCCTTGGTCATCTTTTCCATTCGTCTCTCGACAGCATCTATCTTTGCGGAAATGGAATCTAAGTCATGGCTAGAATCGGCTCTAGCTGCTTTAGATGATCTAACGATATCTTTTTCTTGGTGCCACTCATGTGAGTGGGTAGCAGTGTTATCAATAATTTTGTAAGCATCAGTTTCAGTTTTCTTCATAATGGAACCACCAGCTGCTATATCTATGTCTTTCCTTGTAGTGATGTCACATCCTTGGTAGAATATTTGTACTATTTGACAGGTGTCTAAACCATGTTGCGGACATCCTCTTAATAACTTTCCAAATCTTGTCCAAGCCTCATATAGAGTTTCATTTGGCTTCCGTGTGAACGTAACAATTTCTCCTTGAAGTCTTACGGCTTTAGATGCCGGAAAGAATTGTTTAAGAAATTTTTTAACTAAAACGTCCCATGTATCAATCGCCCCTTCAGGTAACGATTCCAACCAATCTTTGGCTTCTCCCTTTGAAGTCCAGGGAAATAACATGAGATATATCTGTTCATCCTCCACTTCTCGGATTTTAAATAGTGTGCAAATCCTATTAAAGGTACGTAGATGTTCATTTGGATCTTCCTTCGGCGCACCACTAAATTGGCATTGATTAGTCACCATGTGTAGAATTTGTCCTTTGATTTCATAATCTGGCGCATTAATGTCTGGATGAGTAATTGCGTGACCTTGGCCAGTGCGTTTAGCTCTCATTCGGTCTTCCATACTTAAAGGTTCCAGATTCTCCATAATTGAATTTGTTGAATCGGAATCACTAGAGGATTCTGATTTAATGGTTCGTTCCTCAACAATCTCTGGTTGAATAATTGGTGGTCCCTGAGGAAAATTTAATAGTTCAGGATCTATGAATCGTCCCTGAATATTCTCCGGATTCTCAATTGTGAGGTTTGGTTCAAAAAATGGATTATCAGAAATTTGAACTGGAGTACTTGGTCGACTGGATGAAGATTCTAAAGAAAAATCAACGGCGGTAATATTTGCTAAATGTCTTGATCTAGTTACAGGTGGTGAACGTACAAAAGGTGGTGAACGTCTTGCTCGGTGCATTCACTGAATATCCTATTAGTTTTTAAAAAGGAAAGAAAAATTATATAAGTTATCCAATCAATAGACTTTTCTGATTTTGCCCACGTTTCGAATAGCCAAATGATGCAGCAGAGGGGCAGGATTCGTTTGGTCTCAATATAATTGAGGACTGTTTGGCTCCAATAACCCGGTCCACGTACAAATCCAACTATTACTACGAACCAGAAAATTTTGATGTCTATCAATTTAACCACTTAAAATAAATTTTCGTAATTTTAAGAAATTTAGATAAGAAGTAGAATAAAAATCTATGTCCTAAAAACTAGAATAGCGAGAAATAAGAAAGAAAAAGAGCGTGTCGGAAAAAGATCGAAAAATAAAAATAAGAAAGAAAAAGAGTGACTTATAGAACTTAAAAACACTAGACTAACCCAACCTTATTACTATCACTAACTTAAAATTATAATCGCAAATTGAGATTATTAATTGAAATGATAATTGATACATAGGTAAAAGGTGTATAAAAATATTAAAGCTTACAAGAAAAACTATATCCCAAATGGCAATAACTTAAAAAGAAACTAAAACTTAAAAAGGCGTCGCAAAATTCTAAAGCACCTAAATCTTAGTCTAAAGAAAAGGCACTTAAGGGATTTTACGGCAAGGCCTAAAAATCTAGAAATAAAAATATAACTATGGCAAAAACTAAGTTTAAAACTAAAAACTAGCGAAAAATACAAATATTACGCAAAAACAATTAAAAAGGGCAAAATATAAAATTATACTACAAGTTGTAAAAAGTACAATTTTTATAAAACTATTATTTTTATATTATTTATTTTATAAAACTATTAATTTGTATATATAATAAAACTAATTAAAATTTAAAATACAATTTAATTTAAAAAATTAAACTAATTATAATAATAATTAAGTAATTAGGGTTTATTAATAATAATAATAATTATCCGTAATAAATGCTGATTAGGGTTTCTGTCGGTGTCAGGGTGGCTCCGCGAGTTGCGGTGCCCAAAGCAGCAAACTCCGCGAGTCGCGGGGTTCTAATTTTCAACTCAGGTACTTTTTTTTAATTCGACGTTTTTTTTTATGTTTTAAATAAAAATATTTAAATAAAACTTATATTTTTATAAAATAAAAATAAAGAAACTTTATAAAACTTAAATATTTAATAAATTCTTAAAAATATTTATATTTTTGTTTTTCTTTTCTATGTTTTCGAATATTTAAAACGTATTTTTACAAAAACGTATTTTTATAAAAGTAAACTAAAAATAAAAATCTTTTTTTTTATAAATATTTAGCGTTGCGCTTTCGGCGTTTAAGATTCCCCGGCAGCGGCACCAAAAATACTTGATAGTTAAAGCTAAGGGGTATAAAATACTATTAAATTTTAGCAGGAAATACTATTAAATACGATACAATTTTACACAAGATATTTATTTATTTATTGAATGGATATACTTAAACCTTGCTACAACACTTATAGGCAGTGTACCTAATCGTACAGTAGTGTAGTTTTTAGTAAGTCCGGTTCGGTCCACAGGGAATCTTTTAAATAAAGCTTAACGCTATATTAGTTTTATTTTATAAAAATACAAATATATATATAGGTAATATTATTATTATAAAGGGGGGTTTTTACCGTTTAATGACCGGTTTGTCGATTTTAAAACTTTAGTCGCAGTTAAAACCAAATGTAAAATATAAATAAAAGACTTAATTTAAAGCGTAAAGTAAATAACGATAATGAAATTGCGAATAATAAAAGTGCGATAAAATAAACTTGCGATAATTAAAAAGTACGATAATTAAAAGTGCAATTAAATACAATAACAATAAAAATGCGATAATTAGAAGTGCAATTAAATATAAAATAAAGGAAATTAAATATGAAATAAAAGAATTATGCTTATTTAAACTTCCGTAATCATGATGTTTGACGTGTTGATTTTAGTTTTATGCCCATGGGTTAATTGTCCTTTGTCCTGGATTATTTAATATGTCCATACGGATTTGTCCATAATAGTCCATCAGTCATAAATACAAAGAGCGAAAGCCTTCGTCAAATTATTCTTATTCCCGAAGTCAAATATTCCAACTAATTGGGGATTCGAATTGTAACAAGGTTTTAATACTTTGTTTAATGAATACACCAGGTTATCAACTGCGTGTAAACCAAGGTTTTACTACTTTGTTAACAATTACACCAATTACCCTTGAATGTAATTCACCCCTGTTTCAACAAGTCTATTAACTATTAATCTAGTTCCGTGTCCGGTAAAATGAATAATTTATTGATATTTATAGATATCCCGCCCACCGTACCTAGTCAAGTGTATGTGGTTATATATAAATATGTCGAATTATAAGTTTGTATATTAAATTAACAAGGTATTGTTTAGTTAATATAAAACCCATTAATAGCCCATAGTCTAATTTCCACAAGTGTCGTTCTTTTATCCAAACCCCAATTATGATACAAAGCCCAATTACCCAATTTTAGTAATTAGCCCAACATCATGATTACTTCGGATTA